>NC_083591.1:37001789-37675122 GCF_027579695.1 Neoarius graeffei
GTTCTGTGTTTTCCAGTCCATACCAAGCCTTTCTATCTCTGCCTGACTATAGTTATTCTGACCCTTGCTATCGCTCTCTGTTTTCGTTACTTGTCACTTCTGTATTGCCCTGTTTGCCGATCGACTTACCGTTGCCTGCCTTTTGACCATGCTTCTCATTTTGCAATTTGGCTTCGTTACAAGTTTGCACCCCGCTTTCCCCTGCACCTACATTTGTAAGTGCCTGCACTCTGACAATTAGCAAAACATTAGAACCAGGCATGGTCTTGGGGCTCTGTAGTGCTTCATCTTTGACATTTTTCTTCAATATAAGCAACCAATTTCACACATATACACCAAGCTTGGTAAGCATATGGTTCTTCTTAAGCAAAAAAAAAAAAAATGCAATCACATAGATTAACTTCACCCAAGAGAAAGTCAGGCCTTTTAGATTTTGTGAGTTTTGACATTTTAAATAATCCTCTGAGTTTTGACATTTTAAATAATCCTCCTCTGACTCCTTCGAGAAGGATCATCAGGTTCATGCAATATTTGGTCAGCATGATTTGAAAATATCCATGTTGCAAAATTATGAAGGAACTTTTGATATCTTAAACAGAGTTGTGATAATGAGGCAATATGGTGTGATGCTCAAACAGGATATGTGACATGCTTTCACTGTATATTATGCAATGAAACTTACTGCTCAGGCAGAAAAAAAAATGTTTTCAGTAATCAAATTTTTGACTCCATCGAACATTACCATTAACAGATTTGTTCACCTTCTAGAAATGTTGGATAATTTCACTGTATAGCATACTCTCTGGCTCAAAGTACAAAGGTATGTTCAATGATGCAACATATCCACATGCCAACAATTGCTTATAAAACAGGCACCCTGGTGCTTGGGCCCATCAATCACTGCTTGCAACGATATTTACTATTAAACTTGTAATTATAGGATATTTATAGTCAAGCAAGCTTCAAGACAGTATATGCACATGTGTTTAGCTACACACACACACACACACACACACACACACACACACACACACACACAGCTCTAGCAACTGATCAATACAATTTCATCTGACTGAAAGCTTTCAGACTCATAAAAAGACCTCCAATCTTTCAGCCACAATATCTGTTTGGACAAGCACATGAACTAAAACTTGCTTGTAATCAATTTATCTATACTGAGAGGGGAATTATGGTTATTCAGTAAGATTCATGGTCCCTGATAGCCAAGGAGAAAACTCAAGTATGACATCATATAAGCCAAAGAGAAAGACTATTATTAAACTTCTTAACAGATATTATAATTAAATCTGGAAGAGCTATACAGAGGAGGAAAAAACACAGACATACTTTGTGTCAGCATTCATTCAACTTTGTTTTGAACTATAATATGTTTCTCTTTTGGCTGTATCTTAATCACAATAAAGATTGAACATTTTAAATCCCTGAAATTGAGAAAATTGTACTTAAAGATTTTATTCAAATTCCACTGAAAGATGCACTGCTTACCTGGAACTGAATATACAGTACTTATCTAACAGTAGTACTGCAGGATTAAAAAAAAAAAATGATAAGTTTACAGTGGGGAAAAACTGATCATTTTGTAGTATCCTGGTGTTCTGTTTCATGTGTTTTTTGTTTTTATTTATTTATTTTTTAATTTGGCTTTAAAGAACTAATCAATGGTTATCAAAACATCTTGCCAAAGAACTACAGTTGAAAATTAGCCTGCTGGCTAACACTAGCACATTTACAGAAATTCTCCTTGTGTCTGAAATCACTCACTCGTTCACTACTCCCGACTCACTATATCAGGTGTTATTATATAGAGGACTATATAGTGAGCTCACTGGTAAAATGGAAAAAAAAAAACACTTTTGGACACAATTCTGTCACGCTGTTATTTACGTCATTACTGTCACACAATTAAAACATGCCAGATCAGTTGGCTGGTGGGTTGTCAAAATAAATACATATTATACTGAGCATATTTCCCACATTAATAAATACAAAGTACTTTGTGTCTGCTGCATCTTTCAGATCTTTTAAATCAAGGCTGAATACTTTCTTCTTTGCTGTTGCCTTTTATTAAACCAAATTTGAGGCTTTTGATTAATTCCGCGCTCTGCACTGTAACTTTTATTCTTGACCTTATATCTGCCTTAGTCTATTTTAGCTTATTTTCTATTCTCTTACTATTTTTAGTTATACTTGAATTTCCATTTATATTGTGTTTCTTCCTCTGTCCATTCACTCCAGAACACTTTTTTCTTTCAGCACGACCGCAATGCATGGTGATATATGGCATATTGCTTGGTGAGCGACCATCGGTTGTACACTACTTTTCATGATGCATTGTGGGATACTTTGAGTGCACTATATCGGGTGTAATAATTCTCACTATACATTCAGACAGCACTACAAAGTCCACTATATACAGTGGTGCTTGAAAGTTTGTGAACCCTTTAGAATGTTCTATATTTATATATTTAGTATATATGGTAGATATTTTTTTAGGTGTATTAATGAAGTTTGGATTTCGTGGTAGTTAAAAAGGGGTGGGAAATTAAAAAAAGTATTGTACTTCTTCCCACTCCTTTTTCGAACAATGTGCGGTGTATTGTAATGTCTGAGCTCTTTATGTATTTTATTTATTATTTTTTTTGTCACTTTCTCATGTTCTTTCTTTTGTATGTACAAATAGTTACATACATTTTTTATACATGTTCGAAATAAATAAATTCATTCAAATAAATTCATATTTCTGCACAAATATGACCTAAAACATCATCAGATTTTCACACGAGTCCTAAAAGTAGATAAAGAGGACCCAGTTAAACAAATGAAACAAAAATATTATACTTGGTCATTTATTTACTGAGGAAAATGATCCAATATTACATATCTGTGAGTGGCAAAAGTATGTGAACCTCTAGGTTTAGCAGTTAATTTGAAGGTGAAATTAGAGTCAGGTGTTTTCAATCAATGGGATGACAACCAAGTGTGAGTGAGCACCCTGCTTTATTTAAAGAACAGGGATCTATCAAGTCTGATCTTCACAACACATGTTTGTGGAAGTGTATCATGGCACGAACAAAGGAGATTTCTGAGTGTGGCAGTGGGGACGTGGTCAAGCATCGGTCTGTGACAAGAGGGCAGAGTCAGGGAAGGTAAGTGGCAGAATCACTACACCTGATGTTAGTTAACCTGTGTTTGTGTGTCTTCCCCAGTGACCGCGCCCTATATAAGGAGAGAGAGAGCAGAGGAAGAGAGCTCTCTCCCCAACCAGATGACTTATGTGTGTGTATGCGTGTGGCTGGGAGAGTGTGTTTGCAACTGAAAAGTGCAAATAAAAAGAGTTTTTGGAACTCAGTTCTGGCCTGCCGTACTTCTGTGCTCCACCCACCTGCTCTGAGTTCCACAGTGGTGCCAAAACCCGGGACAGAGCACAGAGGAGAACAGCCCCATGGAGTCCTCCCCCTTCACAGACCTGATCCACGCCCTCACCACGGCCCAACAGAGACAGCACCAGGCGCTGCTTGCCCTCCGAAAGGAGCAAGAACAACGGTTCGAGGCCCTGGTGCTGGCGCAACAGGAAGATTGTCAGGCGTTCCGGCACCTCCTCACGTCAGCGGGGTCCACCATCTCCACTGCTGCGGGCCCACTCCACCTCACCCTAACGAAGATGGGCCTGTACGATGACCCCGAGGCCTTCCTCATGCTATTTGAACAAGCAGCAGAGGCCTCGGGGTGGCTGGTGGAACAGCGCGTGGCGCGCCTCCTCCCCTTGCTAACAGGCGAGGCGCAGCTGGCTGCGCTACAGCTCCCCGCCGACAGCCGGCTGGTCTACGCGGACCTGCGCCGGGCCGTCCTCCAGCGTGTGGGGCACACCCCCAAACAACATCATCAGCGCTTCCGCGCTCTGCGCCTAGAGGAGGTCGGACGCCCGTTCGCGTTTGGCCATCAACTCCGGGACGCCTGCAGGCAGTGGCTGAGGGCTGACAACCACAACGCCGAGGGAGTTGTCGACCTGGTGGCAATGGAGCAGTTCATCATGCAACTTCCCAAAAGAACGGTGGAGTGGGTCCAGTGCCATCGCCTGGCATCGCTGGATCAGGCCATCGAGTTGGCGGAGGATCATTTGGCAGCTGTTCCCAAGGCAGGATCACAGATCCCCTCTTCACTTCTCTCCTCTCTCCCCCTCCCCTTCTGTGTCTCGTCCTTGCACCGTTCCCCCACCGCGGAGGCAGGGGCCGGCTCCCTCACAGCCGGTCTGCCGCACCTGCGGTGCCCTCCCATTTCCCGCTTCCATGTCTGTCTCTCCCCCCCCTCAGGTGATTGAGCCCCAGAGTACCGGTGCAGAGAGAAAGCCCGGGCCGGTTTGCTGGTGCTGCGGGGAGCCAGGGCACCTCCAGCATTAATGCTCGGCAAAGGAGGTGGGCACGGTGGTCTGGATCCCCGACGCGCCAGGAGCCGCCCTCGATCGGGCCGGAGCATATCGCATACCGAGGAGTGTCCAAGGGGATACGTATCAGGCTTTGGTGGACTCCGGCTGTAATCAGACCTCAATCCACCAAAGCCTGGTGCAAGACGAGGCATTGGGGGAGCACAATTGGTGAAGGTGTTGTGTGTGCACGGGGATGTTCACAACTACCTTTTAGTGTCGGTCCACATTCTATTTCAAGGGGAGAAATTTAGTGTAAAGGCGGCGGTTAATCCTTGCCTTACCCACTCGATAATTTTGGGGACTGGCCGGGATTTGGGGGGGTTAATGAGTCATTTAGTAAAGAGTGGGTCCTGCTGTAGTTCAGCAGGGGGAGGTCCCGGTGTCGCATTGGTGGGAGCAGCTGTCACAGAGCCGTCTATGTCATCTCCGCGTCGGAGTGAGGAGCAGCAGGCTCCTCCTCCCTCTCTCAGGGAATCCCTAGAGGATTTCCCATTAGAGCAGTCGCGAGACGAGACTCTGCGGCATGCGTTTGACCAAGTGAGAGTAATCAATGGTCAAACGCTCCAGCCAAACGCTACCCCGTCCTTCACCTATTTCTCTATTATGAAAGATAGATTATACTGAGTGACGCAGGACACTCAGACTAAAGAGCAGATCACGCAGCTTTTGATTCCAAAGAGCCACCGGGAATTAGTATTCCAGGCGGCTCACTTTAATCCCATGGCTGGACACTTGGGGCAGGATAAGACACTAGCCCGAATAATGGCCCGGTTCTATTGGCCAGGGATTCACTGCGATGTCCGTAGGTGGTGTACGCCGTGCCGCGAATACCAGTTAGTAAATCCAGCGGCCATCCCAAAAGCGCCTTTGCACTCTCTACCATTAATCGAGACCCCGTTCAAAAGAATTGGGATGGATCTCGTCGGGCCATTAGATCGGTCAACACGAGGGTACCGCTTTATTTTAGTCCTGGTGGACTATGCAACGCGATACCTGGAAGCAGTGCCTCTGCGCAATGTCTCAGCACGCAGTATTGCGGAGGCGCTCTTCCACGTCATCTCCCGAGTTGGAATCCCCAAAGAGATTCTGACTGATCAAGGCACATCATTTATGTCATGCACACTGAGCGAATTGTATGGGTTATTGGGAATCAAGCCGATCCGCACCAGCATTTATCACCCACAAACGGACGGTTTAGTCAAACGGTTTAATCGCACCCTCAAAAACATAATTTAAAAATTTGTAAGCGAGGACGCACGTAATTGGGATAAATGGCTCGAACCCCTGCTTTTCGCAGTGCGAGAGGTCCCACAAGCCTCCACAGGGTTCTCCCCGTTCGAATTATTATAGGGGCATAAGCAGGGGTTAAATTGGGATTGGTTATGTGGGGGGGCTCTGCCTCGTACCCGCCCCTGCCCCCGCCGCCCTGCCCCAATATACTTTTTGGAAAATAACCCTCTAATTTGATAACCATATCATATTGCACAGAGATATACACCTTATCTGTGTGTTGTAGGCCTATATGTGTCTTGTAGTGCCCCCCTACACATTATGGCAGTTTGAATGTAGATTGGTTGGCCAATGTAACAGATTGTACAGGTTGTTGTACATTGGTTTGAAGGAAATGATTAGTGGGGGGTCTGGGGGTCCTCCCCCAGAAGTTTTTTATTATCATACATGTTATTTGCTGAATTCTGGCGCATTTTAATAAGTTGTTAGCTGACTTTACAGAGGTAGGTTGAGCAATATCATGTTAAATCTTGTCACATGCCTACAGGTGAAAAATGTGAAGGAGAAATGTTCAGTGAGAAAATTTGAAGGCTTGCACAATCTTAAACCAAAACAGTTGATTTATTTTGGAGGATAAATGTTAAATATGCCAAAACACTGTCAGTCAAATTGTCAATCAAATATATTCATGCAGTGAATGCAACCAAATACAAACAACACTATAACATTGGAAGCATTTATTATTATTGTTATTATTATGTATTTAATTATTTATTTGGCATGTGGTGCTTTTTGTATTGTCTAGAACATACATAAGATGAGCATATAAGTTTTGCTGCATTCAAATGATTGTGCTTCTATTTTGCTGCTATAATATGCTCATCTTATGTATGTTCTAGACAATACAAAAAGCACCACATGCCAAATAAATAATTGAATACATAATAATAACAATAATAATTACACTAATAATACACTAATAATATTAACAATAAATAATAATAAATTAACATTAAATTAAATATTAACAATAAATAATAAAACACTAATAATATTAACAATACAGTGAACATAATCATTATCATATTTTTTATTATTAAAAACAAAATATCAAATAATACTGAAGAGGGGAAAAAATAATACTGATCTAAATATGTTGTGTTTTTATTTTTAGACAGTATGTGTTTTGCTAAACACATACTGTCTAAAAATAAAAACACAACATATTTAGATCAGTATTATTTTTTCCCCTCTTTAGTATTATTTGATATTTTGTTTTTAATAATAAAAAATATGATAATGACTAGAGCACAAGACGAGTGTTTTGTTTATGTTTGCCAAAGGTAGCTAACTTGAGGCAACGTTAGGCTCAACTTTTGGTCAATCTCAGTAGCTAACTTTAACTGACATCTCCCCCTTCCCCCTGGCTAATTTCTGTCGATAACTGGGGACTATGGAAATTGAACTCGCCAAATGCACAGACAGTTCGTTCAAGCACCTCTGATGGATTAGGATCGTATGCAGGTAAAAGGGGAGACGGTGTACGGAGAAAATTATAAACAAGTCACAACGCTGAAACACAAGCCCAAAAACCCGCAAACCACGACTTCTGATTTTTTTTTTAAAGCGAGCTCACAAAAAAAGAAACCCCAAAGTCGCTTATAAAAAGCGGAATTGGCAACCCACGCAGTGTTCCAGAAACCAGAATCTCTGATCGCAAGTTCTGTTCTAAATAGCTTTGACAGGTCGTCTTGTTATCAGGAAAACTATGATCTATCTCATAAAAGTCATGGGTTTATTGATTAATAAAACGATATTTAATTATTCAGAACTGAAAATCGTGAAAAGGGTTTGTTGCTTTTGATGTGTGCATGATCATATGCCATCCGCTCCGAGCTTATGTGCCGGGGCTCAGCCCCGGACAGCCCCGGCCCAATTTAACCCCTGGGCATAAGCCTCATGGCATCCTAGATGTGCTGCGGGAAAATTCGGAGGAGGGACCTTCAACCAGCAAAAATACAATTCAATATGTTCTCGACCTGTGCACAAAACTCCACACCCTCACACACCTAACCCAGGAGAATTTGCGGCAGGCCCAAGAACGGCAAATCCGCCTGTACGACAGGGGCACGCGCCTTAGGGAGTTCGCACCGGGAGATAAAGTGCTCGTGCTGTTGCCCACGTTGAGCTCCAAATTGGTCGCCAAGTGGCAAGGACCTTTTGAGGTCACACGGTGAGTCAGGGACGTTGACTATGAGGTGAGGCGAACGGACAGGGGCGGGGCATTACAGATTTACCACCTCAATCTGTTAAAACTCTGGAACGAGGAGGTCCCCTTGGCATTGGTGTTGCTGGTTCCAGAGAAGGTGGAGCTGGGGCCAGAGGTTCAAAAGGGAAAATTGACTACTACTCCGGTCCCCTGTGGAGATCACCTCTCCTCGACCCAACTCACGGAGGTTGCCCAGTTGCAAGCCAAATTTTTGGACGTGTTCTCACCCCTGCCCGGCCGCACCCGCCTCATAGAACACCACATTGAGACGCCCCCGGGGTGGTAGTGCGCAGCTGCCCTTACAGGCTGCCCAAACACAAAAAAAAGGTGGTTCGGGAAGAACTCGAGGCCATACTCGACATGGGCATCGTCGAGGAGTCCCACAGTGACTGGAGCAGCCTGGTGGTCTTGGTTCCCAAGGCCAACGGGTCGGTCCGGTTCTGTGTGGACTATAGAAAAGTCAATGCGGCGTCTAAATTTGACGCGTACCCAATGCCTCGTATTGACGAGTTGCTTGATCGACTAGGCACAGCTTGTTTTTATTCGACACTGGATTTGACAAAGGGATATTGGCAGATCCCCTTGACACCATTAACCTGAGAAAAAAACAGCCTTTTCCACACAGTTTGGCTTACCGTACACCA
Source organism: Neoarius graeffei (assembly GCF_027579695.1). Classification (NCBI taxonomy): domain Eukaryota; kingdom Metazoa; phylum Chordata; class Actinopteri; order Siluriformes; family Ariidae; genus Neoarius; species Neoarius graeffei. Next base: position 37,010,377 of record NC_083591.1, read on the forward strand.
GTTTGTCACACTTCCTTTTGGGCTGTTTGGGGCGCCCGCTATGTTCCAGCAGCTGATGGATAGGGTCCTCCGTCCCCACGCCACCTATGCGGCCGCATACCTCGATGATATTGTTATCATCTATAGTAATGACTGGCCGCGGCACCTGCAACATCTGAGGGCCATCCTTAGGTCACTGAGGCAAGCAGGTCTCACAGCCAACCCGAAGAAGTGTGCGATTGGGCGGGTGGAAGTACGGTATCTGGGCTTCCACTTGGGCAATGGGCAGGTGCGCCCCCAAATTAACAAGACATCAGCGATTGCGGCCTGCCCGAGGCCCAAGACCAAAAAGGGGGTGAGACAGTTCCTGGGGCTGGCTGTTTATTATCATAGGTTTATACCTAATTATTCAGATGTCACCAGCCCGCTGACTGATCTCACTAAAAAGGGGGCACCAGATCCAGTCCAGTGGATGGAGTAATGCCAGCGGGCTTTTTCTGAGATAAAGGCTGCACTGTGTGGGGGGGCCACTGTTACACTCCCCTGACTTTTCTCTCCCTTTTATGTTGCAGACGGATGCATCGGACAGAGGGCTGGGGGCTGTTTTTTCCCAGGAGGCGGAGGGGGAGGATCGCCCAGTGCTGTACATAAGCCGGAAGCTGTCAGTGCGTGAGGGGCCCTACAGCACCATAGAGAAGAAGTGCCTGGCCATCAAGTGGGCGGTCCTCGCCCTCTGCTACTACCTGCTGGGATGCCCTTTCATCCTCTGTTCGGACCATGCACCCCTCCAGTGGCTCCACCGCATGAAGGATGCCAACACGCGGATCACCCGTTGGTATCTGGCACTCCAACCCTTTAACTTCAAGGTGGTCCACAGGCCAGGGGCGCAGATGGTCGTGGCGGACTTCCTCTCCCGTCAAGGGGAGGGGGGGGAGTCGGCTGCAGGCTGGACGGCTGCCCGGCCTGAGTCGGGCGGTGGGGGTATGTGGCAGTGGGGGCGTGGTCAAGCGGCGGTCTGTGACAGGAGGGCAGAGTCAGGGAAGGTAAGTGGCAGAATCACTACACCTGATGTTAGTTAACCTGTGTTTGTGTGTCTTCCCCAGTGACCGTGCCCTATATAAGGAGAGAGAGAGCAGAGGAAGAGAGCTCTCTCCCCAACCAGATGACTTATGTGTGTGTGTATGCGTGTGGCTGGGAGAGTGTGTTTGCAACTGAAAAGTGCAAATAAAAAGAGTTTTTGGAACTCAGTTCTGGCCTGCCGTACTTCTGTGCTCCACCCACCCGCTCTGATTTCCACACTGAGGACCTCAGAAAAAGCGTTGTTGATGCTCATCAGGCTGGAAAAGGTTACAAAACCATCTCTAAAGAGTTTGGACTCCACCAATCCACAGTCAGACAGATTGTGTACAAATGGAGGAAATTCAAGGCCATTGTTACCCACCCCAGGAGTGGTCAACCAACAAAGATTACTCCAAGAGCAAGGCGTGTAATAGTTGGCGAGGTCACAAAGGACCCCAGGGTAACTTCTAAGCAACAGAAGGCCTCTCTCACATTGGCTAATGTTAATGTTCATGAGTCCACCATCAAGAGAACACTGAACAACAATGGTGTGCATGGCAAGGTTGCAAGGAGAAAGCCACTGCTCTCCAAAAAGAACATTGCTGCTCGTCTGCAGTTTGCTAAAGATCATGTGGACAAGCCAGAAGGTTATTGGAAAAATGTTTTGTGGACGGATGAGACCAAAATAGAAGTTTTTGGTTTAAATGAGAAGTGTTATGTTTGGAGAAAGGAAAACACTGCATTCCAGCATAAGAACCTTATCCCACTTGTGAAACATGGTAGTGGTAGTATCATGGTTTGGGCCTGTTTTGCTGCATCTGGACCAGGATGGCTTGCCATCATTGATGGAACATTGAATTCTGAATTATATCAGCAAATTCTAAAGGAAAATGTCAGAACATCTGCCCATGAACTGAATCTCAAGAGAAGGTGGGTCATGCAGCAAGACAACAGCCCTAAGCACACAAGTCATTCTACCAAAGTGTGAGGAATGTGAGGAAACCCACCAACATCCCAGAGTTGAAGCTGTTCTGTATGGAGTAATGGGCTAAAATTCCTCCAAGCCGGTGTGCAGGACTGATCAACAGTTACCGGAAATGTTTAGTTGCAGTTATTGCTGCACAAGGGGGTCACACCAGATACTGAAAGCAAAGGTTCACATACTTTTGCCACTCACAGATATGTAATATTGGATCATTTTCCTCAATAAATAAATGGCCAAGTATAATATTTTTGTCTCATTTGTTTAACTGGGTTCTCTTTATCTACTTTTAGGACTTGTATGAAAATCTGATTATGTTTTAGGTCATATTTATGCAGAAATATAGAAAATTCTAAAGGGTTCACAAACTTTCAAGCACCACTGTAGTGAGTAGTGAGTGATTTCGTACTCACACGCAGAGGTGGAAAGAGTACTAAAATATTATACTCAAGTACAAGTACTGTTACTCTGATGAAATTTTACTTAAGTACAAGTAAAGTTACCAGACAAAAAATCTACTCAAGTAAAAGTAAAAAGTAGATCATTTAAAATGTACTTTGAGTAAAAGTAAAACGTTACTTTTAACAATGGGTGTTTTCTGCCTCCATTGTGTTGTGCAAAAATGAAAAAGAAGAGGAAACAAGGATATATGTACATCTCAACCCAGATGTTTTATTTAAAGGAAGTGTATCAAATTGAATGCTTAGGATAATGCTGCATTAAAACTGAGACAAACAAAAAAGGTCAATACATACAGTCATGTTGTTTACATCGCCCTGACCACACAAAATCATTGTACACGAAATATGAAAGTGAAATGTTGCACCGAAATCTCATAGCTTGCCTGTGTGCACTGTGTGTTATTGAACAATTCAATTCAAACATTATTTGTTTTGCTTAGTATTCCTTTCTGGCCTGTCGGATGTAGAATGGTAGGAGGACTGATCACGTCAGGTTGGCGAGCTAACTTGCTTGCATGATTAGCCAACCGAATAACAGACTAGTTACCATTATGTTACAGTACCAACAGGTTGCTACTTCAACATTAGCAATGCCATCCACTATTTTTGGAATATAACCAGCCTATTGTCGGTTTTACTATGGAAAGGAAACATTATGATCAGGGGCGCAGATACGTTTTTTGAACTGGGGGGGACAAAAAACTGGGGGGGGGGGGGGGGGGGGGACAAAGCTGCCAGCAAACCAACCCCAACCCCGATATGCCTGTCAAACTTGTTGTGGGTAACCATAGCAACCAAGCTCGAGCTCGCAACCTGTGCAGTCTGCGCAGCTCAACCAACCGAATATCAGTCTTTGTTTTGTTTTATGTGAGTTGTTGCAACTATGTATGTACTGCTGTGCACCTCAATAAACCGAATGGTAATTAGTCTTTTGATTTTTCCGTGAGGTTTGCCTTATGCAAAGAAAGACAGCATAGACGTTTTTTCCTCCCTATAAGTGGGGGGGGACCGAACAAGGTGAATTTAAATCTGGGTGGGACGAATCCCACCCGTCCCACCCTCTATCTGCGCCCGTGATTATGATGCCAATGACAATACTTACCTCAACATGCTTGCGCAGATTAGATGTCTAATTTTTGTATGCCGCAATGGTTGTCTTCTTGGGCACACATAATCTGCATTGCATAATGAAACTGTCACCCCTTTTCTCTACGAAGCTGAAGTGATCACGTATGTAGGGCCAGGGGTGCACTTCATTACTGGAAGAAATTGCGTTTTCTGCAGGGTCGTCCACCACAGGTTCCTCGGTCTCCTCCATGTCCGCAGGGGTGCTTTATCAACACCCGTGGCCCAGGGGCTAGGCCCCCCATAGGCTACCTGTCAACCCTACCCTTACCGTTGGCCAGGAAAACAGTCTTATTTTATTTGCAATACGTGTCAAGCATTTACAGTGTAAGCGCGTAATTAGCCTAGAAGCCTACAATAGGTTACGTTTGGCTCAGCGTAGCTGCGCAAGGCCCACGCTCACATCGCTCAACACATCCGACCACAGAGGGAGAGAAGAACGCGCGCATTATCATTACAGAGCCGGTTCTGATTATTACCATGGACAGGACAGTGATACTGCGTAACTTTCACGCAGGGGCATGGCCAGAGATAACCACACAAGCGCGCGTGCGCTAATGTAGACCTATGTGTTGTAAACATAAAACACACACACCTACAGACAAGTCCTTTTAAAAAATAAAATACATAAAAATAGCTCGGTGGCATGAAAACAAACATTCACTGCAAGACAAGGTGCCCTAGAATCGCCATCAGTTTTTAATATCTATATGGACTTTGTTATCAGGATTGCACAGCATGAGATATCAAAACTGTACCCAGATACAGGCTTCAAGTTCAGATATTGCATTCCAAATGAGGTATCCACAAGAGAAATGCATACGAAAGCACGAGCATCAGGAGAGGGTTGCGTAACAGAGATTCTATACGCAGATGATCAGGCCATACTCGCTGGATCCATCGAGGAGCTTCAGAATATTCTTCAGTTGTATGATAAGACTTACACCCGCTTTGGTTTACAAATATCATATGTCAAAACAGAAACAATGGCTTTTAACGTCAATGAGGATATCAAATGTAAACCAAGTATCATTTCCCTTGGCGGCACTAATATTAAAAACGTCCGCACCTTTAAATATCTTGGTTATAATGTCAGCAACTGTGATGAATCCTCACACTTCCTGCATGCTAGGATAAGTGCTGCATTCATGAAATGGAATGAACTGAAACACGTTCTAACTGACCACCGAATACTACTAAAAACCCGTATAAAGTTCCTAGTGGCATGCGTTCGATCTCGCCTCCTGTACAGCACACAGGCATGGCAACTATCATCCAGTGAAATTCACAAAATTGAGGTAGTGTGGCACGGCTTCCTAAGGAAAATGATTAAAGGTGGATATAAACAAAAGAATGCCCCTGACCAAAAGAACACTACAAATGAAGATATAGACTGGAGCTACAAGATGCCCAATGCTGACCTCCGGAAACTGACAGGAACCCAGGATATAAAACTATCCTGCTACGTACAACAACTAAAATATATTGCTCACGTTTGCCGGATGGGCAATAACCAAGTGCAAAAGCAGCTCCTGTTTGACAAAAATGGTTACAAATGGACGAAATAGGAAAATCTGCTGGGCATAGACACCCAACAGATAAGACGTATGATGATGGACAAATCAAACTTTGAGCAACTGCTGCAACTGCTACAGCAGAAGCACCCCTAGAGAGTTTAACTTTTGACAGGGGAACATGATGATGATGATGAAGGTACTTGGCTCGGCGGCCACATGAAACGTAAACACCATGGACAGTGGCCAAACTCATAACTCTACAGACCGAAATACACGAAACCAAGTCCTACTAGGGTCTATTTTACCAATCTATGTTCAAGCATCATGCAAGTCTTCCTTCTCCTTGAATAAGACCGTGCATTCAACTGCCTTTTTGACATGACTGCATCGAAATACCACTCAACAATATTTCACGCACTCCATCAAGAAAAAAGTTAAACATGATGAACACAGGCATACTGTTTTGAGCATACGATTTTTTAAAAAGAAACTAGCTACATCAAAGTCCTTCAATAAACCCATCCTTCAGCACAAATGAGCTTAACCTAGTTCAAAGCATGACGCTAGCAGTAGCTGCATAAGGCAAAATCATGTGGGCCTTTCGTCAACAACAAGCCACGGCGGGCAAACATTAATAATCAAGTGTCCTTACCTTTAAACGTTGTCTTGACCACAGAACTACTCAAGTATTTCACTTAAATCCACACGGGTTAACAACACACCCAACACAGCTAGCGAGAAAAGTGGATCTGCGCTAGCTTTGTATTGCTATTCCCCTCAGTATGCTTACTCTGTCTGCTGCCCGAACTGTGACAATTATAGGCTACAATCTTTTCATCAATTTCTTCAGTAGATGCCGGTTTAGACATTTTATTATCCCCATCGAAATATGCTATTATACTAACAGGATTATAACTCAAATCACACGACACGTATTCAAATCACAACTGATTTATTTTACTGTTGGACAGATCATAGCATATCTAGCCTAGCTGCACATAGCTTAGCTGCTGGTAGGCTGATAACTGATAAGTAGCTGATATTCTGAACAGATTGGTGATCCTTACCTTAAAAAAGTCTGTGACTTTAGGCAACGATTCTATCATTACCTGCATCTCTCTCTTTTTTTCCTTTTATGCGCCCCGCTAACATGTGAACGCTTCATCTTTCAAAGCCTCTAAATTTGTGTCTCTGCAGTCTGCAGTCTTTGGCGCGCTTTCGTGCATGACGTTACATTTTGTTACATTTTATTCTGGTACAGTTGTGAGTGTTCGTTTCACGAACCACATCCACCATGTCTCTTACAGCAGGCTACTGTGCGCTCATTTATTTCTAACCTTATTTCTATCCGTACATTAATGTAGGCCCACGATTCCAACAGTTTATTATTTTATTAATATTACAAGGCCCCTGATTGGCTGTGGCCCAGGGCCTTGAGCCCCCCGAAGCCCCCCCCCCTTAAAGCGCCGGTGCATGTCCGCCATCGTCTGTGTGAGACTCGCGCGCGCGACAACAGTCCTTCCCATGATTCATTTCCAGAACGCATTTCCCCTTCTCCGTTTTAGCCTTTTTTTATTTTTTATTTATTTTTTTTACTCAGTAACGGTTGTGATGTAAAATGTACTGAAGTACACTACTTAAAAGAAAACATACTTAAGTAAAAGTAAAAGTACACTCTTTAAAAATTACTTGAAAAAGTATAAGTACACAAAAAAGCTACTCAAGTACAGTAACGCGAGTAATGTAATTCGTTACTTTCCACCTCTGCTCACACGTTGATTAATGTGTGCTGTCCTTATAAATAAATAAAACAAAATGAAATGTTTGATTATCAGCATCATTTGCACAGGTCTGTGTCTCATCATTTTGAGGTAAAAATCCCTCAGCTGTCTGAAATGAAGAACCCAAGCCTCTTCGTCTTTCCTTCGACTGATCTCAGGTCAGACTAACCTCAGCAGGAAAATTTCTGATTAATTCAATCAGTTCTGTTCTGTTGGGTAAATACCTTGTTTAAATGTGTCTTAGATTTCTTGTCAGCGGCATGGTGGTGTCATGGTTAGCACTGTCACCTCACAGCAAGAAGGTTCTGGGTCTGATCGCCATGGATAATGGGGGCTTTTGTGTGGAGTTTGCATGTGCTCCGCTTTTCCCCACAGGTCAAAGACATGCAGATTAAATAAAAAATACCCAGCCATACAAGATAGTGCATACTTAGTGCCAGACCCAAGCCTGGATAGGTTGGGGAGGGTTGCGTCAGGAAGGGCATCTGGTGTAAAACCTATGCCAAATCTATGCAGAACAGATCTGCTGTTGCAACCCCTAACGAAAGCGGCTGAAAAAAGAAGATACATTTTATCTTCAGTAATTTAAAACATTTCAAAACTTTGTTTGGTATCATCTGTAAAGAGTATACATACTATGCTTTTCTATGTTTTGAAGACAGCATGACAGCACAGGAGCACTGAGCACATGTTGACAGCTGGAATCATTACAAACTGAACTGATGAGGCTTATGTCCATTTCTGTACATGTACAGTGTCTTACAAAAGTATTCATCCCCCTTGGTGTTTGTCCTGTTTTGTTAAATTACAAGCTGGAATTAAAATGGATTTTGGGGGGTTAGCACCATTTGATTTACACCATATGCCTACAACTTTAAAGGTGCACATTGTTTGGGTTTTTTGTGTGACACAAACAATGATTAAGTTGAAAAAAACGGAAATCTGGAGTGTGCATAAGTATTCACCCCTTTTCATAAGAAACCCCTAAATTAGAGCTGGTCCAACCAATTCACTTCATAAGTCACATAATTAGATGATTAAGATCCACCTGGGTGTAGTGGTTAGCGCTGTCACCTCACAGCAAGAAGGTCCGGGTTCGAGCCCCGTGGCTGGCGAGGGCCTTTCTGTGCGGAGTTTGCATGTTCTCCCCGTGTCCGCGTGGGTTTCCTCCGGGTGCTCCGGTTTCCCCCACAGTCCAAAGACATGCAGGTTAGGTTAACTGGAGACTCTAAATTGACCGTAGGTGTGAATGGTTGTCTGTGTCTATGTGTCAGCCCTGTGATGACCTGGCGACTTGTCCAGGGTGTACCCCGCCTTTTGCCCGTAGTCAGCTGGGATAGGCTCCAGCTTGCCTGTGACCCTGTAGAACAGGATAAAGCAGCTAGAGATAATGAGATGAGAATGAGATGAGATCCACCTGTTTGCAATCAAAGTGTCACATGATGTCTCTGTAAATCAACCTGTTCTGTAAGGACCCTGACTCTGCAACACTATGAACCAGCAACATGAAAACCAAGGAGCACTCCAAACAGGTCAGTGACAAAGTTGTGGAGAAGTATAGATCAGGGTTGGGTCATAAAAAATATCCCAGGGAACACCATGAAATCCATTGTAGCAAAATGGAAAGAATATAGCACCATTAAACCTGACAAGAGAAGGCCGCCCACCAAAACTCACAGACCGGGCAACGAGGGCATTAATCAGAGATGCAACAAAGGCACCAACGATAATGCTGAGGGAGCTGCAAAGATCCACAGTGGAGATGGGAGTATATGTCCACAGGACCACTTTAAGCCATACACTCCAGAGAGTGGAGCTTTATGGAAGAGTGGCCAGAAAAAAAGTGATTGCTTAAAAAAATTTTTTGGAGTTTGCCCAACAGCATGTGACAGACTCCCCAAGCACATGGAAGAAGATTCTCTGGTCAAATCAGACAAAAATTGAACTTTTTGGCCATCATGGGAAATGCCATGTGTGGCACAAACCCAACACCCTAAGAACACCATCCCTACAATGAAGCATGGTGGTGGCAGCATCATGCTGTGGGGAAGTTTTTCATCTGCAGGGACAGGAAAGCTGGTCAGGACTGAAGGAAAGATGGATAATAATAATAATAATAATAATAATAATAATAATAATAATAATAATAATACAGTAATAATAATAATAATAATAATAATAAGTTAAATGTATATAGTGCCTTTCAAGAAACCCAAGGACGCTTTACAATAATAGACAAAGAAATAAAAAATAAAAAATATAATAAAAAAAAAATAAATAAAAAATAAAAAGTCCACCAAGTAGGGTCAGGATGTAATTCCTGTGGTGTAGCAGCCACAGTCCCACCAAAAGGCGCACGAAAACAGGTCCCACATCTCCAGCACCGCCACCAGCAACATCGTTCGAACACCATGCCATGAATCCACAAAGCGAGCAGAGAAGCTCCGCCACGCAGAGCGCTGGTGTGTCCCAACCCGCCTGCACAGCCGCCACGACACCACCGAGCAACATCGCTCAGAACATCACGCCAAGCATTAAAGCACAGAGCGCTGGACAACCACGATGTAAAATGAGCAACGAGCTCACTGCAGTCCATAGCTGGGAGCGCAGGCATCGCCCACAGCGAACCAAGGCCTGGAGGGAACCAACGCCCAAAACTGGGTCCGGAGCTACACCACAACTGGTGGACAAAACACTCAAACAAACATCAAACTAAACAAACACAGAAAAAAAATAGAAAAAGAAATAAAATAAAACAAAAAATGTTCCGGTGAGAAGCGGCAGCCAGAACGCGCACGACGTACTCTCAATCGGAAATGGAAACGAAAAAAAAATGGCACTAAATACAGGGCAATTCTGGAGGAAAACCTCCTTGAGTCAGCCAGAGGTTTGAAACTGGGACAAAGGTTCACGGTCTAGCAGGACAATGACCTTAAACATACTGCTAAAGTTACACTGAAGTGGTTTAAAGGGAAACATTTAAATGTCTTGGAATGGCCTAGTCAAAGCCCAGCCCTCAATCCAATTGAGAATCTGTGGCATAGCTTGAAGATTGTTGTACACCAACCTAACCCATCTAACTTGAAAGAGTTGGATGAGTTTTGCCTTGAGGAATGGGCAAAAATCCCAGTGGCCAGATGTGCTAAGCTAATAGACACAAACCCCAAGAGACTTGCAGCTATAAATGTCGCAAAAGGTGGCACTATGAAGTATTGACTGGGGGGGGGGGGGTTGAATACTTATGTACACTCCAGATTTCTGTTTTTTCATCTTAATTATTGTTTGTGTCACAATAAAAAAAAGTGAACCTTTTAAGCGGTAGGCATGTTGTGTAAATCAAATGGTGCTCACCCCCAAAAAATCCATTTTAATTCCAGCTTGTAATGCAACAAAACAGGATGAATACTTTTCATTCATACCCAAGGGGGATGAATACTTTTGCAAGGCACTGTAACTATCCAAAAACTTATCAAACCATAAGGTAATCACATGCAACTAGCAGGATTTTAGACATCTTTATGTAGAATAATTCAATTTACCAATATGTTTGTTAAACCAGCTTCTCACACAGCATGACATCTGCAGGTAGACACCAAAGCCAAACTAGAAATAGCCTAAATGAAAACATTTACACCTTGTTTTCCATCTTTTCTCTTTGCTTTACAGAATTTAGCTGTAGTGACTTTCGTTGACTTTTTGGAGACAGCCTCACATAGTCAAAGCTCCACAGTGTGGATTTGCTCCAACTGCAGAATGTATTGACATATTTTGCACACACCTACTGCTGAGTGAAAAATACAGCTATACAGAGGCAAAATAATGAAAGACTACCGTCAAGCCACAGGTCCTCTACAAACATACCAGAAAATCTATCCCAGTGTAACAAAAACAGTTAACGCTGCCAAAGGTTGACATGACATTCTTGCATTATGAGATGTTTAGCAGGGCAGCAGCATTGCTTGCAAAGATATTCACTAAGTACTTGAACTAGATACAATCCCAATTCCAAACAAAATTTGGAATGTTTTGTAAAATGTAAATAAAAACAGAATGTGATGTTTTGCAAACCATGGAACCCTATAAATCATTGAAAATAGTACAAAGACAACATATCAAATGTTGAAACTTTTTTTTTAATCTGCTCATTTTGAATTTAGTGCCAGCAACACCTTGGAAAAGTTCTGTAATGTTTAATAATAATAATAATAATAATAATAATAATAATTTGGTTAATTGGCAACAGGTCAGCAACATGACCTTCATGATCAATGTGCACCTACAACCTTCGGGCTGTGACAGAATATTTCTGCCACATAATGGATCCAGCAGGCTATGATGCATTCAAAGCAGCATTGGCTAAACAGGGCTAGATACTCTGAGTTAATCAGCAAGAGAATGTAGACATCCACCAGGGCACAACCTCCATTACTGAGACTCTTCAAGGACTCTCCTCCCAGATGGAGAGCCTTCAGGCTTCGACTGCTGGCCGACCAGCAATGGCACCTATCAGCCAACTGGTGGCTCTTGCATTACCACCTCCCCAAGAGCTTCATCTGCTTGTTTCACATCCAGATGGTGTGCCCTGGACCTGTTGTTCATTCCTTTCTCAGTACCACTTAGCTATGGAACTTCAGGCATCTGCCTTCCCTTCTAAGAGTTCTTGTGTAGTGTATGTCATCATACAGTCTCTTGCAAAAGTATTCATCCCCCTTTGTGTTTGTCCTGTTTTGTCGCATTACAAGCTGCAATCAAAATGGATTTTTGGGGGGTTAGCACCATTTGATTTACATAACATGCCTACAACTTTAAAGGTGAAAGTTGTTTTATTGTGAAACAAACAATAATTAAGATGGAAAAAAAACAGAAATCTGGAGTGTGCATAGGTATTCACCCCCCCCCCCCCCCCCCCCCCCAAAAAAAAAAAAAAAAAAAAGAAAAGTTAATACTCTGTAGAGCCACCTTTTGCTGCAATTATTTCCCTTTAAGCCACTCCAGTGTAGCTTTAGCAGTATGTTTAGGGTCATTGTCCTGCCGGAACATGAACCTTCATCCCAGTCTCAAACCTCTGGCCGACTCAAACAGGTTTGCCTTGTATTTAGTCCCATCCATATTTCCTTCAATCCTGACCAGCTTTTCAGTCCCTGCAGATGAAAACATCCCCACAACATTATGCTACAATCACCATGCTTCACTGTACGAATGGTGTTCTCAGGGTGTTGGGCTTGTACTCCACATGACATTTCCCATGATGGCCAAAAAGATCAATTTTAGTCTCATCTGACCAGAGAATCTTCTTCCATGTTTTTGGGGAGTCTGTCACATGCTGTTGGGCAAACTCCACACGTGTTTTCTTCAGCAATGGCTTTTTTTCTGGCCACTCTTCCAGAAAGCCCCACTCTGTGGAGTGTACAGCTGAAAGTGGTCCTATGGACAGATACTCCCATCTCCACTGTGGATCTTGGCAGCTCCTTCAGTGTTATCTTTTGCGTCTTTGTTGCATCTCTGATTAATGCCCTCCGTGCCAGGTCTGTGAGTTTTGGTGGGCAGCCTTCTCTTGTCAGGTTTGTAGTGGTGACATATTCTTCCATTTTGCGATAGTGGATTTAATGGTGCTCCCTGGGATATTCAAAGTTTGGGATATTTTCTTATAACCCAACCCTGATCCATACTTCTTCACAACCTTGTCTCTGACCTGTTTGGAGTGCTCCTTGGTTTTCATGTTGCTTAGTTACAAGTGTTGTAGAGTCAGAGTCCTTCCAGAACAGGTTGATTTAAAGAGACATCATGTGACAGATCATGTGACACTTTGATTGCACACAGGTGGATCTTAATCATGGACCTTGCCGATTGGATGGATGGATGCTCACTTACAGCAGCAGAATCTGAGAAGAAGCTGTAGGTTCAAACCTAGGACCATCGCCCCTCTGTCAGATAGTGCCACCTCAGCACACAACCAAAATAAACACAGCTAAATAAAATGATGACAGCCATGACAGCCCTAAACACTGAATTTCGGAATCAATATCAACAAATACCAAAAAAAAAAAAAATGTAGCCATACTGAAAAAAAAAAATTAATATTAATACTAGTCAATCAGGGCTAGTCCTACTCCAATCCGAGTTTTGTTGCATGCCACTTGGTGGATGCATAAATTGTTTCAAAGATAAAAAAAAGTCTGCATTCTTCATCTAAAGAAGATAAAGCTTAATTAAGGATCACTTAGACATGTTTATTCCATGGTCTTACATAAAAAAATATATATTAAACACAGAGAGAGAGAGAGAGAGAGAGAGAGAGAATTCAGCTGTTTCTTATCCAATCAAATACCAAAAGAGATATGGATACTTAAGAAAGAATGATTCATGAGAAACGTAATCGGCTCTTGGACTCCAAGATAAAAACACACTTCAGAATGAAAACATCTGAGAACAAATACAAAAATCATGGTAAACAATCAGTTTCCATGCAACAAGCTTGCTTGTGAACTCTGAAAATCTCTCCATCAACAGCATGAGTATTCAAACATCATTAAAGTACATACTGTTCCATACAGAACACCAAAAGTAGGTGTCAAAAGTAGGAGCTTGGAAGGTAGGTGTGAACTTAGCATGTCTGTCCATGTGTGTACCTGTCTACTATTCTAAACCTGGATCATTTCATTGAAGGGGTAGCCATGTGTCCTTTGCAAGCATCTAATGAAAATGGCTGTGGTGGTCTTTGGTTGATTATGAAATGTAGGCACCATTAATTACAGTATAGTGAATGCATGCACAGTATTCCTGTACTGCATACTAGTATCATCTTGCAACCCTGATTTAACGGGATATAATAGCCTTAATACTAGTCTCTAGAGTGTCAGCAATTGCTATCATATATTCCATTTCAATTATCATCACTAACTGAGGGTAGCATGGTGGTGCAGTGGTGAGCACTGTTGCCTCACAGCAAGATGGTTCTGGGTTCAAACCTCATGGCCGACTGGGGCCTTTCTGTGTGGAGTTTGTATGTTCTCCTTGTGGTTGTGTAGGTTTCCTCTGGGTGCTCTGGTTTCCCCCACAGTTTAAAGACATGCGGTAAGGTTAACATGGGGCATCCATGGTCTGAGGTTGGGCTGAAGTGTCCTTGAGCAAGAGCACCTAACCCCATACTGCTCCCTGGGTGCTTTGGCATAGCTGCCCACTGCTCGGGGTATGTGCATGTGCGTGTTCACTACTTTAGATGGGTTAAATGCAGAGGTTAAATTTTACTGTGTGCTTAAGTCTGTGCTTGAGTGTACGTGTGATAAATAAAGGCTTCTTGGGTTTAGTCCAGGTGCTCCGGTTTCCTCTCACAGTCCAAAAACATGCAAATTAGATCAACTGGCTACTCTAAATTGCCTGTAGGTGTGAATATGAGTATGAATGATTGTTCTTCTTTGTGTTAGCCCTGTGATAGATTGGCAACCTGCTCAGGGTGATTGTGAAATCAGCTGGGATGGGCTCCAGCTTCCTGTGTAACCCAGATGATTAAGTGATTTAGATAATGGATGGATCACCAACTAACTTTGTGTGCTGATCATAACAGTGTGATTGGAAACCTTTGTAAGAATTTCAACAAACTAGGAGAAAGTGATGAAATAATATGGTCACACTGTCCCTAATCAAGTTTAAATTATTGTTTTTATTATTGGTTTAATAATTCAACAACAACAACAATAATAATAATAATAATAATAATAATTATTATTATTATTATTATTATTATGAATTTTTGATTATTAATTCATAATTTATTATTGGGGTGGCACGGTAGTGCAGTGGTTAGAACTGTTGCCTCACAGCAAGAAGATTTCGGGTTCAAACCTCACAGCTGATGGGGGCCTTTCTGTGTGGAGTTTGCATGTTCTCTCCGTGTCTGCGTGGGTTTCTGCCCACAGTTCAAAGATATGCAGATTAGGTAAAAACACTCAGCCATTGGGGTTGTACAAGCCAGTGCACACTTAGTGCCAGTCCTCAACCCAGATGGATTGAGGAGGGTTGCATCAGGAAGGGCATCCTGTGTAAAAACCTATGTCAAATCAAATATGCAGATCATGATGATCCACTGTGGTGACCCATAATGGGAGCAGCCAAAAAAAGATTATTGTTTGTATAATTATAACATAATAATTATTTAATTAATATGTATAATTAATCAAAATATACAATTTAAGAATATTAATATTGTTAGGATACCAATAGCTTTCCATTTCAAGAACTCTACCACTGTGTTTCCCTATCTGAAAGGGTTTTAAACAATATCCCATTTATGAAGCGAATAATTTTAAACTTTAAAAAGAACCCCTTGAAGATTTTTTTTTTTTTTTGACTCAAATCCAGCCAGGACCTCTTTCCTCACTGGGAGTGACCTGCTCATCTCATTCGTTGGACAAGCTACAGTACGTACAGAACTCAGCTGCAAGGCGTCTCACTCGTACCAAGCACTGGCAGCACATCTCCCCCACCCTCATTCATCTTCACTGGCTCCCGATCAACGCCCTTCATGCCCTTGCTCCCCAGTATTTGTTGGACCTCTTACACCACAAGACCCCATCCCGGACTCTGCAGTCCACTGATAAGGGTATGGTCCTTATCCCCCACACCAGACTGTGGACATTTGGGGATAGAGCCTTCAGTGTAGCTGCCCAGACTCTCTGGAACTCTCTCCTCTTGGTGATCTGCAATGCTCTTTCCCTTAGTTCTTTCAAAAAAAACACCCAAAAACTCACTTGTTCATTCAGGCTTTTTGTTTTTAATTTTTGTTTCACTATGTAAAGCTTCCTTAGGTTCTCTGAAAGGCGCTATATCAATAAAAGTTGTTATTATTATTATTATTATTATTATTATTATTATTATTATTATTATTATTCCCCCAATCCCCTTACTCTGGGTTTATTGGGTTTCCGTGTGCGGTGATGGCCGGGGATGCATATTTATTGATGTAGGGATCAACTACAGAAGCATCCCAGCTTTCTCAGCCCTCTTTGGCCCCTCACTGCAGTGCATGGTGGGTATTAGGCTCAGGCTTTTGTCTACTGCTGGTTTACATTCTATGCACTCAATTTTCACCCTCTCTCTCCTCTGGCTTTTTCACATTCATTCTCTCTTTCCCCTGCTATCCCATGATCCTATATGGTAGATTACAGAGGTAAAACAACAAGAGTCACGTCATAAACCATTTAATTTCTGAACTGTTCTTACAAGGATCTCACACACACACACACACACACACACACACACACACACACACACACACTTGGCAACGGATACTCCTGGCTGTCATAACTGGCCTCATAAATGTCAAATTAATACTCTTGCGCACATCAACTGTGATTCGGAGGTATAAATTCATGCTATATGCAACCAATATATCATTTCATTGAGGCAATTCCTTAAGATAGTCATACTTTTTCCCTGCTTTTAAAAGGCCTACTGTGAAAAATTTGTGAACATCTTCTAGCCTAGGTCCATACATTTTTATAACTGTCATTAAGTGCAGGCAAGGAAATGTAGGTGCAGGTTTCGAGTTTTGAGAAGAGGCCTCCTGAGTGAATAACCCAAAGAGGCAGGTAGTAATCAGTAGCCATAAACAGGAGGGAGGTCAGGCAATTGTGATGGCAAATGGATTGTGGGAATAGATTGTGATGCATTTGCCAACGTGCTGGGAACATTTTTCATGAAAAGTTTGAAAACTAAGGGGGGCATTGACCAAGCCATATAGTATTACCAAGTGTTTGTGCTTGCCAGAGGTCATACTAGATGTCGTTTTCCATTTGTACGGTGGATAGTGAGTTTGGTGAAAATTACAGAAGCTATTTTTCTTTGTTTTTTGTTTTGTTTTTTTTAAGGATGAGAGCACGAGGGGCACATGGTAATTGTACACAACTAAAATTTGGATTTTCAGCATCCGTACAATGTATCCATCATGGTTTTGCTTTCAGTGTGGGGCAAGAAATAAACATGTGACCTTGAAAGAGTAGTATTAGAGACTAAATCAATGGCATGGTCATAAGGTATGTAAGGGTGAAGAGCACATACTTTGACCTTCATGAATTCTTCCTGAAAGTCCTCATAACACACTGGAAATGATAACTGACACCTGAACTTTAGGGCTTTCAATAAATGCACAGGCAATGGGGATAACAGGATATAAAATATCTTACAGTGAGGGGACCAGGCAGTATCTTGGCATTGTGGGGACCAGGAAGTATCTGGACAGTGATGGGACCAGATTGTGATTTATTTGCCAGACCAAGAGATTTTTAAATTGGGCTTTGGGGAGATTCTATGAAATGAGGGAGGCTCTTACTATGTATGTGTTGGGGAATCATTTGAAGCATAATGACTCCCTAGACAACTGGTTTGCCATCCAGAGCTTGGAAGTGAATTTTAGTATGTAATGGTTGCACAGGGATCTTTAGCTAATAAACACGATTGGAATTTATGAATATACTGCCCATTCCAATCTCAATAGCGAGAACATATTGCTTCAACGATGAAGAACAACAGCGATAAATGTTTTTTTTTTTTTTGGGGGGGGGGGGGGGGGTTGTTGGTTTTTTTTTAGTCATTTCAGATGTTCGTGGACATTGAGCTGTTGTAACTGATCTGCATGGTTTATGGAGAGGATATTATCCCTTCTTCTGTGAAAACTGGAGCTTGTTCAGGATCACATTTTCTTCTTTCCATGAGAAGCTTGTGAAGGTAAACAGGTAGTTCAATGCGTGAATCAAGTTGCATGATTTAGTCTCAGCATGTCAGTTTTGTGTGATTGTGTCTCTCCACAACCCATGAGTGTGTGTGACTTTAGGGGACATTCAGCAGTAGTCCATGTTTCAGGGTTAAAAGGCACTCTGCCACCTTTTTTAGTTGCTGAGAGGTCTAGAGAAGAAACAGCCAAAGTGGTGACAGAGTCTGGCACCACTAATTGCTGAAGATAGCAGGATTCCCCAGTGTGCCATGGATGTAAGTGATTTGCTGTTGTTTCCCACCTACATCACAGCCATATACATCAGTGAAACCTGCTGTGCCCATGTTAGCGGTAAAGTATCCTGTCACAGACAGGAGAACACAGGCATAAATACTGAGATTTAATAAAAAGTCAAACCAGAGGGAGCAGATAGTAATTAAGTTGGGTGTCACGGTGGTGTAGTGGTTAGCACTGTCACCTCACAGCAAGAAGGTTCTGGTTTTGAGCCCAGCGGCTGATGGGAGGCTTTCTGTGTGGAGTTTGCATGTTCTCCCCGTGTCTGTGTGGGTTTCCTCCGGGTGCTCCGGTTTCCTCCACAGTCCAAAGACATGCGGTGACATGGGGCGGCATTGGGCTGAAGTGCCCTTGAGCAAGGCACCAAACCTCCAACTGCTCCCCTGGCGCTGTATCATAGCTGCCCACTGCTCTGGGTATGTGTGTGTTTGTGTGTGTGTGCTCATTGCTTATGTGTGTGTTCACTGCTCCAGATGGGTTAAATGCAGAGAGGAATTTCACTGTGCTTAAGTGTACGTGATAAAGTTGTTGTTCTTGTTCTTCTAAATAATGATGAACAGGCAACACGCTTAGCAAACAGGTATAAACTAAATAAAACTAAAGCAAGAACACAACTAACAAACTAGGGGCAAAACCAGAAAATCAGACTAGCAGCAAAAAAAGGCGCATTAACATTACAAGGTATGATCTGGAGTGAGAAAACATATTTATTGTTACTGTATCCAGGTTATTTTAAGGCATGTCTTGTGTCCGAAATCACTCACTACTCACTATATAGTGGACTATATAGTGAGTTCACCATTTTGTAGTGCTGTCCAAATGTATAGTGAGAATTGTTACACTCTATATAGTGCGCTCAAAGTATCCCACAATGCATCATGAAAAATAACGTAAAACCGATGGTCACTAACCAAGCAATATATCCCATCACTCATTGCGGTGGCACAAAAAAAAGTGTGTTGGGGTGAATGGACGGAGGAAGAAACACATTATAAACAGATAGTCAAGTACAATTAAAATTAGTAACAGAATAGAAAATAAGCTGAAATAGAATGAGACATAAAATACAAGAATAAAAGTTACAGTGCAGAGAGAGGAATTAAACAAAAGCCTCAAATTTGGTTGAATAAAAGGCAGGGACGAAGAAGAAAGTATTCAGCATTGATTTAAAAGAACTGAAAGATGCAGCAGACACAAAGTACTTTGTGTTTATTAATGTGGGAAATACACTCAGTATAGCATGTATTTATCACAAAAATACATGTATGTATTTATTATTTTGAAAACCCACCAGCTGACTGATCTGGCAGGTTTTAATTGTGCGACAGTAATGATGTAAATAACGGTGCAATGGAGTAGTGTCCGAAAGTGGGTTTTGTTTGTTTGTTTGTTTGTTTGTTTGTTTGTTTGTTTGTTTGTTTGTTTTTTCCATTTTACCAATGAACTCACGAGATGGTCCTCTATATACGTACAACCCCTGGCAAAAAAATATGGAATCACTACTCTTGGAGGATGTTCATTCAGCTGTTTTACTTTGTAGCCAATATGAGATGCAAAATTATTTTATTTAACAGCTGAGTAGTGACTCCATATTTTTTGCCAGGGTTTGTAGTAATTCCCTATATGGTGAGTAGAGAGTAGTGAACGAGTGAGTGATTTCGGACACAGGGATGGTCTGGCATTAACAATAACTGTGCATGGAACTTTACTTTACAATGACATAATATTGCCTGTAACTGATGGAATAATAAGGAAACAATCAATCAGTTTTCTTTATATAAGAATTTCATAGATATATATTGTGTCTGTAATGATTTGTTGTTAACAAGACATGTGATCAATACTATGTTCTGATTCTTGGCTGTTTACAGTGGTGCTTGAAAGTTTGTGAACCCTTTAGAATTTTCTATATTTCTGCAGAAATATAACCTAAAACATCATCAGATTTTCATACAAGTCCTAAAAGTAGATAAAGAGAACCCAGTTAAACAAATGAGACAAAAATATTATACTTGGTCATTTATTTATTGAGGAAAATGATCCAATATCACATGTCTGTGAGTGGCAAAAGTATGTGAACCTTTGCTTTCAGTATCTGATGTGACCCCCTTGTGCAGCAATAACTGCAGCTAAACATTTCCAGTAACTGTTGATCAGTCCTGCACACCGGCTTGGAGGAATTTTAGCCCATTCCTCCGTACAGAACAGCTTCAACTCTGGGATGTTGGTGGGTTTCTTCACATGAACTGCTCACTTCAGGTCCTTCCACAACGTTTCGATTGGATTAAGGTCAGGACTTTGACTTGGCCATTCCAAAACATTAACTTCATTCTTTGGTAGAACAACTTGTGTGCTTAGGGTCGTTGTCTTGCTGCATGACCCACCTTCTCTTGAGATTCAGTTAATGGACAGAGGTTCTGACATTTTCCTTTAGAATTCACTGGTATAATTCAGAATTCATTGTTCCATCAATGATAGCAAGCCGCCCTGGCCCCGATGCAGCAAAACAGGCCCAAACCATGATACTACCACCCCCATGTTTCACAGATGGGATAAGGTTCTTATGCTGGAATGCAGTGTTTTCCTTTCTCCAAACATAACACTTCTCATTTAAACCAAAAACTTCTATTTTGGTCTCATCTGTCCACAAAACATTTTTCCAATAGCCTTCTGGCTTGTCCACATGATCTTTAGCAAACTGCAGACGAGCAGCAATGTTCTTTTTGGAGAGCGGTGGCTTTCTCCTTGCAACCCTGCCATGCACACCATTGTTGTTCAGTGTTCTCCTGATGGTGGACTCATGAACATTAGCCAATGTGAGAGAGGCCTTCAGTTGCTTAGAAGTTACCCTGGGGTCCTTTGTGACCTCGCCGACTATTACATACCTTGCTCTTGGAGTGATCTTTGTTGGTCGACCACTCCTGGGGAGGGTAACAATGGTCTTGAATTTCCTCCATTTGTACACAATCTGTCTGACTGTGGATTGGTGGAGTCCAAACTCTTTAGAGATGGTTTTGTAATCTTTTCCAGCCTGATGAGCATCAACAATGCTTTTCCTGAGGTCCTCAGAAATCTTCTTTCTTCATGCCATGATACACTTCCACAAACATGTGTTGTGAAGATCAGACTTTGATAGATCCCTGTTCTTTAAATAAAACAGGGTGCCCACTCACACCTGATTGTCATCCCATTGATTGAAAACACCTGACTCTAATTTCACCTTCAAATTAACTGCTAATCCTAGAGGTTCGCATACTTTTGCCACTCACAGATATGTAATATTGGATCATTTTCCTCAATAAATAAATTACCAAGTATAATATTTTTGTCTCATTTGTTTAACTGGGTTCTCTTTATCTGCTTTTAGGACTTGTGTGAAAACCTGATAATGTTTTAGGTCATATTTATGCAGGAATATAGAAAATTCTAAAGGGTTCACAAACTTTCAAGCACCACTGTATGTTCAGTTTGAATAACATATTAAAACCATGTCAATAATCAGAAAATCATGTCCTCTGCTTAGTTGCATGTTTGAATGTACCCATAGCATTAACTCCCTTCTGCCAAATTCTTTCTTGGACTCAAATATTATACTTCCCATTTCCCTCATTCCAAGCATGAAGAAGAATGTTCACGTTCATATTTGTTCATATGTAGATGTTTAAAATACCTCACTCCATATTTATATTGCAAACATGCAGGCATGCACACACACTCTAAATCCTAATTATTCACATCAAATGGTGCACGGTCCATTCAGTGAATGCACTTAATTCCCTGTGTCCATACATTTGTATTCAGATGGATGATTATATGGTAGCTAGGGAAAAGAGTGTATAGTCAGCATATTAGAAGAGAAGAGAACTGTTAGAAGATAAGAAAAAAAGGTGAAAGAGAGAAGGAGGTGAGAAAGAAAGATAAGAAAGTGTCTGATAGACAAGTAGAACAAAAAAGAATGTATAATAAAAAAGGAGGGAGGTGAAGGTTTACTCTCAGCACCAGAATGTTGGAGAAAAGAATGAGTTAATGAAGGGAAACCTCCTGAGGTATTTGATTTCATCTTTACTCCATCAGATTTATGGAAGGATGCAGGGAATCTAAGCCAGAAAAAAGAAAAAGAAAAGAAAAGAGTGACGGCACTCTGTCTGTGACCCGTCTTACTGGCTGTGTTCTATGGAAATCCACTCCAATCCTAGGAGCCTCCAGAGGTTTGTTTCCAATGTCCAAAAGCACAAGTTGCCATTAACATTCCTTCATAAGGGTGTAATTAGAGCCTTGTGTTAAACCCTGGAGGAAACAAAGTAAAATACTATACTAACTAATCAAATGTGAACTTGGTTAAGAAGTTGTGTTTTTTGTCTCTTTTTTTCCTTCTTGTTCTTGTTTACTTCCGAAAATGTCATCTGTTGTGCAATTATAAACATGTTGAGTTCTGAGTCATCTGACTTCCTTTTGGTCCCTAGTTAGACTGGGCAAATTAAACCAACATGGTATCAAGCTTACAAATTCATAACAATTCATACATTCGGGTCTATAAATATAATAATTGACTTTTTTTTATTTTGCTTCTGTATAACATCACACTGGAGATCTGCAGTCAGGATGTAACTGAAGTGTAGATTTTCAGTTTTAATTCAAGGGGTTTAAAGCAACAATAATGTATGTGGTGTACACAAACCAACTAGACAATCAGAATATGTGCAGCTGTATGTAAACAGGAATGTTAGTGGAATATTCATTTTCATTAGCTATGCAAACAGCTTAGTTTTTATAAGGGCAAAAACATAGTGACAGTCACAAAGTCTAACATCAAGAGATTCCTTCATGAATGTAAATATAGAGGGTTTACCTCAAGCTGCAACCCACTAGTAATCATTGGCCTAATGGTTAGAGAAGCAGCTTTGGGACCAAAAGGTTGCCAGTTCGATTCCCTAAATCAGCAGGAATGATTGAAGTGTCCTTGAGCAAGGCACCTAACTCCCAACTGCTCCCCAGGCTGCTCTGGGTATGTTGTATGTTGATCTGGTAATGTAATGTGGTAACACTTAGGAAGAGAAAGGCCAGATTAGACTTTGGTAGAAAACTGATGCAAGAGCTTCTTAAAGCAATGGAATGTTGTTAAATGGCCGAGTCAGTCAACCCAACTGGGCATCCTTTTCACTTACTGAAGACAAAACCGAAGGTAGAAAGGCTCACAAATAAGCAGAAACTGAAGGCAGCTGTGGTAAAGGCCTGGCAAAGCATCTCAAGGGAGGAAACTCAGCATCTGCTGATATCCATGGGTTCCAGACTTCAGGCAGACATTGGCTGCAAAGGACTTACATCCAAGTATTAACAATAATCCTTATAATTATACTAGTTTGTCCAGTTACTTTTGAGCCTGTGAAAATGGAGGGACTATGTAATGAATTGCTGTAATTATTAAACAGCTAATGCAATATTTTCTGTTAAACCCTTTGAATTAAAGCTGAAAGTCTACATTTAAATCACATCTTGATTGCGTCATTTCAGATCCATTGTGGTGGTGTACAGAGGCAAAATTACAAACATTGTGTGACTGTCCAAATACTTATGGAACAGTTTGTATATTTGAGGCTAATATTAGGGTTAGAGCTGGAGTTAGTGATCCTTTCATCTGATTTCTGCTTGTATGGAACTGAAAAAATAAGAATCTAACCACATCACCTGCTCTTGTTTAAATTTGTGGGAAATTGTGAAACTTGGAAATAAGGGTTCACCACACAAACGTCACTATAGGATGGCAATGAGAATGCTTGGGTAGGCACTTCATAAAACTAGTGAAGCCAAACGTTGCTGGTTTCAGGAAACTGGTTTAAGCTTTTGAATGGAAAATTATCATTTGTGTCATGAAAACAGAAACATTAAAAGGGAAAGCCTTCAAAACAGCAAAAGAGCAGAGGGAGAGACGCCACTATTAAGCAGATAGAATATGAACAAAACAAAGCATGAAAGGTACAAAGGATATAAGAAATGTTGATGAAAGAGGGGAAATTTGAAGTGGAATGCAATAGCAATGTAAAAGTTGAGTAACAAAGAAAGAGCACGAGTGAAATGAAATCATGAAACAAAATGAAAATGATTCCGATTCAGACTGGGGAGAAGGGCAATGGGTGGAAGTCTGGGATGTTTAATGCAAATAAAAAGAGGAGCCAAACTCTATACCCACATCACACTCAAATAAATGTAATATTTTGCAACAAGTAATGCACTACATATTAATTCAGATGTTGTACTCGCATTACACAGAATTTCTCACAGATGTGCTGAATCACTGCCTCCAGCTGTGGGATGGAAACCTGAATACTAATAGTGATACATGACAGATGGAGATGTGTTAAGTTGGCCATTATTGTGGTTGTAGAATGGCAGAAAAAGTGAACCACTTCAGTTCAACCACATATGCACACACTTTATAAACTCTGCAGGTATGCAGAAACATGCGTGAAAACTCTATCACCCCATCCAGTGTGTGTGTGTATGAAGCAACCAGTATCGTTGCTACACACTGTCTGCAGATATAAAACCTGACCCTACGTACACACAAACATTCACACACACATGCAGAGTGTCAAAATGGTGAGTATGTATGTAGGATGTTGTGAGCATTAATACTCCTCATACAAGTTTCCCTCTCTTACAAGCAAACACACACACACACACACACGACAGTGCATGGTGCCATTTCAAGGCTGCACACCAGGGGTAAAGAATGCCAACCACAAGCCTTTTGGGAAAACATGACAGGGAAATACAACACCATTACGCCAATTTAATTCCTCTAATATCTCACACATGGACACACACACAAACTACTTCACCACTTTTCTCTTTATGCTCTAGAGATAGAAGTATGCTCTAGAGATATCTGTTTTCACAGTTATAAAACACACTTTTTTTCAAATAGAAGAAATGGGAACGTCAGTCCATGGGACTTAAAATAGGGTCAATAAAGAGGAATCAAGGCTAGATAGATGATGATGATGATACGCTGGTAATCATGTAGCTTTATATTTCATTTTTTGCACAGGTCACACAGTCCTGTGTTAAAGGTATAGTCAGTCATTTTTGTGGGAGTTAATTACTGATACAGCCCTTACTTCAGTGTTCCCTCTAATGGCACCAAAAACCAAAGTCCCACCCAAATACACATGCAAGGTTAGAAAGCCTGAATTCCAGTGCAAAAGGGACAGCTTTCTGAATTGATAAGCAATATGACTGACAAGCAAGTAAACGTGGCTCCTTGTGCTGATTGGTTGGATACTGGTGATCTACATTGTTTGTTGTTGTTGTCCTGTTTACAGACCATAGAGAACTGAAAGAAAATTTACTTTAAAAAATTTGGGGTGGTGGAGGGGGATGGTGAGTGCCTACATTAACTTTATTGAGAATATTTTTAGGAATGTTAACCTGACTCAGGCCAATTTATATGAATCACTGACAGTCATTTTTCTTAGTTGCTTTCATGTCTTTTTTTTCTCTCCCCTTTTCCCTTTCTCTCATCCATTTCCTTTCTCTCATACTGTAGAGTATGTGGCAATGGTCCAATCTCCAAAGCAGGCATAAAACAAGTCTTAAACCTTTCAGCACCTTAACCTCTTCATAACATATATATGATGGGGAAAAAACTGAACACCGGCATGTACACTTTAATTTATTTTAAGATTTTGAAAGGAATAATGGAACCAATGGACAGACTGAACCCATTATAGGGCTGTTCATGTGCCAAGGCAACCCACAGTATTCTCAAGCCAATTAGCAGCAATGTGAGGAGAATCTCTGCTCTTATTCCTCTCATGCATGTGAATGTACACGAGAGGCTTCACTAACCTCAGCTCATAGGTGCCAGAAAGAACGTCATGGTTCCGCCATCATTTGTGGCTTTAAAGGAACTCTGGACGTGATTTTCCAAATGAGTTAAAATTCATTTGCAATTGCCTGGATCACTTTCACAAAGAACAGATGGGTCTCAATAATACATTGTGTTCCAAAATTATGATACCGAGTTAAAAGGGAGGGAGTAAGTTTGTGTGTGTGTGTGTGTGTGTGTGTGTGTGTGTGTGTGTGTGAGAGAGAGAGAGAGAGAGAGAGAGAGAGAGAGAGAGAGAGAGATTCAAAGCATAGTTGTCAACTAAAAACCATTTCCATTTCCAAGCATCCGCATTATACTACACCGTACTTATCTGGCTTATATAAAAAGGAGGACGGAGGGGAGGAATTAAAGACAGGGAAATTAAAAAGAAAGAATGAACAAACAAACAAACAAACAAACAAACAGCTGGTCAGAGAAACTAGCATAATTACCAGATTGGGAAACTACTATGAACAATAAAAATCTGTTTGTCCTTAATGTCATTGGTCTCCTCCCAGCTGAAGCATTCCATATCGGCCAGTCACACACTGTCATTTGAATGACCTCGAAAAAAATTCAAGCCGGACAAACAAGAAAGTTCTAATGATTAATGATTCTTTTTAAAAACAATGGGTGTTTTCTTAATTTCAAGGAAGGATCTTTAATGTTTACATTTCAAGGATGTCATGTAATTGAATCCTACTGAAGGACTGCTCAGATTGTCTAGGACCCTTCGAATTCGACCAAGGATGGAGTCCTTTGTTCAGAAATTTTTCAAGGATGCATGTGTGCATCCTTGGCATCAGCACCCACAATCCTACGCACATGTACAAGGCAGGACCTTTTCAATGACCTGTCCTACCAAGGACCAAGGAAGCATCCTTGACTTTGAGAAATACCATACAAATCGTGTCATGGTAGTGACAAAGGGGTGCAGAATTACACTACCCATCAGCCCCTGCATGTCATGTCATGATCTCTTACACTGGTGTCTTGTTATACTTTGTTAGTGCTACTATTTAAGTTCTAGTTTTTCAGTGTTTCATAGTCAAGCTTGTGTTGTTTTTGTTGTAGTGTTTATGTGTAGTAGTTTGCCACAGTTTCACTTGGAGTCTGCATGTTTTTGCATTGTATCCACAGTTCAGGTTTATGGCCGGCCCTTCTTTTCACAGTTTTTTTTGGTTGTTGGTTTAAGGCCCGGTCACACAATACCGATAACTATAACTACAACTATAATGATAACTATGAATAAATCGGTCCCCTGCAGTTTATGTGGTTGGTGGTCACACCAGACCGATAACGATACCTATAGCCCAGGCCTGGGTTCATCCGTATCAGTGAGATTGCTTCTGGAGTGATTTTTCCAAGCCTGGACCTGATCCGATAAAACATCTGACCAATCAGGTAATTGTTTACATGTGACGTTGTCTGAGCAAGTGCTATTTTTCCCCAGGCATCTTTGTACATCCTTGTTGCATCATGAAGTCACGGAATACGGATTCATGGAAAATAAAATAATAATACAATATCCAGATCTTTTATTCACAGATATGTGATGTTTTTTTGTGTGTGTGTGAAATATCAATAGTAAATTAATAAACATATAAATGCAGTTAAGATATTTTAATTATGAACTTCGGCAGTCCAAACATTTAATTGTTTGTTTTAGACTTCTTAATTTTTTATCCGTGATGCATCATCGGTATGAAATCCATAACCAATCTGAAACGTCCGTGACCAATCTGTAAATTATTAACATCTGTGATGCATCCATATTAAAATCCGTAACCAGTCTGTATTTTGTTTCCTTTTTTTATTATATTTCTGTAGTCCATGACCTATCCGTATTATATCAACCACCAGAGTATGTGCATGGGTTGTTTTGAAGTCCAAGCTGTATGACCCGGAACAACGTGCTACTACTTGGAAAAAACTTCCATGACTATTCCTAAGTTGCATGCATTTATTTCCCTGAGTGGCAGGACCAAGTGATATTATAGTGGGGATTATAGTTGTGGTGTGGCTGCTCCAGACTGGAACTAAATTCAGGCAGAGGTATAGTCATAGATGTAGTTATCGGTATAGTTATAGTTACCGGTGTTGTGGAACCAGGCCCTTATACTTCACATTATAAATAATCTGCACTTGCATCCACCTCCTCTACAAGTCCTTGACTCAATGCTCCAACTTTTCCCCAATTTCAATGTCAGGCTTTTGAGACTTCACTACAGTTTTATCTCATAGTCCTTTGAAATTTGACAGAACCCCAATAGTTTTTGACTAGACCGCTCACATATGTCACATGAATTTTAATTTTGTCCTCCATATTGTTAACACTTGCGGGAATGGAAAGTCAGATTTTTAAAATGTATTATTTTGTTTATCCTGTTTTAGGAACATCACACTGGGATTGAAACACATCAATGGAAACATTGGGTACCAAGTAAAAACTGTCTTACTCACAGTAGCACTGATCCTGGCTTTATCTACTTGTGCACGTAGTATGGCCTCGTCGACATTCCTCCTGACCCCAAGCAGGGCAAATTCCAGGGTGTTCGCTGCAGCTATAGTGTACGTGAGGTCCTCCAGAATAGCCACATAGTGCCTCCATGGCATATCTAGCTCTGCCATGTTTGCCAGGCATCCCCGCATAACATTGAGACAGGACTCAGGACAAGGACGTATAAGGGTTAAGCCTTGGCAATGTGGGCAGTATTGCATCTTCAGAAGTGCCTGGGCACACTCGTTGGTCAGAGGTGCCACTTCTGTGATATTCATCAAGTCCTCACCCATGTAAAATGCCCTTGTTAATGCCCTGGCTGCCTGAATGGCACCTGCCAACTCCTTAACCATGGCTTGAGCATGATAGCCAAAAGGATTCACATCCTGGCGAGTGGCACGGAGGCATTCAGCGAGGTTGTTATCCTCAGCAATGCCTGGCTTGATGATGTGGTTGTGGACTAGTGGGAAGAGGTGGTCAAAGAAGCGGTAGACAGAAGCATTCACCGAAATGTTGGAGGTGTCCTGGATGAAGTTGGAAATACTGGAGAAGAGGGAAGTGACATGGGGAGCAATTTTAGAAGACAGAGAGGGGAAGGTGTTCTCAAAAAAAGACATTAGGTGATCTTGGGAGAAAGTGAACAGAGACTGGTACATATCTGCAGAAGGAGAGAGAGAGACAGAACAAAATTGAAAGTCAGTTGGACTGTTATGATCTCTTTATCAGAATTGTCAGAAGTGTTAAGTTCCTTGTTCAAATTATCACATGAACATCCTTTCAAATTGTAACTAGAAAAGATCAGCAATGATTATGAATTAGGGAAATGAAACCATCCACCAAACTTGTGAATGCAGCAAAAGCTCCACTAACACCCATCTATCTATCTATCTATCTATCTATCTATCTATCTATCTATCTATCTATCTATCTATCTATCTATCTATCTATCTCAATGAAAACCAAGTTCAGAAGAAGGTGGTGCTGATGTGTTTCTTTCTTCTCTATTCCCCTGCACACACGCACACACACACACACACACACACACGCGCATGCAAGATAAGCAAACATACATGCCCAAACTTGTTTTTTGTTCAACGGCCAGTTGGTGTGACCTGTCTACTCAGCTGTGCTGCAATGCCCCATCCACCTCCTTTCACGCATACACACACAGTAGCGTTCTCTCCTGGGCTACTGATGTCAGATTAAAGGCATGTTAGCAGATGGAGAAACAGCAGCAACTGCAGTGAAACTGAGACTGAACACCTCGCACTAACACGCAAACACATACAGATATTACAAACACATGTATGGATACTTCAAACATGAATACAGATTAAAGGACTGTACACGCAAAATCAACACATACACGTCATAATTATACAGTACTGTGCAAAGGGTAAAGAAATTCTAGAAAAATAAAAGGAAAATAAAAGCATCATCTTCCTTTATTTTTAAAGTTTTATTCGATCCACTGTCACACAGTTCTCTACGGAAATACTTTGTACTGACACAGTAATGCAGTAGACATAAAACTGTCGATATATATTCTGAGCGTGCGTATACACGCCGTCCACTTTAATAAGAACACCTGTATACAGTGGTGCTTGAAAGTTTGTGAACCCTTTAGAATTTTCGATATTTCTGCATAAATATGACCTAAAACATCATCAGATTTTCACACAAGTCCTAAAAGTAGATAAAGAGAACCCAGTTAAACAAATGAAACAAAAATATTATACTTGGTCATTTATTTATTAAGGAAAATGATCCAATATTACTTATCTGTGGGTGGCAAAAGTATGTGAACCTTTGCTTTCAGTGTCTGGTGTGACCCCCTTGTGCAGCAATAACTACAGCTAAACATTTCCGGTAACTGTTGATCAGTCCTGCACACCGGCTTGGAGGAATTTTAGCCCATTCCTCCGTACAGAACAGCTTCAACTCTGGGATGTTGGTAGGTTTCCTCACATGAACTGCTCACTTCAGGTCCTTCCACAACATTTCCATTGGATTAAGGTCAGGACTTTGACTTTGACATTCCAAAACATTAACTTTATTCTTCTTTAACCATTCTTTGGTAGAACGACTTGTGTGCTTAGGGTTGTTGTCTTGCTTCATGACCCACCTTCTCTTGAGATTCAGTTCATGGACAGATGTCCTGACATTTTCCTTTAGAATTAGCTGGTATAATTCAGAACTCATTGTTCCATCAATGATGGCAAGCCGTCCTGGCCCAGATGCAGCAAAACAGGCCCAAACCATGATACCACCACCATGTTTCACAGATGGGATAAGGTTCTTATGCTGGAATGCAGTGTTTTCCTTTCTCCAAACATAACGCTTCTCATTTAAACCAAAAACTTCTATTTTGGTCTCATCCATCCACAAAATATTTTTCCAATAGCCTTCTGGCTTGTCCACGTGATCTTTAGCAAACTGCAGATGAGCCACAATGTTCTTTTTGGAGAGCAGTGGCTTTCTCCTTGCAACCCTGCCATGCACACCATTGTTGTTCAGTGTTCTCCTGATGGTGGACTCATGAACATTAACATTAGCCAATGTGAGAGAGGCCTTCAGTTGCTTAGAAGTTACCCTGGGGTCCTTTGTGACCTCGCCGACTATTACACGCCTTGCTCTTGGAGTGATCTTTGTTGGTCGACCACTCCTGGGGAGGGTAACAATGGTCTTGAATTTCCTCCATTTGTACACAATCTGTCTGACTGTGGATTGGTGGAGTCCAAACTCTTTAGAGATGGTTTTGTAACCTTTTCCAGCCTGATGAGCATCAATAATTCTTTTTCTGAGGTCCTCAGAAATCTCCTTTGTTCGTGCCATGATACACTTCCACAAACATGTGTTGTGAAGATCAGACTTTGATAGATCCCTGTTCTTTAAATAAAACAGGGTGCCCACTCACACCTGATTGTCATCCCATTGATTGAAAACACCTGACTCGAATTTCACCTTCAAATTAACTGCTAATCCTAGAGGTTCACATACTTTTGCCACTCACAGATATGTAATATTGGATCATTTTCCTCAATAAATAAATGTCCAAGTATAATATTTTTGTCTCATTTGTTTAACTGGGTTCTCTTTATCTACTTTTAGGACTTGTGTGAAAATCTGATGATGTTTTAGGTCATATTTATGCAGAAATATCGAAAATTCTAAAGGGTTCACAAACTTTCAAGCACCACTGTATCTGCTTTTTTGTCCAATTATCCAATTAGCCAACCATGTGGAAGCAATGCAGTGTATAAAATCATGCAGAAACAGTTCAACAGCTGTGACTGTACCATGGATGTTGGTGCCAGAGAGGCTGGTTTGAGTATTTCAGAATCTGCTGATTTTCAAGAACAAGACTCTATAGAGTTCACGCAGAATGGTGCAAAAAGAAGTCAGAAACACCTTGTTAAGGAGAGAGGTCTGAGAGAACTTGCCAGACTGGTTCAAGCTGACAGAAAGGCTACAGTAACTCAACTAACCACTCTTTATAACCAGCAAAGCAGCTGATCATCTCATAACAAATAATGCACCATAGCATAATGTGGGTGGGCTACAAAAAATAATAATAATAATAATAATTCACCACGTGCCTTCCCTATCAGCGAAGAACACCAAAACTGAGCAGTTGAGGAAAAAGACCAGGTGACATTCTGTCTCATTATTATCTCCCGCCCAAACAAGGTTTGGCAGGGGATATAGAAATGGGTTCTCTCTGTCTGTCCATCTGGCTGGCTGTCCGTCCGTCTGGCTGTCCGTCCGGTCACGTTTTCGTTTTCAGGCGATATCTTTAAAACTACTGAAGATAGCTTCATGGTACTTTGTATACGTATCAAGCAACATGTGAACTGGTGCATTTTGCTATTTTGGATTTTTGAAAAAAAGTATTTTTCAAATTTTTACATAAAAAATAGATTTTGACTTGGTTTCTAAGAGCAATGTTCGTTTCCGGAGCATATATCCAAAACTATTCATGATCCGGATTTGAAACTTGGTATACATGTTAACAAGGTGATGTAGATGTGCCGTTTTGTACGAAGAAATTTGAGAAATTAAAATTTTTCATGTTTCCATGGAAACAATTTCAAACTTACTCTCTCAGGTTAGTCTTAGGGGTAGGTTTTGTTTCCGGAGCAGAACTTGAAAATTATGAGTGGTATGGTCTTGAAAGTTGGTATATGTGTTGATAAAGTCATGTATATGTGCCTTTTGATACTAAGAAATGTGAGAATTTTTTATTTTTAGCTCACCTGGACCAAGGGTCTGGTGGGCTTATGGCATGGGCTGCTGAGGTCAATGTAAAGAGGTAGGGCTGGTTTCCTGCAGCAGAACTTGAAAAATGTGACAAATAATATCTTGAAACTTGGTATATAGTTGGTATATAGGGTGGGGGATATAGATGATTGTGTCTTCTTGTTATGTCTTATGTAAGGCTTTAAACTATGAAAATATTGATATTTTGCAGTGTGTATAAAGGGCGTATAAAAGGATATCACAATGTTTAGGTACCTCATTCCCAATACTAGAAACCATAAGTCAGAAATGGATGAAACATAGACACAAATGCACTCACAAAATGTGGAGAAGTGTGGGGCAGGGCGGTTACAACACCCCTATTATAAACACTGCCCCAAAGGTCCCATTGCACGTTTTTGTGGTGACCTTACTTGAATACAGTAATCAGTTACCTGATAGAGGCCCTTAAAAGTGTTGAATCTAATGGGAAGAAATATTCTCGAATGAAATGGCCTCTACATTTCTTCTATTTCCAGAGCCCCTAAATCCTGTGTTGCTTGGCACAGAGATGATGAGAGATTTATAGAGGAGACTGCAGAGAAAAAAGTAAATGGTCAGAATGATTAAAGAAATGTGGAAGAAAAAATGACATAAAGGTTATTACCAGCTTCTGGGCTGCATGTGCGCGTGATATGGTGAGATGTTTTGGAAGGAGAGAAGCTCACCGCATATGAGGTAGAATGTGCCAGGCTAGAGTTTCAGAGGGAAAACTCGTGCCATGTGAGAGGGTGAGCGAGAAAGAGAGAGAGAGCCGGGGAGGCGGAGGAGGGAGGGAGAGAATTCACACTGCATTACATAGGTGCACATGTTTTACATGTAATTACTGACAGACACTGACATTTACCCGGTGTATGTGAGCACACACTCTTTGACTAATTTCCGCTGCCCTCGACACCAAGCCTGTGTTTCATCTGATGTTCAGTCAGAACTCTTCAGACCCATAGGACATCAGTCTTTCCCTGTTGTTTTCGGAAGGAATTAGCCTATAAGCGAGCCATAAATCACTGAAAGTTCTTGCTTGAACTATCAGCCAGCCCTACCCGAGGGAAGTGGAATATTTTTTAAATAATGGTTAAGCGTCAGTCACTGGGCTTCACTGAACCTGATCCAGTAAATCAAAGACTATTAAAAGCAGATGAAAATGAAAACTGTAATTGCTGAGGTAACATTAAAATATTTTCCCAAATCAAACTTTTTGAACACATTCATGTTCAGAACAAGCAATTAAATAAGACTTTAGACAAACCTTCTAGTTTTGCTGGACCACATCTTGCTCATCAGGTTTAAAAGATAAAAGAGAGAGCAAGATCTTTTGCAGGCCTTATTCGGCATGATAATGGTGGATTGCTGTGTTGCATTGTTATAATGCGTGGTTTTGGCATGTCTGTGAAAGCTTAAGATGTTTTAGTGTGTCTGTGTGTTGGTTGTTCGGACAGTTTACTCCTCAGTATAATTTACTTGACTTTACTTTTTTCTGAGCCTTGCCAGTCTTTCCCCGGTCCCCCACAGAAATCTTAATGCCATTTCAGATGCATTGTTTGGGCCTGGGACCAGGTTCACAGGCTGATGGTTGGGAACCACTGATTTAATATACTCAGTATTTAAAAGTATTTGAATGAGCCGTTATTTTTATACTGCCGCAGACAGAGCATGCACAGTTCATATTGCATAAACCACTGAAGGTGAACACTAACTTAACGTTCTGGCAAAAGCCTCACTCTATTCAGTATATGACGAGAATATGTTTCAGCAGTCCATTCTTCATATTTTTAATGAAATGTTGAAACAGGGTAGGCCTCGATGATAAATCTTAATACTTTCAGCACAGACATGCTGAGCCATTGTGATCAGCACCTTAGTGGAAATGTCCATTTTACAGTGCCAAGTTCCATTTTACATAAATGAAGCCTTAATTCAGCAATGGTGCTGCTAGCTGTGCAAATGCAGAGAAGAGCAGGAGCAGAGCCTTCAAAGGAGCTAAAATTTACTGCTTTGTAATGGGAGGTTATATAGTTTCTTAAGATGGTCCATAAAATATCTTCAGAAATGACTCATCTCTATAATGACCCAAGAGCAATCTTCAGATGGCAACCAAAATTGCTTAAATTAGTTCATTTCCAAGTCAATAAATTCCTGTCTAAATTTAGAAATTGATATGGTTTGATATCGATCCACAATTATTTCATTCTTTTTAGAAGAGAAAAGGAGGAACTGACAATTCATGCTGCCAGCTCACATAATTCAACTAATCAGAGTCCAGTCCACTGTATAGAAGAGCTGAATATGTTGTTTCTATATGGATTGAAGTTGGACTGTGTTTGAGGAACTGTCATAACTAGAATTCACAGATCATGATAACAGTGATGACATTTCTACCTTCCAGTATTTTTTGGAGACAGCATAGTAGGGTTCATATTTAATTTGCATTTGGAGCACTAAATAGAAACAGATACATATACATGTGCAGATACAGATAGTGGTGTTGTGTTACACTTCTCGTGGAAGTGCTGACAGCAGCTTAATGATATTGAAAATATTCCACATCCAGTGTAATGTTTGCATGAACAGACTTCACTGACTTTCCCTGCATAACTGAATTCATGCCGATCCGAGACACTGGGGCGCTTCTCTCGCTGGTCATCCATCACCCTCAAAAAAGCCCCTTAATCCCATCAGAGGCT
This sequence comes from Neoarius graeffei, assembly GCF_027579695.1. Classification (NCBI taxonomy): domain Eukaryota; kingdom Metazoa; phylum Chordata; class Actinopteri; order Siluriformes; family Ariidae; genus Neoarius; species Neoarius graeffei. Next base: position 37,045,636 of record NC_083591.1, read on the forward strand.
CAAGTTTCAGAGGCCTGCCACACGAAGACATGAGGCATGTAGGTCTGATATAATGCTGAACTGACCCGCTTTTGGTAGTAGTGCCATTGGCCATGTACTTCAAATCCTCCTCCATGAGCTATAACCAGAGCACCAATAATTATCACACCAGTTTCATACATTTTATATTCTTTATTTAAATCATACTTAATGAGGCTTCAGTGTTTGATATGTGAAATATGTTATGATTAATGAATCAGATACATTACTGTACGATGAACATATCCTTGCAAAGGGACTCTAAAGCTGATTTCCAAGAATGCATTATAAAACATACAAACAAGCAAATAAAATGAAAGATGACATACCTATGTGTTTTGTGTGTTATATAGCCTTCCTCATCTCCCTTTTGTCTCCTTCCACACTTTGCACTAGTTATGTCTCCTAATCATTGTTCTTGTTTTAGGACACAATTATGCTTTAGTGCTAGAGGTGACTATGTATGCCAACAATCTGACCACAGCTTCAAATGCGAAGTTAGAGGAGTTAACAAAAGTAGTTTGCTATTAGCACTTATCCAAATAGCACTTAATGGAGTCGCATTTGTCTTTTTTTTTATCCTAGTCATGGTGGTGGATCCAGTGTTTAGCAAAATGCAGTCTGTGAACATTGAAAACAGTGGAGGAATGTTGGACACAAGGCAAGAATACACTCTAGATGTGATACCAGTCCATTGGGTGATGTGCAAAAATCTACATAAGTGCAATAATCACATTGTAAGCAGCTGTCGATTTGGGGTCCTTGGTTCTTCCCATAGTGATGGAAAACAACAATTTTTTAAATTACATTTCTGCTATTTATATCAGTGATTTATATCAAAGGGAAACAGGGCATGGGCAACAGCAGCAATAGCACAATTTAGATTTGTTTCCATGATTTTATACCTTTATGGGTGTCAATACTTTTGATGATTTTGAAATATAATACTATTGTTTACTAAAGGAAGTCTGTATGAACAAACTTAACAAAATGTGTTTATTTAGTGATTTTTGTAGAAAAATCTCACAATTATTGAGTACTGCCTTAGAAATAAAAGTTACTTAAAAGCAAAATAATAGAATTCATGATCCAAAGGTTAGCTCTGTCTGTGACATCACAACCTGGCAGTGAAACGAAACAGCAATCCCCTGCTGGATGGGAATCAAACCGCAGTCACATGGACCATATGAAGACCTCAGACATTTTTCTCACACTCTCTCTTTTGTGTGGTTGGCTAAGAAATCACAGATATATTATGCAGAAGGACAATTGGGGAGCAACTGAATGATGTTAAAACAGAGAGGGGATATAAGTGCAGATGACAGGATTTTGATCACAGTGCTGGTAAAATGAATTAAGGTGCTGAAGAGAATAATAGCCATGATAGATGTATGCACCTCCGTCTCCTGCTCTGCCCCCGCCCCCCTCTCTCTCTTGCATACAAAGTATACTAATAAAACACAGGAGACCTGACCACACCCTCTCACCTCACAGACCCCAGTCCCATTACTTGTAATTTTCCTTTTCTGTGCAACATTTAATTTGGGAGAAATATTCCTCCTCACTCCAATAAAAATTATAGTCTCCACCCTGCATCATTATTCTTTGCTCATTTATTCAAGCTCTTTTTTTTCTTTATTGTCTAACTGCACCTTTTTATATCAAGCAATATTTTATTGTTCCTCTTGGGTCTCTAGTTACAGTCAAATCTGTCATTAAAATGAGCAAAATTAACTTATACAATATGTAATATTTGCTGGATGGTTTTATTTTAACAAGGTTTCTTAAAACATGCTGTATACAGTAAATAGTGGTTTTATTTTTTATTAAAACATGTATTGAAAAAATCCATCCATCCATTATCTGTAACTGCTTATCCTGTGTAGGATCGCAGGCAAGCTGGAGCTTATCCCAGCTGACTACGGGCGAGAGGCAGGGTACACCCTGGACAAGTCGCCAGGTCATCGTAGGGCTGACACATAGAGACAAACAACCATTCACGCTCACACCTATGGTCAATATAGAGCCACCAATTAGTCTAACCTGCATGTCTTTGGACTGTGGGGGAAACCGGAGCACCCGGAAGAAACCCATGCAGACATGGGGAGAACATGCAAACTCCACACAGAAAGGCCTTTACCGGCCGCTGGGCTCAAACCCAGGACCTTCTTGCTGTGAGGCAACAGTGCTAACCACTACACCACCGCGCCGCCGGTATTGAAAATATATTTAAACAAAATATTGGACCAATCTTCCATGCAGACAATTTCAAGATCCCCTATTTTTTGAGGTTTGTGCACATGAACACAAACCTTTATGCAAAGGTTATTAACAGGGCTCAAATCCAGAGAGAATTCTAAAACATTTAGATTTAGAACCATTAATATTTAGAGCCATTATCATGTTAAAAGCACTGCTAATAGTTCTAACCCTGAGGCGGAGGTAACCAATTGTTGGGATTTAAAAGCCTAAACCATTAGTAGTCCAATATAATTATTTTACACTGGGCATCACAAGCTATTTATTGTGTATATAATCCCTCTAGCTGATTATGTACTTCATATCAGTTTCATACCAATCACCTGATTTGTGCCAATGTTTCTTTTTGCTGAAATCCCATGCCAGTGGATGACAAAGGGATTTTAATGTGTGCATCTCATATACCGTTTCAGAAGTCATGCCCAAACCTTCCTCTCCCCAGCCACCTCCTCCAGCTCCTCCAGGAGGATGCCAAGGCGTTTCCAGGACAGCCAAGAAATATAATTCCTCCAGCGTGTCCTGGGTCTGCCCCAGGGTTTTCTCTCGGTTGGACATGCCTGAAATACCTCCCTTTGGAGGCGTTCAGGAAGCATCCTAGACAGATTTCGAAACCACCTCAGCTGACTCCTTTCAATGTGGAGGAGCAGCAGCTGTACTTTGATCCTCTCACAAATGTCTGAGCTCCTCACTTTATCTCTAAGGCTGAGCCCAGACATCTTGCGGAGGAAGCTCATTTCTGCTGCTTGTATCTGCGATCTCATTCTCTTGGTCATTACCCAGAGCCCATAGCCATAGGTGAGGGTAGGAGGGTAGGAACATAGGTTGACCGGTAAATCAGTAGCTTCTGCTTATGGCTCAGCTCTCTCTTCACCACAACAGATTGGTAGAGTGTCCGCATGACTGCAGACACTGCACCGATCCACCAGTCAATCTCCCATTTCTTTTTCCCTCACTCATGAACAAGACCCTGAGACACTTAAATTCCTCTACTTCAGGCAGTGACCTACCCCCAACCTGGAGAGGGTATTCCACCCTTTTCCAGCTGAGGACCATTGCCTCTGATTTGGAGGTGTTGATTTTCATTCCAGCCGCTTCACGTCTGGTTGCAAACTGTCCCAGGGCACACCGGAGGTCACAGCTTGATGAAACCAAAAGGACCACATCATCTGCAAAAAGCAATGATGCAATCCTGATGCCCCCAAACCAGACACTTTCCACCCCCTTATCCCACCTAGAAATCCTGTCCATAAAAATTATGAACAGAATCGGAGTCAAGGGGCAGCCCTGGTGGAGTCCAACACCCACTGAAAATGAGTCTGACTTACAGCAGGCAATGCAAACCAAGCTCTTGCTCTGTTCATACAGGGACATAATGGCCCATATCAGCAGCCCCAGTACCCCATACTCTCAGAGCACCTCCCACAAGACTCCCCAAGGAAAGCATTTGTATGTCTTTTCCAAGTCCACAAAGCACATGTGGACTGGCTGGGCAAATTCCCATGAACCTTCCAGTATCCTCAAGAGGGTAAAGAGCTGGTCCAGTGTTCCTTGGCTGGGATGAAAACCGCATTGTTCCTCCTGAGTCCGATGTCTGACTAATGGGTGTGAAGGAAACTTAGTGAATGAACATTCCTATTCTCTCTGTTTCTGTGCGTTGAGCTCAAGTGGCCTAGTGTACTGAGAAAAGTTGTTTTCCCCACATGCTGTAATCGCCTTTCTGTGCCCTTGGCTGGTGATAAGCAGGATGTCTGAGTTCTCCTAAACCACGCGTCCGTCTGCACATCCCAGAGCACGCCAGGTGCACGCTTTAACAAAGCTTCATAGAAAATCTTGACCCAATCACATGAAGACACAAGCAGTAAGTGAATGTCTTTAGAGTACAATAGATAACAGCCACTAAGACACAACTCAGAGCGCGTACTCTTGGCATCACTGAAGTGGTGTCTTCTTGTCTTCTTCTTCTCTTCTTCTTCATTTCCTGTTTTATATCTGTTTATGTAATCTACTACAATAAATAACTGAAAAGACAACTGCTAAGCATTCTGAAGTGTTTATTAGAAGTTTCCATTACATGGGCAAATCCTCCTTTCCAATACCCTGGCATAGACCTTCTCAGGGAGGCTGAGGAGTGTGATCCCCCTAAAGTTGGAGCACACCCTCCAGTCCCCCTTCTTAAAGATGGGACCCACCACCCCAGTCTGCTGGTCCAGAGGCACTGTCCCTAACTTCCACGCAATGTTGAAGAGGCATGTCAACCAAAACAACCCAACAACATCCAAAGCCTTCAGGAACTTTTGGATGAATCTCCTCCATTATCAGAGCCCTGACCCTGAGGAGTTTTTTAACTACCTCAATGACCTCAGCTCTAGTTATGGGTGAGTCCTCCCCCAAGTCCTCCAACTCTGCCTCCTCTATGTAAGGCATGTCAGATGGGTTCAGGAGATCCATGAATATTCCTTCCACTGCCCGACTATATCCCCAGTTGAGGTCAACAGCACTCAATCCCTGCTGTAAACAACACAAGCAAAGCACTGCTTTCCCCCCCTGAGTTACCTGATGGTTTGCCAGAATCTCTTTGAGGCCGACCAAAAGTCATGTTACATGGCCTCACCAAACTCTTCCCACACCTGAGTTTTTGCTTCCACAACTGCCACAGCCACAGCCACGCTCCCCTTGGCCTGTTAGTGCCTGTCAACTGCTTCAGAAATTCCACAATCCAATCAGGCTTGGAATGCCTCCTTCTTCAACTCGATGATTCCCTTAACTACTGGAGTCCATCACTGGGTTCAGGGGTTGCCGCCACAACTGGCACCAACAACCTTGTGACCACAGCTCTGTATAGCTTCAGCAGTGGAGGCACTGAACATGGTCCATCCAGATTCAATGTACCCAGCCTCTCTGGGAATGCAGGAGAAGCTTCGCTGGAGGTGCATGTTGAAGAGCTTTCTGACAGGGGGCTCTGCTAAGCATTACCAGCACACCCAGACTATACATTTGGGTTGGCCAGGTCTGTCCAGCATCTGATCCAATTCACTACCAGGTGGTGATCAGTTGACAGCTCAGATCCTCTTTTCACCAAAGTGTCCAAGACATGGCCATAGGTCTGATGATACGACTATAAAATTGATCATTGACCTAAGGCCTAGAGTGCTCTGGTACCAAATGTACTTATAAACACCCTTATGCTTGAACATGGTGTTCGTTATGGACAGACTATGCCTAGCAAAGAAGTCCAATAACAGAGCACTACTCAGGTTCAGATCAGGTGGGCTGTTCCTCCCAATCACACCCTTCCAATTTTCACTGTCATTGCCCATGTGAGCATTAGTCCCCTAGTAGAATGATAGTCACCCAAAGAGGTGCCTTCCAGCACCCCACCAAAGGCCTCCAACAAGGCTGAATACAGCAAACTGCTGGTTGATGCATAAGCACAGACAACAATCAGAGCATGTGCCCCAACCTGAACCCTCAGGGAGGCAACTCTCTTGTCCACTGGAGTGAAATACAACATACTGGCACTGATCTGGGGGCTATGAGAAAGCCCACACCTGCTCGTCACCTCTCACCGAGGGCAACTCCAGCCTCTCTCCAGGAGTTTGGTTCTGGAGCCCGTACTATGCATTGAAATGAGCCAGACTATAGCTAGTCAGTACCTCTCTACCTCCCACACCAGCTCAGGTTCTTTTCCCACCATAGAGGTTATGTTCCATGTTCCAGGAGCCAGTTTTGTCATCTGAAGATCAGACACCCACCTCGTACTGCCACCCAATCCACATTGCATCGGACCCTTACAGTTTCCCCCACTGGTGGTGACCCCACAGGAGGGCAGACCCATAATGCTCTTTCAAGCTGTGCCCATGTTTAAAGACCTGGCCACCAGGCACACACTGACAAGCCCCTCTCCCAGGCCTGGCTCTAGAGTGGGGACCCAGTATCCCTGTTCTGGGTGAGGTATCGGTGTCCTTGTTTTTCTTTTTCCTCATGAGGGTCTTCTGAATCACTCTTTGTCTGGTCTCTCACCAAGAACCAGTTTGCCTTGGGAGACCCTAACAGGGGCAGTTGCCCCTGACAACTTAGCCTCTCAGATCACTGGGACAGACAAACCCCCTCCACCACAATAAGGTGGTGATTCAAGGAGGGGTTCATGTGGAATATTTTTGCCTATTCTCAAAAGGGTGACAATAATTCTGGAATTGATTTTTCGACTATTATTATGTCACAGTAACTGTGTGAACTACTCTTTTTAAAATAGCTTTTTAAAGGGAAAAGTACTTTGAAGGGAAAAGACTTACCAAATCCCAAATGCCAACGTCTGTTAACCATAAGTCCAAGTCACAGTCATAACAGCTGGACACTGTCGTCAAGCAGCAGGTGTGCAGTCATGGCGTCATTGGTCCAATTTGAATATGAACAGAATGCTCTCTCTCTCTCTCTGAATTCCATTTATTTCAGTGCATTTTATTGACAATACCATACCTAATTAGCATATTTATAAAAGTAGCAAGTATAGCTAGAACTACTATCTATTACTATCTCTTTTTTCTTATTTCCTTTCCTTTTTCACATTTTCCTTTCCTTTTTCACTTTTTCCTTTTTATCGGAAACACAGAGACAGAAAATCTCTAAGGGCTGTAAGGGTGGGACTGGCTTTAACACCACATTCCCTCATTCGTCATTCTCTGTCTGTCTGTATTTCTTTCACTCTGGGATCACTCACTCCAGGTCCACACAGGAAGCAATATGGCGAGTCCAATTATTCAAAGCATAAGTCTGAGAAGGACCAATCTGCCAAGGGAGGGGAGATGAGACTAGCATGATTCAATTAGACTGCTTCCATGAACTTGTGAAGTCATGCATTTGGGGCTGAGGACCAAAGGGAATAGCAGAATAACAATGATGGGGAACAAGTGTATTTTTTTCTCTTTTTTTTCTGCTTGTTCTTGGCAACCAGTGTGTCTGTGAGGGTTCCTGACAGACCCAAAGGGATGTTGTCATGATACTTACACTTATATGCTCTGACTGACTTCTGCCTCCATAGCTACTTTATACAGTCTATATATACACACACAACTTTAATGCTACAAGTATGTGGATATTATTGTGATTAATTTAATTAGCTGAAATAATGGCTTATTAATTTTTCTAATTAGTATACATATTATATTGTAGATGTGAAAATAATCTCTCTGTTAGGGCTTTATTTCTAAACAGTAAAGAATAAAATGTGTTTTTATAGTGTCTTTTACAACATAGACTGTCCCAAAACAGACAACATCAGAAAACAGAGAATCTCAGTGTATCTTTATTGGATTATGTTTTGTATTCTTTTCTCTTCTCATCTGTCATATTACTTCATCTGTCTTATGTTCAATGATGAAAAAGACTCTTAAATATGCATTATGAATGTCAATCACATAAGTCTTAATCTGCTGGGGAGTTAAAGGATAAATTTCACATGAATTCACAAAACAAAGGTGTTTGGCAGGATAAATGTGCACATCTGTATGTCATTACAACCTGATGGTGTAATGGTATATAGAAGTTTGACTGATTACGTACAAAAACAACAACAACAACAAAGATGTCTTAATGTGAAAGTACACTCACTGGCCATTTTATTAGGAACACCTGTAGGCTAACCCTAGTCAGGGGAAAAAGTTATCTGAGGGACTTTAACTGTGTCAGGGTTGTTGGTGGCAGACTGGCTTGAGTATTTTAGAAAATGCAGATCTCCTGGGACCAGGCAATGGTTTTCCGATCTTCAATTGTCTAGTTTCAGTAAGCATATGTCCACTGTAGCCTCAGATTCCTGTTTTTTGGCTGACAGAAGTAGAACACATTGCAGTCTTCTACTGTTGTAACCCATCTGCCTCAAGGTTTTATGGTGTGCACTCAAGAGGTTGTTGTGTCTGAAAATCCCACTGAGATCAGCAGTTTCTGAAATCCTCAAAGCAAAGTAAATCGTCACTGAGATCACATTTTCCCAAATTCTGATGTGTGATATGAATATTAACTGAAGCAGGTGTGAACATGTACAGATGTTCATATTAACAATAGAATTCTGGAGGGATGCGTGAATTTTTCGTCCCAAATTAAAGGGGGTGCCCTTCCTCTTTTTCACCCAGACAAGCTCACTCATCCCTCTTCAAGTGCAGTTATCACCTAAGAAACTTAACATTGTAATGCAAATGTTGAACGCTTGTCAGTTTGAGCGAAGAAAAAGAGAAAAAAAATGTGTGTGCATGCTTGACATAAGAGCGATAGCGCAGAATGTGTAATGTTCAAGAGAAACAGTATCCTGTTGCTGTCAATACATTCATTTTGTTCAGGACTGATGTATGTATGCATGCTTTAGTATGTTTAGTGTGGACAATGGAAAAGAATAGGTTTTATATATATATATATATATATATATATATATATATATATATATATATATATATATATATATATATATATGGGATAAAGGATCACTGGGACTGGTCTCTCCACATCCAGTACCTTGTGAAGCGTAATACATGGTCACTCATGACCTGACCACACTAGCCTCTCCATGGTGAAGACCGACCATGTGTCCTACTGTCCTACTCATGGTGCCCCATTACCATTGCAGAACATGAGGGATCTAGGGGAGGGAACCCCGAAATACAAACCCACCATCTTGCCATCCAGATGGTATGAAAGTACCTAACACATGTGGAACATTGGGTCCCATTTGCAGTCATATCAAGCATATGGTATTTTTCCACAGTGTCTGACTCACCTCCAGTTGTCTTGCACTGCTTGCCACTGGATCCAGGTGGGGAAGAGGAGAGGGTGCATTAGCTGGTGCACAATGGTTACATCTCCATTAAAACAAGTCTGTGCGCAGGAGTTTGGTGGCTTGAAAGCCCCGTGGCAACGAGTAATTTGGCAAAGCGACAGGCATTGGATAATGCTGGGAGTTGTAGTCATAAGCCTGCACACTGGCGAGCTGGAATATTGGTCACTTTGTCCACACCATATGGAGCAACTTTGCAATTCGGCAGCACTCCAGGTGTCAGAGCAGCTCTGTTTAGAGAGGTCACTGCTCTCCCCAGTCCGGGGAAGGGCTTAGAAAAGGTACCCTAATGACGTGGCAACAAAAGTACAGTTTTATGCAGATCTTAGCAATTTAATCATCAAAACACCAGTTGAAAACAAGCTAGTAGTCTTAGGTGATTTCAATGCACACATTGGAACTGATTATTTAGCCTGGTACTATTGGTCAGCATGGAGTTGGAAAATGTAACTCAAATGGCATGCTCTTGCTCTCCTTATGCCACAAACATTATTTTACCATTTCTAACACTCTCTTCCAATTACTGGACAAATATAAAATGACCTGGATGCACCCTCGTAGCAAATATTGGCACCAGATCGATCACGTAATTGTCAGAAGCCGTGATGTCCATGATGTTACCCTGACAAGGGTAATGAGAGGTGCAGAGTGCAGCATTGATCATCGATTAGTTCACACTTTCTTGAAGCTTAGAATAAAACCACCTATTAGAAAGAGAAGCTTTAAGCCTGCCAAAAAACTCAACGTAGGAAAGCTAAAAAAAAAACAGCTCAAAGAGAGGCACTTGCACACGCTATGGATGAGGCTCTAGAGAGCAAACAAGTGCCTGAAGAAGTCAATGAAGAATGGCCTTCTCTGCAAGCTACAGTGTTCAACACAGCTTACCACGTCCTTGGACCCATAAACAGGAAGCAACCTGACTGGTTTGCGGAAAACATCGAAGAGCTACAGCACCTTATAGCTCACAAAAACATAGCACTTCGTAAGATGCTAAGCCGAAACACTAGGGTTACCATGTCTGAGTTCGCATCTTCACAATCTTCACTTCAAAGAAAGACACAGCAGCTCATAAATGACTGGCTGATAAACAAGGCATGTCAAATCCAGTCCTATGCTGAAGGGAATGACTTCAGAAAATTCTATCATGCAATAAATGACCTTTATGGCCCCTCCAGTCGCGGTGCAGCACCTTTGCTATCTTCTGATGGCCAAACCACTGCCATATTACCGATATGATATTCTCTGCTCATCAACTGCAAGAGAAGTGCATCGAGTAAAACACTGGGCAGTATGCTGCTTTTATTGATTTAACAAAGGCCTTCGATAGTGTACCAAGGGATGCTCTGTGGAACATCCTTGCAAAGCAAGGCATATCATCTAAGTTCATAAACGTCTGAAAGCAACTACATACTGGTATGCATGCCCGTGTGTGGGAATTTTCTGAGCGCTTCTGTATAACTACTGATGTTAAACAAGGATGCATAATTGCCCCTATTCTTTTTACGCTGTTTTTTGCGGCAATGTTGGCTGAGGCTTTTGCAAACTAGGATGAAGGGATTATCATTCATTTTAGAACAGATGCTGGTATCTTCAATGTCAGGCGACGTCAAGCCAAAACCAAAGTTTCATCTTCAACTTGTTCATGATCTGCTTTTTGCCGATGACTGTGGTGTCTTTGTGCACACTGAGGACCATCTGCAAAGACTACAGAGTCATTTTTCTTCTGCAGCGAAGAACTTTGGTCTTACCATAAGCACCAAGAAAACAGTAGTCATGTATCAACCACCTCCATGCCAGCAGGGTATTGCCCCAAGTGTCTTTGTAGAGGACTGTAAGCTGAAACACACTGATGCCTTTACATATCTCAGGAGTGTCCTCTCCGAGGATGGGCAATTAGATCATCCATCTATTATCTGTAGCCGCTTATCCTGTCCTACAGGGTCGCAGGCAAGCTGGAGCCTACCCCAGCTGACTATGGGCAAGAGGTGGGGTACACCCTGGACAAGTCACCAGATCATCACAGGGCTGACACAGAGACACAGACAACCATTCACACTCACATTCACACCTACAGTCAATTTAGAGTCACCAATTAGCCAAACCTGCATGTCTTTGGACTGTGGGGGAAACCAGAGCACCTGGAGGAGACCCACACAGACACGGGGAGAGCATGCAACCTCCACACAGAAAGGCCCTCATCAGCTGCTGGGCTCGAACCTAGGTCCTTCTTGCTGAGAGGCAACAGTGCTAACCACTACACCACCGTGCTGCCGCAATTAGATCATGAGATCTCAAATTGTATTCCCAAGGCAAGTGCCTCCTTTGGGCGGTTGTACACCTGTGTGTGGAACAGCCACGATGTCACTTTATCAACTAAGATAGCTGTCTACCAAGCTGTAGTCATTAACACCTTGCTATATGGCTCAGAAAGTTGGACCACATATGCTTGGCATATCAAGCACCTAGAGTCCTTTCACCAACATTGCCTACAGAAAATCTTGTGTAATCTGGCAAGATAGAGTAACAAATCTAGACATCCTCTCTAAATCAGGCTGCCCCTCTATGGAGGGTATGATTAAAAATGACAGCTACGGTGGGCAGGCCACTTGGTAAGAATGGACGACAACAGGTTACCCAAACAACTGTTCTATGGCGAGCTTGTAGGAGGTCAGTAAAGGATTGGAAGACCAAGAAAACGATTCAAAGACTGCTTGAAAGTGTCACTTAAAAAGATTGTAAAATCCACCTAGAAACTTGGGAGTCAAAGGCACATAATCATCTTCTATGGCATAGGAGTATCCATGATGGCATCAAATGCTTTGAAGCAGAACACTCTAATCGCATCACTCAGAGTAGGCTCCACAGAAAGGACCCTTTAAATGCAGCCCCAACAGGAATGGTGTGTCATCTTTGTGCAAGACCCTATGCAAACAAGGCTGGGCTTGTCACACACCTTTGCCTTTATCACCCGGGCTATGTGAACTACTGACCATCTACATTGCAAGCGATGTGACTTCCATGATGATGATGATATCACTCACTATCCATTAATGTCAGTTTCCACCAACAGGCAGGTGTGAGGTTGCATGATAGGCTTTCACCCTCATTTTCCATGCTGTTCAGTCCCTTGTGTCATTTGCAGTGAGGTTGGTCACCTTTAGATCGTTTGTGACCACTTCGCACCATGTTTTACGTGGCCTACCCCTTCTTTTCCGCCCATCTACCTGGATGTTCCTTATGGTGTTAATACAGCTCTCAGCCCTTTCTACATGTCCAAACCATCGCAGCCGCTTACATCTGATAGCAGTCATGAGGTCAACCATCTCGAGCCTTGCGTGTAGGTCACTCACGCTGGTAACATTATCAGGTTTGACACCACACATCCACCTTAGCATCACCTCCTTGTTTCTCTCCAGTCTTGCCATGTCGATCTTCCTTTAATATATAAAATGCAAATGTAGACTGTGTGTCCAGACTGTCCAAACCGATGATAATGAGAAATGTCTATTAATTTGTACAATCTACACTTCAATTTAAAGATTTGTTACCTGTTATTCATATTTTTAACATTTGGATCAATTTTTATTCCATTTTATTCTAGGAAAAAAGGACACTTGTCTTCCAGTGTTGTGCAAGTTCACACTTAACAAGCATTAGCTCAAAGTTCAGTTCACTCAGATTAAAATTAACTAATTCACACCCCAGTGAAATAGTTCACAGCCCCAAAAATGAACTAGCTTATTCACATTCATTTCTTTCAATTTTTTAATGAGCTGCACTGAATCCAAAATGAAAATTTTGATCAGTAATTCAAATATGAAATTTCACCTACCATTAGAAAGTTCTTGGATTCCAGGTTATTGATATAGGCTAATCAGTAGTATCATGACCAGCACATTGCCGTAAGACAACACTTGTCAAGACAAAGAACAGGCAAGAAAATTGGGATGACTTTGATAGATCCCTGTTCTTTAAATAAAACTGGGTGCCCACTCACATCTGATTGTCATCCCATTGATTGAAAACACCTGACTCTAATTTCACCTTCAAATTAACTGCTAATCCTAGAGATTCACATGTTTTTGCCACTCACAGATATGCAATATTAGATTATTTTCCTCAATAAATAAATGACCAAGTATAATATTTTTGTCTCATTTGTTTAACTGGGTTCTCTTTACCTACTTTTAGGATTTGTGTGAAAATCTGATGATGTTTTAGGTCATATTTATGCAGAAATATAGAAAATTCTAAAGGGTTCACAAACTTTCAAGCAGCACTGTACTATGATTGCAACACACTACTGTGTTAAAATAAATGCTTTCACATAGTGCTCCTTATAGATTAAATTGTGAAATCTGGTTGGTGTATCTATATGTTGTGTTTGGCCAACTGACTGAGAGCTCTGACCCCCATGAACGAGTCAGCAATAATAACTGCAAACATCAGACAAACTAAACAAATGACTGATTACTGAATATTTATAAGAACAATAAGTCCAGTAAGGTATAAGAAATGAAAGACATTAATAATGCAAATGTGTCAGGGACAGTTCCACACATTTAAGAGAGTGTGAGAGACCATTTTTTGCTATCTTCTATTATTTTGGTTCATTTGAACTTTCTACTTAAAGATGGATTCATTGGTTACTTAAACTGAATTACGAATGATGTTTGGTTTTAGTATTTTCCATAAGTGATATTAAAGCAACTAATATTAATTTAAGTGAATTTGCTGTTAAAACAAATTTTGGCTGTGAATACCACCATGCCGACTAAAATATTTGAACAGCATAGACATTTCATGACAATATACAGGGCTGAAGTGTGCCAAAGGAATAACAGTACAAAGACACCAGAGAATTGACAGAGTGCATGTTATCTATCTTAGATAATCGTAACACTAGAATGCTTTGAGGAACATTTTTGTAGTCTGGCTAAGCCATACAATAAAAACACACTTTTTACAGAGGTCCACAGAGAGTTAATACAATGTTGTCAGTCCTTTTCATTTGACCTCTTCCTTTGACATGTGAATAACAAAGTACTGTACCAATTTATGACATGTCTAACAATAACAGCTGCGCTCTCAAGGTTTACATTATATCCAGAAGGTTGGCGCCACCAAAGAGAATGAAGAATGTCAGCACCAGCACTATTATAACATAGGTGTTCAGGTCAACTGCAGCTCGACTGATTAACCAAATCAATGTTCAGTCAATCTGTTGTCTTGTTCTGCCTTTATAGAATGAGCATTCTTTAACTTTAGCTCCCATACTACCACTCAACTTCTCCAAACCACATAGATTTCAGGCCACCATTCACCAACCATTTCATGCCACCAACGAATAGTGCTTTCTACCAAATTACACAACACAGCATGCCTTTGTAACAAATCAGATTTTTGACAGAGACTCCAGTGACCTTCTGTAAGTCCCTCTGGGTATAAGCTTCTGCTAAATGCTGGAATATGCAAATGAAAATATAACTGCAAATCTGAAACCAAGTGCTAGCCATATCTTGGCCAAGTACACGTCAGTTTGCTGTCATATAATGTTATCTGTGAAACTAGGACAAGTAGTAATAGATATGAATCTGGTGCGGATTTAAGTGGGGGCCATCCGCCCTTCCAAAAAAATAGTTTTAGTCTTACAGATACTGAGATACGCCCTCCGTTTTTATTTAATTAATAAGGTTTTTTTTTTTAAATCGTTATGTGGGATTGACCTGAAGAGTTGATGGTATAAATTTCTATTTTATAGTAGATCCTAGCTTAGTTTTTTTTTTTTCACTCGTGACATGAAAGCAGTGAAAAGCAAGCTGGGCAATTCCTGTTGGATTTTAAGAGGGCACCAGAACCTCATGCATCTACACAACAACATACTGTATTCCTGGACTGCACTGTAGACTACATGTGCAGGGTGTGTGCCATCCTTTTATATTTATGGTATCATTAACACGCATGTTCACAAGCCAAAATGATAAGATGCTGCAGCAGGCTTACTGCATACACACACGTGTCAGCTGTCCAGCTACATATTCATTAATAGGGTATCCCTGTTCTTACTATACCCTGTGTATGTACATGGTACACGTGCCACTTTGGGGTGAGTCTCACTTTGATTTTTACGACAGCAGCTGGATAGGTCTGTGAGAGATGTTGATTTTTGCAATGGCTCTGAAGAAAATCTGTTTGAAATCCCCTGAGTCTTGGGAACTAAGACTTATTAGGACTTGTTCACATGAACTCACACAATCATTATACAGTTATCTCAGTCTATTAGACTGAGGAGCTCAGAATGCAGTTACTGACTTTGTATTATAGACATGCAACTTTTGCAGTCTTTGTTTAGAGTTATCTCGGTATTAAGCTCTGTCTTAAGTGGCCACTTACATTCCCTCAGTTTACCTGGGTATATTCGCTGTCTTATATGTACATTGAATGTCCTGAGCAGGAGCTCAGATTGCAGTTGCTAAAATAGTAATAATTTATTGATATAAGGTGTTTTTGTGGTCATTGTACTATACTATAGTTTGTCATGTGGTATTGCATGATATGACAATGCAACTTTCATAAATGTTACCATATATCAGTTGTAATTATGTTCTATGCATATACCTGCAATTCTGACAATATAATTTTCAGTGACAAATAACATGGTTTTGAAAGTTCCTAGTTTTAAAACATATTTTTAATATGGTAATTTTATTTAAGAGATTTCATTTACAACATGTCACTGACAGCTCAAAATGCATCTCCAGGCGTTTAAAAACTGCAGAGCTTCCGGGAGCCTCTGGTGGCCCCCGGACACATGGCCTGACTGGGTTGACGCGCCCCCCCCCCCCCCCCCCCCCCGTTCCCATTTTCCTGGATCCGCCCCTGTATGAATAGTATAGAAGTATGAATAATAAATGCTGCCATGTGTCTCCCTTACAGGGTGAACTATTGAGCAGGAGACACAGTAAATTGGTGTTTATTGCTGTGAGCGCACCCAAGTATGCCAATATTTGAATGTTTGATGAAAACAGAAACGATTAACTGCAATAAGACAGTAGATTATTCCAAACAAACATATGAATGAATGAAGTAATGAATGAATAATGTACAACCCCGATTCCAAAAAAGTTGGGACAAAGTACAAATTGCAAATAAAAACGGAATGCAATAATTTACAAATCTCAAAAACTGATATTGTATTCACAATAGAACATAGACAACATATCAAATGTCAAAAGTGAGATATTTTGAAATTTAATGCCAAATATTGGCTCATTTGAAATTTCATGACAGCAACACATCTCAAAAAAGTTGGGACAGGGGCAATAAGAGGCTGGAAAAGTTAAAGGTACAAAAAAGGAACAGCTGGAGGACCAAATTGCAACTCATTAGGTCAATTGGCAAGAGGTCATTAACACGACTGGGTATAAAAAGAGCATCTTGGAGTGGCAGTGGCTCTCAGAAGTAAAGATGGGAAGAGGATCACCAATCCCCCTAATTCTGCGCCGACAAATAGTGGAGCAATATCAGAAAGGAGTTTAAAATTGCAAAGAGTTTGAACATATCATCATCTATAGTGCATAATATCATTAAAAGATTCAGAGAATCTGGAAGAATCTCTGTGCGTAAGGGTCAAGGCTGGAAAACCATACTGGGTGCCCGTGATCTTCGGGCCCTTAGACAGTACTGCATCACATACAGGCATGCTTCTGTATTGGAAATCACAAAATGGGCTCAGGAATATTCCCAGAGAGCATTATCTGTGAACACAATTCACCGTGCCATCCGCCGTTGCCAGCTAAAACTCTATAGTTCAAAGAAGAAGCCGTATCTAAACATGATCCAGAAGCGCAGACGTCTTCTCTGGGCCAAGGCTCATTTAAAATGGACTGTGGCAAAGTGGAAAACTGTTCTGTGGTCAGACGAATCAAAATTTGAAGTTCTTTATGGAAATCAGGGACGCCGTGTCATTCGGACTAAAGAGGAGAAGGACGACCCAAGTTGTTATCAGCGCTCAGTTCAGAAGCCTGCATCTCTGATGGTATGGGGTTGCATTAGTGCATGTGGCATGGGCAGCTTACACATCTGGAAAGACACCATCAATGCTGAAAGGTATATCCAGGTTCTAGAGCAACATATGCTCCCATCCAGACGACGTCTCTTTCAGGGAAGACCTTGCATTTTCCAACATGACAATGCCAAACCACATACTGCATCAATTACAGCATCATGACTGCGTAGAAGAAGGGTCCGGGTACTGAACTGGCCAGCCTGCAGTCCAGATCTTTCACCTATAGATAACATTTGGTGCATCATAAAACGGAAGATACGACAAAAAAGACCTAAGACAGTTGAGCAACTAGAATCCTACTAGAATCCTACAGTCAGTGGTGGCTCCAGAGATTTTCCCTTAGGGTGGCAAAGGAGGGGCATAGGTTCCAGGAGGGGGGCATAGGTTGTCAATGCAGCGGTTTATGCAAATCGTAGAAATCATTTTTGTTTACGCTTAAGAAAGACTCACAATCAAGTCATCTTGTCAAATATGTATTGAGCTATTGTACCATCAAGGAAAACGGATTCAACCATCTAAACCATCTTTTCTGAAAGTATATTCCCAAACAATGAATGGAACTATTCTGCCCTAGCGATGTATCAAAAAATAGACAGATAGCGAACGGTTTAGATTGTGGATCTTTACTGAAGACTTCAAACTTATACAGATGTGTTCATCCTCAATTTCCGTAAAGCTAAAAGAAACAAATAAAGTATATCACTAAACTGAATAGCACACAGGCGAAAATGCGAGCTAGGCTGACCTGCTAGTAATGCTAACAGAACGTCTCTCTCTGGGTGAAGCCATTTCAAAATTCTGGGGGTGGGGTGGGGTGTGAAATAACGTAAATAACGGTAGGTAGAGATGAGATGAGGGCTTAGTATCTCTGTAGATAGATAATTGAATTTCAGAAATGTGTTTTAATAAATAATTATTTTTAAAATAGGGGGGCAACTGGGGTGGCAAGACATATTTTTACAGTGGCAACTGCCACCTTTTGCCACCCCTTAAAACTACGCCTGCCTACAGTTGAGCAACTAGAATTCTTAGACAAGAATGGGTTAACATTCCTATTCTTAAACTTGAGCAACTTGTCTCCTCAGTCCCCAGATGTTTACAGACTGTTGTAAAGAGAAAAGGGGATGTCTCACAGTGGTAAACATGGCCTTGTCCCAACTTTTTTGAGATGTGTTGTTGTCATGAAATTTAAAATCACCTAATTTTTCTCTTTAAATGATACATTTTCTCAGTTTAAACATTTGATATGTCATCTATGTTCTATTCTGAATAAAATATGGAATTTTGAAACTTCCACATCATTGCATTCCGTTTTTATTTACAATTTGTACTTTGTCCCAACTTTTTTGGAATCGGGGTTGTATTTTCTGTGGAGGAATCTCATAGTATTCCACGTCATGTACAATACCATCATGTTTTAGCCTATAAAGAGAGCAAATAAACTGAATGGGAAGCCAGCTGGGATTTGGCCTGATATGAGAATACCATATTTCACTTGACTTACAGGGAAGAAAAGTTAGATGACTGGCTTGGTAGATGGACGAGGAGAGTAACCAACTTCAGCATGTGTATAGCATGTTATGGCTTTCTTGGTGGTGGAAATTGTGGCCTAATATAGACCAGCCAGTCTACTGTCACAAATTCCCCTTTCACAGGCATTTCTTTGACATCTGCATTTTGTTATGAGTCTTATCTCTGTAAGAAACTCTCATTCAAAACCCAGATGCGATTCTATGACAGCAATGTGTTATCTACCCTCCTGTATGGCTGTGAGACTTGGCACATGAAGATCAGTCAAGAAAAGAAACTGGATGCCTTTGACAGCAAGTGTATCCAAAAAATCCTGGGCATCAGATGGAACAAATTCATCACAAACGAGGAAGTCAGATCTTGGACCAACCAACAGCCAGTGTCCACAATCATCTGTAAACAACGACTGAGCTGGCTGGGACATGTTGTGAGACTCCCGCCAACAAGACTTGCCAACCAAGTTCTCTGATGGAATCCCTCGGGACAACATCAGAGGGGATGTCCAAAAATGAACTGGCACCAAACAATTGACAGAGACTTGCAACTAGTTGGTAGAGGATGGAAAGATGCAATAACACTGGCTGCGGACCAAAAGTGCTGGACAAGTGTGACTGCCTCATGCGTCACAAGACGCAGGAGCGTCTAAGTAAGTCTTATCTCCGCCTCTGTCCTGTGATTAGTACGTTTCCTGATTGTACTCACCTATTCTCTGTCCAGCCTTTAATTTACTCATCTATTTCAACCCTACTGTTTCCCTCTTTTGTGGAGGCTTATTTAGTTTACTAATTCTATGCCTTATTTCTGTTTTCTGTTTACTGACTTTTGCTTTTTCACTGGTTTATTATTATTATGGATTTTCCCTTCCTGACTTTGCTTGCATGTGCATTGACCCCTGCGAGTATGACAGTTTTCCCAAATAAATGCCACACTGAGTTTACATACTTGTGTCCTGCCTCTCACTACTTCACTTTATATCTACCCTCACCTTCATCAAACTGGCTACTGTGGAAGGTAAAAATGATTTTTTTTTTCAAAAAACCTGTTATGATTGCAACTGCCTGCTTGTTGATTCTATGCCCTCATAAGACAACTTTCAAAACATAATCACTAATTACATTGTGAGGGAATGCACCAGAAAAAAAAAAAAATCCAATTAATAAATACCAGTGATAGCAATTTCCTTAATGGTTTTGTGTACGTGTTTGTCACAAATATTGGACAGATAAATTTATACTTTTTTTTTTTACATTGTTAACATTTTAAAAACTTTTTAAAGCTTACTAGTACTTGATCACAACTCTTTTTATGGCTTTACACATCATGTGGGTTTGTTCCCCCATTACATGCAAATAGAAGTTCAAAGGTACAACCCAAATCAGAAAAAGTTGGGATGGTCTGTTGAAATTGAAACTAAAACTGAACCCAATTATTTGTAAGTAATCTTTGACCTGTATTGAACTCAAAACAATAAATAAGCACATTTGATGTTGTATCTCATGAATTTTATTTTATAAGATGCCTCAGAGCCTAGAGAAGTTGATGGCGCTTCTGGACACAGTTAACATAAAACATGCTTTTTGCACAGTAAAAGTTTTAACTGGCATTTGTCGATGTAACTCCATATTTTAGTGCTTGACAAAAGTTTGTCAAAGTAATCCCAAGCCCATGTGGTTATATCGGCTATAGATGAATGACAGTTCTTGATGCAGTGCCATCTGAGGGATTGGAGATCACAGGTGTTCAACTTAGGCTTGCGCCCTTGCCCTTTACGCACTGAAATTCCTTCAGATTCCATGAATCGTTTCATGATATGCAGCATAGAGGGTGAAATATCCAAATTCCTTTGTATCTGTCTTTGAGGAATATCGTTTTTAAACACTGCAATAATTTTCTCATGCATTTGTTGACAAACTGGAGATCCTCAGCCCAGCTTTGCTCCTCAAAGACTATGGTAGGCCTTTCCTGGATACTGATTTTGTACCAAATCATGATTACAATCACCTGTTGACATCACCTGTTTCAAATCACATCATTATTTAAATGTTTTACCTCATTTACTAGCCCTAAATTGCCCCCGTCCCAACTGTTTTTGGAATGTGTTACAGGCCCATAATGCAGGAATGGATGCATATTAACAAATGAAACAAAGTTGACCAGACAAAACATGAAATATCTTGGGTTCATACTGTCTTCAATGACATACAAGTCAAAGTAAATTTAGAAATCACTGCTTTTTTTTTCATTTTCAATACTGTTCCAACTTTTTCTGATTTGGGGTTGTATAATGGAAAGAGAGGCATAAAATATAATATGTTTCAAGAGGTGAACAAATCTGACAGAATTAATTAAGTTGACTAGGATCATAAATATTATATACACAGTCCATAACTCAGTTACTCTTAACTACACTTTAAATCCCTATTCTTCAAAGATCTGCCAGAGGAAGTAATTTATAAACATGGTAATTTATGCAGGGCGTACATATAATTTTAATTTTGTCTCATCATATAATACTTACTGAAATATACTGATCAACATTATAATGCCCCTCAACTGACAGACAAGCTGATGGATTTTTGTACCATGTCATCTTCGGAAAACAAATGATAACAGAAGAAAACTGAAAAAAAAAATAACAAGCTGATGTTATAACAGGAAATATTAGGTTATATTAAAATGTTGATTCCCATCATTTATACTCCGACACACCAAAATCTCTATCAGTTCTGAGATCAACTACAGATCAGAGCAACATGACATCAGCTTGAAGTACTTTTGGCAGACATGCCACTTCTGAGGGGAAAACAAAGCAGTAAAATTGACTGGTGGCAAATAAGAGACAGAGGTTGACACCATGCCTAAAAGTTGTGTTGTATCCTGCACCTTCAACAGTGAAACACACCGAGACATTAATTTCTCCTTGCTATCCAGTAAGGAAAGAGAGGGCAAAAGACGGATTTTATGGCAGTAGTAGGGACTGTCCACCTACTTAAACTAGGAAAGAGATGGAGAAATATCACTGTCTCCAATCCAGTCTAGCCTAGCAGGTGATAAACTGGATCTGCACATTAACAGCATTCATTTTTTCGTTTCAGGCAGGCACCACCCGAACTGATGATCACATCATCAACTTTTCTTTGGCTAATCAGATACAAGGTATGCTACCACTCTTGCTGGAGCAGTTGAGGGTTAGGTGCCTTGCTTAAGCCCACTTCAGCCAGTCCTGCTGGTTCAGGGCAGGGCCGCTGACAGCTTTGGCTGGGCCCGGGACAAAATGCTCTGAATGGGCCCCCCCCGGGTCAACCCACACACACCCACCTCTCTTATCCCAGTCTCTACTCACGCGATTGGGGTGCTCTTGAAGGAGCAGCGATGGACGGGGGATTTCGGGCAGGGCTGGGGGCGAACATAGTATACTGTGCGTGCGTACTGTCCAGTGTGAAAAGCAGAGAAGAACACACCGCTCGAGAAACGGCGGGATATGATTGCGGGCTAATGTGAATATTCTTAGCTTCAATCAGATATATGAAACACAATGTTATTAAGCCGTTGTGGTTATGAAATGATTCAATGCCCTGTGCGTTTGATATGGTGTTCAGTGTGACTTGCTCTCCCCTCATTTGTAACATGAATTGTGTGCCGCGCGTGCCTTGGTTGGGGTTACTTTACGGGGATGGCAAAAGTTGGCTGTGTCTTACCTGGCTCAGCTGCCCCACTGCCTTTGCTAGTACCAGCTGCATCATCCGAATATTTTTTAAAATATTTATGCAGTGAGCCCCTGAGTCTTCCTCTCTTTTTCTCTTTTCTTTTCTTTTCTGTGCTCCTGACTTGTGCATGTTGGCAAATGGCACGCACGCTGATTGTCGAAGCGCTATGATCGAACAATGTCGTTTTTTTCCCCTTAAAGGTGGAGTACGAGATTTTGGAATAACGGTTCCCGCAAGCCATATTTTGAAAAGAAACACGCCCGCCCTCGCCATGCTCCCCCCCCCCCCCCCCGCGTCTCCACCCCCCTCCCCCTTATAAAGCCTGAGAAATTCCGGCTTTATAATGGGTGTCTATTACATTACACACCAGTGGAGCTCGTTAAGTTAGAGTGTAGAGAGCTTGGAAAAATAGCTCAAACTTTCTCATTTAAACTGTGTTTTCAGCCCCAATTTTCACTCCACACACATAATTTTCTCAAAAGTAGTAGCCACACTTGTCCTGATTCACACAATGTGTCTACCTACACAATAGGATTTACAGTTTTTGAATGAGAAGCCTGAAAGTAAGGAGAGGACAGGCGCGCAGCCCCATAGACTGCCATTATAAACTTGGCAGAAAAGTCACTCATTTTTAACTCGCTCTAGTGACCTCATTTTTTACACTACAGACAAAAAAACTACATCAGTGTGTTCAGGAGAGCCTTGTGGCGCTCACTGTGAAAGAATTTTGTGAATATCTCCTTCCGTTTTCGTGTAAATCCCCGTTGTTTGGAGGGAGCGCACTGAGAAAATCCTCTGACACTGTGCTCGCAGCGCGTGGGTTGGGGGAGGGGCTGCTCGCTCTCTATCACACACACACAGAAGGGACGGGCTGAAAGAGTCAGACCAAACCATTTTTGCATTAGGGGTGGTAGGGGGTTCTTGACGCCTTTTTCAAAGACAATAAAGGCAAAAGATCTAGAAATCATTTATTGAATGCAAATATAGCACATTTCTCCCCCAAATCAACACATTTTGAAATGAAATAAAATAATCGCAACTTCATGAGAGCCCAGTTCTGGCCCCCCCCCATTCCTGGGCCCGGGACAACATACCCGTTTGTCCCCCCCTGTCGGCGGGCCTGGTTCAGGGAATCAAAACAACAACCTTTTGGTCCCAAAGCTGTTTCTGTAACCATTAGGTTATGGCTTCTGAACAACATTAAAGTAAAAAAAAACAAATGGACAGACTAAGATGGCAACTACATATAACTATCTCTAGACAGGAAAAAAGTCATAGGTAACAGAAATTGACATTACCTGGTGATTCAGTGAAGTCGTTGTAAATGTCAGGATGTGACACCTATCCCATAGAGTGGGATCATTAATCTGTTGTGATGTTCAGCTAAAATGAATCTGACCACCAATTTTGTGAAGTTTATCTCAATACTGACACCTGTCATCAGCCTCCAAAGTGTGTCTGTGTATATATATAT
Organism: Neoarius graeffei; assembly: GCF_027579695.1. Taxonomy (NCBI): domain Eukaryota; kingdom Metazoa; phylum Chordata; class Actinopteri; order Siluriformes; family Ariidae; genus Neoarius; species Neoarius graeffei. Next base: position 37,069,512 of record NC_083591.1, read on the forward strand.
ATATATATATATATATATATATATATATATATATATATATATACACACACACACACACACACACACACACAGTGGTATGCAAAAGTTTGGGCACCCCTGGTCAAAATTGCTGTTACTGTAAACAGTTAAGCAAGTTAAAGATGAAATGATCTCCAAAAGGCATAAAGTTAAAGATGACTCATTCCCTTTATATTTTCAGCAAAAACATTTTTTTTTATTTTCATCTTTTACATTTTCAAAATGACAAAAAAGGAAAAGGGCCTGAAGCAAAAGTTTGGGCACCCTGCATGGTTACTACCTAGTAACACCCCATTTGGCAAGTATCACAGCTTATAAACACTTTTTGTAGCCAGCTAATAATCTTTCAGTTCTTACCTGGGGGATTTTCACACATTCATCCTTGCAAAAGGCTTCCAGTTCTACAAGTTTCTTGGGCTGTCTTGCATGGACTGCTCTTTTGAGATCTATCCACAGATTTCAATTATGTTTAGGTCAGGGGAGTGTGAGGACCAGGGCAAAACCTTCAACTTGTGCCTCTTGAGGTATTCCATTGTAGATTTTGAGGTGTGTTTTGGATCATCGTCTTATTGTAGGACCCATCCTCTTTTTAACTTCAACTTTTTTTTTTACAGATGGTTGATGTTTGCTTCCAGAGTTTGCTGGCATTTATTCAAATCCATGCTTCCATCAACCAATGAAATGTGTCCTGTGCCACTGGCTGCAACACAACCCCAAAGCATGATCGATCCACACCCATGCTTCAGAGTTGGAGAGGTGTTCTTTTCCTGGAATTTGGCACCCTTTTTTCTCCAAACATACCTTTGCACATTGTGGCCAAAAAGTTCTATTTTGATTTCATCAGTCCACAGGACTTATTTAGATGTTCATTTGCAAACTTCAGATGCTGAATTTTGTGGCTAGGATGCAGGAAAGGTTTTCTTCTGATGACTCTTCCATGAAGGTCATAGTTGTTCAGGTGTCGCTGCATAGTAGAACAGTGCACCACCACTCCAGGGTCTGCTAAATCTTTCTGAAGGTCTTTTGCAGTCAAACAGGGGTTTTTATTTGCCTTTCTAGCAATCCAACGAGCAGTACTTTCAGAAAGTTTTCATCATCTTCCAGACCTCACCTTGATCTCCACTGTTTCTGTTAACTGCCATTTCTTGATAACATTACAATCTGAGGAAACAGCGACCTGAAAACACTTTGCTATGTTCTTGTAGCCTTCTCCTGCTTTGTGAGCATCAATTATTTTATTTTTCAGAATGCGAGGGAGTTGCTTAGAGGAGCCCATGGCTGTTGATTTTAGGGACAAGTTTGAGGAGTCAGAGAATTTATACAGCTTTGAAATCTGCATCATCTGACCTTTCCTAATGAAGAATTTGAACAAGCCACAGCTCAATAAGCTAATTAAGGTCTGGAACCTTGGTAAAAGTTACCTGAGAACTCAAATGTATTGGGGTGCCCAAACTTTTGCATGGTGTTCCTTTTCTTTTTTCACTCTCCAATTGTACAAAACAAAAATAATACACAAATCTTGCAGAAAACGCTGAAAGAAATGTGTCGTCTTTACCTTTATGCCTTATGGTGATCAGTTCATCTTCTGCTCACTTAACTATTCACAGTAACAGACATTTTCAGTAAGGGTGCCCAAACTTTTGCATGCCACTATATATATATATAGTATTTATGTATGTATGTATCTACACACACACACACACATATATATATATATGGATGGTGTAGTGGTTAGCGCTGTCACCTCACAGCAAGAAGGTCCGGGTTCGAGCCCCGTGGCCGGCGAGGGCCTTTCTGTGTGGAGTTTGCATGTTCTCCCCGTGTCCGCGTGGGTTTCCTCCGGGTGCTCCAGTTTCCCCCACAGTCCAAAGACATGCAGGTTAGGTTAACTGGTGACTCTAAATTGACCGTAGGTGTGAATGGTTGTCTGTGTCTATGTGTCGGCCCTGTGATGACCTGGCGACTTGTCCAGGGTGTACCCCGCCTTTCGCCCGTAGTCAGCTGGGGTAGGCTCCAGCTTGCCTGCGACCCTGTAGAACAGGATAAAGCGGCTAGAGATAATGAGATGATATATATATATATATATATATATATATATTTCCATTTTCATTCCATCTGAATTCCAGCATATGGAGGCTATAGTATCACCACATTTACAGCCCACATCCTTTGGTAAATAGTCATCAAAGTTAAAGTGCACAAAATATCAGATTTCCAGATTTCTGTTTATTAAGGTGTGAGCCAGATCCAGTTCTCCAAACCTATTTCATTCTCCTCTTTTTGGGTGTTTCAGTCCTCAGTCAGTCTTTCTTTTGAATAGTTTGGGTGTGTATCATCGTATGTTAGTGAGTGCCTGATTTTGAAATAGTGCTTGTGTGAGTCTTTGAATTTGTGCTTGTTTGTAAGATGGAATGTTTGTTGGGGGGGGCAGTGTGTGTGTGTGTGTGTGTGGGGGGGGGGGGGGGGGGGGTCCTCTAATTATGGTTCAGCATTCATTCACTAATGCAGAGTTGGACACACATGAATGAGTGTGTAGCGGCAGTAGTAGCCAGTTTATGCTGCCAAAGCAAACAGACGGTGACAGAACACTGACCAGCTCATTACATTTACGGGCAATCCTGCTTTTGGCAATTGCTTTTCTCCACAACACATCAGAAAATATAAATACAAAGTAGACCAGAAGTCATGGGACAGTGAGATAGCTTTTGTGGTACATTTCATCTGTAGGCTTTTTTTTTAACTAAATTATAGTCAATTTACTATTCGCCAAACTAAACACACACTAAATCAGAACATTTCAATCATTGTAGTGTGTCCACATTTTCTTGCTTGTGCACTGATGTCTGTGTGTATCCAGTAAATATATGTCTAATATGGGAAAGTACACAGCAAATTCCTCAGTGTTGAATTAACACTTTCAGAGTTAATTTGTGTCCAACTGGACCTATATAAACACAGTAGAGTGTTAAATCAACACTCTGGGTGTTAATTCAACACTGGGGATTTTGCTGTGTACAGTATATGTATTGATTCTGTTTATTTAAGTCTTGTGTACTTCAGCTACTGTAGTGCTCAACAAAGTACGTTCATCCATCTTTCTATGCACACACACTAGTTAAATGTCTTTTATCATATTGCAGCTACCAGCCTGGAATCACTTTACTGCTGTTCTGATAAACTGAGGAAAGACAATGGCAATCCTTTCCACTCGCAGGGCCAGTTGCATCTCTCTTAGATTTCTAGCCACAGTTGGTTATAGTATTATTGGGATTAGAACTCAATCTCCCAATGATTGGGTGAAACCTTAGACAGTTCCGCCACTTAGGAGCTTAATTGCAGCCCTGTACACAAACTCCTCTCATTTTGGAGGACTAAAAGTACTTTGCCTGCTCAGCTGTTATTGACCAGCTGTGTTTTGCTGCATCATTAGTTCATGAGAAGTAACAATGATGCTGTCTGGGCTCCAGTAAAAAGGCATGTTAGAGGAAATGAAATAAAATAGTCTTGAGGGTTTTATAATTGTGTATTGCATTGTATATACAGCATTCGTGCATATTACTCCACCCAAGTTGAAAGTATTTATTTATTTATTTATTTATTTATTTATCCATTCTATCCACAGTCACTGGATATGAGCAATCGCACGCTCTAATTGGCTACTCTACGACTAGGATATCAGCTCATATACCATGAGTAGAGAAAAACACAATGGTGGAGCATGTTGCTGAACCAACCAAGGATGGAATAAAAACTCTACTCGAAAACAAAACCACAAAAATTACAAAAAAAGCAACAAAATATGGAATAAAAGTATTTGATGGTAAGAACATATCTTTTTTTTATTTTTCAAGAATTATTATAATAGTATTTTTCACAAATTGTTCCTGTCATTTAGCCAGTTTGTTTACATTCTAAGCGGAAATGATGTTGTCGGATGTTTTGTGTAAAGATTTTATTTATCAAATTTGCAAAAAATAAAAATGCTCTGTTTCTCAAAATCCAGTGAATGTGGATAGAATCAAACAGTTATTCCACTCAATCTTGTCGTACATGGCTTTTGCCAACTCGGTGCTCTGTGCCTCATCAGCTATAAGCTCATGTACGACTTGATTTTGTGGATAACTGTTTTATATACATATATACACACACTAACTGGTCACACTATCTGGCACATTACTGCTTCCTTTAATTTAATTACTGATGAGGAGCTCTTATGGTTGTCACGCTCCCGGGCTCACCTAACACTCAGGACTCCACTTCCCACAATCCCCCTCACACACCTGTCACTACCACGTGCACTCCATCAGCCAACCCAGAGCCACTTCCTAGGAGTGGCTCCCCCGAGTTCTAATTATCATCACCTGTACCTCTTTGTTTACATCTGTATTTATACCCCTCTGTTTGTTTTACTCTTTGCACAGTATTGCCTCCACATTTTCGTGAGCCTACTGAGCATTTCTATTTCTGACTGAATTCCTGTGTATGACCCTTTTTGCCTTTTGGTTTCTTACCGTTTCGCCTAGCCCTTGTGTTTGTTTGCTCATCTCTCTCGGTTCCCGGTTTCTCGAGCCTCGCCTGTTTTCGACTCCCATTTGCCTAGCCCTTGTGTTTATCTTGCCTGTGTTTTTCTGATTCCCGGTTCTTGGACTATTGCCCGTTTCCTGACCATGATTTGTCTAGCGCTCGTTACTGTGTTAGATTTCTCGGTATTGACCTGGCTTTTGCACATTGTCTTCTTTCACTGCGTTCATTAAAGCCTTGAGTTTATTTTTAATCCCCGAGCGTCTGGTTTGTCACAGCCGTGTTATAATGGTTAACGGCTTATGGCACAGAACAAGTCAACACCAGGAATTTTCCTGTTCAGAAAGTTCCAGAGGGGAAACACAGCCTCTGTTTTTGGACATTGGAATGGTAAAAAAGTGTTACTGCAGTCTAATTGCATTAGAGATGACCAAAAAAAAAAAAAAAGCACTTGATGACACTTTCACAGACAGAACAAAACAAATACTACAAAATGTTCTGATTAGATATGTACTTTACAAGTCGTGGTCACTTGTTCATTTTAAAAGCCAAAATTCCTGAAATCAACTCTCCAATGATGTTCCCAGTTAAATTTAAAAATTGGGCCCAATCACAGCTAAAGCGATGGGGTGCAAGGGGGAGATCTAGACCAATCACATACGGTACAGAGTAAACCATCCATAGTGTCTCAGTCAATCATGCATCACAAAAGCCACACACCTGGGACATACTTCAATAGACTTGAGTTTTCTGAAAATGCATGGAAGCAAAGAAAGTATTCTGCATCCAACCGCTATGTTTGGTTATTGATAGACCTGAAATTGATTATATGTGGGGAAAAAAAACCTGAATCACAATGCACAAGCTAAGCAAACCCCTTCTAGTGCACAACATGGGTCAAACATGACCTGTATTCATTTCCGATGTTATTTCATGTATTGCTGAGTATCTCTTTGGTATATCTTTTGAAATCAATTTATTTCATAATTTAATGCTCTAAGTGTTCATTAAACATCTTGTTTTTGATTACCATAAATCATTATTTTAATTTTATTTATTTACTTCATGAGCAAAAATAATTTTTGAATTACTACATCAACTTTACACACTTGGATCGAAAATGACCCATGTCTGCAAGTGTGATAAAAAAAAACACATAACAAATTCGTTAAAATTAACACTGATATTGAATGGTAGTGTAACATTACTGTTCACTACAGTTCAATAGTGAATGTGACTGAACATAAAACTGATGAAATAACATCACATGGTTACAGCACAAATTGCCATCTCAGTGCTTACATGCCTCACAAATGACAACTATATGTTTGTGCTCCTTGCACACAGGCTTGGTACACTGGGAACACCAGCTGCTGACTTTTCTGTCTTTGGTAGCTGGGCAGATCTTGCACCTCTTCCTTTTCACTTGGCCTTCCTGTCTGATGATGTCCTGTGGCTAAGTGGTGGCTGTGTTTGGTCTTTTTATCCCACATCTTTCAATTGCATCAGCAATATGTTTTTGGTGGCATTGAGTGCTCTCCATGCGCCTCTTCATATGTGGCATAACAAGCTCTTTGACCAGATCCTTGATGAATAGCCGTCGTGCACTGGTTACACCACTCATGTAATCAGGGTGTTGTGCATTGAAGATGGTGTAGGCACTGAGGGTGGCAACATCCAACATATTGTACCACAGCACCATGGGTCACCTCCATGTTCTCCACTTACAAGAGCAGGTGCGAACCATCTGATCCATTTCAGAACTTCCTCAATGATGTTGTTACTGATGAACATATCCCAGGCTTCTTTTGGTGAAACAGCTGTTGAACCAAGTGCAGGTCCTGGGCAGCTCCTCAGGATGTTGTAGCTTCTTGTTCTGCCTGAGTCAGGGGATGCACACTCCAGTAAGACCCATTTTTACTCAATCTATTAGACTGGGTCGGAGTTTCCTCTTCAGAGGACTCATCAGATGAGTCTTCTGTGTCATCAAAGGAGTCGTCTTCATCTAGGTGAGATGGATTCACAGACACACCCTCTACTCCATCTTGGCCCTGTGGCACAGTCTAGGTCACCAGCATCAGAGATTTTAGACTCAGAATCGGGACCAAGAATTTCCTCCTCATCTTTTTCAAGCAGCATGTCTGCGATCATTTTAGCTGTAAATCTGGAATGACTAGGACCAGCCATGCTAACACTCTGTACAAGGAAAAGCACAAGACCTGTCCTGTTTCTAGCTAATAATAGCTAGCTAGAATAGAATATGTCAACAGCTAGCAAGCTAATAGTATTGGACATGTTTCCCTAACTTGTGAAGCTCAAGATAACCTCATCTTTAGTTATCTTTCTACAGATCTTTTTAGGAAATAAAGAAAGAATAAGTAAATAAATAAATAAAAATAAAATAATACTTACATGTATCAGATGTGCAAAAGCAGCAGTGTTAAGTTGAGAAATGTGTAGCAGTTGAATATTTGTCCACAGTAAATATGTTCCTGACTGCAAACATTTACAATATCAATAGTTCCTATCAAATTCCATAGTGAATACATAAGGGCTAGTTTTGACCCATGTTGTGCATTAGAAGGGTAGTGATACAAAAATTATTTTTATAAAAGAGTAAAAAAAGAAATAAAACTGAAATAAGGATTTGTGATGACCAAAAACAAGTTAATTGAGGAATTCATGTAAGCTTGAATGATGAAATTAATTTATTGCAAAGATATAGAAAATAAAAACTCAGCTGGGTCACTTTTGACCCAGGTTGTGCATCAAAGGGTTTTAACCATTAAAAGAAATGAGTGTTTGATTCAGTGGAGTGCTTCTGATTTTCAATGAATCAGTCTGTTGATCAGTTGCTGAAATCCACTTTACAGTACAAACATGTGGCGTTAAACTGGATATCAAAAAATCCCATCTGTCCCTCTACCGTTTCATTTTATTCACTGATCTATCTATAAATCCATAGTCCTAAATGTATTGCTTGTGCCCACTTTTGATAAATTGTTTCAACTAATGCATGCAAATGAACAATGACCCAGCATATGAGTGTGACTGTTCATAAAATATAATTGGTTATAATATATCCAAAATTATAATTAGTTTTATTCATTCATACCCTTATAGGCAGTAGCTTGGCCTGAGAGCAGGTATTTGAGTTCGAAGCTGTATGACCTGATATTCTGCACAGTATCCCTCACCACGGCCTGTTTGTAGTGCTCCTCCATCTTACGAGTACAGCAGGATGGCCCAGCATGCTTACACACCAACAGGTTCACATCTGGTAGAAAGAAAGATCATTTACTGTTCAGTTTCAATATACATGGCAGGTAACTTATAAAAATGTAAAACTGATTTAGTTACAGAGTCTACAAAGGATTATGTTTGGGATCCATTTATATCTTTTATTTCATGAAATATGGATGGGCTGTTCGAAGATGATTAGGTCTGAGCTGAAATCACTGTAAAACTTTTTCCATGCACAGAACTTCCCCTTCCATGCACAGTGTCTTCTCTGCAGTCTTGGTGTTAGATATACTTGATGATCACTGTTGTTTCTGTTTACTTAGTTGAGCTGTTCTTAACATAATATGGATTACTACAGTTGTCGAATGGGGCTATTTATGTGCATATGTGTGTGTTTCAGGATTATGTGTAACACATTATTGGGGTGGTACAGTGGTTAGCACTGTCACCTCACAGCAAGAAGGTTCTGGGTTCAAGCCCAGTGGCCTGCGGGCGCCTTTCTGTGTGGAGTTTGCATGTTCTCCCCATGTCTGCATGGGTTTCCTCTGGGTGCTCCAGTTTCCCCCCACAGTCCAAAGACATGCAGTTAGGTTAACTGGCTACTTGAAATTCTCCATAGGTGTGAATGGTTGTTTCCCAAGCCTAGAAATGAGAGGGTTGTGGCAGGAAGGGCATCCGGCATAAAACTATGCTCCAATTAATATAACATGGATCAACAGGGATGGCAGTGACCCCACACACATAAGGAGGACAAGCTGGAAGAAGTGAGTCAGTGTAACACATTGTAAATGTACTGTCAATAGAATATATTAGTATTGCCCTTATAGCTCTTATAGACTTATATGAATACTACAGAGATCAAGAGGCAGCAAAGACATCATGTCATGAGGCAATAAAGTAAACAAATGAAAAATATATTTTAAAAGGACAATAATGGCATGGTTGGTTTTAGTGTCATCCAGCTGCACAGCTACATAAATCACTTGACCAATTTAACCATCCACAATCACCGATTCTCTTTGGGAACATTAGAGTAAATTGGAGGGTATTGGCACAATGGATTTTGGCACATTTACATGACTGCAAGTTGTGCTGAATCCAACCCAGGGATTGTAAAAATAGACATCCTGCTCCATGCCCTGCACATGCACTACAAGAAACAGAGGTTTATAATACCATGTCTACTGAATTTGTGGGAGACGGAGTGAAAAAAAAAGAAAAGATGAGATCATAGACATGTTTGAAAAGTACTGTCTGAAAAGAAGAAAATAGTTTTGGGCTTGTGCTTTGGCTGACTTCATTAGTATAGACATCACTTAAACAAAAGAGACAATAATTTTTGGCAAAACAGAAAATTATTTGATTAGAGATAAAATCATGTTCAGCAAAAATGATTAGCATCATTGTTCAAAAGAGACATTACTGAGAGATTGTGGTCTCACTCTTGATTATTGAGAAGTCTACTGAGGTTAAGAGCTACAGAAACAGCCAAACACAGATAAAAGCAATGGGAAAGTCAGGCAAGGCCAGGCACACTGTCCAAAACAAATCAGGCAGTGCAAAGCAAAAGAAAAGACCTGAAAAATTCTTGCTCAGGAAAAGCCAGGAAAAGTGGCTGGGATTTAACCTTAATGGCCTGCACTCGATGGGGATTTGCCGAAGAGACATCCGTTTGGAGGAATCACAGGAAAAGATACTGAGACATGCCTTCAACCGAGTAAAAATAATGGTCAGTTAGTTCAGTCTGGAGTTACAGGGAACGAAGTTTGTATGCAGAAATAAATAGAGCTGAAGGACTAGTGCTCATCTTCAGAATGGGCAAGCCTTACTAAGTTTTAATCATAGTAATGAGTTTCTTGAACCCTTGTTGTTGCGCCATATCCCACTACAATCAGAAATGTTCTCAAAAGGATTGTTTATCATTAGAACACTTAATTGGTTCCATATTTGATTTTCACGACACATTCACATGTCCATTGTCATCAGCATTTATAAATAGAGCATTTGAAAATCAAATCCTTCACATGTACTTTCAGGTGTGTGACTACACTCTTTAATTTTACTTTTGTACTGTATTTAAACGGCTTTCTCCCACACTGTCTCATTGTATGAAAAGATTGTTCTCAACCTTCAGTAAACTGCTTCAAAGGAAACCAGAAAAATAATACCTTCGTCACCACTCTTCTGTCTCTGTGGCTGACAATTTCATTAATTTCTTTGGAGAAAAGATTGAAAAGATCCGCCTTGACCTTGATAGATGTGGTCTGAAGAGTGACCCCTATCCTGATGTGTGCAGGAAGGGATGCCAGCTGTTATCTTTTTGTAGTGTTACAACTAACGATTTGGCCAAGATCGTTTCTTCTATGACCTTCAAGTTGCGTGATCTTGAGCCTGTCCTTGACACATTCTGAAAAACTGTTTTGACCTTCTACTTCCTGTTGTTACTAACATTGTAAACTGGTCCCTTGAATTAGCTACATTACCTCCCTAACTCAAAGAAGCCTTGTTGGCACCATTATTGAAAAAGCTGTTTTTGGATCCTGATGAATTTCAAAATTTTAGATCAGTTTCTAGCCTGCCTTATATCTCCAAGATTATGGAAAAAATAGTGGCTGTGAAGTTGATGGAGTATGTCCAGAAAAACAACTTGAGCAAGGATTTTCAATCTGCCTATAGAAAGAACCATAGCACAGAAACCGCTCTTGTTTGAGTGCGTAACAAAACTGTAATGGCCAATGATTCTCAGATGACAGTTATTCTTCTTTTACTGGACTTGTCAGTGGCTTTCGATACCGGTGACCACACCTTTCTAATTCATCATCTCCATAAGAGGTATGGCATTGCTAGTTCAGCTCTTAAGTGATTTTGGTCATATCTTTCCAACTGTACGCAGTTTGTTAGTATTGAAGGAATATCATCATTTCACAGCAAACTGGAATGTGGTGTTCCACAAGGATCCATGTTGGGACCTATGCTTTACTCAATGTTACCTCTCCTCTCGGTAACATTACACGTGACCACCAAATGAACTATCACATATATGCTGATGACACATTGCTATATGTCACCTTTAGAACATCATCTGTTCGTAACATGGAATCTTCTAAACAACAAATTGAAAGCTGCATGCATGATATTGATCACTGGATGACCTACAACAAGCTGAAGTTGAACAGAGACAAGACGGAGGTACTTGTAATATCATCTTCACATCGTGCAAGGCCACCTCTGCAATTTATATCTGTTTGCGATGAAACAGTATTCTCCTCTGAGCAGGCATGTCACATTGGTGTTATATTTGATGACCGTCTTTCCATGAAGTTCCACATAACTACTACTTGTAAAGTTGCATTTTATCATCTTTGAAACATTGCAAAGATCAGAAAGTATCTTACACCTGATGCTACTAAGCTTGTTATCCATGCACTAGTTACCTCAAAGCTTGATTACTGCAGTGCTCTGTTGTATGGCCTTCCTTTGCATCTAATTAAACAGCTGCCGCATGTCCAGAATGCTGCACGTCTTGTCTTGTTGTCTTCCAAGTTTGATCATGTAACACCAATCCTTAAGGAGCTTCACTGGCTCCCTGTAGCTTATCGTGTAAAGTTTAATATATAGATTTAGGCACTGCTTAAAAGCGGAGCTCTCATCTGTTTCTGGGTTGTAGAATTTTCTTATATCATAGCCAGCCTCTTTTGTTTTATTTCTTTACCGTTATAGTTACTACACTGCTTCCTTATGTTGTACAAAACGTCGGGCGATAACAGCAACAAGTTACTCACTACTATACTGTCCCGACTACTACTCTACTTCACACGTCACCTCACTAGTTGTTGGGTTTCCTGTGGTGGCAGGCAGGCACGCACAGGACCAAAACCATCAGAAAACAACTTGATGGGGTTACTCACTATTCAGCTGTTGGGTTTCCTATGGTGGCAGGCACGCACGCACAGGACCGAAACCATCAGAAAACAACTCGATGGGTTTCTTTATGTATCCACACTCTATGCCTATGGGGCTCAGCTCACACGGGCCAAAGGCCTGTGCAGGAGCTCTGCTAAAATTCTGATCCTGACCTACATGACACTTTATGACATGGCTCCTGACTACCTCAAGAATCTAATTACTCCTTACAAGCCATCACAATCCTCCGTTCCTCCAGCAGGAATCTCCTAAAGAAACCTTCCTTCAATCTTAAGACCTATGGAAGTCGTGCTTTTTGTATTGCTGCTCCTGAACTGTGGAACAACTTACCAGAAGACATAAAGGACTGTACTAACATTGACTGCTTTAAATGAAAGCTCAAGATGCATTTGTTTAATTAAGCCCTTGAAGTGTAACTTTTTGTCTCCAGTGCTATTGAACTCACGGAAATGGCGCTTTATAAATTCATCATCATCATCATCATTGTCTTTATTTGAATTTCATCTACTTCGCTTGGGACCATCATCCCAATGCCAGAATCAGTATCAACTCCCATGCAGCAACATGGCCTACAAATATGGACTACAACACACATTCATTGTCACATTCATAGGTCTCCAGATTACTGATTCAACCTGGTTTCAGTCACTCACGGACTGTATAAGTACCAACTCTGGACTCATTTAAATAGCAATACTCAAAGTATTGCTGAGTGTTGCTAACTCACCTGATATTCCAAGACCTGTTTTGTGTACGTTTATCCAGTTTGGGATCTTGTTTTTGTATTTCTGGTTTTACCTTGTGGGTGGCATGGTGGTGTAGTGGTTAACACTGTTGCCTCACAGCAAGAAGGTCCTGGGTTCGTGGCCGGCAAGGGCCTTTCTGTGTGGAGTTTGTGTGTGTCTGTGTGGGTTTCCTCTGGGTGCTCTGGTTTCCCCCAAAGACATACAGGGTAGGCTAATTGGTGGCTCTAAATTGACTGTACGTAGGTGTGAATCTGAGTGTGAATGGTTGTTTGAATGGACTTGTCCAGGGTGTACCCTGCCTCTTGCCTATAGTCAGCTGGGATAGGGTCCAGCTTGCCTGTGACCCTGTACAGGATAAGTGGCTACAGATGATGGATAGATGGTTTTACCTTGTTTTAACCTGTTTTCAGATTGCCTGACTTTTAGCTTAATTTTTACTATTGTATTGTCTGGAGTTTTGGATTTGTTTGCATAATAAAGCACTACCTGCAACTGGAACCGTCTCTGCTGCCTGACAGTGACATCATTCACACAAGCCTTTTTTCTTTTTAAATCACCCACAACACCTTCACTAACTGCATACAATTTATTTAGCTGCACATACAAATTAGTAATCAATATTTGAGATCTTATTAGATCAGGGCCTTAATGTACGAGCTTAGTCATAAATACACTCTTAATATCCATTTCCATTTCCTCATTAGGATGATGAGCTAATGCCTGCTGCTATTGGAAACCTTAACTTAGTGCTGTGAGAAACACACACACACACATGCACTTAAAGTCACATCGCAGGGACACTCAGCACTGTCATTCAAATAAAGACAGCCCTGTGCATTTAATTGCAGTGAAGACTTTTAAGCACACACACATAGGCACACACTCAACATTCTGGCATACACACTATACTGACATCACAGACAGAATTAACTGCTGTGATACTGAAACCCTCGGAAATTGAGGCCCAGGATTGCATGCAACACCTTGGCCCTCATCACAGGAAGGGAGGGGGATTGAGGGAAAGGGAAGGGGGTAGGAAACGGGGACAGGGAGCCTATGCAATGAAAGTTGACCCCAAGAAATGTCTCTCAAGCATTCACTCACTATCACTCCTCAACCCTGACCCAAGCTTTGTGCCACCCATTCCAAATCTGGCTGTGAAACACAATAGGGGTAGATAGCTCTCACCATCTCTCACTATGAGCATACCCTGGCAATGCATCAGCGTGGCTTAATTATCTAAGTTGCACCAGCTGCTGTGTTTCCCAAAGAAGTGAAGTCATAACCTCTGTTCCTTTTTTATTTTTTCCCCTGATACTTAAGATTCATACTTCCTATCACATTCTTTCTTACATATGATCTTCCTGCTGTCATTTCAGCTGTCCATGAAATATTCTCTTGTTATCTCTAAACATTCAATGAGTATATTGCATTACCAAACCATCAGGCATCAGTTTTTTTGATTATCAAGAAAATCTGGTTTGATATTGATTGGCAAGAAGCAGGCTTGTAGTACTCGAGTCCAGGACTCGAACTCAAGTCCAACTCGTGCCCTGATTTTAAGAACTCGTGACTTGACTTGGACTTGAGCACTTATGACTCGGACTTGGACTTGGACTCGTGCATTGCCTGCATTTGGACTCATAAATTGGACACAAGGACTCAGATTTTTTCTTTATTTTTTGTAATGTCATAATAATTTGGCATAAGATATTTATAGCTACATTAATTTTTATAGGGGAGAGCGGGGTAAGATGAGCCAGGGGGTAAGATGAGCCACCCCTTGTTTCTAAGAAACAGTAAACAAATGTGACCATGTGACCACATTCAAAGGGGGCCGGGACCATTTACTTACACTTGTGGAGAGGAGCACCACATGTCAAACTAGGTGAGGGACATATTTATAAAAATGTGTTTTTGTGCTTTCTAAGTCAATTCCATGTTTGTCCACAGTGAAGATGATTTAGAGAAGACAAAAGTAGAATAATATTTAGACACATTAGGGTTAAGTTAGTGGCTTTCTAAGCTATGATATGAATGCTAATAAAAATAATTTTGATTAGCCTAATCCCCTTTATTAGCATTTTTCTACAAAATGGTGGCCATGGGGTAAGATGAGCCATTAGATGTGGGGCAAGTTGAGCCACTGGCTCAACTTACCCCATTGGTGGCTGAGCTTACCCAATATGGATGACACTTAAGTTTTCACATTTACTGGTCATATATGACAACAACATATATATATATATATATGACATCAGATGAGGAAGACCAGTTGTTAGATGTGGGGGATTATGTTGTGGCAAAATACACGGGGAAGAAGAAAGTGCATTTCTTCATTGGCCAGATAATCAAATTGGATGTCTTCGAAATAGAGGCAAGATTTCTCAAAAGAAGCCGGTCATGCCATGGCTCTGCAAGAAAGCCAACCTTTGTCTTCAAAGAGAAAGATAAGGCTGTCCTGTCAAGACAGGATATTGTGAAAAAATTGCCCCGCCCCTTTACTGTTGGGGGGACAGCACGGAGGGAGAGGCAAATGGTGTTCCCTTGCCATTTGAACGCTTGGAACATTGAATAATGATGAAATGATTGAATGATTGATGGAATGATTGCTGCATGTTTTAGCAATGTTTTAACCTACTGAAAGAAATAAGATTCTTTTGGCACTGTTCTACTGTTTTAGTAATTTCTATAATATAGTATATCTCTCATTCCCTCTCTAACCATCCCTCTTTCTATCTATCTACGCATATCTCTCTCTCTATCCATCTATCTATCCCTCCCTATCCCATCTCGTTCTATCACCTCTCTCTTCATCTCCCCTTCTCTATGCAACGGCCCTATCCCCCACTTGATTGACTTGACTTGATTCATTGATTGCATTTCTAATAATAAAAGTTGTTTACTTTGTTAACCTAACATGTTTTGTGTTGGCTCAATTTACCCCACACAGTGGCTCATCTTACCCCGTGCATGGGGTAAGTTGAGCCACTTGACATTTTTTTTTCAAGAGGTAATATCACTCTAACCATAAGAGCTTATCAATTATGTTTTGCTCAGATAGTAACAGTACACTTTGAAATTTGGTATGGTGTGTAGACTGGAAGCAAAAATGGCTTTAACATGTAGTTATGATGAAAAATGTAAAAAGTGGCTCATCTTACCCCACTCTCCCCTACTAATTTTGTGCAAGAGAATGCACATTCACCCGTTCATATGTCATGTTCAGGAACAAACTAATGTTAATGGTGCTAAAATGCCTGGAGAGAACGCCCCTAGGATTGTCCGCTTTGCTTATACAGACTTTTCGTGCAGTGGGGAAAAATGCACTGCTGTATGTTCCATATGTAGAACTATCGAGGAGACAACGGGGACAACCTCGAACTTCAATCGTCATTCAGCAAGACTACACCTAGAGAAGTGACACACTATGTTCATTGCCTTGTTGATAGTGGGGCTTGCTTGCTGACCGATGAACTACCTAGTGTTAACCCTCTCTCATGTTATTTGCCCTGTTGATCGTGGGCGGGGCTTGTTGAGCAATGAACAAGCTTTTTATCTGTAGCCTATTAAATAAAATGGGGCAGTCAAGCAGTAACGTTAGTCCAACACAGTAGCAGAGATGGTTTCACATAAAGGCAGCAACAGCCACCGTCAAATGGTGTAGTTGGAGTCTTGTTCTCAGACTTGACTCAGATCAATATTGGACTCGACTCGGACTCAAAATTTTCTTTAATGACTTGGACTTGACTCGGACTTGAACACTGGGGACTTGAGACTGGATTCGGACTCGAGGTTTAGTGACTCGACTACAACACTGGCAAGAAGGCCTCTGTTCTGATTAATAACCAAATATAGTAGTTTGAAGCAAAATGCCTTTGGTTATTGCACATTCACAGCATACAACACAACACAACACAGGATCCTATTAAAGTGCCCCTGAAATGGTATGAGAGCCATGATGTGATTTTGTATATTGGTGTATGAAATAGGAAGGGAATGTGTCAAAGGGTTTAACTCACGGGCGCAGATAGAGGGGGGGACGGGGGGGATTCGTCCCACCCAGATTTAAATTCACCTCGTTCGGTCCCCCCACTTATAGGGAGGAAAAAACGTCTATGCTGTCTTTCTTTGCATAAGGCAAACCTCACGGAAAAATCAAAAGACTAATTACCATTCGGTTTATTGAGGTGCACAGCATTACATACATAGTTGCAACTGCGCAGACTGCACAGGTTGCGAGCTCGAGCTTGGTTGCTATGGTTACCCACAACAAGTTTGACAGGCATATCAGGGACAGCTCCTCCTAGTTCAGGACCCCAACACATCATGATGAAGGGTGCCAAAAGGCAGAAAACGATTGCATCGTTTTTTCAAAAAACAAAACGACTGTAAGTAAACTGTGCCTTACTTTATCATATCACCTTGCAATTTTTTGATAGTCTGTTCAAAGTAATGTCATAGTGAAAGTAAAATCGTACGGAGTAGAGATGCCTTTCTGGTAGCCTCCTTCTTTTGGTAGTAGCCTGTAGATACAGTGCTCAGAAGGCAGTTTTAATGTTTAATCTGGCGTTCCCTGCCATAATTTCAGCGAGCATATTGTTTCATAAGGAAACTTTGCGAAGAGTTGTTGACTGACTGCCGCTCACTCAACACACAGGCATAGTTAGAAAGTCAGGATGCACTGGTTTACACTTTACACACACACACGTAGCCCAACCTCTCGGTATGTTTAACAGTTGGAATTTAGTGGTTTTAAAACTAGTTTTGCAGTTTTGCAATTTCTGTGCGTGATGATAATGTGTAAACTTTGGATTTCCATAGCCTATGTTATCATTGTCCTGGCCTGCAGGTAGTTCCTGGTGATGGCAGTGAGGGAGGTGAAATAACATGTATACACACTACCGTTCAAAAGTTTGGGGTCACCCAGACAATTTTGTGTTTTCCATGAAAAGTCACACTTTTATTTACCACCACAAGTTGTAAAATGAATAGAAAATATAGTCAAGACATTCTTCTGGCCATTTTGAGCATTTAATCGACCCCACAAATGTGATGCTCCAGAAACTCAATCTGCTCAAAAGAAGGTCAGTTTTATAGCTTCTCTAAAGAGCTCAACTGTTTTCAGCTGTGCTAACATGATTGTACAAGGGTTTTCTAATCATCCATTAGCCTTCTGAGGCAATGAGCAAACACATTGTACCATTAGAACACCGGAGTGATAGTTGCTGGAAATGGGCCTCTATACACCTATGGAGATATTGCACCAAAACCCAGACATTTGCAGCTAGAATAGTCATTTACCACATTAGCAATGTATAGAGTGGATTTCTGATTAGTTTAAAGTGATCTTCATTGAAAAGAACAGTGCTTTTCTTTCAAAAATAAGGGCATTTCAAAGTGACCCCAAACTTTTGAACGGTAGTGTGTGTGTGTGTGTGTGTGTATACATATATATATATATATATATATACATACACACACACACACACACACACATATATATATATATATATATATATATATATATATATATATATACACAAAATGGAATCATTTGCTGACAGCTCAGTCCCCCCCAGTTCAAAAATCCTATCTGCGCCCCTGGTTTAACTCATTCCTACAACAGCCAATAGCATGCAATATACACCACACTTGACTGTGGCATAGCAAACTGGCTAAATAAGAGGCCACAAAGTTAAAAAAAAAAGAACTTGTTTTGATGACTGGGATTTCTCATTGCCAACTTGCCCATTGTGACTTTGTCCTGTTTGTTATCCTAGAGCATATACTTCCAGCCACCAAGCTCTTGGTTGGTACTAGGCCATGGGTCACGTATTATAAGACTGCAGCAATTTTCTTACATCCTCCCTGAAGTAGGGAGAACATCAGGCTACCCACAGAGGAGAGGGAAAAGACTGCCTTTTATCACAATAAAACTGTGTTGAGAAATAGGCCTTTTGGACAAATCTATCACTCATACACATACCAACAAACTGGCGTGCCTTCATATGTCCAAATGCTTGCTCTATTGTCATTTCATAAACATATATTAGCTGTTTATTAAACTGAGCCTCACAGCACACAGACCATTGGCGTTATTGCAGCCTGCAACAGTCATACATTTTTGATCCAAGATCAAGATTTCAGAAGGGAGATGAGTGCAGACATACACACTTACAGTATAAACTTCAATCCATCTTTTTTAACACAAGGGATTGTTTGGAAGGAGAATAACATGAAGGGAGCAGCAGAACCACTACAATACAGATTACATATCTTGTATTCTTAACTTGCTGTTCCTGTATTTCAGGAATGCACGTAACAGACAGATGTAAAAGTAGTAGAGAGTTTATTAAAGCAAAGCTCACAGACAAATCCAAATCAGTGATAAAAGGCAGAGTCAACAAACAGGCAATGATCAGGCGAGGAACAGACAGAATATCAAAGGCAGAGACTATGAGTCATAACCAAATAATCAGCACAGAATAAAAAGGCTTGGTAAAGCCAGGCACAGGAACACTGAGCTTTTACTTCACAATGAATGGCTGACTTGAAAGTCCTTAAATACACAGTGGTAATGAAACTGTTTTTCGGAACAGGTATGAGTGATGATTAGTACTCTGGAGACTGAGAGCCGTGCAGTGCAGTGTGGTTGTTGTAGTCCATGACACCCATATTTGAAGGCCACTGTGAACTCTGGGAAGTGGAGTCTTGAGTGCGAGCAGGCGCAGACGTGATAATGTAGAACAATACCTGCAGTTTGTTAACAAGGTTGGACAAATGTCTGAGAGATGTTTCTGGTTTTCTGGAAAATCGTAAACTGGAAAATTATAACAGAGGAGCCTCCTGTGCCATAAAACACACAAAGTGAAGCTCCATACTTAAGATAATACGGTAATGCATCGACCCGATTTTTGGTGGCTTTTGCAACCATATAACTTTTGTATGTACGTACATACAAAAGACATACATTGTGACGACCCCCTGTGCCCCCTTCAGGTCCTGGCATGCCAGTGCATGGGCAGAGCTAGGCCTGGTTAGGCTAATGTCATTATTATGCGCACCTGTGTTTGGGGCGGGGTTATAAAAGGGGTTCTCTTCTCTCTCTCATTAGGCACTTTTTCTTTGTTCATGTAGGCACCTTTTGATATTTCCTCCTGGCACCGCTCCCCCCATATTATTCTATCTCATACTCTTTCTACTTTTTTTTGTCTGTCGTTACATCTGTTAACATGCTGATACTGACTGCTACATTGCATCCACATCACGCCATTTACACGTACCCACATTCCTCTAGACATTGCTGAATATCTTTATTGTTTTTGGTATAATTTTCAATAAATTATAATTTGCTTTAATCCTGTTGTCATGTCCCTTTTATGTTGCGGTCTGAAACGAGCCGGGCCGTAACATAATTGGGGGCTTGTCTGGGAGCCTGGCAGGTGTTGCAACGGGACCATAGAATTGCGTGTGCATCCAGGTGAGAACGTCTTTGATTACATCGCTAATTAGCTCATCGGTCTCTGGTTCAGGAAGAGTGCTTCAACTAGGCTCTGCCTCTCCTTCGAAGCGCTGTTTGTTGTTTTATTTTAGTTTTTTTGTTTTAAGGGGTAATCCTGATCTGGAGTTTTACATTCCTGTTGGGGGCATGCTTTGTACAGCTTTGTTATTTTGGCTGCAGCGAGTTTAGCATTAACCAGCCGCCCCGTGGTTGGCAGGCCCCAGGAGACTAGCGAGGCACAAGTTAGTTGTTTTGGGGTATTAGTCAGGATGCCAGAGGACTGTAGCTTAAGGATTTCAACGATCATCTGTGGTTTCACTTGGATGCATGTGGAGTATTTTGGCCCGTGCCTGCAGGACTCAGTAAGTGAATGCATGTTGTCAGTATTGTTAATGTTAGCTTGTGGTGTTCGCGTTCGCTTGTTAATGTGTAGCGGTAGGCTATGCCGCTTTGATTTGTGAATGTTCATGATCTATTTATAGATTGATTGATTGATTGATTGATTGATTGATTGATTGATTGATTGGCATTCATTGTTATTTGTGTTGCCTATCTCCTTTGGTTTTGGGCTATGCACGCGGACGCATAGGCTATGTGAAGTTACTGTTTGGAGGAGGTAAGGTCTCCATTTGTTGTTTGCTTGTAGTAAAGGTAACTTAGCCTGTTAAATGAGTGTGAGTTGCAAACGTAATCTGTGCTTGTGTAGCCATAATGTTTGCGTGATTTGGGCAGTGGGTGAGCTATTGCAGTAGTCTATTTGAATATAGGCCTGGTGGGTCATTACATGTAGTGATGGTGCTTGTTTGTAGCCTTTCTGCCATGTGTGTAGAAGTGAGTATTTTGTAGCC
Organism: Neoarius graeffei; assembly: GCF_027579695.1. NCBI lineage: Eukaryota > Metazoa > Chordata > Actinopteri > Siluriformes > Ariidae > Neoarius > Neoarius graeffei. Next base: position 37,090,316 of record NC_083591.1, read on the forward strand.
AGTGAGATTTTGTGCCTGGTATATTTTTTCCCCCTTTCTGTTTGTGTGCCTCTTGTTGTGGGTTCTGATTACACAGCCTCATGTTGGCATTAGGCCTGGGATATTGTGCCTATGGGGACATAGAATAGCCTCTTAGCAGCTGTGCTGTGATCTGGTGGTGTTAGGGTGGCTGATCGCTTTCCTGGAGTTAGCATTTTTTTAGTCATGGTGTCTCCTGAAGATTTTATCGCAAAGCCCTCTGTAGAGTTGTTATCAACTCTAACTAAAGATCAGCTTTGGGCGGTGGCTGAGCATTACGAGCTGATTATTACTGCTCAAGAAAAGAAGTTAAAGGAGACATTGTTTTTAGCAGTTAGAAATCAGCTAATTGAGAGGCATATTGAAGGAAGATGAGCCAGCCAAACAAAAAGGTGACCCCTCAGAGCAAACAGTTGAAACAGTGGGGTTAGCAGCAGCAGCAGCAGCTTTACCAGCAGCAGTTGCTTCATCAGTGGATGCAGATAAGCAGCTGCAGGTGGAGAAACTGAAGGGTGAGAGAGAGGCAAGGGCATTACAGGAGAAGGAGTTGGAGTTGAAGCTCCGCAAACTCCAGCAACACTTACAGCCCCAGCGTATGGAGCGTGACGAGCACGATCGTGAGAGCGATCATGTGCTGGCCATGAAAAAGCTTGAGTTGGAGGCGAAGCAGCACCAGCCTTCACCAATAGCCTCTCCTCTTATTTCCCCACCACTGCAGTTTGATGTTTGTAAAAACATCTGTCTTGTCCAATCCTTCTCAGAGAAGGATGTGGACAAGTATTTTAGCCACTTTGAAAGAGTTGCCACAACCCTGAACTGGCCCAAAGATGTATGGCCTCTCCTACTTCAGTGTGTTTTGATGGGGAAGGTGCGGGAAGTGTTTTCGACTTTGGACATAGATCAAGCTAGGCAGTATGAGGTGGTGAAAACCACCATTTTGCATGCCTATGAGCTTGTCCCTGAGGCCTACCATCAGAGGTTCAGAAATGCTAGGAAGCCAGAGCAGCAGACGTTTGTGGAATCTGCATGTGAAAAAGAACGCCTGTTCGACAGGTGGTGCAGCGCACAGCGGGTAGAGTCCAAGGAGGATTTAAGACAGCTTGTCCTTTTAGAAGATTTCATGAACGGTCTCCGAGTCTGTTGCTGTTTATCTTAAAGAGCAGGAGGTGCAAAAGTTGGATGAGGCTGCTGTTCTGGAGGACATATGTTTTAACACAAACGCATTTCTGATGGCCGCTGGCCTAGTTATCAGGGTAGGGTTAAGGTTCCCCCTAGGAGCAAACAACCTGGTGGTGGGGATAATGCTCCATGGCCCTCTCCCTCTGTTTCTTCCAGCCGTCCCCCTGCTAGTAAACCAGAGGTAACATGCTTTTATTGTAAGAAGGCAGGCCATAAGATGTCCGATTGTCTGGCTTTTATTAGAAAGAGTAACAACCCAAAGCCTTCAGGCCTGATAGCATCTTGTGGCATTGGGCCATTCCTCTTGCATGATGTTGGGAAGAGTAAGGGGTCTGTGGTGACTGCTAAAGTGTGTAAAGATGGGGGATGCTGATTACACTCCTTTTATTACAAATGGCTTTGTCTCCCTGTCTGGCCAGTAATCTGTTAGTGTTCCTGTCCGTATACTCAGGGACACCAGGGCTGCTCAGTCATTTTTACTGTCTGGGGTCTTGCCACTTTCAGAGAATATGGCCACTGGAAGTCAGGTGGTTGTCAGAGGCTTTGAAATAACGCCCATGTTGGTGCCCCTACATCAGGTCCACCTAGTATCTGAGCTGATCACTGCTGATATTGTGGTTGGAGTACATCCATCTCTCCCAATACCAGGGGTTTCCCTTATTCTAGGCAATGATTTAGCTGAGGCTAGGGTCTGGGTTAACTTGAATGTGGTGTCACCACCTATCTTTGGGCCTGTGCCTGAACCACCACGGAGGTCAGATCTCTGCTCACGCCAATATCCTGATGTGTTTTCAGCATGTGCTGTGACGCGTGCCATGGCTGCACGTGGTATTGGCTCAGACTTTGTGCCATTAAGTGATACTTTCCTTGTTCAACCTGTGGTTGCAGGTGGTAGGTTCCTCACAGTCACCTGTAGAAGAGCTAAAGACTGCTAATGCTAACTCTGATGGTTCTGTAGGGGGTGATGAAGAATCAGATGGGGAAGCTGAGTCTATGGAAGTAGTCCCTCCTGTCGAAATGGTGAAAGCTGGGTCTGCGCCCACATTGTTAAACTCTGGTAAGTTTGATGTCTGCTCTTTGTCTGATTTGTTCAATGTCTCTCATGAAGAACTGATACAGGAACAGTCAGCTGATTCTACGCTTGAACCACTGTTGGCTTTGGCCTTGTCTAAAGACAAACCGGATGAGGACACATCCTGTTATTTTATGCAAGATGGCTTGCTGTGTAGACAGTGGGTTTACCAGCAGGGCACCTTTCCTAACACTGTGTTGCAGGTTGTGGTTCCCTGTAAGTTTCGGAAGGCTGTTATGGAGCTAGCTCACAATGGAGTAGCGGGACATACTGGGGTACAGAAGACATATGACAGGATTGTCCGGCATTTCTTTTGGCCTAGGTTAAAGAGATGTTTCCTCTTATGTAAAATCGTGCCATGTGTGCCAACTAACTGGCAAGCCTAATCAAAAGATTCCTGTTGCCCCTTTACAGCCAATTCCTGCTATGTCAAATCCATTTGAACACCTTATTGTTGACTGTGGGTCCACTGCCTCGCTCGAAGGCTGGGCATAGCTTTCTGTTAACAGTGATGTGCCGGTCTACACGCTATCCAGTAGCGTATCCACTTGGGTCTATCACTGCTAAGTCTGTGTTGAAGGCTCTTGTTAGCTTTATGTCCATCTTTGGTATACCTAAGGTCATACAGAGTGACCAAGGGTCTAACTTCATGTCCAAGCATTTCGCTAGGGCATTGCAACAACTGGAAGCCTGATGTAACATCTCAAGTGCTTATCTTCCACAAAGTCAGGGTGCCCTTGAACGCCTTCATCAGACTCTAAAGTCTCTCTTGCGTTCTTATTGTGTGGAACTTGGGTCTGATTGGGAGGAGGGTCTCCCCTAGCTACTCCTAGCAATGAGGGAAGTTGTTTAGGAGAGCATGGGCTTTAGCCCTAATGAGAGAGTTTTTGGGCATTCTGTGAGAGGGCCGACTGCTGTCTTGGCTGAGGAGTGGTACACTGCTGCTGAGGCACCAGTTAATGTGTTGGACTATGTTAGTGGATTTTGCGATCATCTTTATGAAGCTAGGGCTGTTGCCAAATGCAAGCTGGGCAAGGCCCAGTCTAAGATGCAGAGTCTTTTTAATCGCAAAGCTGAACACTGTAGCTTTAAGCCTGGTGAGCAAGTTTTAGCGTTGTTGCCTCTTTTGCACATTCCTTTCCAGGCTAAATTTTGTGGTCCATATGAGGTTGTTAAATGTTTGCCTGATTACAATTATTTACTCAGCACTCCTGACGGGTGTAAAAAGGTTCAGGTTTGTCATATTAATCTTTTGAAACCTTATGTCATGTCTGGGGCGGCAGAGTGGTGTAGTGGTTAGCGCTGTCGCCTCACAGCAAGAAGGTCCGGGTTTGAGCCCCGTGGCCAGTGAGGGCCTTTCTGTGTGGAGTTTGCATGTTGTCCACGTGGGTTTCCTCCAGGTGCTCCGGTTTCCCCCACAGTCCAAAGACATGCAGGGTAGGTTAACTGGTGACTCTAAATTGACTGTAGGTGTGAAGGAGAGTGTGAATGGTTGTCTATGTGTCAGCCCTGTGATGACCTAGTGACTTGTCCAGGGTGTACCCTGCCTTTCACCTGTAGTCAGCTGGGATAGGCTCCAGCTTGCATGCAACCCTGTAGAACAAGATAAAGCGGCTAGAGATAATGAGATGAGATGTCATGTCTGAGCTGCCTACACCTGTTGGCTTGATTGCCTTTTTGTCTGCAGAGGGCACTATTGTGCCTGATGTTGCCTTGTCCACTATGGATAGTGATGCTGGGTGTCTGGGTTCTGTCAGTGAGGAGTTAGATGAGGGGGTGAAGTGTCCATCACAGGCAATTGTGGAGGGTCGCCTCAGGAATTCAGAGTACTTGGCAGAGTTGCCGTTACATCTGTCTCACTTGTCTGACTTGGAGAAAGCGGACATCATTGGGCTAATCCATTCCTTCCCTTCTCTTTTCCCTGACGTTCCTACTCGTACATCAGTGATTGAGCATGATATTGATGTTGGTGGGGCCCCGCCTATGAAACAGCATGCGTATCGTGTCAATCCTAGGAAGAGGAAATTGTTGCGAAAGGAGGTTGATTGTCTGTTAGCCCATGGTCTTGCAGAACCTAGTTTCAGTGCATGGAGCTACCCCTGTCTGCTGGTGAACAAACCAGATGGGACTTATCGCTTTTGCACTGACTACAGAAAACTTAACTCGGTCACAAAACCAGACTGTTGCCTGTTGCCACGGTGTGATTGTGTGGATCGTGTTGGGTCGGCAAATTTTGTGAGCAAATTTGATCTTCTTAAAGGTTACTGGCAGGTCCCTTTAACAGCTAGGGCTAAAGAGTTGTCTGCTTTTGTAACACCTGATGACTTCCTGCAGTACCAAGTAATGCCATTTGGGGTCAGAAATGCTCCCACCACCTTTCAGAGGCTCGTTAATCAGGTCTTGGCAGGCATGCATGGTTGTGATGCCTACCTTGATGATGTGGTCTTTTTTTTGTTTGTTTTCTTTATTTGTGTTGAGGTTTTCTAGCAAACCTCTTTTTAGGGAGGGAGGTGTGAGGAGCCCCTGTGCCCCCTTCAGGTCCTGGTATGTCAGTGCACGGGCAGAGCTAGGCCTGGTTAGGCTAATGTCATTATTGGGCACACCTGTGTTTGGGGTGGGGTTATAAAAGGGGTTCTCTTCTCTCTCTCTCATTAGGCACTTTTTCTTCGTTCATGTAGGCACCTTTTGATTTTTCCTCCTGGCACTGGCACCTTTCTCCCTCTCTCCTTATTATTCTATCTTAGTCTTTCTACTTTTTTTTGTCTGTCTTTACATCTGTTAACATGCTGATACTGACTGCTACGGTACATTGCATCCACATCACGCCATTTACACACACCCACATTCGCCTAGACATTGCTGAATATCTTTGTTTTTGGTATAATTTTCAATAAATTATAATTTGCTTTAATCTTGTTGTTGTGTCCCTTTTATGTTGCGGTCTGAAACGAGCCGGGCCATAACATGTACCACCACAGGGTACTTGATCGTAAGTGCAAGGCAATATATCTCATAAACACTTGACCACCAGACAATGACATTTGTATAGTTATTTACATAAGCTAGCTGGGTTTTTATCCAGTGCTTATTTTTAATTTTATTTTTTTTAAATAATGTGGGATTATTTACTAACACATTTTACACTCATTGGGAGCTCTGTTTTTAGGCAGTGGCAAATATATATTAAGAATATTTAGAAGACACTTTTTGAAAACTATTTTGCTTTATATACAGTACCAGTCGGAAGTTTGGATCCATCCATTATCTGTAACCGCTTATCCTGTGCAGGGTCGCAGGCAAGCTGGAACCTACTGTATCCCAGCTGACTATGGGTGAGAGGCAGGGTACACCCTGGACAAGTTGCCAGGTCATCACAGGGCTGACACATAGAGACAACCATTCACATTCACACCTATGGTCAATTTAGAGCCACCAATTAGCCTAACCTGCATGTCTTTGGGGGAAACCAGAGCACCTGGAGGAAACCCACACAGACACGGGAAGAACATGCAAACTCCACACAGAAAGGCCCCTGTCGGCCACTGGGCTTGAACCCAGAACCTTATTGCTGTGAGGTGACAGTGCTAACCACCGTGGCACCAAAAGTTTGGATACACCTTCTAAGTTGATGTTTGTTTTTTCTTTATTTGTATTGATTGAAAGACACTTCGTGTCTTAAAGTAATGATGGACGGTTGTTTCTCCTTACTTTTTTGAATGGTTCTTGACATAATATGGATTACAATAGTTGCCAAAGGGCTATTTTATTGTATTTTTATTATTTACTCTTCACTGTTTCCATACATAATTCCATATATGTTCCATATGTTATTTCATAGTTTTGATGTCTTCAGTATTTGTTCTACAATGTAGAAAATACTCAAAATACATGACTGAGTATGAGTCATGAATGAGTAGGTGTGTCCAAACATTTGACTGGTATTGTATTCTATCTTATTTGTGTCTTCTGTGACTCATACAAAAAGCCCTAAAACACCCGTTTTGATTTCATGGACTTTAATGTGTGACAAGTTCATGAAAGACTAATACACAGTTGACTATTTTGCATTTGGACTCTCAATTTTCCACTGGTTGAAGACTGATTTTTCATATCTGTGTAATGCTTTTATTACTGTGACCAATGATCTTAATATTGTTCTTAATAAAAGGATCAAGGGCAGCTTTCAATATTAACTTGCCAGGCTGACATCATTTTTTTTCCCCAAATCTAATCAAAAAATAAAATATATAAAAAATGTTTGCCAGGGACGATCGCTTGGCACATGGAGCACATGAGGAAATGGGAAATGTCCATTTATCGACAGGAGCCTACCTTAGCTGAAATTTCAGCCAAAATAACCTATAAATATATTATACCATTGTAAATTTACAGGCAGAGACCTTTCAGTATTGTCGGTCTCAGTGACTCGGCCAAAAGAGCCCAAAGGAATGACTAAGAAAAACATAACTGTGGTCATTAATGTCCCAAGGGTAATCATGGTAAAAGTAACTAGATACACGTGTTTAAATTACACAACTGTATTAGTAATTATGTTTTGAAGATTTCACTCCAGAGTTGTTCCTGTGCACATAGTCCCATGGCTCCTCTTGACTAAGGCCTACATTCATCTTCTAAACCCCTAATCACCCACAGGTGACCAATCCCTACTGCTTAATTAGCTGGATTAGAGCTTAATTCCATTCTCATTGCTCACACCCTCACAAACAAATTTGAAAAAAATTCTCAGTGTACTTTTGATCTGAGGTGACAGAGTTCAACAGAGTAAAGATTTGGTGAGCCAATCAATGCCTTTAGAAATGTGGCCATTAAAAATAGTGCAAGAAATAGCAATTGATTCTGTAGGCCTATAGGTTTCTATTTTACGTATCATGAAGGCATTCAATATTATTTATAGGTTACACTATCTCTTTCCCCATTGTTATGAACTTTAAAATATGAAGTAACATGCAAATTTAAGCAATCAAGTTATTCGGCACCTAGCCCTGAGAACATACAGCAACTCCCAAGCCATCACTTTCAGATAGATTGTTATTCATCAATTTACCTTGTGCACTTATGGTGTGGTGGTACGAATAGATAAATGTGAAAATGGCAAATTTAATTTGCTCTAATTTTGGCTTCAGTAAAATCTTGGCTCTTCTCAGAAACGTTAGCAAATACTATGTTGCTTATAAGTCTTTTGTAATAATAATATTGGCTGGCTTTTTTTTTCGTGGTATATCAGATATATTACAATCAGCTAGCATGATTCTGAACTCGTCTTCGATTCGTTCAATATCATGCTAGCCGAATGGAATATAACTGATATACGACTCAATGCCAGCCATTGTTATTTAATGATGTCAGGGTTTTGTTCCCTCCATAAAAGCACAGCAATTTAAACCAATGCAAAAAGATCCTTGTCAAATTAGGCCTAATATTTTAGTTCATGTAGTAGGTTTTCTGATGAAAAATGTAGGCTGATGTGATCATAAATCAGAAAATATCGAACCTTTTGTAGTCAGGAACCCCTGTATACAGTATAAAAGTGCATCAAAAATCAGAATTCCTCCATCTTAGAACATTTATTTACCGGAGCCATTCATTTTTAATTCCTAAATCGGAATACAAACTAGTAAAAGTATGTGTATGTATGAGTGTGTGTGGGGGGGCTGCAAAGACTGACTATAAGTAGTACAGTATGTTCACCCAAGGGCTCTGCAAACATTGTCAATATTTCATTGAATCTCAAACTGAACCAGAAACTGAAATTCTAACATTACTTGTAGCATCATAAACTTATGACCGACATCACACAGTTTTGTACATATGGGCACTGTTTGCTTGGTTGAAGTTTTACAAACAGTACTTGGGCACACCTATTTGTTTCTACAAAGCTAATCCAGCATGGTGATTTGATCTATGTAGAATGAAAGCTTGCATCCACAAAGGCAGTTTCCACTAGATTTTGGAGTGATATTGTGGGGATTTGCTCATCCAACCACAAGAACATTAGTGATGTCAGGGGTGGACACCTGGAGTGTAATCAGCATTCCAGTTCATCCCAAAGGTGTTTAGTGGGGTTGAGGTCAGGGCTTTGTACAGGCCACTTGAGTTCTTCCACTCCAATCTTTGCAAACCATGCTTCCATGGACCATGCTCTGTGCACAGGGGCTCTATGATACTGGAACAAGTTTGAGTCTCTTACTTCCAGTGAAAGGAAATTGTAATTTGACAGCATAGAAAGGCATTCTTTACAATTTTGCTTCTAACTTTGTGGCAACAGTTTGGGGAAGACCCACATATGGGTGTTATGGTCAGGTGTCCACATACATTTGGCCATATAGTGTAGCTCTAACTATTGTCAAGTCCGTTGTCATTGCTTAGATTAACATAACCCTTGTTACTTCAGGGTCAAAGGTTAAAAAAAAGGATATATATATATATATATATATATATATATATATATATAAAGAGAAGATTTTAGGTCCAACTAACTTCATTTGCCTTGTTGTATATAGAGTCTGTCATATATAAATTGTTGCATACAGTGCACACTATTGTTGTAATTTAAATATTTCAACATTGACTTCATTGGTGGATACAGACTTAAAAACCTTCCTAATTATTATATGTTTTAGGTGTTTTTTTTATTATTATTTAGAGAATCTAGAAGTTCCACCACAGCTTTAAGAGTCAATAATGGAAGTATCCAAATCATACTAACTCTTATTTTAATAGTCCTTAATATAAGAAACCCTCTTGCTTTGAACTGTTGGCATCATTCAACAAATCAGAATGTTTTCCTGTTGTTTTTGTGAGGGCCCTTGCTTAAAGAAAACATATCTCCAAAAGACCTCGGCAATAAAACTGCATTTTCTGAAATTGCCCACAGTATTTATCTTAGTTCAAACTGGCACTACTACTCACAGTGTGCCAACCAGAGAGTGTGCAAACTGGGCCAAGAACAGGAAATGGGGGGAGCTGGAGGTTTGGGTGTATTTGGACAGGAGGTTAAGCACAGTGGATTCAAAACTTGGAGGAAAAACTCCAATACTACTAAGGTCAGGTTTGCAAATCTAGAAATTATACTCGGTAGGGCTTTGAAAATGTAGTCTCAAAGTAAAACACAGCCCACAAAGTAAAACAGGACATATGCCTCAAGGTTCAGTCTGAACCACAGTCAGGACAGGACAGGCACAGGGAACTTTTCATCTAAACATGCACACACCTCACACACAGTCTTGCCAGTATGACCTTAAATAGTCTCTACTACTCAAACAAATACCCTTCCCTTACTTCTACCTGGTCACTTAAACATACCAGACATTATTTTACTACTACTAAAAAGCCACACATATTTACCTGCTGATAAACTAACAAACTTTATATAATTACAGATTCCTTACATTACAGTCTCACCTATAAATGACCTATACCTAATGATATCCCAAATAATACAATATCAGTTATACCAGTCATACCAGGGGTTCTCAACCTTTTCTATTTTAAGTCATTAAGACAAGTAATTCATACTTGTAACGAGTCGAGGCCCATTAAAAAAGATCAATTATTGTGGCTCATCTATTCTATTAGAATCTAATAATCTATTGTAAAGTGTATTCATGGGATGCAACATCACTCCCTGTTACAGATGGGAGCCCAGGAATTAAATAAATGCAATAAAAACAAACTGTTTTTAATTGTAGGTATTGCATTTAAAACTGTATGGATGTGCCAGAAGCCAAACCATGCATGCAGGGCGCGCTCGGTCAAAAGGGATTAATGATACAAAAGTGGAGTCTGGTCAATTAACACGAACTTATTGACGTGTGTGTACAGCAAACAAGCATGTTATTAAAACCAAGAAATACACACAAAAGAAATAGATATAAAAATCACTTGATGGGATAGATCCTTACATGTTAACAAAGAAGGATTTTTCCTATGATTTAGAAAATTATCCATCAGTTGAGTTCCCTGATATCTCAAACTACAGTACCTGGTGCTGCAGACATCATTCTACATGGACAAACAGATGAAAACCTGGAAGAGCATGGAGATGTACAACTTTTTATATGTGGTGAGATGAAAGATCTGGGGATCAGGACACTACAAGATAAATCCTGTATTTTTTTTTTTCCCCAGGTAAGTAGGAATTTTGGGGCTTTATATGTGTCTTTGCGATGGTTGTTAGGATGCTACAAGTTTTAGTATCAGGTGTAAACAAACCCCAGCCACTCGATTCTCAATCCTCCCTGCTTTTCTATTCCAGCAGGCATCAGACAGGCATCACAGACCCATATAATTTACCCACAAACATATTTATTTATTCTGCCTACTACATGCACATACTCTCTCTCTCTCTCTCTCTCTCTCTCTCTGTGTGCCTGTGTGTGTGTGTGTGTGTGTGTGCCTGCGCACACGCGGGTAAAATACAGAGGAGGAATGTGACACAAATAAAGGCTTGTTCTTCTTAATTTACCCACAAATGTATTTATTCCACTTGAAAAGTGTTCCGCAAACCAGCTACCGGATTTGGGACACTATGTCATCTTAAACTATTTAGTATTTGGGACTTCTAAATACACCAGAGATGCTAAAGGCTTACAAAAGTACAGATGCCTACCAATATTTCGAGGCAGGTTTTGTGCTGGAATGTTATGGGAAATTCCTGATAAAGAAAAATACCTTATTATGATAAAGGTAAGCTCAAACATGGACTTCTAAAAGTAATAAACAAGCCAGGGCATCGATTAGCATATTTTACAGTGTTTAGCCTGGTCTACATTATTAGTACATAACAAACATGCTGCTAGTCTCACCAAGCATTAGGTCTCATAAAATATATAACATCCAAAGCCCACATCCAGAGATACATTTTAACACTGCACAAAGCTTTCACACTAACCTGATATAAAATATTCTTAACACACATGGGAATGTTTTTCTTCTTGTTTCACTGCAGCTTGCCATTTTCCTCATCTTTCTGGGTTTGCCGGTAAGTGGTGAAAAGTTAACCCATGCTTATCTCCACATCTGTAATTACATCCAAAACACTACAGGTCTCTGGCATTGTTCTTTTTAGATGTAACTTAAACAAGGTTATCTGTAGATGTTTACTGAATTGGGCTTACAATCAGTCGCATACACTTGTGCTGGTCACTGTCAAACACAAAGCTCACCAGGCAACATGGCCACATAAGAAAAAAAAAAATCTGCAGTTGTGATGATGTCACATGAAAGTCCTCTGTACCCAACTAAAAATTAACTTCAACTTGGAAAAAAAAGTTGCAGCCCACTAGATGGCACTTCACAGCCCACGAATGGACCATGGCCCAGTGGTTGAGAAACACTCATCGTTTTACCATTGTTCTTTCAATAAATATGGAGTGATACATCCATTGCCTATAATCAGGGTATAATTATGATAATGTCCCATATATTGTGTATATCAAGCGAGTATCTAGGTTTGTTCTCTGCCCAATGTAAATATATTCATGAGGGTAATAAGGTGGCCCTAGTTTAATACTGTTACTGTTTGATCAGCTCACTTAATATACAGAAGACTAGACTAAATGCTGAGATGAGCCATGGCTTAAGTAATAGCTTCAATGCCAGCTTCATCACAAGGCTCAGCTCAGGGTTAATGCTGAGGTAAACACTGAATTTAACACCTCGTGCAGTACCATATAAAACACTGGGTTAAACTGATTTAGAACTAATTTGAGCACTCATTTATACTGTAGGCATATAGTGGTACAGTAAGAAGTAGCTGACTGAGCAAAGAGGGGTGCAGAAGGAGAATATGCTGAAAGGCTGTGTGAAGGAAAGTAAATAGGAGTTGAAAAATTGAGACTTTCTTCTAGTGCCAAAGATCAACTGTATGAATGTGGGGGCTGTTCTAACGCTTCCATCAAAGAGACAAGCCCACTTTCATGCCCTGCCCAAAGGCTATTTGATGTTCTAAATAAGCAACGTTAGCAAGGTAAGAGTAAGGTAAGCGTAAAAAAATATTTTTTTCCATAAAAAAAATATTATATCTCTCAAAACGGTTCTATTACTGTACATGGTGGAAGGGAGTCAATTCCTATTCCTTACAAAATGGAACTTCATATACCAACTGATAAAAATAAGAATCTGACCATGATATCAAAGATTATATCAAAGTTTGCCCAAAAGAGTTTGTTTAATCAGTCTTTCTGGAGTTTGGAATTTAAGAGATCATATTCATTTACCCATGTGTCCCAGAGTGTGTTGTATATAATATATATATGGGTTACTCTATTCCATTTAAAATTAAGATTCAAAAGAACAGAATTTAGTTTGCATTTGGAATTACCAGGCATTTTGTGGATAATTTACAAAGAAAAACTGTGTGAATTATATTGCATTCAAAGTAGAGAGAAGAAATAATGTAAATGAAGTTTTTGCATTCACTAAATGTTCTCTATAGCCATATTGGGTTAAAAATTCAAAAGATTTATACCCAAGTTGTATAAATTGTATAAGTTGTGAATTGGGGATGGACATTTGACCTCACAGTAATCTTGACCTGTGACCTTTTAATCTCAAAATCTAATCAGTTCATGTTTGTCCCAAAGCGCACAAATGGTGAAAGTTTGGTGAAATTCCTTTCATTTGCCTTGGAGATATTGTGTTCACAAGGTTTTCGGACAGACATTTGACCTCACAGTGACCTTGACCTTAGACCGCTTGATCTCAAAATCTAATCATTTCATCCTTGTCCCAAAGTGCACAAATGGTGAAAGTTTGGTGAAATTATTGTCATTAGTCTTTGAGATATGGTGTTCACAATGTTTGGGGATGGACATTCGACCTCACAGTAATCTTGACCTGTGACCTTTTAACCTCAAAATCTAATCAGTTCATGTTTGTCCCCAAATGCACAAATGGTGAAAATTTGGTGAAATTCCTTCCATTTGCCTTGGAGATATTGTGTTCACAAGGTTTTCGGACAGACATTTGACCTCACAGTGACCTTGACCTTAGACCATTTAACCTCAAAATCTAATCAGTTCATGTTTGTCCCAAAGCGCACAAATGGTGAAAGTTTGGTGAAATTCCTTTTATTAGCCTTTGAGATATCGTGTTCACAAGGTTTCGGGACGGACGCACGCACGGACGGACAACCCGAAAACATAATGCCTCCTGCACCTTAAGGTGGCGGAGGCATAAAAATCAGTTTTCATGTTAGAAAAGTTGATGTGAATTAAATACTTTTCCAAGTATCATCAACCTTGTGGTGAATAGTGAAGACCTAATATAAAACTTTACTGTGGTAATGTGAAGAACTTTCTGATTATTTTACAAGCAAACAATTTCAATAAATATTCTGATTATTATGACTTAGTAAACAATTTTGTCTTTTTTAAAAAAAAATTGCCAAAAGTGATCTGCTAATTTAATAAATTACCTTTAACTGGACTAATTTGTGAGCACAATCTCTGTTCCCAATGAGTACACACACATACCCAGAGCAGTGAGCAGCTATGCTACAGCACCCAGGGAGCAGTTGGGGGTTAGGTGCCTTACTCCAGGGCACTTCAGCCCAAGGCCACCTCATGTTAACCTAACCGCGTGTCTTTGAACCGAGCACCCGGAGGAAACCCGGGCAGACACAGGAAGAACATGCAAACTCCACATAGAAAGGCCCTTGTCGGCCGCTGGGCTTGAAGCCAAAACCTTCCTGCTGTGAGGCAACAGTGCTAACCACTATACTACCGTGCCGCCCATTTTGAGGTACAGTGTCTTGCAAAAGTATTCATCCCCCTTGGTGTTTATCCTGCTTTGTTACATTACAAGCTGGAATTAAAATGGATTTTTGGGGGGTTAGCACCATTTGATTTAAACAACATGCCTACTACTTTAAAGGTGCAAATTGTTGTTTTATTGTGACACAAACAATAATTAAGATGAAAAGACAGAAATCTGGAGTGTGCAAAGGTATTCACCCCCTTTCATATGAAACCCCTAAATAAGAGATAGTCCAATGAATTCACTTCATAAGTCACATAATTAGTTGATTAAGATCCACCTGTGTGCAATCAAAGTGTCACATGATCTGTCACATGATGTCTGTATAAATCAACCTGTTCTGGAAGGACCCTGACTCTGCAACACAACTAAGCAAGCAGCATGAAAACCAAGGAGCACCCCAAACATGTCAGAGACAAAGTTGTGAAGAAGTATGGATCAGGGTTGAGTTATAAAAAATATACCAAACTTTGAATATCCCAGGGAGCGCCATTAAATCCTTTATAGCAAAATGGAAAGAATACGTCACCACTACAAACCTGACAAGAGAAGGCCGCCCACCAAAACTCACACACCAGACAAGGAGGATATTAATCAGAGATGCAACAAAGACATGAAAGATAACACTGAACAAGCTGCAAAGATCCACAGCGGCGATGGGAGTATCTGTCCATAGGGTCATTCCATGCCAAATCAACAAATACCTGACAAATTTATGCTCGACCATCTCAGATTTCAATGAAATTTGGAGGGCTCAGAGATACTATTAAAAGAAGTTAATCCCCAAAATTTGAGCTTCCTATCTCCAACGGTTTCAGAGATACAGGCATTTGAATGTTTCAATTTTTTTCCATTTTGCTCAAAACATACATATTTCAATGTGTAATATAATCTTTATTATGCAAGATAGAAACCTAAAATTTTGCACAGAGAGACTCAATGTCTTGTACTACAAGCTTCAACTTAGAATTTCAATGGTCATTGTATATTAGATGGTGATTTTAACAAGGAAATTAAAAAGACAAATTTGCATTTTTTGCATTTTTAATTCATTCTGGAAGCTTGCCTGTGGCAGTAATGCTTAAACTAAGAATGTTATTCAAATCTACACAGAAATATCTACCAATTTCAGTTTTACCAAGTCTCCACTATTCCTAGTTTGTCTGTAATAGGGTTTTGAAATTCGCAGATTTCTAAAGCATGCCATTTTCAGTAGCAAGAAATCCAATGTGGGATAGCAGTTAGGAACTTGTAAATTTTTTTCAGTAATCCCCAAGACCCATATTTTATATTTCTAATTTTTTGTTCTGTGTCTTTCAAGTATTTTTAAACTACAGGGGTTTAAAAAATTCATTTTCACCAAATTCGAATTTTTGATATATTTTCATATAACTGATATTTGAGGGTTAATAAATGCTTCAATAAGGCTCAAGTAGGTTAGGAGACATGTTTCTTCCTCAATTTTAAATAAAATTTCAATTAATGCTCAGTATTAATTATTTGTAAATTGATTTTAATCTAAGACTATGTTACATTAGTGTAAAGGACCACACTAGGCCTTGTAAGTGTTTTATTTTCTTGAGTGAGTATTGTGTGTGTGTGTGGATTTGTATGGACTTGGGGTGCTGTTTGCCCTTTAAGTGACACCGTAGCTCCACAAGAGGGAGATTTGTAAAGGTAGTAACCAGGTGTGATCAATTAAGAAGCTGCTTTGTTTGAGCTTGAGCTAAGAAGGCTTGACGTCCATGCTCCACCACTCAAGCTTCACTGCAAAAGAAAAGGATATTTTGACGCCTGTTTTACAACAGAAGAGAAATGATTATATGTTGCATCCTTGGTGAGCGCAGTGAGGTATGTTTTTGTTTGAAGTTTTTGTAACTTTGCATTAAGTGTTGGAACCAAATGTGAATGCCTTTGTTTTAATATTGATGTCTCAATTAAGAATTGTTGTACCTGTGAGAACGGTATGGTGATTTGCTGTTTTGTATACCATGATACAGTTTTCACGGTGCTATGGGTGATGTTGGACTGACTTTGCTGCAAGTAAAATAAAATACACCTTGAGCATCAGTCGAGACTCTCTTTGGGATCCAAGGGTTGCTACAATTAGCAATCAATGACCAGCTATTGTGTACCAGTCAACAGCCAGCCTTATCAATATCAACACAGCACAATAGGTGACCTTTGATACCAGAACAGGTGGCTCATATAGTTTGAGTCTGTAAACTGCATACTTGTTCAGATAACATTATATTGCTTGGATTATATTAAATACATTGTAATACAGAGCACTGAGAATTTACCAATGTTATTAACTGAATGTGTTTCTTTGCAAGGATTGGATATTTTGAATAGTTGACTAGGGAATTTAATTGTAGTTGCTTTCAATTTGAGATCAGTATAAATGAGTTTGTTCTTAGACATCTAGAAATGGCTGAACTTCCTCCCTGTTCTATAGGAATTGGACTAAAGAAAGTTTATGGCAGTCAGAATCTAACATACAACAGAAATTGTAAGGCTACGTTCACACTGCAGGCTGAAGTGACTCAAATCTGATCTTTTTGCCCATATGTGACCTGTATCCAATCTTTTATTGACAATATGAACGACACAGATCCGATTTTTTTCAAATCCAACCCAGGCCGTTTGGATATGTGGTCCTAATTCCGATTCCTATCCGATCTTTTCATATGCGACTTCAGTCTGAACTGCCAGGTCGCATTCATCCGACTTGCACGTCATCAACAAGCCACAAACGTCACTATTCTGCGCTGAAGTAGGCGGCGGGTCTCTCAAAAAAAGTTACAACAACATAGCGCATGACCACGGGCGCAGATAGAGGGTGGGACTCGTCCCACCCAGATTTAAATTCACCTCATTCGGTCCCCCCCCCCCACTTATAGGGAGGGAAAAAACGTCTATGCTGTCTTTCTTTGCATAAGGCAAACTCATCTCATCTCATTATCTCTAGCCGCTTTATCCTGTTCTACAGGGTTGCAGGCAAGCTGGAGCCTATCCCAGCTGACTACGGGCGAAAGGCGGGGTACACCCTGGACAAGTCGCCAGGTCATGCATAAGGCAAACCTCACGGAAAAATCAAAAGACTAATTACCATTCGGTTTATTGAGGTGCACAGCAGTACATACATAGTTGCAACAACTCACATAAAACAAAACAAAGACTGATATTCGGTTGGTTGAGCTGCGCAGACTGCACAGGTTGCGAGCTCGAGCTTGGTTGCTATGGTTACTAACAACAAGTTTGACAGGCATATCGGGGTTGGGGTTGGTTTGCTGGCAGCTTTGTCCCCCCCCAGTTTTTTGTCCCCCACAGTTCAAAAAACGTATCTGCGCCCCTGCGCATGACATCAATGCGAGGGACGCTTCGGGCTGTGAAGGTTCTGAATCTTCTCAATGGAAGGACGCAGAGGTTAGGGAGCTGATTTCCATTTGGGGGGGATACAGCTATTCAAGCTAGATTGGATGGGTCATACCGCAACCGGGCGGTTTTACTTCCGTAAACACTGGCCATGCTCACTGCGTGTGACGTCGTCGTATCCTGCAATGCGCATGCGGAACACTTTTAGGTCGCTTTTCGTTCATACTGAGGATCACATACAAGTCGCATATATTTGTTAATGTGAACGACCTCACAAAAAAATCGGATTTCACAAAAAAAATCAGAATTGAGCATTAAGCCTTGCAGTGTGAACGTAGCGTAAGTTAAATACACTCTCTCAGTATAGTTTGGAGGAAATTTCATTAATTAATAAAATTTCATTTTAGAATGTAAAGTTTCTTCTACTCGTTGCAGCTTTGCTTTGCTATATGCAGCTTTCTGTTTGTGGCTATACTTGGCAATTTTCAGTGGAGAGCAACCAATTGACAAGGCTTTTGTCAAGTGATTCAGCTACCTCACCAGTGTATGTTGGATCCACATCTACACACATGCTCTCTTGTTCTGATTCTGTAGAACCTGCTGAATCTGCTTGGCTTAAATGTTCTTTCACTCTCTGAACATTTAGAACACAATTTTTGTCCAGGTTTAATATTTTTATTTATCAGTTTTGAAAGTGAATCTGCTGTTTCAGGAAGAATTGAACGTAATTCTGTTAACTTTTTTCTTGTGCCTTTCATATGGATCACAACAAGCTCTTCATATTTCATCAGAAACAGTTTCTCATGATGCAGACATACTGTGTCTGTGCTTGAAATGTTCTCAAGTTCAGTTCTGTTTAATTAATGAAATTTGCTCCAAACTATACTGAGAGACTGTATTTAACTTACAATTTCTGTTGAATACCTATGCACACTCCAGATTTCTGTTCTTTTTTTCATTTTAATTATTGTTTGTGTCACAATAAAGCAACAATTTGCACCTTTAAAGTTGTAGGTATGTTGTGTAAGTCAAATGGTGCTAACCCCTCCCCCCCAAAAAAAAAATCCATCTTAATTCCAGCTTGTAATGCAACAAAACAGGACAAACACCAAGGGGGATGAATACTATTGCAAGACACTGTATATGTGCTTTGTCTCAGATGATTTAAGTATCACCTTTTCCCTCATTACATACTTCAATCCCTTGTTAATTTTGACTAAGAATATTTAATTACATTTTTATAGTATAACTCCACTGATTTGACATTTTCTTCACAAAACCTTAGTGAAACTATTTATGTAGTTATAGAAATATTGCTAAAATTTTACAGCTATAAAAAAATATTGATTGCAATTTATGATTCCTCCCATGTTTTCAACAGCTTTTTCCTGGCAGTACAACAGAAAAATCTCAATAACTTGACCTCTCAACAGAACCAGATGATGGGGATGATGAAGTGCAAGGAGAGAGTTCTGTATCTTCTTGAAGGTCCTTGTGCAATGTTGTAAAAAGAATGATTCATAATGGTGTCAAATTTAATAGAGAGTAATTTAAAGCAGTGTTGATTTTATGAGAAGGGGTTTCAATGTACGTACTGCATAGAGAAAGAATACCGAAATACCATAGCCAAAACAATGTAACCAAAGCTACAGTATCTTGAGTTTTCCAATTAGGTATCTAGATGATGCTTCTATAGGAGATTTACTGTATGTTACACTGACTCACATACACTAAATGTTGTGCTGATATACTAACCCCATTTCCAGAAAAGCGGGGATATTTTCCAAAATGCAATAAAACAAAAATCTGTGATTTGTTAATTCACATGAAACTTTATTTAACTGACTGTGGCAGTGGGGGTGTGGCCAAGCATCAGTTTGTGAATGGAGGGTGGGGTCGGGGAAGATAAGTGGCAAAGTCATTCCACCTGCTGTCAATTGTGTGTGTGTGTGTTTGTTTTACAGGGACAGAGCATAAAAGGAGGGGGAGAGCAGAGAAAAGAGGCTCCTGACCAGAATGCATGTGTGGGAGTGAGGTTGAAAAGCTGTGTATATATAGATCTCTCTCTTTCAAAAAGAAAACGTTGGTAAGAACTTCAGGTCCCGCCTGCCGTGCTTCTGTACTCCACCCACATCAGGGGTTTGCTACAGTGGTGCCGAAACCTGGGACCTGAAGTTCTTACCAACGTTTATTTTTTGAAAGATATTTTTTATATATATATATATATATATATATATATATATATATATATATATAAAAAAATATCTTTTCAACCTTACTCCCACACATGCATTCTGGTCGGGAGCCTCTTTTCTCTGCTCTCCCCCTCCTTTTATGCTCCGTCCCTGTAACACACACACACACATTAATTGACAGCAGGTGGAATGACTTAACCACTTACCTTCCCCGCCCTCCATTCACAAACTGATGCTTGGCCACGCCCCCGCTGCCACACTGGCAAAAGCACAAAAGATTTTAAATAGTTTTACTGACCAACTTAATTGTATTTTGTAAACATAAATTAAGTTAGAATTTGATGCATGCAACACACTCAAAAAAAGCTGGGACAGAGGCAAAATAAGACTGAAAAGTTTATCGGATATTCAAGTAGCACCTTTTTGGAAGATTTCACAATAAGCAGGTTACTTGGTTACATGATTGGGTAAAAAAAGTATGCAACAAAAGGCTCAGATTTTGCAAGAAAAGATGAGTCGTGGGTCACTCCTTTGTGCCAAAATTCATGATAGAATTGTTGGTCAATTCAAAAAGAATGCTTATCAGCACAAGATTTTCGGTCTTTCAAAATCTACAGTACATAATATTGTGAAAAGATTCAGGGAATTCAGAGACATTTCAGTGCGTAAAGGGCAAGATCGGAAACCACTGTTGAATGTGCGTGACCTTTGAGCCCTCGGACAGCACTGCCTGAGAAACCATCATGCTAATGTGACAAATATAGCCACATGGTCTCAGGAGTACTTCAGAAAACTGTTCTCACTTAACACAGTCTGCCGCTATATCCAGAAATGCAACCAGAAACTGTATTATGCAAGGAGGAAGCCATTCATCAATTCTATGCAGAAACGCTGCTGATTTCTCTGGGCCCAAACTCATCTCAGATGGACCAAAAGACAGTGGAAACATGTGTTGTGGTCAGATGAGTCCACATTTCAGCTTGTTTTTGGGAAAACCGGACGTCGAGTTCTCAGTGCCAAAGGTAAACACGGCCATCTAGTTTATCATCAGAGAAACTTGCAAAAGCCAGTATCTGTGATGGTCTGGGTATGCATCAGTGCCCACTGCATAGGTGAATTGCATGTGTGTGAAGGTATTATTGATATATTGGGATTTTAGAGAGACATATTCATCAAGGGCGGAATGGTGGTGTAGTGGTTAGCGCTGTCGCCTCACAGCAAGAAGGTCTGGGTTTGAGCCCCGTGGCCGACGAGGGCCTTTCTGTGCGGAGTTCGCATATTCTCCCCGTGTCTGCGTGGGTTTCCTCCAGGTGCTCCGGTTTCCCCCACAGTCCAAAGACATGCAGGTTAGGTTAACTGGTGACTCTAAATTGACCGTAGGTGTGAATGTGAGTGTGAATGGTTGTCTGTATCTGTGTTAGCCCTGTGATGACCTGGTGACTTGTCCAGGGTGTACCTTTCGCCCATAGTCAGCTGGAATAGGCTCCAGCTTGCCTGCGACCCTGTAGAACAGGATAAAGCGGCTAGAGATAATGAGATGAGATATTCACCAAGGCAATGTCTCTTTCCGGGAAGTCCATGCTCATTTCAGCAGGACAATGCCAGGTCTCATTGTGCATGGGCTACAATAGCGTACCTTTGTAGACACAGTGTGTGTGTGTTTGACTGGCCTGCTGTTAGTCCAGACCTGTCTCTTACTGAGAATGTATGGCGCATCATGAAGAGGAAAATCAGACAATGGTGACCACGGACTGCTGAGCAGCTAAAGTTTTGTATCAAAGTAAGAATGGACAAAAATCCCAATTGCAAAACTGCAACAATTAGTATGCTCAGTTCCCATATGATAAAGTTATATGATTATAAAAAGGAAAGGTGATGGAACACAATGGTAATAATGCCTCTGTCCTAATTTTTTTTTGAGTGTGTTGCAGGCATCAAATTCTAACTTTGTTTATATTTGCAAAAATACAATTTGTACTTTTGTCAGTTAAATAAAGGTTCATGTAAATTAACAAATCACAGATTTGTATTATTATTGCATTTTGGAAAATATCCCAACTTTTCTGGAAATGGGGTCAGTAAGATAATACAGGATATTTGGAGTGAGTCAGACTGAAGCCCAGAGCAGCAAAAGTTTATTTTCAATGAAAATTATCTCTATCCTCATTCAGTAATGGATGGTATGGACTTTGTAACATCAGCACAAAATCATGATATAGTTCACTTGGCTGCATTAATATAGACTTTGAGTAAACCAGTGGATAAGCAACTTTGTGGCACTGATTACTTAAAGCTCTTATGCTAGCCCTGGCTAAATGCCACTATCATTAATTAAAAGCTATTGTTGGCAAGATTTTATACTTAGGCAAATGATGAAATAATAACAAAGAGAGATTGTCTTCGGAATCCACCTCATTCTTTTTACATTTTAAATGTCAGGTATCTCTTCCATGATTTATCAGGTTAAGTTACAAGTCTTCTAAGCTTTCAATACTTTTAATATATTTTTTATCTTTTTCTAACAAATGCTATACAGATTTGTTTCATGCAGTAGTCATATAAATGAACGTGAAGATATGAAGTTTATCTTTGAGTGGTGAGCATATTTCACGAGTGAGCACAATGAATGGGTGAAATATTTTTCAAAATGAGAAGATAAACTTAATATATTTGCGTTACCGTGTAATATTTTTATTATACAGACACAGCCACAAAAATTATGCAAGTTAAAAGAATTTTAATTTTGATCCAGTTCACCAATTTGACAACGCACATCAAGTCAGTGGGAAAACACTGGCAGTGACATAATCGGAGTGAAAGATATTGGGAAATATGTCACTCAGGTCTGATATATACATATGGAGTGGAGTTTGCATGTTCTCCCCATGTCTGCGTGGGTTTCCTCTGGGTGCTCTGGTTTCCCCCACAATCCAAAGACATGCAGTTAGGTTGACATGGGGTGGCCTTGGGCTGAGGTGCCCTTGAGCAAGGTACCTGACCCCTGACTGCTCCCTGGGTGCTCTGGTGTGGCTGCCCACTGCTCTGAGTGTGTGCGCGTGTGTTCACAGCTTCAGATGGGTTAAATGCAGAGGATGAATTTCACTGTGCTTGAAGTGTGCATGTGATAAATAAAGGTTTCTTCTTCTTATATATACACACACACACACGTGCACTAGGCATGTTCTCCACCAGTCTTTTGGGTGACTTTATGCCACGCCGCAAAAATTCCACAAAAATTCAATCAGCTCAGCTTTGTTTGGCTTGTGACCATCCAGCTTCCTCTTGATTGCATTCCAGAGATTTTCAATGGGGCTCAGGTCTGGAGATTGGGCTGGCCATGACAGGGTCTTGATCTTCTGGTCCTCCATCCACACCTTGATTGACCTGGCTGTGTGGCATGGAGCATTGTCCTGCTGGAAAACCCAATCCTCAAAGTTCGGGAACATTGTCAGAGCAGAAGGAAGCAAGTTTTCTTTCAGGATAACCTTGTATATGGCTTGATTCATGTGTCCTTCACAAACAAAAGTCTGCCCCATTCCAGCCTTGCTGAAGCACCCCCAGATCATCCACCAAATTTCACAATAGGTGCGAGACACTGTGACTTGTAGGCCTCTCCAGGTCTCCATCTAACCATTCGACAGGTGATGGGAAAATCTGAAAATTGGACTCATCAGAGAAGATAACCTTACTCCAGTCCTCTACAGTCCAATCTTTATGGTCTTTAGCAAACCTCAGGCTGGCTCTTCTTTGCTTCTCACTGATGAAGGGCTTTTTCCTAGCTTTGCATGACTTCAACCCCACCCGTAGGAGCCTGTTTCAAGTCGTCCTTGCTGTGCACTTAACCCCAGCTGCCATTTGTCATTCTTTTTGTAGGTCACTTGATGTCATCCTACAGTTGTTGAGTGACATTCAAAGGAGTTGATGATCATCCCGGTCAGTGTCGAGTCGTTTTTACCCTCTGCCAGTCTGTAACTTTGTTGTCCCCAATGTCTGCTGCTTGACCTTGTTCTTATGAACTGCCCTCTTTGAAACTGACACTCACTGTATCCTTCTGCCAGTAAAGCCAGATTGAACCCCTCTTTTTCTCACTCAAAACTTTAACTCTTTTGATATGATGAATAGATTTTTTTTTGTATTCCAGTTACATTTAATGGACTATTAGCACTGTTTTTGCCATCCAAACTGGTCCTGTTGCAAGAGGATAGTGATGGCCACAGCAGCGTTTTTTTTTTATACTTTCATAATTAAATAAGATTTGGTTCAGGTGATCACCTAATCAGTACCTCATTAAGTAAAATGAGGTGTGTTTGTGTTGGAATTCCAGCACAGACATTGGAATGAAATGGCTAGCATACATAGAGATGCTAATTTAAGAAAAAAATTTAATGGTCTCTTAATTTTTTTCCAGAGCTGTGTGTGTGTGAGGGGGAGAGAGAGAGAGAGAAAGAAAGTACTGCTCTAACTATAAGCTCTTTTCCAACTCACTTCAAAATAACTGACATAAATACGCTTTGTGAAATTCCTTAACAGCTCAGCTCTGCATAAAATGTTATTTGTGACAGGGTTCGTTAGTGTCAGTGGTTAGAGATACTTTGGCATGCCTGGCATTCCAGACTCCTGGTCCAGAATTCTTCTTGTCTGCATCTCCAGTCTTGCAGGCTGACTAGGCTCTGTGTCATTGCCCTGTGCCTGTCAGCTGTCACAAAGTCTGAGTCCACAGTTAAAGGGGTAATTTAAGCAAGCAGTTTTAATTTACGAAAGAACAGGAAAGTGCATCCAAAGAACACAAGAAAGCCAGTTAGTTCCCATTGATGAATTCTGATTATCATCCAGTCGTTTATTAATCTTTAGTAACTGCATCCAGCTACTGTGCACAAGGTGAGAATACACCATGGATGGGATGCCATTCCATCTCAGGGCACCATGTGCACACACATTTGGACATTTACACCCAGGGACATTTTAGTAAAGCAAATCTCCATGCATGTTTTTGGGAGATGGGAGGAAACTGGATTACTCAAATGAAGCCCACACAGGAGCATGGGGAGAACATGTGATACCCCTCACTGACATAAATAAAATAAATGTAATGCAAATGTTTACTTCCACAATAATAAAAAAAAAAACTTCCAATAGTAATATCACCCTATCAAACTGTACCACCTGTGCAATATGTGAGTGAACTTAAATTTAATTCTGGGGAGGCTGTGAATTCAAGTACAATGGCCTGAAATTCTTCAGGTATCCTAGGGCATGAAATCTAAATACATTAGGAGAACACTGAACAACAATGGTGTGCATGGCAGGGTTGCAAGGAGAAAGCCACTGCTCTCCAAGAAGAACATTGCTGCTCGTCTGCAGTTTGCTAAAGATCATGTGGACAAGCCAGAAGGCTATTGGAAAAATGTTTTGTGGACGGATGAGACCAAAATAAAACTTTTTGGTTTAAATGAGAAGCGTTATGTTTGAGGGGCGGCATGGTGGTGTAGTGGTTAGCGCTGTCGCCTCACAGCAAGAAGGTCCTGGGTTCGAGCCCCGGGGCCGGCGAGGGCCTTTCTGTGTGGAGTTTGCATGTTCTCCCCGTGTCCGCGTGGGTTTCCTCCAGGTGCTCCGGTTTCCCCCACAGTCCAAAGACATGCAGGTTAGGTTAACTGGTGACTCTAAATTGACCATAGGTGTGAATGTGAGTGTGAATGGTTGTCTGTGTCTATGTGTCAGCCCTGTGATGACCTGGCGACTTGTCCAGGGTGTACCCCGCCTTTCGTCCATAGTCAGCTGGGATAGGCTCCAGCTTGCCTGCGACCCTGTAGAAGGATAAAGCGGCTAGAGATAATGAGATGAGATGAGCGTTATGTTTGGAGAAAGGAAAACACTGCATTCCAGCATAAGAACCTTATCCCATCTGTGAAACATGGTGGTGGTAGTATCATGGTTTAGGCCTGTTTTGCTGCATCTGGGCCAGGACGGCTTGCTATCATTGATGGAACAATGAATTCTGAATTATACCAGCAAATTCTAAAGGAAAATGTCAGAACATATGTCCATGAACTGAATCTCAAGAGAAGGTGGGTCATGCAGCAAGACAATGACCCTAAGCACACAAGTTGTTCTGCCAACGAATGGTTAAAGGTCCCATGGCACAAAATTTTCACTTTCTGAGGTTTTTTAACGTTAAAATGAGTTCCTCTGACCTTCTTAAGTCACCCCAGTGGCTAGAAATTTCATAATGTGTAAACCAAACTATGCCCAACATTTGAGAATGGCACGTCAAAACGGAGCGTTGATAAGCTCTTCCCTTTACTACGTCAGCAAGGGAGATGATCCCCACGCCCCCCCTCTGGATTCCCACCCACTGTACAGGGAGTGCAGAATTATTAGGCAAGTTGTATTTTTGAGGATTAGTTTTATTATTGAAAAACAACTATGTTCTTGATGAACCCAAAAGACTCATAAATATCAAAGCTGAGTATTTTTGGAAGTTGGAGTAGGGCTTTCTTAGTTTTAGCTATCTTAGGAGGATATCTGTGTGTGCAGGTGACTATAACTGTGCATAATTATTAGGCAACTTAACAAAAAACAAACGTATACCCATTTCACTCATTTATTTTCACCAGGGAAACCAATATAACAACTCAACATTCACTAATATACATTGCTGGCATTCAAAAAAAAAAAAAAAAACAAATCAGTGACTAATATAGCCGCCTTTCTTTACAAGGACACTCAAAAGCCTGCCATCTATGGATTCGGTCAGTGTTTTGATCTGTTTGCGATCAACATTGCGTGCAGCAGCAACCACAGCCTCCCAGACACTGTTCAGAGATGTGTACTGTTTCCCCTCCTTGTAGATCTCACATTTGATGAGGGACCACAGGTTTTCTATGGGGTTCAGATCAGGTGAACAAGGAGGCCACGTCATTAATCTTTCTTCCTTTAGACCCTTTCTGGCCAGCCATGCTATGGAGTACTTGGATGCGTGTGATGGAGCATTGTCCTGCATGAAAATCATGTTTTTCTTGAAGGATGCTGACTTCTTCCTGTACCACTGCTTGAAGGTGTCTTCCAAAAACTGGCAATAGGACTGGGAGTTGAGCTTGACGCCATCCTCAACCCGAAAAGGTCCCACAAGCTCATCTTTGATGATACCAGCCCATACCAGTACCTCACCTCCACCTTGCTGGCATCTGAGTCGGACTGGAGCTCTCTGCCATTTGCTGATCCAGCCACGAGCCCATCCATCTGGCCCATCAAGACTCACTCTCATTTCATCTGTCCATAAGACCTTAGAAAAATCAGTCTTGTGATACTTCTTGGCCCAGTCTTGACGTTTCATCTTGTGTGTCTTGTTCAGTGGTGGTCGTTTTTCAGCCTTTGTTACCTTGGCCGTGTCCCTGAGTATTGCACACCTTGTGCTTTTTGACACTCCAGTGATGTTGCAGCTCTGAAATATGGCAAAACTGGTGGCGAGTGGCATCTTGGCAGCTTCACGCTTGACTTTCCTCAGTTCACGGGCAGTTAGTTTGCGCCTTTTTTTTTCAACGCGCTTCTTGCGACCCTGTTGACTATTTTGAATGAAGTGCTTGATTGTTCGATGGTCACACTTCAAAAGCTGGGCAATTTTAAGAGTGCTCCATCCCTTTGCAATATATGTCACTATTTTTGACTTTTCTGAGTCCGTCAAATCCCTCTTCTGACCCATTTTGCCAAAGGAAAGGAAGTTGCCTAATAATTTTGCACACCTGATATAGGGTGTTGATGTCATTAGACCACACCCCTTTTCATTACAGAGATGCACATCACCTGGTATGCTTAATTGGTAGGAGGCTTTCAAGCCTATGCAGCTTGGAGTAGGCCAACATGCATAGAGAGGGTAATGTGGTCAACATACTCATTTGCCTAATAATTCTGCACTCCCTGTATGGATTGCCCACCCAGTTGTAGTGAGGAGACCATAGAGGACACAACAACATGACATCACCTAAGCGAGTGAAACATGGAAATTGCGCTGTACATGGATGTGACAACACAGAAAAGAGTCTGTTTTTACTGCCGACGGGAGAGCCCCTGAAGACGCAGTGGCTTAATTTTATTTACTTCAATAATACGCCGTCGAGTCTACCTAAGACGGTGTATGTTTGTCGGAAGCATTTTCCTGAGGAATGTTTCCACAACTTGGGACAGTACAGGGCAGGTTTTGCACATCAACTGTCACTGAAGCCTGGGTCCGTACCAAGCGTCCCTGCCACATCAGCAACAAACACCGAACAAGTAAGTGTATAACTGGTCGTTTTGCCGTGTTTTAAAATCGGTGCGTTAGCCTAGCAATGGCTACATTAGCTGTGCAGCTAACCGCTTCCTGCAGTTAGCCAGGTAATCTGCGCTACAAAACTAAAGAGCATGCAGCATGCTCTGTTAAACTGAGTTTAGTCTGGAAATTGACTGTAACTTACAGTATGAGCTTATGCTTGACTATTGCTCCGCAATGCATGTCTTCTGTTGGATAAGCGATATGTTGCTGTAGTTGCTGCTTCTATTCTCTTTGGAGTGCGTGTTCAAGCCTAGGGTATTATACGTTCGTAAACTACCACTCTGAACACTCTCACACTCTGTTCTCTGTGTCACGTTGAGTTTACGAAAGGAGTCCGAGGGAGAACGGGGTTTTGTCTTAGCAGCGTGGCTACAGGTGCTGATAGCAGCGAGTATATGTGTGCACGCAAACACTATACTACTATACTATACTATTAGTGTTGTACACACATTTTCCCACTCCCTTATTTAGACTTGTGAAGTCGGACTCCGGGTCAAAAGCGAAAGCTTGGACTGTTGCTTGACCTGCCACTGCTACTGTTCACACACAGCTAGCATGGCCGCAGCTTGGTCAAGCCCCTCCCCCTCCCCCCATGGCCCACCCCCACCCTCTACCCTTCCCCTCCTCCTGCTTCTCATTAGCAAAACGACGCGCTGGGAAAAGTGCTGAAATGGGGCTTTCTCCCAGGAGGCTATATTTACGTGCCGAGGGTTCATTTCGAGAAAGGCTGCGGATATAACATCCAGAAGCCTCCATGAGCCCGTTTAAAGCATCAACAAACCACTATGCCATGGGACCTTTAAAGAAGAATAAAGTTAATGTTTTGGAATGGCCAAGTCAAAGTCCTGACCTTAATCCAATCGAAATGTTGTGGAAGGACCTGAAGTGAGCAGTTCATGTGAGGAAACCCACCAACATCCCAGAGTTGAAGCTGTTCTGTATGGAGGAATGGGCTAAAATTCCTCCAAGCCGGTGTGCAGGACTGATCAACAGTTTCCGGAAATGTTTAGTTGCAGTTATTGCTGCACAAGGGGGTCACACCAGATACTGAAAGCAAACGTTCACATACTTTTGCCACTCACAGACATGTAATATTGGATCATTTTCCTCAATAAATAAATGACCAAGTATAATATTTTTGTCTCATTTGTTTAACTGGGTTCTCTTTATCTACTTTTAGGACTTGTGTGAAAATCTGATGATGTTTTTGGTCATATTTATGCAGAAATATAGAAAATTCTAAAGGGTTCACAAACTTTCAAGCACCACTGTATGTTCTGTGCGGCATAGTGGTGTAGTGGTTAGCACTGTTACCTCATAGCAAGAAGGTTCTGGGTTTGAGCCCAGTAGCCAACGGGGTCCTTTCTGTGCGCAGTTTGCATGTTCTCTCCTTGTCTGCGTGAGCACCTTCCTGGTGCTCTGGTTTCCCCAACAGTCCAAAGACAAGCAGTTAGGTTAACTGGCTACTCTAAATTGTCCATAGGTACAGTATGAGTGTGTGTGTGTGTGTGTGTGTGTGTGTGTGAATGCTTGTTTCCCAAGCCCAGAAATGGGAGGGTTGTGACAGAAAGCACATCTGGCTTTCTGTCAAACAGAAAACAGAGAACATAGTTGTTCTATGTTCTCTATGAAGAACAACTAATGCTCCAAGTAATATGACATGTGGATCAATAGGGTCCACATGGACCCTGACCTGGCAGCAGTGCTGGACAAGGGAGAAGAAGATGATGAAGTCTGTGTTATGGGGTAGGGTGACAAGA
This sequence comes from Neoarius graeffei, assembly GCF_027579695.1. NCBI lineage: Eukaryota > Metazoa > Chordata > Actinopteri > Siluriformes > Ariidae > Neoarius > Neoarius graeffei. The sequence goes on from NC_083591.1 coordinate 37,120,004, forward strand.
CAACATCCCTTTCTCACATTTTTTTTTTGGGGGGGGGGGGGGGGTAATCGTTGTGGTGCATGTTATAGTCTGTTGAAAACAAGGTAGAACATTTTGGGCATAATCTGAAAATACCGTATATATTTTGATGCAAAACAAAACTACTCATTTTATCTAGGAGTGGGAAATGTACAGTAGACTCATACTCAAGTGAATGTACTGTTGCTTCCAAAAAATGTATTTTGAGTTGAGGAAAAGTACACGTCCTAAAAGCTACTTAATTAATATTAAATCACAGCTTGTTAGTACTTAACGTTGTCAGTATTTTTAATTGTGAGTGCTTGTGGTACATGTCTCTTTATACAGTACTTTTATAACTTAAGTAATTTAAGGGCCAACATTTGGACCAGTAGCATATGCCGCTTTTCCACTACAAACGCGGCTGAGCCGTGCCGTGCTGAGTCGAGCTGAGCGGGGCTGTTGGAGTTGCATTTCGACTACAACCGCGCTGAACCGTGCTGGCTGGAAGTGGGTGGACAAAGTGGGTGGATGTCACGTGATGTCGTTAAGCAGCGCAAACAGTGACATCAGTGACAGTGGCGGAACAAGTCAGAGCCGGGCCGGGGGCGGGGCAAATGACCGGGCCCTTTATTAAAGCTTATCATAACATCATTTTAGGCTACAAAATGTCCGCAACTGCGGTGTTTACCAATTTCAACACTACCGGGTGCAACTAAATTTAGTACATCAAGTCCTTCAAACGAACATGTAACTCGGAAACAAAAAACATTAGGATACTGTACATGGCTCATAATAAAACATCAATAGCCTATACTGCGCACATTATTTGAAGGGCATACGAATGAGCGCTCAGAGGTTGCAACGGTGACAGGAAGAGTCAGAAATAAAAGGAGGGCGGTGCAAACCTCACTGAATGCACTGTGTTTACCAATTTCAACACTACAGGGTGCAACTATGTTATTTAGTACATTAAGTCCTTCAAACGAACATGTAACTCAGAAACAAAAAAACATTAGGCGACATACTGTACATGGCTCATAATAAAACATCAATAGCCTACTGCGCGCATTATTTGAAGGGCATACGACAAGCCTTGCGCTCCGCGAACTCGTCCACGATGCTCTGTAAGTCACTGATTCAGTGAGCTTTTAAGCAGTAGTCTCACGACCCGAATAGTAAACAATAAACATGGAGGACATGGAGTCGTTAGTGTTGCTGGTCTTGGTGCTGTGGCTTGTTGTCACCGACAACGCCAACAGATACTGGCAAGAGCGTATAGATGAGGCAAGGCGCATAAGGCTTCAGAAATTCTCGTAATTCGTAATTATTCTTCTTCCGGGTTTGCGGTGTTTACAGATCCCAGCGCGCTCGCGGGGTGTGTGTGGGCATGTGAGGACACGCCTCCTCACCAATCAGTGCACAGGGGAGTGTCTGCTCACGCCCCCAACCTCACTCGGCATGGTTTGGCTCGCTTCAGCCCCACTCCAAAACGGTGCGAGTTTTAGGGGCTAAGCAGGGCTGAAACGAGCTGAGTCGTGCTGGTTTTTGGTAGTCGAAACGCGAGCCGTGTCGGGCTGAAGTGAGCTGAAGTGAGCTGAAAAAGGGTAGTGGAAAAGGGCCAATAGTCTCCTCAAGGGTCCCCGGTTCATTTGTGGGTTCAGGTTACTGCATAGTGTTAGAAAATGTAGAGAGCACACTGGTCATGTGACCATGTTTTTTTCATGGAGAGTCTATACCATTACCAATATGAGAATCATGTACAGTTGTAAATTGACTGATAGCCCAATAACTCTGGATCACAACAATTGACATGCGCCACATTATGATGTTAAAAAAAAGTTATTTGGGAGCATTCAAGTAACACCAGCCATCCACCTCTGTAATCTACAGTGCCTAAGAAAGACACCAGGGAACCAAGCCATTTAAACTGACTTTGGAACTCTATTTCTACTACAGTTCCATCTCAGATGCTGCCATGTTATGTTTTTAATCAATCATTTTCAAAATCCCCAGGTCAGTCGAAGACTCAGAGTTTTTTTGGAGAACCAACCTTAATGCGCTCTCCAAGGTTTGTTTACCTCTTGCCTTGCAAGAGGTAAACAAATGCTTGTTGACCTGTGTTCAGCTGTAGCTACCACTACTGGTGCTACTTGTGCTACTTGTGCTAGTATAATGTATACAGTATAGTCATACAAAGCCAAAAATATACATATATAATTTTTTATGCATACTAGCATGGGTTATTGTTTGCCGTTTTGGACACCATATCAGTAACTCCATGAAGTCACAGATTGTATAACAGATAAGTGAGAAAACAATATTTCTCTCTCAGTATTTTAACTCTATGGGTTACTGTCTGTGTGGAGTTTTATGTCTTTATTTGCTGCATGGTTTACCTTTGAGTTCTCTGGTTTCTTCACACCTCCCAAAAGCATGCATGTAGGCTTGACTGATTTGCCTGTAAGAGTGAATGAACGTGTGAATGTGTGTGTGCATGGTGGCTCACGATTGGAATGACATCCCATCTATAGCGTATTCTTGCCTTGCACCCAGTATTGGCTCCGGACCCATAGAGACACTGCCCAGGATAAAGTGGTAACCGAAAATGAATGAATAATTGGACCTATACAGACCACCAATGTACCTTTAGAGCATTACTTAAAAAGCTGATTAAAGTTACACCACATGCACCTTCACAGGTACCACTCCAGCAACAAGGAACTGTACTGGCCTGAGTTTCCCAAAAGCAGTGTAGCACAAAGATAATCATTAAATGGTAGCGCGAGCAGCACAATGAACACTCTCTCTCCTAGTTAAGATGCTCTTAGCATTAAGAGGCTTTTGGAAAACCCACCCCAGTTTGGTACCTTTTTTCTGAGAGGGTATGAGAGAATTTTAAACTGCCCTACCTAATAAAAGATTGTGAATACAATTTTTTTTTAATTAAATCTGCTTAACATGGTCTTTTGGTGTACATGTACTGAATTTCCATCCTTGTAAAGAAAAGGTTCTTCAACAGGGGCGTAGCTAGAATTTTTCAAAGGGGGGGGGTCACACACTGACTGGCAGCCTGAGTACATTATTTAACAAGAAATAATTACCATTGCTAGTTTTAGGTCGCTTAGAAACCGGATCTTCCATTATTGCCGTTTCTTCCACGTTTTCTTGATGTTGTGTTCGAGAAACGGCACACTAAAACTTAGCTTCGAAGCCACAAAATGCAACTTTGATATAAAAAAAAAATATATATATATATATATATATAAAATTGCTTACCTCTCTTCACGTCAAAAGAAGGAGGAAAGTTTCGCTTGTTTTGACATGGCGAATTATTAATACAAGAGAAAATATTCATAATTTGCAACTAAAAAGACTGCAGCTACACTGGCAGCTTGACCATGCTTTCTAGTGCGATTGTGTTGCGCTTGCGCAGAACTGTTTCAGTCCTGAGTGCCTTGGCTCGTGCACCTGAAGGCATGCCCTGGGCTACACGTGCACCTAATGAGCTCCAGCAGATGTGCTATTAACAAAGAACACCTGTCTTTAATCAATGAACTATGTCTGGGCTATTTAAGCACTGGCGGCTCGTTAATAGGGGCGATTTGGGCGACGCACTCCCAAACAGGGAGGGAGATTTTTTTTTTATCTACTCCTACTACCACGGCAACAGTAATGTCATTGTCCAATCAGGCTAAGGTTGCGCCTGGTGTAGCCACGCCCTTTTGGGGCGATTTCTGTCAGGTTCAGATTTGCCCCAAAATCTCCCATTGACAGTAATGGTACGTACGTTTTTTTCGAAAATCATGCTCCCAATGCATTTTCTATTAGGTTTTATGTGCTCGCACAAGCAGCGTGCTTACGTCATACGCCTGTTGCGCCGCGCAAGTGTTGCCAGATTGGGCGGTTTCCCGCCCAATCGGGCGGTTTTAAGTGCATTGTGGCGGGTTTTGAACATAATTTTCGGCTGGAAAACGCAACTTGCACGGTAAATGTGTGAACATTCTATGAAGAAGATGGCGAGTGTTGAGTGCAACAATATGATAGCGTCTCTGAAAGAAGTTCCCTTTAGTCGTCGTACCAATGAGGAGAAAACGGCAATCAAACAGCTAGGACCTCCTAGACCGAATTTAAACATCAAGCAAGTGTCTACGAAGGGGGAGAAGACCTACTCAAAAGGTTTTAACAAGAACTGGTACCACCGGAAAACTTGGCTAGCTGGCTGTGATGTAGTCAATGCTCTTTTTTTTGCTACCCTTGCGTTCTCTTCCACCCTGGAAGTAGCACAGCAGACGGTACAGTGATATTTGAATTTACTAGGCAAAAGTTTTTGTGTGTGTGTGTGTTACCAATGGCAGTTGTTTTACCAATGGCAGTTTAACATTGCCATGTTTTTGTTTTACCAATGGCAGTTTAACATTGCCATGCTTGGAATATTTCAGTAGCCTCAAGTTCTCTCTGACTTGGTGTAAATTAAGCATATTTTCAGTTTTTATATATTGTACAGTATATGTGTTCATTGGAGCCAGCAGCACCTTACCTTTTTTCCAACTTGTTAAGCCAAGTTGCACTGACTACAAAACCTTGTGTAACCTTGTGTGCATATAGCTAAATAACTAAAGCCTTTTGTGTTCATTGACATGCTTGTAATACTTTAAATTTTCTTTTAAGGCATGGCTTTCTGGAGGAATTATTGGGAAAAAAAACTGCAGAATTTATTTAGAATTATTATTTGTTGTTAAAATGGTGCAATTCCATATTAAAAAAACATAATGAAGCTGCACGTTTGTTTGATGGTTATGCTTTTCTTCATCTTTTTCAAAACTTAAATAAACACTTGTTTTGGATTTATATCCTGCCACTTTAACTGCATTCTTTAGAATGAAGAAATTAGAATATGTTTATAATTAAGAATTTGTGTCTACTTATTATAGAATACTGGAAAAATATGAGAAAATAAATGAGTAATGTAATATTAATTGATTGTGATGCCAAATGTTTTGCTTCGAAGGCTTCACAATGAATCTTCCTTAGTTTTAGCCTGGCAAGCCAGACTAAATGTGAATATTTGCCACTCGTAGGCAAAAATATTTTTGGCCGCTACGCGGATGGGTCTAGTTTACTAGGCTACCTTGGTTTGCCACCTTTAACTTGTTCAGTGTTGCCACCTAGTGGAGAGAAGAGATATTGTCGAAATTGATATCTGAATTTACCAGGCAAAAACAAGTTCGGCCAATTGATTTGCTACCTAGGTCAATTTACTTCAGTCCTGTGGACATTTATGGTCCGTGTAGACATAATGGGGGAAAATTGCCCCCCCTGAAAAAAAATTCAGGAGCCGCCACTGTATTTAAGGACTGCGCCCATGCAAGGACAATGTGAAGTATTACGTTGCGTCTAGTGTGCCTTACTGAGCCTTGTTTCCTGTCCCTGTCCTTGCTGATCTCCTGGTTTTTCGACTCCTGTTTCTCGTCCCTTGATCTTGTATAGTTTTGCCTCTGATATTCTGTCCGTGCCTCGATTGACCTCCTGCCTGTTTCCTTGATTACGACTTTGCCTGCTGTTGCGGACTGTTTGCCTGTTGTGTGCATTTCATGCACTTTATGCTCATAGCGCACTGTGTATTATTTAACATATCTGCACTTACATCCGCCTCTCCTGCATACACTCTGACAAACTGGGTTTTCGCGCCCAAACCACAGGAAGTCCATACAAGGTTATAGAAACCCTAATGAGGCTGAGGTGACAATCTAGTTTAAAAAAAAAATAAAAAGTTAGAAAAATTACAGTGGGCGCTTTTCTAATATTCTTATGCGGCTATTGAAAAAATGTATGGCCCGACAAAAGGGGGGGGGGGGGGTCATGGGCACCCCAGGACCTCCCCCCAGCTACAAGGTCTTTAGGCCAATTAAGAGTTCTTAGCTTCTTAAACAGGTTCAAATTGAACCCTCTCCAAATAGAAAGACACCTTTTGTTCTGTCATACCACTTTTCCACCCAGGCCAGGTCAGAGCCGGTGCTGAATCTTGAACCAGTTCTTCACATTTTGACAGCCAAAGAATGGGCTCTCAGCCGGGGAAACTGATTCCAGAGTGGCACCAACTGTGGTGCCAAGAGTGGATTGTCTAAAACCAAGAACTACTGTACTTACAGCAGGGGCTAGGAGCAGGATTATTGTGATCAGCATAACCAGCTAAAACTTTGTGGCTGCGATTTAAAAAAAAAAAAAAACTAGTTTAGTGTCTATTCTGACTAATCCAAAGAAGAAGGAAATTAGATGATGGAGTCCGTCATTGTTGTTGTGCTTGGCGAGTTAGCAGGGCTGGCTAGAGACACTAGCAGTAAGACTAGCAGCTGGGAAAGTGGAGACATAGTGACGTAATGACATGGTCTTATAGTGGTTCTCTAGCCCATAGAAAAGCAAACTGGTTCTTAGAAGATTCACAAGTTGAACCAGTTCCGAACCAACATTAGCACCAGACCAGAACTAGGACCTGTTTTGAGTTGGTGGAAAGGGTATCAGAGTACAGGTCCCCAACCTTGGTCCTGGAATAATCCCTGTCCTTCACATTTTAGTGTTTCCCTGCTTCTACACCTGAATCAACTCATCTAATTAACCCCCCTTCCTGAGTTGTGGGTGTGCTGGACAAAGAAAAACACTAAAATGTGCAGAGCCATGTGGGCTGCTTCATTACATGACAATTTTTAGTGTCCAGGACTAGGGTTGGGAATCTGGACCTTAGAAGGACCAACTGAAAACCTTTTATGGCACAGGTTCCCAACCACGATCCTGTCCTACACATTTTAATGTTTTCTCGATGATATTGATTGATGAGTCAAGCAGCTGATTAATTGGGTCAGATTTGTTGGGAGCAGGGAAGATTTAAACACATCTCATTCATAAGGGGGTTTGTTCTGTATTTTGACTATTTTCTACATTATAGAAAAATACTGAAGATATCAAAACTATGAAATAGCACATGGAATATATATGGGATTATGTGGTCAACAACAACAACAAAAAAGTGTTAAGTTTCATATTTTAGATTCTTCAAAGTAGCCAGTGTTTACCTTGATGATGCTTTGCAAACTATTGGCATTATTTTTAACCAGCTTCATGAGGTAGTCACCCGGAATGCTTTTCAATTAACAGGTGTGCCTCATCAAAATTTAATTAGTCCAAATTATTGCCTTCTGAATGCATTTGAGACCAAAACAGTAAATCTTCTTTAGTGTTCTACCTGATGGCAGGTTCGCTCTGACAGGTTCAGCCATCAAAGCTATAAGGGAAGAATTACAGTAGTGGTTTCCTGTTGCCTTCTACTGGATTATTATAGAGGTTTATTTATATTGTCCACACCTATGGACAATTTAAAGTAGCATGGTGGTGCTGTGTGCCTCACAGCAAGAAGGTCCTGGGTTTGAGCCCAGCGGCCAACAGGGGCCTTTCTGGGTGGAGTTTGCATGTTCTCCCTGTGTCTGCGTGGGTTTCCTCCAGGTGCACTGGTTTCCCTCACAGTCCAAAGACATGCGGGTTAGACTAATTGGTGGCTCTAAATTGACCGTGAGTATGAATGGTTGTTTGTCTCTATGTGTTGGCCCTGCGATGATCTGGCGAATTGTCCAGGGTGTACCCCGCCTCTCGCCCATAGTCAGCTGGGATAGGCTCCAACTTGCTTGTGACACTGTACAGGATAAGTGGCTACAGATAATGGATGGATGGTTAACCTAAGTGCATGTCTTTGGATGGTGGGGGAAACCAGAGTACCCAGAGGAAACCCACGCAGACACTGGGAGAACATGCAAACTCCACAAAGAAAGGCCCCCGTCGGCTACTAGGCTCGAACCCAGAACCTTCTTGCTGTAAGGTGACAGTGCTAACCATTACACCATAGTGCTGCCCCAAACAGTCTCATCTCATCTCATTATCTCTAGCCGCTTTATCCTGTTCTACAGAGTCGCAGGCGAGCTAGAGCCTATCCCAGCTGACTGCGGGTGAAAGGCGGGGTACACCCTGGACAAGTCGCCAGGTCATCACAGGGCTGACTCATAGACACAGACAACCATTCACATTCACACCTACGGTCAATTTAGAGTCACCAGTTAACCTAACCTTCATGTCTTTGGGGGAAACCGGAGCACCCGGAGGAAACCCACGCGGACACGGGGAGAACATGCAAACTCCACACAGAAAGGCCCTCGGCGGCCACTGGGCTCGAACCCAGGACCTTCTTGCTGTGAGGCGACAGCGCTAACCACTACACCACTGTGCCACCCGCCCCAAACAGTCAAACAGCCCCAAATAATAAACAAACAGTAAACAGTCCTATTCCACAACTGTAGTAATCCATATTATGTCAAGAACCGCTCAAGTAAGTAAAGAGAAACACTGTCTTTTAACTGATAAAGCAAACAAACAAAAAACACTGAACTAGAGGGTGTGTCCAAACTTTTGACTGGTACTTGAGCAAGAAATAAAAAGAAAAGAAAACTTGCGAGGGAAATTAATTTTGAGTGATGATAAGTCGGGTATGCGACTCTGTCCTGTTGAACTGAAGGAACGTGAGAATGGCTCACCTGTGGCAGGTGTTTCCGGTACCCACTGGAGCGAGCCGACCTGGCGCAGCTGGAAAGCCGTTTTCACCTCGCTGCAGGTGTGCGCGCGCGCGGCGGACGCCACGGCCAGGTGTGTGAGCAGCAACGCCGCGATCCAGCACACGTTCACTCGCAGGAACAGCCCTCGGGACATGGCAGCATCTCATGTGGAGAGGTCTGTGCGAATCGCTCGGAGACGGCGCGAAACCCAAAATCGCAGCCAAACGCAAAGAAGAAAACCATAAACGTGACGCGATCAGGCTCTTCACTGATTAGTTTATCACATCATTCACTGTTCTTATGCAGCCGGGATAGAAGAGAGCTGTAGACTGGTGTGGGTCACTTCTGAGCTGTCAGAGTCTGCAGAGCGGAGTACTCTCTCTCTCTCTCTCTCTCTCTCTCTCTCTATCTATCTCTCTCTAACGGTGCGTTCATGTTCGTCTTTTCTACTTTCCTTTTTTTAACAGAAGGATAATAAAATAAATCCATAATCATGCTCGACATGCATTCCATAAAATAAAAATCAGTTTTATCAAGTGTCAAATCTTAAAACTCAGCCTAACCCAAAAATATATTGACTGATCATCTTATATTTGTATATCTGAAGGTGTTTTCTTCCCCTAACAGAAAAAGTTATACAAGTGCAACTTTATTTATTATGTCCAAAAGAAATAGCAAAACCCATTTAATTAACAGTTGCACTGAACATCACTGAGCGCAACACTATGCTTTGATAAAAACTGGTATTTTGTCTCCCTCTGCTGGTGAAATCTAGAAAGCAGGCATTGTCTGTTGGAGAGTCAATCGTTCATCCATTATCTCTAGCCGCTTTATCCTGTTCTACAGGGTCGCAGGCACAGTGGCGGCTCCAGAGATTTTTCTTTAGGGTGGCAAAGGAGGGGCATAGGTTCCAGGAGGGGGGCATAGGTTGTCGATGCAGCAGTTTATGCAAATCATAGAAATCATTTTTGCTTACACTCAAAGACTCACAATCAAGTCATCTTGTCAAATATATATTTGACAAGAATCCGTTTTCCTTGATGGTACAATAGCTCAATACATATGTATTGAGCTATTGTACCATCAAGGAAAACGGATTCAACCATCTAAACCATCTTTTCTGAAAGTATATTCCCAAGCCATGAATGGAACTATTCTGCCCTAGCCATGTATCAAAAAATAGACAGATAGCGAACGGTTTAGATTGTGGATCTTTACTGAAGACTTCAAACTTATACAGATGTGTTCATCCTCATTTTCCATAAAACTAAAAGAAACAAATAAAGTATATCACTAAACTGAATAGCACACAGGTGAAAACGCGAGCTAGGCTGACCTGCTAGTAATGCTAACAGAACGTCTCTCTCTGGGTGAAGCCATTTCAAAATTTCGGGGGTGGGGTGTGAAATAACATAAATAACGGTAGGTAGAGATGAGATGAGGGCTTAGTATCTCTGTAGAGAGATAATTGAATTTCAAAAATGTGTTTTAATAAATAATTATTTTTAAAATAGGGGGGCAACCGGGGTGGCAAGACATATTTTTACAGTGGCAACTGCCACCTTTTGCCACCCCTTAAAACCGCGCCTGCGCAGGAAAACTGGAGCCTATCCTAGCTGACTATGGATGAGAGGCAGGGTACACCCTGGACAAGTCGCCAGGTTATCGCAGGGCTGACACAGAGACAAACAACCATTCACACTCAGATTCACACCTACAGTATGGTCAATTTAGAGCCACCAATTAGCCTAACCTGCATGTCTTTGGACTGTGGAGGAAACCAGAGCACCCGGAGGAAACCCACACAGACACGGGGAGAACATGCAAACTCCACACAGAAAGGCCCTCACCGGCCACTGGGCTCAAACCCAGGACCTGCTTGCTGTGAGGCGACAGTGCTAACCAGTACACCATCGTGCAGCCACCTGTTGGAAAGTCGGGTACCATCAATACTTTAGTACTTTGTTCAGATTGGACGAAGCATGATCAGATTACATGGACAATGAAAAAGAAAGGAGAAGCTGAACATCTCATTGAAAATAAACATTTATGATTGTCAAAGTAGTGATTCACTCTTTGTGAGCCAATCAACATATTTTCATCTCATCTCATTATCTCTAGCCGCTTTATCCTGTTCTACAGGGTCGCAGGCAAGCTGGAGCCTATCCCAGCTGACTACGGGCAAAAGGCGGGGTACACCCTGGACAAGTCGCCAGGTCATCACAGGGCTGACACATAGACACAGACAACCATTCACACTCACACCTACGGTCAATTTAGGGTCACCAGTTAACCTAACCTGCATGTCTTTGGACTGTGGGGGAAACCGGAGCACCCGGAGGAAACCCATGCGGACATGGGGAGAACATGCAAACTCCGCACAGAAAGGCCCTCGCCGGCCACGGGGCTCGAACGTGGACCTTCTTGCTGTGAGGCAACAGCGCTAACCACTACACCACCGTGCCGCCACATAGTTTCATATGAAACTAATATGTCAGCTCAGAAGCATAAATAAATAGTAGCAATTGTTCTGTCAAAACTTAAAAATCAACCGAACCCAAAAATATAGACTGATCATCTTGTATTTGTATCTCTGGTGTTTTCTTCCCCTAACAGAAAAAGCTATACAGTGTAGCTTTATTTATTATGTCCAAAAGAAATAGCAAAACCAACTGAATTAACAATTGCACTGAACACTTCATCACTGTATGCACTGTACTGCACTGTATGCTTTGATAAAAACTGGTAGTTTGTCGCCCTCTGCTGGTGAAATCTAGAAAGCAGGCACTGTCCTGTTGGAAAGTCGGGTACCATCAATACTTTGTTCAGGTTAGACGAAGCATGATCAGATTACATGGAGAATGAAAAAGAGAGAAGATGAACAGCTCATTGAAAATAAACTTTTATGATTGTCAAAGTAGTGATTCACTCTATGTGAGCCATTCAATATATTTTCATATGAAACCAACGTATCAGCTCAGAAGCAGAAATAAATAGTAGCAATTGTTCTGTCAAATCTTAAAAATCAACCGAACCCAAAAAATATATTGACTGATCATCTTATATTTGTACAGTGCTCAGCGTAAATGAGTACACCGCCTTTGAAAAGTAACATTTTAAACAATATCTCAATGAACACAAACAATTTCCAAAATGTTGACAAGACAAAGTTTAATATAACATCTGTTTAACTTATAACGTGAAAGTAAGGTTAATAATATAACTTAGATTATACATTTTTCAGTTTTACTCAAATTAGGTTGGTGCAAAAATGAGTACAGCCCACTGAAAGTCTCTGGAGCAAAGCTAAGTTGTAGACTACAAATGTCTAATTCAACAAGAACACAATCACAGGTGGGTCTAATTAGTCATTACACAGGTGTCCAGCAGACAGTTGACTATAAAAGGGTGTTACTTAAAGACCCCTTCCCATTTCATGCTGTCAGCAATGGCACCATATGGAAGAGAAAGGACACAAGACCTGAGAAAGAAAATAATTTCTTTACACCACAAAGGTGAAGGCTACAAGAAGATCAGCAAAGCTTTACTTATCAGTCAGGATACTGTAGCAAAAGTGGTACAAAAATTTAAGAAAGCTGGAACTGCAACCATCTCACAGAGACGTTCAGGTCATCCATGGAAGTTAACACCTCGACAGGAGCATCTTCTGATGAGAAGGGTTGAAGAAAATCAGCATGCAAGTTCACTGCAGTTATCTAAAGAAGTAGAAAGCCAAACTGGGGTGACTATTCCCCGTGACACAATACGGCGTACACTGCAGAGGAATGGCATGCATGGATGTCGTCCACGAAAGAAGCCTCTCCTAAAGCCCAAGCACAAAAAAGCCCGCCTAGAGTTTGCTCAGGCCCATGCTGACAAAGATGAAGACTACTGGGACTCTATACTCTCTGGAGTGATGAGACCAAGATACTGTAAATGTTTTTGGAACTGATGGCTTCAAAACTGTATGGTATTGCAAAGGTGAGGAATACAAAGAAAAATTCATGGTGCCTACAGTGAAACATGGTGGTGGTAGTGTCCTTATGTGGGGCTGCATGAGTGCTGCTGGTGTCGGGGAGCTGCATTTCATTGATGGCATCATGAATTCATAGATGTATTGCTCTATACTGAAAGAGAAGATGCTACCATCACTCCATGCCCTTGGTCGTCGTACACTTTTCCAACATGACTAAACACACATCTAAGGCCACTGTTGGATTTCTGAAGAAGAACAGGGTGAAAGTGATTCAGTGGCCAAGTATGTCTCCTGATCTGAACCCAGTCGAACACCTATGGGGAATTCTGAAGAGACAAGTTGAGCATCAGTCTCCATCCAGCATCCAGTAACTAAAAGAGGTCATTGTTGATGAATGGAAAAAGATTGATGTTGCAAAATATTGTCAACTTGTTCATTACATGCCTAGAAGACTTGGTGCTGTCATTAAAAATCATGGCGGCCATACAAAGTACTAGATGTCGTAGTTTTTGTTGTGGGGTGTACTCATTTTTGCGCCAACCTAATTTGAGTAAAACTGAAAAATGTGTCATCTAAGTTATATTATTAACCTTACTTTCACGTTATAAGTTAAACAGATGTTATATTAAACTTTCTCTTGTCAACATTTTGGAAATTGTGTTCATTGAGATATTGTTTAAAATGTTACTTTTCAAAGGCGGTGTACTCATTTATGCTGAGCACTGTATATCTGAAGGTGTTTTCTTCCCCTAACAGAAAAAGTTATACAGTACAGCTTCATTTATTATGTCCAAAAGAAATAGCAAAACCCATTTAATTAACAGTTGCACGGAACACTTCCTCACTGAGCGCAACACTCTGCTTTGATAAAAACTGGTATTTTGTCTCCCTCTGCTGGTGAAACCTAGAAAGCAGGCACTGTCTGTTGGAAAGTCGGGTACCATCAATACTTTGGTATTTTGTTCAGATTAGACGAAGCATGATCAGATTATACGGAGAATGAAAAAGAGAGGGGAAGCTGAAAATCTCATTGAAAATAAACATTTATGATTGCCAAGGTAGTGATTCACTCTCTGTGAGCCAATCAACATATTTTCATATGAAACTAATATATCAGCTCAGAATAAATAAATAGTAGCAATTGTTCTGTTGGCAGCCACTGTAAGTAGCATCTTTAGAGAGATGCTAGTTAGTATTCTTCTTAAAGGGTACCTGTAGGGAATTTTAATTACTCGTTATTTCAAAAGATCACGTATGATACCAGTGGTTCCGTCATGTAACATTCGTCACAAGTTCTTGTCAAGTACATGCAAGTTTTAAGTCACTGCTCCGTCAGTTAGGCATGGTCAGCGACATGTTGCCTCCTTCACAAGCTGTTCCATCACCAGTAGTGATGCATAGTTGCTGTTTTGTCCGATTGCAAATCTACTTGCGCATAATGCCATGAAATAATAGATATGTGCCATAAAATAAAGATCTATTACAAGTATTAGAGCTATATTTATTCAACGTGTTCTCAAGTTATTTGACTGGGAACTTGCCTGTTCATCAGCTCCCCTTCAAGTGCTGGTCCCTGGAGGTACCTGCAGATCATGCCATCAATGAAGGCCATTTCCAGGGATGGTTTGTGAAGAACATACTCATGCAGATTCAGGGTGGACGTAATGCAGCTGTCAAAGTGGTCTGCAATGAGTTCATGTTCTTGACAACAGTAGGACTCCATGTCAGTTCTCATGACAGAGCACTGCCCGCATTGATACCATGGAGTGGTAGCCATTTTGGATCTACCATCATGCACATCTCTTGCGGCAGTTTCCTCCTCTGAATCACTAGAATGTGATGACTCACTGTCCTCACAAGCCTCCTCCCTCTCTGGCTCGAATAGATAACCATTAACACCCATTTCATCAAAGTTGCTAGCCATATTTTGCTTCTTTAACACCTCCTTTCACTTCGACTCTCAACCCACGGAACACTGCTTGTTTACTCACACCCGATAACCCAGAATCAATGACTGTATGTCAAATCAAATCAAGTTTATTTGTATAGCGCTTTTTTTTTTTTTTTTAAAGATATTTTTTTGGGCTTTTTGCACCTTTATTGGATAGGACAGTGTAGAGACAGGAAGTGAGCGGGAGAGAGAGAGACGGGAAGGGATCGGGAAATGACCTCGGGCCGGAATCGAACCCGGGTCGCCCGCATTCATGGTATGGCGCCTTAACCACCTGAGCCACGACGCCCCCGTATAGTGCTTTTAACAATAAACATTGTCGCAAAGCAGCTTTACAGAATTTGAACGACTTAAAACATGAGCTAATCTTATCCCTAATCTATCCCCAATGAGGAAGCCTGTGGCGACGGTGGCAAGGAAAAACTCCCTCAGACGACATGAGGAAGAAACCTCGAGAGGAACCAGACTCAAAAGGGAACCCATCCTCATTTGGGCAACAACAGACAGCCTGACTATAATATTAACAGTTTTAACAGGTATAACCCTCAACTGTCCTCATGGGGCCGTCCTTCACAGGAGCGGTGCGATAAAACTCCGACCAGACACAGGGCACCAGGATGGATCAAGCAGGTCCGAGGGGCAGAAGAGGCCAGCATCTCAATCCCAGGATCAACATGTAACTCAGAGGGACAGATTGGGGGGGAAGAGAGAGAGAAAGAAAACACAGGTTGTTAGGTATGCCCTAAAAATGACAAGTATTAAATCTGTGTGGTAGGCTCGCAGAGACGAGAGTCTTTACATCAGGCATAACACACAACAATGGCATGTTAATATGGTAAAAAATATATCATGACCTGCTCTGGCTGGATGCTTGATTGGGTGATGGGAGCACACTCCTCAGCAATGATGAGATGCAGATGGGACCCTTAGGGCTGGCCAAGACAATTCAGTTACATTTCACCGGGTCTGGGACATGCGACAGAATGTCTGATGGACGATTCCCTGCAGGCTACGATAGCCAGTCGAGGTCTCCACCCTCTCTACCAAAAGATTTCCTGTTGACTCCATGTAACTCAGAGGGACAGATTTGGGGTGGGGGGGAGGGAAAGAAAAGACAGGTTGTTAGGTATGCCCAATGTCACCTGAATAAGTAGGAGCAGTATACATATTGCACTGAGTACAAGCAGGGACTCCGGCAACTAACTATGACAGCATAACTAAAAGGAGAGAGCCAGAAGGTAACACAGGCATGAGGGAGCCCCGGGACATAAAGCAGCCAGCCACTACACTGTCAACAAACTCGAGCGAGCAAGCGAGTGGGGACTGACAGCATCCATACATCCCAGTTTACCAAAACACTCTATGTCTGAGGACCCTCCAGATCTACTCCTTTACCTCATAAACACCATTAACAAAAGGCTTGACTAAACAGATATGTTTTCAGCCTAGACTTAAATGCTGAGACTGTGTCTGATTCCCGAACATTACTTGGAAGGCTGTTCCATAACTGTGGGGCTTTGTAAGAAAAGGCTCTGCCCCCTGATGTAGCCTTCACTATACGAGGTACCAGCAGATAGCCTGCACCTTTTGATCTAAGTAGGCGTGGCGGGTCATAGAGGAGCAGAAGTTCACTCAGGTACTGTGGTGCGAGACTATTTAGTGCTTTAAAGGTCAATAGTAGTATTTTATAATCAATAGGAAATTTGATTGGGAGCCAATGCAGTGTGGATAAGACAGGGGTGATGTGGTCATATTTTCTAGTTCTAGTAAGGACTCTTGCTGCTGCGTTTTGAACTAACTGGAGCTTGTTTATGCACTTATTGGAACATCCAGACAGTAAGGCATTACAATAATCCAACCTGGAGGTAACGAAAGCATGGACTAGTTTTTCTGCATCATGCAATGACATTAAATTTCTTATCTTTGAAATATTTCTGAGATGAAAGAAAGCTATCCGGGTGATGTTATCAATGTGAGTTTCGAATGAAAGACTGGGGTCAATAATCACTCCGAGGTCTTTTACTGCTGCACGTGAAGAAACAGAAAGGCCATCCAGAGTCACTGTGTAATCAGAAAACTTACTTCTAGCTGTATGTGGTCCTAGCACAAGTACTTCAGTCTTGTCAGAGTTAAGCAGAAGGAAATTAATAAGCATCCAGTTTCTAATGTCCTTAACACATTCCTCAATTCTATTAAGCTGGTGTCTCTCATCAGGTTTTGCAGAGACATACAACTGTGTGTCATCAGCATAACAGTGGAAACTAATACAGTGTTTACGAATAATATCGCCCAGAGGTAACATATATAGAGAAAAAAGCAGTGGACCCAAGACAGAACCTTGTGGAACACCAAACTTTACCTCGGTACGTCTAGAAATATCACCATTTATATCAACATACTGATAACGATCAGTTAGATAAGACCTGAGCCAGGAGAGGGCCATTCCCTTAACTCCCACAACATTTTCTAGTCTATCCAGAAGAATGGAATGATCAATGGTATCAAATGCTGCACTAAGGTCAAGCAACACAAGTAGCGAGACACAGCCCTGATCAGACGCCAGCAGTAGGTCGTTTACTACTTTAACCAGTGCTGTCTCTGTGCTATGATGAGGTCTAAATCCTGACTGATACATTTCATGGATGTTATTCCTATGTAAATATGAGCATAACTGCTGTGCCACAGCTTTTTCAAGGATCTTGGAGATAAAGGGGAGGTTTGATATTGGCTGATAATTGGACAGCTGACAGGGATCAAGGTCAGGTTTTTTAATCAGGGGTTTGATAACTGCTAGTTTAAAGGATTTGGGTACATAGCCAATCATAAGAGAAGAATTTATTATTTTTAGAAGCGGTTCAATTACTCCAGGCATTATCTGTTTGAATAGATGTGTAGGTAAGGGATCTAGTACACAAGTTGAGGCTTTTGATGTAGAGATTAATGAAAGTAATTCAGTTTCTTTTAGGGGAGTAAAACATTCTAACTGATGATCTGATACAGTTATATTGTTAACTACAAGGTCACTTTCATTGTCTAACCTTAAATTAGTAGTTTGAATTTTTTGTCGGATATTCTCAATTTTGTCATTAAAAAAATTCATGAAGTCGTTGCTACTACATACTGCAGGTGTGCATGTGTTGATAGTGGACTTATTCCTGGTTAATTTTGCTACAGTATTAAATAGGAATCTAGGATTATTTTTGTTATCTTCTATTAGGGAGGAGAAATATGTTGATCTCGCAGCACTAAGAGCTTTTCTATACTTCAGGAAGCTCTCCTTCCAATCTAATTTGAACACTACCAATTTTGTTTGACGCCATTTACGTTCCAATTTTCGAGTGGTCTGTTTTAATGTGCGAGTGTCATCATTATACCAGGGTGCTAATTTTTTTGTCTCTGACCATTTTCCTTTTTAGAGGAGCTACATTATCTAAAGTATGGCGGAATGTTGACTCTAAGCATTCAGTTGCCTGATCAAGTTCTTCAGGGGCTGACAGTGACCCAATCAAAGTTGACAGCTCTGGGAGATCATTTATAAAGCTCTGTGCAGTAGTTGACGTGAAAGTACGTTTAATACAGTAGCGTGGTGAGGTGCATATATTATTACTCAGACATAGTTTGAATGAGATGAGACAATGATCTGAGATAACTTCAGACTGTGGAAGTATGACTATATTGTCTATGTTTAATCTGAATTTTAGTATTAGATCAAGGGTGTGACCACCATTATGGGTCGGTCCTATGACATTCTGCTTAATCCCGACTGAATCTAAGATGGACACAAACGCTGTTTTTAAAGGGTCTTTTGGGTTATCGAAGTGAATATTAAAATCTCTGACAACTAAAGCTTTGTCTAAGGAAATAACCAGATCTGAGATAAAATCTGCAAATTCAGAAAGAAACTCAGAATATGGCCCCGGGGGCCTGTAAATAATAAGCAATGGAATTAACCGGGTAGACTTATTTTTCGAGGCTACATACATTATATGAGTATGAAGAACTTCAAATGTATTAAATTTATAACCAGGTTTTTGTGTTACACCTAGATAATCGTTATAAATAACCGCGACGCCTCCTCCTCTGCCAGTTAGACGAGGCTGGTGTATATAACTGTATCCAGGAGGACTCGCTTCATTTAATGCTATATATTCATTTGGCTTAATCCATGTTTCTGTTAAACACAGTACATTAAACTCCTGATCAGTAATGAGTTCATTAACCATTAGCGCTTTAGATGTAAGAGATCTAATATTTAATAGCCCCACCTTTAGATCAAAGGTGCTGGCAGCAGCTGTACAGGCAGTATGATCTAATTTTATATTGATTAGGTTACTGGAACAAACTCTCTGAAAATTTCTACCTTTTTGTTGAACTCGGGGAACAGACACAGTCTCGATGTAGTGGACCCTGAGTGACGACTCTGTGCAGCTAGCAGACAGTCGGTTTAGCCTGTTCGTCTGCTCCCTGGCCTTGGCTCTGGATTGTCAGAAATTAACTAGGCCTGTTCTGAGACTATGACCTATGCTGCAGGAAATGAGAGCAGCACCTTCCCGAGTGGGATGGATACCATCCCGCCCTAACAGGCCAGCAGTGCCCTCAAAATTAGCCCAATTATCTATAAAGCCCACACTGTTTTCAGAGCACCACCTGAACAGCCAGCAGTTCAGCGACCATAACCTGCTGTAAGCTACATCGCCACGCATAACCTGCTGTAAGCTACATCGCCACGCCGCATTGGGATGGGGCCAGAGCATACTACAGCATCGGACATCGCCTTCACTAATTTAAACACCTCTACAAAGTTACTCTTAGTAACCTCAGACTGACAAAGGCATATATCATTAGCTCCTGCATGGATAACTATCTTTGAGAACCTGTGCTTGCCTAGGACCCTAAGATTACCTGCTATGTCCGGCACCCTGGCTCCCGGTATACACCTAACTAAAGCTGCTGGTGCCCCTAAAGGCTGAGCTAATTTCACATGCCGTATGATAGAGTCCCCTATAACCAGAGCTCTTTCAGGTTTCTCAGTGGGTGCATCACTAAGGAGAGCAAACCTGTTCGGCACGTGACGCGGAGAGGAGTGGTGCTCCCGTGAGCGAGCCTCAGCGGTAGCTTTGGCTCTACGCTTATGCCACCGAGCCGTCACCCATTCGCCCCGCTGTAAGGGCTCTAATGCCGGAGTTGGGGGATTACTAACTCCACCTAGGGCATCCAGACTTTCCCCTACAGAAACTACACTGTTCTCACGCTCACTAACCTGCTCTAAAGCCTGGACACGCGCTTCTAGCACTGAAATCTTCTCCGTCAGAGAGCTAACTAATCTGCACTTATCACAAATAAAGCTAATAAAGCTATCGCTAGCGACTAGTGTTGCCACCTGTCCCGGTTTTTCCTGATTGTCCCGGATTTTCATGGTCTGTCCCGGAAAAAAAAAATAAAAATCCGGGACACTGAATGTCCCGGTTTTTTGTACATAATGGGCAAAATGTGTATTTCAACTTGCGAGCCAGCTGAGAACCAGTTTGCTTTTCCGAGCTCGCCGTGCTAGGCGGAGCCACGTCATTACGTCGCTGAATACGTCATTACGTCGCTATATACGTCACTTACATCGCTGTATACGTCAGTTACGGCGCTACGTTTGCATAAACCTTGGCGCGAATATCAAAGCAAAAACACGGAAGAAGCAGCAACAACAACAATGATAATGATGATGGCTGACTTCGCGTTTGTACAGCTGCTGCTTCTCGTCGCTTAAAAATGGCGATCTTTCGCGGTCTTGTTATTGTTGTTGGTCTTAACAACTCCGCCCCCCGCTGACGTAAGCGGTTCTTTCCTCTGGCCCAGCAGAGAGTTGGTGCTAGCCTGGAACCGGTTTTTCTGGCCCCAGAGCCAGTTCTTTGTCAGTGGAAACAGAAAACCCGGTTCCAAACTAAGCACTGGCCCCGAACCAGCCCTGGAACTGCTTTGGTGGAAAAGGGGCAATGGAGGATGCTTGGACTGATAAAAGAAACAGACTCTGTTGCAATGGTGAAGGCTGAGCTTCAAGTCAGGCTAAACTTTCAGTTGTCCTGTACTGAGTTCAAGACATTCATTGAAAATCAGCCAGGACTCATAGCAGCAGCAAAGAAAAACACCAAATATAAATGGAAGATTAGGTAAGGTTTTGGTGAATTAAATGAAATCCAAATAGTCTTATCTGCCTACTCCTGTATGTACTGTATGTGCCCAGTTATATGTCCTCCTATGTATTTGTTTAGCCAAGAGCAGCAGAGGCACAGGCAAGCACAAGCAAAGCACACACCACACTCTAAGCAATCAGGTAAGCTGTTTGACACTACACCTTACATTCAGGTATTCTCAGATACAATGAAAAATTAGATTATTTATTTTTATTCCACATAAGCAAACAAACAATTTAATTATGTATTCCCCTTTTACCTGTGCCCACTACTGCCCCCAGGTGTCCACAACCAAAAACTGTTGGAAATAAACCAAAATAATGAAGACCTGCTATATTATGTAAAGCAATTAATTAACTAAACAAATAACTAGCAAAAGCATCATTTTTACTAATTAGAGCAATACAGTTTCAGCGTAGAAGGGCGATTTTTGTCTTGGGTTAGATGTGTGAAGGGCGCCGTTGCTTACAAGCAAAAAGGTCGATTGGATGGTCGAAATGTCCAGGATTTTTGTCAGACACAGGTGGCAACCCTACTAGCGACGGAGGAAGAATGACTAAACATCCTGCACTCAGCACACTGAGCAAGCTGAAGGTGTGCCATGATGAAAAGATTCACGTACCTTAAATGAATGTATGTCACTTCTGGCCGGCAATGACTACTCCCCATTGATTCTGTTCCCACGGGTAATTCACGGAATAAAATTGTCCACAAAAGTGCTTTTACAGTGTTTTTTGGGCTGAATGTGCGTGTCTTTTGTTTATAAGTAATACATAAAGCACAATTAATGTTGTAAGCATGACCAGTACCAGTACACTTTAAATTTGCTTTGTTTGTTTGTTAATTATAGCACACTCATTTTTTTGGAACCACTGCTCGTCCTACAGCTTTTGAGATAGCGACACCATTTCAACTCTGAAACATCCATCCTGAACCAGTGTAGTGTACTTGGATGCAGCTTTTGGATCAATGCACCCATTCTCTCGTTCTTGATCTGTAGTTTTATATATATGTCTTTATTTCGTACTCCAAGTACAACCAACAGCAACATAAAAATTAAAAATAGAAAAGAACAGTTAACAAATTTCAAGCTATCAATTTACACATATATTATTCATAACATAATCACACATTTCCCTCGAGAAACCTGGTATGACCACAGATTGAGAGGACATACACGCTGACAATAGAACTCTGGTCAGCTGTTAACTCATATGCATTGTGTATCTCATCTCATTATCTCTAGCCGCTTTATCCTTCTACAGGGTCGCAGGCAAGCTGGAGCCTTTTGATAACACGTCTATAAGAATGATTGATTATTCATAATTGTTTAACCATATTCCATCCATCCATTATCTGTAGCCGCTTATCCTGTCCTACAGTGTCGCAGGCAAGCTAGAGCCTATCCCAGCTAACTATGGGCGAGAGGCGGGGTATGCCCTGGACAAGTTGCCAGATCATCGCAGGGCTGACACATAGACACAAACAACCATTCACACTCACATTCACACCTACGGTCAATTTAGAGTCACCAGTTAACCTAACCTGCATGTCTTTGGACTGTGGGGGAAACCGGAGCACCCGGAAGAAACCCACGCGGACACGGGGAGAACATGCAAACTCCGCACAGAAAGGCCCTCGCCGGCCCCGGGGCTCGAACCCAGGACCTTCTTGCTGTGAGGCGACAGCGCTAACCACTACACCACCGTGCCGCCCCTGCATTGTGTATCCGATGGATATTCAACAAGAAATCATCATTAAAATTAGTGTCATATGCATAACGAAGATGAGCAATGTTTCTACCAAGTGGAGACATAGCATATGAATGAGCAACCTTTGCAATGTACGAAACAACAGGGTTTACATGATAAAACATATTATACAAAAATCTGAGGGACTTGATTTGCAGTTGGACAGAAATATGCAGTTGATTAGTTATTGGTCCTAATAACCAGCAATGTGTATGGTACGGTAAACATAAAAGTTTCCTCAAAGCCTTGTTCCATTGAACACAACAAGATTTAAAACCAGTTGACAAAAAGTCCCACAACTGAGATCCATAAAAAGAACAACAAAAGGTGCGAAACAGATACACAATATTAGATGTTTGCAGTTTACCATATAATACAACCAGTTTATTTACAGCAGCATTAAAAACACCTTTCTTCACAGTGCAGTCGCGGTTGTCCCGCAGGTCAGAGTCCACATAGTGACCAAGGTGTTTAACATAATCAACCCACTCGATCACAGATCCATCCAGATAAACCTTTTCATTACCCTTCACATTTGATCCAAATTTTATACAGGCAGTTTTCTTAGCATTAAAACATATGTTATATTTTACAGCAAATGTGCTACATATAACTAACATTTCATTAAGTGCCTTTAGACTGGGGCTGAGCAGCGTCAAGTCGTCAGTGTAGCCCAGAACGCCGACGTAATGACGCCCAACATGACAGCCTATACCAGACCGCTCCAATGTCACAATTAGTTCATCTATATACACTATAAACAAGATTGGTGACAATACCCCACCTTGTTTGACACCATTAAATACGGTAAAACATCTGGATGTACATGCATCCCAGCAGACACATACCCGCTGACGAGTGTATCCGTCCAGCAACAGGCGAATAACAGGCAGGGGTAAGCCACGAGTGATCAACAGTGTGAACAATTTACCGTAATGGACTTTGTCAAATCCCTTACTTGCATCCAATAAACAACTGTAGACATCGCTATTTCGCTGGGGGGGAAAGAGCCTGAGCTTGTGCGGGAGGTTGAGAGGTACCGGCTAGAGATAGTCGGGCTCACCTCCACGCACAGCTTGGGCTCTGGAACCCAGCTCCTCGAGAGGGGCTGGACTCTCCACTTCTCTGGAGTTGCCGGTGGTGAGCGGCGGCGGGCTGGTGTGGGCTTGCTTATAGCTCCCCAGCTCAGCCGCCATGTGTTGGAGTTTACCCCAGTGAACGAGAGGGTCGCCTCGCTGCGCCTTCGGATTGGGGAGAGGGCTCTTGCTGTTGTTTGTGCCTATGGCCCAAATAGCAGTATAGAGTATCCGGCCTTCTTGGAGTCCCTGGGAGAGGTACTGAGGAGTGCTCAGACTGGGGACTCCATTGTGTTACTGGGGGACTTCAATGCTCACGTGGGAGATGACAGTGACACCTGGAGGGGCGTGGTTGGGAGGAACGGCCTCCCCGATCTGAACCCGAGTGGTGTTTTGTTATTGGACTTCTGTGCTAGTCACGGTTTGTCCATAACGAACACCATGTTCGAGCATAGGGGTGTCCATAAGTGCACGTGGCACCAGGACACCTTAGGTCGGAGGTCAATGATAGACTTTGTAGTCGTTTCATCTGATCTCCGGCCCTATGTCTTGGACACTCGGGTGAAGAGAGGGGCTGAGCTGTCAACTGATCACCACCTGGTGGTGAGTTGGATCCGCTGGCGGAGGAGGAAGCTGGACAGACCTGGCAGGCCCAAACGTATGGTGAGGGTCTGCTGGGAACGTCTGGCCGAGCACTCTGTCGGGGAGGTCTTTAACTCCCACCTCCGGGAGAGCTTTTCCCAGCTTCCGAGGGAGGCGGGGGACATTGAGTCTGAGTGGACCATGTTCTCTACCTCCATTGTGGATGCAGCTGTTCGGAGCTGTGGCCGCAAGGTCTCCGGTGCCTGTCGTGGCGGCAATCCCCGAACCCGGTGGTGGACACCAGAAGTAAGGGATGCCATCAAGCTGAAGAAGGAGTCCTATCGGGCCATGTTAACCTCCAGGACTCCCGAGGCAGCTGACGGGTATCGGCAGGCCAGGCGTGCTGCAGCTCGGGCAGTTGCGGAAGCAAAAACTCGGAACTGGGAGGAGTTCGGGGAGGCCATGGAGAAGGACTATCGGTCGGCCTCGAAGAAATTCTGGCAAACCGTCCGGCGCCTCAGGAGGGGGAAGCAGTACTCTGCCAACACTGTTTACAGTGCGGGTGGGGAGCTGTTGACCTCGACTGGGGACATTGTCGGGCGGTGGAAGGAATACTTTGAGGATCTCCTCAATCCCACCGTCATGTCTTCCACTGAGGAGACTGAGGCTGATGACTCAGAGGTGGACTCGTCCATTACCCAAGCCGAAGTCACTGAGGTGGTTTGCAAGCTCCTCGGTGGCAAGGCACCGGGGGTGGATGAGATCCGCCCTGAGTATCTCAAGTCTCTGGATGTTGTGGGGCTGTCTTGGTTGACACGCCTCTGCAACATCGCGTGGCGGTCAGGGACAGTGCCTCTGGAGTGGCAGACTGGGGTGGTGGTCCCTCTTTTTAAGAAAGGGGACCGGAGAGTGTGCCCCAATTATAGGGGAATCACACTTCTCAGCCTCCCAGGGAAGGTTTACTCCAGGGTACTGGAGAGGAGAATTCGACCAATAGTCGAACCTCGGATCCAGGAGGAACAATGCGGTTTTCGTCCTGGTCGCGGAACACTGGACCAGCTCTATACCCTTCATAGGGTGCTCGAGGGTTCATGGGAGTTTGCCCAACCAGTCCACATGTGCTTTGTGGATCTGGAGAAGGCATTCGACCGTGTCCCCCGTAGTATTCTGTGGGGGGTGCTTCGGGAGTATGGGGTTCGGGGCTCTTTGCTAAGGGCTGTCCGGTCCCTGTACGAACGGAGCAGGAGTCTGGTTCGCATTGCCGGCAGTAAGTCAGACCTGTTCCCAGTGCATGTTGGACTCCGGCAGGGCTGCCCTTTGTCACCGGTTCTGTTCATAATTTTTATGGACAGAATTTCTAGGCGCAGCCAGGGGCCAGAAGGAATCCTGTTTGGGAACCACAGGATTTCATCTCTGCTTTTTGCGGATGATGTTGTCCTGTTGGCTTCTTCAAACCAGGACCTTCAGCATGCACTGGGGCGGTTTGCAGTCGAGTGTGAAGCGGCTGGGATGAGAATCAGCACCTCCAAGTCCGAGGCCATGGTTCTCGACCGGAAAAGGGTGGCTTGCCCTCTCCAGGTTGGTGGAGAAGTTCTGCCTCAAGTGGAGGAGTTTAAGTATCTCGGGATCTTGTTCACGAGTGAGGGAAGGATGGAGCGTGAGATCGACAGGCGGATCGGTGCAGCCTCCGCAGTGATGCGGTCGCTTTACCGGTCCGTTGTGGTGAAGAAGGAGCTGAGCCAAAAGGCGAAGCTCTCAATTTACCGGTCGATCTACGTTCCGACTCTCACCTATGGTCATGAGCTTTGGGTAATGACCGAAAGGACAAGATCGCGGATACAAGCGGCCGAAATGAGTTTCCTTCGCAGGGTGGCTGGGCGCTCCCTTAGAGATAGGGTGAGAAGCACAGTCACTCGGGAGGAGCTCGGAGTAGAGCCGCTGCTGCTCCACATCGAGAGGAATCAGCTGAGGTGGCTCGGGCATCTTTTTCGGATGCCTCCTGGACGCCTCCCTGGGGAGGTGTTCCAGGCATGTCCCCCCGGGAGGAGGCCCCGGGGAAGACCCAGGACACGCTGGAGGGACTATGTCTCTCGGCTGGCCTGGGAACGTCTCGGTGTTCTTCCCGAGGAGCTGGCCGAGGTGTCTGGGGAAAGGGAAGTTTGGGCTTCCCTGCTTAGACTGCTGCCTCCGCGACCCGGTCCCGGATAAAGCGGAAGAAGACGAGACGAGACATCGCTATTTCTACGTATATAATAGTCGACAGTTTCTATATATACAGCTGTACACAAAGTTGTGGACAGACCAGCTTTGAAACCGAATTGCAAGTCAGATGTATGCAGAAATCTGCTATATATATCAATAATAACCATGTCCAAAACTTTACACAAGGCACAACACAAAGCAATACCACGATAGTTATCTGCAGAACACAGCGAAGCTCTAAAATCTTTAGGAATAGATACAATTGTTGAATAAAGTAAATCATTGGCCGTATGACCGTGTACCAACATACAGTTGAACAGAATAAAAACGTAGTGGTACAACATTGAAGTACCATTCAACAAATGATCCGAGTCAAAACCAGCCCCACCATCACGCTTACCTGATTTTAATTTCAATATTCACTTTTCTACAACATTTCTAGGGATGTAACAACACGCACTGCTCTCAGTAATACTTTTTGTGATGGTACTGTATAAATCATTCATTTCACGTTGATTTGTAGGCACGCTGTTATACAGTGTTTCATATCTGGAGACAAATAATTCTGCTATTTCGCTCGGACAAGAAGCATGTTCAACAGATGTAGGAATAGTTTTTGACAGAGGGTTAATTTTCTTCAGTTCTCTCCACATATCTGTAGTCCCACAAACACACGAAGCCAATTTTTGTTTTCTTAAAGAAAATTCCTCAGCTCTTGCCTTTCTCACAGCATAATGGTACCGAGCGCGGGTTTTACGCATCACATCGTACACGTAACCTTGTCTAGGTTTACCACACTCAACCCATATCCAGTGCCAAAACAATGAATGTTCTTTTTCAGATTTAACAATATCATTCCATCCCGGAATAATTTTACTGGCCGAATTATTCGTTGGAATGTTAACTGCACCTGCCTGAATGCAACAGTCTATAATTTCATGACAGAACCGGTCAATATCAGCCTTATGGGCTTCGCTGACACAAGACATATTACAACATTCTACAGTTTCACGTGGTATCACAATGTTACTAAGTAAACTATCTAAATCAGACTGGTACGATGATATATCTACTTCAGATGCCTTATACCATTTACATCATCTAGACGGTGAAGATACACTTTTCAAAGGCGTTCTTGTAATATCGAACTCAGTAACTAGTGAGAGTACGTTATGATTAGACAGGTTTGTGGGGTCATAATGCACACCATGTCTGACAATTTTGTCAAATACACCGCCACTAACAATAAAGTGATCAATGCAAGACTCGTGCTGCAAGGCGAAATTGGTGTAAGTATTGTCCACCACAGCAGAAGGATGATCCCAGGCAATTCTCAAATCGTTACGGCTGACAAAATCTCTCAGTAGAAGTGAATGAGCATTTTTACGCTCAAAGCATGTATTTAAATCACCACAAATCACATAAGCATTACAATCATATGCAAGTATTGTACTCTCTAACACGTCGATTGTATCAGCATAATCATCAGCAACGGTACTTTTAAAGTAGTTATCACAGGGCATATATACACACAGTATTAGTACTGAGTAATTAGAAGATGGTGTGAACATAATACCACATACTCTACTGCTATCAATTTTTACATATGTTACATGTTTTGATACACTTTTATTATACAGGATAGCCACGCCACCATATGGACATCCAGGCAAGATCTCTTTTGTTTCGTCAACACCCGATTTTCTATGGCAAAGATAATCTTGATGTATTCAACCAAGCATCTTCAGATTACTTTGTAACAACCAAGTTTCTTGTAAACACAGAATGTCACACTGAGACTGACATAACAAAGCATGAATGTAGTCCCTTGAACGGCGGATTCCCTCACAGTTGTAAGAGCAAATATTTATATTACTAAACACTGTGTTCATGGATCTGCAGGAGACTTCTTATGCCAGTAACGTCGACAACCAATCCCATCAGGCCAGAAGTCCGAACTAAGAATGCTTTGGATGTCATTTGATTCCACCACTAAGCGATAGGAATTTGTCCAAGAGTTATCTTTGGAGACGCATTCAAGATCGTGTGTTTTTACCCCTTCGTTTGTGAGGTAACTTTGAATATCTTCTCCAGATATATCTTTATGTACACGGAAGATAAAGAGCTCGTGACGACGTGGACCAGCACGGAGACCAGTGCTCTGGCGCGTTCCGTACCACAGCCTTAGATCTAAAGCGTGGCTTAGGAGGGACGTCACTGTTGACTGTCGGTGGTGTCTTCTTCCGTTGTTTCTGATAAAGTATGAAACCGTCGTCATCTTGTACATTAGTATCAAAATT
The DNA here is from genome assembly GCF_027579695.1 of Neoarius graeffei. Classification (NCBI taxonomy): domain Eukaryota; kingdom Metazoa; phylum Chordata; class Actinopteri; order Siluriformes; family Ariidae; genus Neoarius; species Neoarius graeffei. The sequence continues at coordinate 37,148,615 of NC_083591.1, forward strand.
TCCATAAAGCTCAGCGATGGCTTCCTCACTATCAGCAATCGTCACCGGTGCCGAATTTCGAGGAAGCGGCAGGTCGACTGTCAGGTGACTGGCTGGGGTGAATCCTCTGTCAGGATCGTGCACCTTAGCGGAGAGCATAGAGTCAGTTCTATTTGACGTCAACACAGTGCTGTACTGTATGTCTGCATTGAAGGGGACAGCAGCTTGCTCATCTGCCTTTCCAATCTGTTGACCCTCTCCAGCACTGACAGGTTATCCACTTCACCTGGCTTCACATCTGGAAGGTTGTTCAGGTTCATCGCAACAAATGACACGGGAAAAGATTTGTGACCAAATTTACTGTCCAGGTACTTTATCTGCTTCAATATGTCATCAACTTCTTTTTCTTGCACTGATTTAGAACCTCGCGTGACTCTTTTTTCCATCGGAGGCAAGTATGATGAGTAGAACTCCCAAAGTTTTATCTTAGCATCAGCAATTGCGCCAGGACCATAGAACTGAAGCAAAACATGTTTGATGGAATCCATGGCATACCTCTTCATGTGATTGAAAACATAAGTCAGCAGTTCATTGTGGACTAGCTGAGACTGTTTAACCATGTTTGGCTGAGATTTGTCTCTTGACTTCGCCCCTTTGCTGTCGCCGGATTCACTCTGGATATCTTTTTCCCCATCTTGGTTCTTACTGTTGGCCATCTGTCTGATTCCGTCTTCATAAACCCAGTGTGTTTAGTGCCGGAAGTGAGATTAGCACAAGCTTGTTGTATTAGCCTAGCGCCGGTTAGCTTAACGCCGATTAGCTTAGCGCCGGTTAACCTCAAAGTCAAAAGTCAAAGTCCTTCCCACACCTTACAGTACCTGGTATTCCTAGGCAGTCTCCCACTCAAGTACTAACCAGGCCCAACCTGTATGTGGCACATCAGGCGGCGCCGATCTCCGTTTCCATAGCCCTCAGCCTCTCGCCTATTACATAGCTAGGGTTACAGTGGGGGGCTAGTCCTCTGGTAACCACGAGAGTTTAACTTCCCATGCACATCTGTATTGCAGCGTGCCTTGCCAGATGGCAGTAGGTACCATTTTTATGATGGTCTTTGGTATGACCCAACTGTGAATAGAACTCACGATCTCCCGATCGAGAGGCGGACACGCTACCACTAGGCCACTAGTCAGTCCGCCGGTTAACCTAGCGCCAGTTCCTAGCACCGATTATAATCTGCAATCATTTACATCTACATTATCTAGGCCTGAGTGGCTGCAATCATTTAGATCTACATTATCTAGGCCTGAGTGGCTATTTTTCCCCATAGAGAATGAATAAGGCTGACTATGGGCGAGAGGCAAGGTACACCCTGGACAAATCACCAGGTCATCGCAGTTTAGAGCCACCAATTAACCTAACCTGCATGTATTTGAGGGAAACCAGAGCACCTGGAAGAAACCCATGCAGACACAGGGAGAACATACAAACTCCACACAGAAAGGCCCTCACCGGCCGCTGGGCTCGAACCCAGGACCTTCTTGCTGTGAGGCAACAGCGCTAACCACTACACCACCATGCTGCCCAGCATGGTAGCATGCTCAATGTTAATGTTATCTGTTATTGTTTTAGCATGCTAGCTGTTATCATATTAGCTGTTATTACACGTATATTAGCATTCTAGCTGTTCTGCTCCAGCTCAGGAAGCATAATTTGCATTTTTTCTGCGGAAATGCAGTCTAGCTAGTGTGCTGACTTATGTAGTGTGCTTATACATGTGCTTATGTGTGCATCACACATGATATCAGGTCTGACCTGCACTCGTCTTTGTCTTGCCTTTCATCCATCCCTTTTTCCTCCACATTGCCACAAATTATTGGAAGCTTGACTGAGTTATCCCTCCATTCCCCCATAGGTGATAATGCATTTGGCAAAGATCTGCTCATCTGAGACTTTGACAACAAATCAACTTCAACTCAGTGGCCACTTTATTAGGAATACTTGCACACATGCGCACACACACACACACACACACACATGCTAGCAGTTAGCATATAAGCCTCAGTGTGTTAGCATGTTAACATCCGCATGTTAGCATGGGAGTAGTTAGCCTTAGCATGTTAGCATGATAAAAGTTAACGTGTTAGCCATGGTATGTTAGCACGTTCACCTTAGCATGTTAGCATGTTAGCCTCAGTGTGCTTGCATGCTAACAGTTAACGTGTTAGCCATTAGGATGTTAGCATGCTAGCTGTTAGCATGTTAGGCTTAGCATATTAGAATGCTAACTGTTAGCATGCTAGCTGATAGTATGTTAGCTTGCTAGCTGTTATGTTAGCATGCCAGCTGTTAGCATTTAGTATGCTAGCTGTTAGCATGTTAGCATGCTCAATGTTAATGTTATCTGTTATTGTGTTAGCATGCTAGCTGTTATTATGTTATCCATGAGCATATTAGCATGCTAGCTGTTAGCATGTTAGCATGATAGCTGTTCTGCTACACTGCATTTTCTCTGTGAAAATGCAGTCTAGTTTTAAATACATTTTGCTTTGTTAAAGAAGTTACAGAATATGACATATATAGGATATTACATGGTGGCATGAATATATGAAATTTATCTTTGAGTGGTGAATATACAGTACTGTACAAAAGTCTTAGGCACATGGAAAGAAATTATGTAAACCAAAAATGACTTAAAATAATGAAATGAAATGTTTCAACATTAAAAAAAAAACTATAAACAGCAGTAAGGCATAATAAATGAAACAAAGTCAATATTTGGTGTGAGATGACCCTTTCCTTAAAAATAAATAAATAAATAAATAAATAAATAAATAAATAAATCGTAGTCTCAGGTACAATGAGTGCAGTTTTATAAGGAAATGAGCTGTAGGTTTTACTAAGATCTGGCAGAACCAGCCACTGTTCTTCTGGATACATTGACTGTCACACTCACTTCTTAATTTTGCAGCAAAACCCAGTAATCTTCATTATGTTTTCTTTTTAATCTGAAAAGTGCTGTCTTAAAACAGAAATCTATAACAAAGTTTGTATGAAAAAATAGGGTGCCTAAGACTTTTGTACTGTATTTCACAAGTGAGTGAAGCAAACTAGTGAAATATTTTTCAACACAAGAAGATAAACTTCATATCTTCGCACCAACGTGTAATGTTCTTTCTATTATATAGATATATCCATAAAAAAATGCAAGTTCATCATAAGAATTTTAATTCTGACCCGGTTCGCCATTGGGAAAACATTGGGAGTGATGGCATTGGAGCGAAGATATTGGAAAATATGTTACTCAGGTCTGGGATGTATTTCATCTGAAAAATACAAGTTTTTCAACATGAGAAAATAAACTTCATATCTTCAAGCCAATGTGTGATTTTCTTTTCATTATACAAACACATTCACACAAACTATGCAAGTTAATCAAAAAAATGTATTGATATCCTCATGAATGAGGATATTGAAAAGTATGTGTGACAACTCTCTGATGTTTGGAAAACAGAGGAATGAGGAGCAGGCTTCAGAACAGGTATGTTTATTATATTTCACACTCTTCAGTGACTGTTAAATTATTACGTAGGCACACTACACACATATATGTGACAGGGTGTCACAGCTCTCTCTCTCATTCCTGGCTGTTTGAAAAAGACACAGGTTAATAGACAGCCAGTAATTAGACATACGGTAGGTGCACCTCATCACACGTTACCTACCGGTTCAACCTGCCTACTCGCCATTCACAGCCAACGCTCGACCATGCCCCCGCTGCCACAATATGTTACTCAGTGTCCCGGATGTAGTTCATATGAAAAATATGAGTGGTATATTTCCCAGTAGAACACTTGTGTCCATAGAATAAAGCATATTATGAATGTGGACTATTGAGACTTTGATTGAAACAAAGGTGGTGTAGTGGTGAGCACTGTCGCCTCATAGCAAGAAGGTTCTGGGTTCACGGCTGATGGGGGCCTTCATGTGTGGAGTTTGCTTGTTCTACCCGTGTCCGCTTGGGTTTCCTCCGAGTGCTCTGGTTTCCCCAACAGTCCAAAGACATGCAGTGAGGTTAACATGGGGTGGCCTTGCGCTGAAGTGCCCTCGAGCAAGACACCTAACTCCCAACTGCTCCCTGGGCACTGCAGCATGGCTGCCGGCTGCTTTGGGTATGTGTGTGTGCTCATTGCTCACATGGATGTGTGCATTCACTGCTTCAGATGGGTTAACTGCAGAGGGGAATTTGATTGTGCTGAAGTGTACATGTAATAAAGTTGTTGTTATTTTTCTAACTGTACCAATACTTTCAATTCATTTCCAAAATTAAAAGAAATGTGATAAAATTATTAATGAACATTTCAATCACAAACTATGGGATTTGATAAAATTGAGTTTTATGTTGCCAAAATATGAAACAATATTTTTATCAAACCTCTGCTAACCAATGCATTATATGCCAAATACCATTCATGATTAACAATATGTACTTCGTGCACATGGATAATTAAGTGGAGACCTACTCTTACGTGACTTGCTAAAGCAAACACAACCAAGGGTTAAGTAGGCCAAAAAGACACAAAATGTATCCAGATTTTCCCTTACAAATGAACAGTTTCCTGCACACTGAGTAGTGTTGCCACCTCACTGCACTAGGGTCCCTGTTCTGCTCCTAAACTTAAACTTGGGTGAAGCTTGATTAACAGCACTGTACAAAATACTGTTTATGGAAATGGGACATCCAGTTAGAGCAGTGTAATCTCCTAAGTGAGCTTAGGCATGCAAAGGCTACGTTTACATTACGTCGAATCAGCGGATCATCAGATTAACGTTCTTAAAATGATTCGCGTTTACACTAAAACCGTTAGCCGTGCACACAGCAACGCCAATACGCAGATACGCTCGGCTCCGCAGGCATCCTGCGCTCCAAATCACTCCGCCCTGAACAGCGAGTGCCCTCTGGAGGGTGCACACTCCGGCCCTGCGCAGCTCACACAGCGCGCGAGTGAAGTGCACAAGCCACGATTTGGGACTGAGCCGCTGTGCGTGTGATCCCAGCGCATATCACTTACTACTTGCAAGTGGAAGGATGGCAAGCCTAAAGACAATCATAACTACACAATGGGCAGTATTTGCATCAGTATTTGCAGTATTTTCATACTTTTATACTCTTTAATGAAAGGTGATACAAGGCGGAAGTCTGCGCCGTTTTTCAGCAGTCGCGTCACATGACCAACGCCGGCGAATCAGGAAGGTGGATGTCACAGTGACATTGTCCAATAAGACGCCAGCTATAGCTCAGCACAGCGTATCCGCGTATTTTGAATGTTTACACAGCACCGGCGCTGACACGATCTGGATTGAATACGTGGACGCTGGCGGATTCCCGTTTCCAGGCGTTTCCAGGCGGTTTAATGTAAATGGACAGTGCATCCGCGAAGAAAACGAGACAGATACGGTCTAGTGTAAACGTAGCCTTAGTTACATCCTGGCATCAATGTACGATGTGGCACAGTCAGTGATAGCATCAGTCCATCCAACTAGATCCTAATGCCAACATCAGATCTCTCCCTCACAGGAAAGTCATAAGGACAGAGCAAGGAACAACAAAACAAATACAATCTGTTGATATTATTGCCATTATTAATCTTGGTAGAGTTCCTGATTTTTTCTTCTTTAAACCACCCAAAGTGTAATTTCTACTCAGTATATCAACTTTATTTTCCAAGCTAAAAGAGGAATGTCTACTAATAATATAGTTAAAGTATTTATCAGAGTAAACCTGTAAGATATAACTACTTACAAGTTTCTTTCTGGCACAAATTGTTCTCAAGCGAGTAGACTACTACTACTACGACTACTACTACTACTACTACTAATAATAATAATAATAATAATAATAAACTTTATTTGCCAGGTATGTGAACACACACAAGGAATTTGACTCCGGCTTCACTTAGCTCTCTTAGTACAAACAGATAAAACGCGTAGACAAAAACAAAAAGCTATGTACATGTAGAAGGGTGTATAGACAGCATAGTGCAAGGATGAATTAGTAAATATAAATATAAATATACAGTGTGCAGAGAATGACGGTATGAGTGTGCAGATATTTCACAGTTGATGTTACTGATATTTGAGTCCGGTTTTAGCTGTTCATCACAGAGACAGCCTGAGGGGAAAAACTGTTCTTGTGTCTGGTTGGTTTTGTGTACAGTGTTCTGTAGCGTCTCCCAGAAGGGAGAAGTTTAAACAATTTGTGACCAGGGTGTGATGGGTCTGCAGAGATGTTACCTGCCCATTTCCTGACTCTGGACAGGTACAGGTCTTGGATAGAGGGCAGGCTGACACCAATAATTTTCTCTGCAGACCTTATTGTCCATTGCAGTCTGTTCTTGTCCTGTTTGGTGACAGATCCAAACCAAACAGTGATGGAAGAGCAGAGAACAGACTGAATGATGGCAGAGTAGAATTGTGTCAGCAGCTCCCTAGACAAGTTGAGCTTCCTGAGCTGGCACAGAAAGTACAACCTCTGCTGGGCCTTTTTGATGATGGTGACTGTGTTGGTCTCCCACTTCAGGTCCCGGGAGATTGTGGAACCCAGAAACCTGAAGGTTTCAACAGCAGTCACAATGTTGTTGGTGATGGTGATGGGCGGCAGTGTGTGGGGGCTCCTCCTAAAGTCCACTGTCATCTCCACAGTTTTGAGCGTGTTCAGCTCCAGATTGTTCTGACTGCACCAACAGACCAGCCGTTCAACCTCCCATCTGTATGCAGACTCGTCACCGTCTCGGATGAGGCTGATGACCGTTGTGTCGTCTGCAAATTTCAGAAGTTTAACAGACGGGTCTCTTGAGGTGCAGTCGTTGGTGTAAAGGGAGAAGAGCAGTGGGGAGAGCACACACCCCTGGGGGGCACCAGTGCTGATAGTCCGGGTGCTGGATGTGATGCTCCCCAGCCTCACCTGCTGCTTCCTGTCAGTCAGGAAGTTTATAATCCACTGGCAGGTGGAGGAGGGCACAGTGAGCTGGGTGAGCTTGGTGTGAAGGATATCTGGAACGATGGTGTTGAATGCCGAACTGAAGTCCACGAACAGGATCCTGGCATACGTCCCTGCAGAGTCAAGGTGTTGCAGGATGTAGTGCAGTCCCATATTGATTGCATCATCCGCTGACCTGTTTGCCCGGTAGGCAAACTGCAGGGGGTCCAGCAGGGGGTCTGTGATGTCCTTCAGGTGTGACAACACCAGTCTCTCAAAGGACTTCATGACTACAGATGTGAGGGCTACAGGCCTGTAGTCATTCAGTCCTGTGATGGTGATTTTTTTGGGAACCGGGATTATTGTGGAGCGTTTGAAGCATGAGGGGACTTCACACAGCTCCAGGGATCTATTGAAGATCTGGGTGAAGATGGGGGCTAGCTGATCAGCACAGACCTTCAGACAGGAGGGTGACACACTGTCTGGGCCAGGTGCCTTCCTGATCTTTTGTCTGTGAAAAAGCGGACAAACATCCTCTTCACAGATCTTGAGTGCTGGTGTGGGGTCAGAGGCGAGAGGAGGCAGAATAGCAGGGGGTGTAAATGGGTCTTTAATGTCTGAGGGGGGGAGAGGTGTGAATGTGTCAAATCTGCAGTAAAACACATTCAACTCCCCAGCCAGTTGATGGTTCATTGCAGTGTTGGGGGATGGTCTCCTGTAGTTGGTGATATTCTTCAGGCCTCTCCACACTGACGCCAGATTGTTGGCTGAAAGGCTGTTTTTGATCCTTTCAGCGTAGCTCCTCTTATCTGCTTTCACCTCTTTTGTCAGTCAGTGCGTTTACATGCACATAGAGAAAATCGAATTTCTGCCGTTGCTCGACTGAAATCGAAGTTCTAAATGCCATGGATACACCTTAGCTCGACTGAAATCGAACCGAACTTGATTTCTCGTAATCGAGCTTCACGACCTAGATTATGCGATTTTAGCCGAGCTACTTAGTGCATGTAAACCCTATCGAGCTACGTAGTCGAGCTACTTACTTCAGCACTGCCCCTTCCGGAAGTGACAAGTGACAAGACCACAAGCGGGAAACACAACAGCCTCGGTCGGCATGACAACGAATCATGACAACGGCATGAATCTGTTCTTTTTGTGGCATTGTTTGCACTGTTAAAATTTAGCTCACTCACTGTATCACCAAATACATCTGTACAGCTGTTGCATAGCTGTGAATTGTGTACATAAACAAGTCATTGTATTTGTGTGTGTGTGTGTGCGTGTGTGTATATACAGTATATATATATATATATATATATATATATATATATATATATATATATATATATATATATATACTGAAGAATGTCAATAAAAACAAAACAATTGAACTTTTTGTGTGTTTATTAAGACATAAGTTAAATTGTAAGCAAAAAAAAAATTTTTTTTGTAAGCAAAAAATGGGCTTTAGAAAAATATACAATTGTGCAAAATAAGTTGTCTTACAAAACAGTGGTCTGCGCAGGACAGTTTGTAGCCATACAGTCTGTTATAGCAAGCCTAACAGCTTGAGCATGGAACTTGTGAACACGGAACTGCCAGTGTTGCCAGATTGGGCAGTTTTAAGTGCATTTTGGCGGATTTGAACATGTTTTGGGCTGGAAAACATCAGCAGTATCTGGCAACACTGCTGATAACTTTGTTTATACTCTTGAATAGCTCTCCTTCATGATGACAACCGGAAGTGTACCAACACGATGGGGCGTGTAGCGCCACCTGTAGCTTGGGTGCACAATGTACCTCACGCAATAGCTTGATTTCCTTGTGTGCATGTAGGATTGGATTTCTCTGGCACCCCTGCTGGGACCCTTAGCTCGATTACCGACAGTAGCTCGATTTGGATGTGCATGTACGGTAAATGCACTGAGTGACTCAGGCTATGTTTACATTAGACCGTATCTGTCTCGTTTTCTTCGCGGATGCACTGTCCATTTACATTAAACCGCCTGGAAACGCCGGGAAACGGGAATCCGCCAGCGTCCACATATTCAATCCAGATCGTGTCTGGTCCGGTGCTGTGTAAACATTCAGAATACGCGGATACGCTGTGCTGAGCTCTAGCTGGCGTCTTATTGGACAACGTCACTGTGACATCCACCTTCCTGATTCGCTGGCGTTGGTCATGTGATGCGACTGATGAAAAACGGCGCGGACTTCCGCCTTGTATCACCTTTCATTAAAGAGTATGAAAATTAAAGTATTAAAGTATGAAAATACTGCAAATACTGATGCAAATACTGCCCATTGTGTAGTTATGATTGTCTTTAGGCTTGCCATCCTTCCACTTGCAAGTGGTAAGTGATGTGCGCTGGGATCACACACACAGCGGCTCAGTCCCGAATCACAGCTTGTTCACTTCACTCGCGTGCTCTGTGAGCTGCGCAAGGCCGGAGTGCGCACCCTCCAGAGGGCACTCACTGTTCAGGGCGGAGTGATTTGGAGCGCAGGATGCCTGCGGAGCCGAGCGTATCCGTGTATTGGTATTGTTGTGTGCACGCAAATCGTGTATTGGTGTTGCTGTGTGCACACTAATCGTTTTAAAAACGTTAATCTGATGATCCGCTGATACGGTCTAATGTAAACATGGGCTCACAGGAGGACAGAGAGAATCAGCATTCCATTGATCACCCTAACGGGCAATCCATTGATCATCCTAACGACTCTCGAGGCCGTTCACAACCAGCCTCCAGTGACCCACACCAACAGGATGACTCACTCACTACGTTTACATGCACATCCAAATTGAGCTGCTGTCGGTAATCGAGCTGAAGGTCCCAGCAGGGTGCCAGAGAAATCCAATCCTACATGCACACAACTGAAATCGGGCTATTGTGTGAGGTGCATTGTGCACCCGAGCCACAGGTGGCGCAACACGCCCCATCGTGTTGGTACACTTCCGGTTGTCGTCATGAAGAAGAGCTATTCAAGAGCGTAAACAAAGTTATCAGTTCCGTGTTCTCCATTGCGCGTTTTTCTCCCGTCCATGAATTTTAATATATTCAACTCCTTAAGCTGAATGAGCATGAACTCTTTCTCCTCATTGCTCCAGAAGTGCACATTTCTGCTTGCCTGTAGCAGTGGGGGCGTGGTCAAGCGCCAGTCTGTGACAGGAGGGCGGAGCCAGGGAAGGTGAGTGGCAGAATAACTACACCTGACGGTAATTAACCTGTGTTTGTGTGGCTTCCCAGTAACCGCGCCCTATTTAAGGAGGCAGAGGGAGAGTAGAGGGGACAGCTCATCCCGGGACTAGAACACAGCGCGCGCACGTGTTTGTTTTTCTCTCAAGAATAAAAGTAGGCTGTTAAACTGAAAAGTCTGACAATAAAAAGCCTATTAGTACCAGAAGCTTTGTCCTGCCGTCCTCTGTGCTCCACCCACACTTCAGAGAGCTCTACATTGCCATTTTCTCTTCTCCGTTTGTTCCTCCTGACCTCTTCTGCTGCTCGCTACTACTGTTGTCATGCCGACCAAGGCTGTTGTGTTTCCCGCTTGTGGTCTCGTCACTCGTCACTTCCGGAAGTAGCTCGACAACTAGCTCGATAGGGTATACATGCACAAAGTAGCTCGGCAGAAATCACATAAACTAGGTCGTGTAGCTCGATTCCAAGAAATCAAGTTTGGTTCAATTTCAGCCGAATTAAGGTGTATACATGGCATTTTGAACTTCGATTTCAGTCGAGCAACGGCAGAAATTCGATTCTCTCTATGTGCATGTAAACGTAGTGAATGACACCTTAGATGAGCTTTTCATCCATGAGAGGATAAATACCTGATGCTCCCTACCAGTCAGACAGAACTGAAGAAGCCTTTCGGATGAGAGGTGAAACGTCTTCAAGAATCTTCAAGCAAGTCCAGTTGCTCTCTTTTACCACCCACAGTTTACCTGGACAAGATGTATGTTATTGGGTGTAAAATGATCCGATATAAAGACAACCTAACATTGTCCCTAACATTACAACCTAACAATACAGCACAGTGCAATACAACACAATACACTGCAAGCAAATTTAGGCAGTAGATCCAGGCTAAGTGCCAAAACATGTTTTGCAAAACAAAATCCAGCTCATTCACTGCATATTCTGCTTTACCCTTGTGCCTTTGCATTGCTCAGTGTGCACAATCCTCCACCCTTTGACATCTTCCAATGGCCAAAGACTGGCAAGTATGCTCAAATGTTCAGTAGTAACTGTGTGCATATGCGTGTTAGTTACCCATTTATATGTGTGAATAATGTTTGCGTAATATATTTTCTTTCTGTCAATTGTCAAAGACAAAAGGCTGATTAATAATGGCGAAATGCAATCAGTAAATGCGCTGCTGAGCCCTTAATGTCCTCAGCTCAACTATGGAGTTAGAAAGCTGCCAAAATGTTTTACAAATGCCCTAGGATTAGCAAAGAAACAATGTATTTATAAATGCTGCACAATATGCAAAAATACACCATGCTTTATAAATACAACACACATCTCTCAAACACATGTGCTTTGCACATTTTGCATGCCCTGTGTCATTGGTTTGAGAAATGCAACACATTTGCCGCTTTTCCACTACCAACGCGGCTGAGTTGGACTGAGCCGTGCCGTGCTGAGTTGGGCTGAGTCGAGCTGAGCGGGGCTGTTGGAGTTGCATTTCGACTACAACCGCGCTGAACCGTGCTGGCTAGAAGTGGGTGGACACATTGGGTGGAGTTAGCAAAAGTGGGTGGACGTCACATGATGTCGTTAGGCGGCGCAAACAGTGACATCAGTGATCTTTTAAGCGGTAGTCTCACGACCCGGATAGTGAACAATAAACATGGAGTCGTTAGTGTTGCTGGTCTTGGTGCTGTGGCTTGTTGTCACCGACAACGCCAACAGATACTGGCAAGAGCGTATAGATGAGGCGAGGTGCATAAGGCTTCAGAAATTCTCGTAATTCGTAATTCTTCTTCTTCCGGGTTTATGGTGTTTACAGATCCCAGCGTGCTCGCGGGGCGTGTGTGGGCATGTGAGGACACTCCTCCTCACCAATCAGTGCACAGGGGAGTGTCTCCTCACGCCCCTAGCCCCACTCGGCTCGGTTTGGCTCGCTTCAGCCCTACTCCAAAACCCTGCGAGTTTTGGGTGCTAAGCAGGGCTGAAGCGAGCTGAGTTGTGCTGCTCTAAGGTAGTCGAAACGCGAGCCGTGTCGGGCTGAAGTGAGCTGAAGCGAGCTGAAGTGAGCTGAAAAAGGGTAGTGGAAAAGGGCCAATTGTTTTCAACAAGTACACAACAATGCATGTCATGTGTAGATCACATGACTTTTGCCACTGTTATTCTGCTTGGACGAGTTGCAAATGCAAATGCCCAGATTTTCTCACAAATTGTCACAGCACCAAAAGAGCAGGGGATGCCAAAGGGATATCTACCTTCCATTCAGCTCATTTAGCCTTCCAAAGGTGTTGCTTTGAATTTTTCCAGTTCTAATAACGTAGCTTGAGTAACTATTATATTGAAATCATTCATTTAATATAATTTTTTCCCAACAAATGTTAGTTATGGTGAATAGAATGATATATGTTTTATTAATGTTGCTAAATACATGAGGAATAATTTAATCCCTAATTTGGAAAGAAGAATGTTTTGAAACATTTTGTGCTCATGAAAAAGTGCACTGTAGTGCTCAATAATATTTAACATTCTTGTCTTTTCCTGCCCTGATAGTGAGCAACAATTTTTAGTGTGAGAATTTCTCCTATAATTTCAGTCAGCCTTTTCATTCCATGATTTATGTAAGATCATCTCATCTCATCTCATTATCTCTAGCCACTTTATCCTGTTCTACAGGGTCGCAGGCAAGCTGGAGCCTATCCCAGCTGACTACGGGCGAAAGGCGGGGTACACCCTGGACAAGTCGCCAGGTCATCACAGGGCTGACACATAGACACAGACAACCATTCACACTCACATTCACACCTACGGTCAATTTAGAGTCGCCAGTTAACCTAACCTGCATGTCTTTGGACTGTGGGGGAAACCGGAGCACCCGGAGGAAACCCACGCGAACACGGGGAGAACATGCAAACTCCACACAGAAAGGCCCTCGCCGGCCATGGGGCTCGAACCCGGACCTTCTTGCTGTGAGGCGACAGCGCTAACCACTACACCACCGTGCCGCCCCATGACAAGTGATACAGATGATTTTTTTTTAAATTCAAAACTGCTATTTAATTATTTGATTGTGGAGCATGTAGTCAAATCTGTTGTCAAATAATTTAACAAAGGCATCAGTTAAGATACTGAACATAGAATTTTCTAAAAAAAATGCTCTGGGGTATTTTTTTCCTTTGTTTCATTAAAAATGATAAGCAGGTCCATTTGACCTGAGGGCCATACAAGAGTTTAAAAAAAAAAGTCATTCCTACATATGAGAATATTATGCCACAACAAAATTTTAATTGCTACAGTATTTTGTATTTTTATATACAATTTTTAATTGGGTATTTGGATCCCAATGCATTGTTACCAAATATATTTTCAGAAAGACAGTTACAGTGCAGATTTCTGTTATGTCTGTCAGCATTACTGCAGTTTTACTTGTCATCTACCGGGGTGGATCCAGGAAAATTGGGGGGCGGGGGGGTGGTGTCAAGACGGAGGTCCGGGACCCACCAGAAGCCCCTGGTACCCTGCAGTTTTTAAATGCCCAGAGATGCATTTTGAGTTGTCAGACACGTTGTAAATGAAATCTCTTCAAGAAAATTACCATATTAAGAATAAATTTAAAAGTAAGAATTATCAAAACCATTTTATTAGTCACTGAAAATGATGTTGTCAGAGTTGCAGGTATATGTGTAGAACATAATTCCAACTGATATATGGTAATACTGATGAAAGTTGCATTGTCATATAATGCATTACCACATGACACACTACAGTGTAGTACACCGACCACAAAACACCTTATATATCAATAAATTATTATTATTTTAGCAACTCCAATCTGAGCTCCTGCTCAGGACATTCAATGTACATATAAGACAGTGAATATACCCAGGGAAACTGAGGGAATGTCAGTGGCCACTCAAGACAGCACTTAATAACTATAAGGTAGCTATAAGCAAAGACTGCAAGAGTTGCATGTCTCTAATGCAAAGTCAGTACCTGCAATCTGAGCTCCTGAGTCTAACAGACTGAGATAATAATACAATGATTGTGTGAGTTCATGTGAACAACTCCGATAAGAAGTCTGAGTTCCCAAGCCTCAGGGGATTTCAAACAGATTTTCTTGAGAGCCGTAAATCAACATCTCTCACAGACCTGTCCATCCACTGTTGTAAAAATCAAAGTGAGGCTCATCCCTAACGGCACGTGTACCATGTACATACACAGGGTATAGTGAGTACCCTATTAATGAATACGAGCAGTAGCCGGACAGCCAACACTTGTGTGTATGCAGTAAGCCTGCTGCAGAATCTTATTATTTTGGTTTGTGAACATGCGTGTTAACGATACCATAAACATAAAAGAATGGTGCACACCCTTTATATGTAGTACAATAGGTTATTTATGGGAGTTATCAGTTACAGTACAATGCAACAACATCATACAATGCACACAGATTTAGGCAGTAGACCCAGGATAAGCAGCAAAAATGTTTTACAAAATAAAATCCAGTTCTCTCAACACATATTCTGCTTTGCCTTTGTGCCTTTACTCTGTTCAGTGTGCACCCCCCCCCCCCCCACCCCCCACACTGTAAGCAGACAGAGGCCCAGATTGGACTTAATGTTGATTGGCATTCATAATAGTAAAGTACATGGTCCTCTTCAGAACAGCATCAATCACAAAACATCCTATTCTAAACAAGAGTCTTGTACCACTAGATGGCAGAATAGCTGCATTTTTATCCATCCATCCATCCATCCATCCATCCAACAATCCATTATCTGTAGCTGCTTATCCTGTTCTACAGGGTCGCAGGCAAGCTGGAGCCTATCCCAGCTGACTATGGGCGAGAGGCGGGGTACACCCTGGACAAGTCGCCAGGTTATCACAGGACTGCATTTTTATTTATCACTATAAACTACAGTACAGCACCAGTAGCAATGTAATATATGCAATGGGATGAGAAACAAACAAACAAACAAACAAACAAACAAACCAATATAAATGAGTCCAGTATGAAGTTTAATCAAATGTGCAATCTTCACAGCATCTTCCACAACCCTGCCCTGGATAGATGGATAGACAGATGTACAAGTTTACTTTGACTTGTATTTCATTGAAGACAGTATGAACCCAAGATATTTCATGTTTTTTTCTGGTCAACTCCATTTCATTTGTTAATATACATCCATTTCTGCGTTTCAGACCTGCAACACATTCCAAAAAAGTTGGAATGGGAGAAATTTCAACACGAGTACTGAAGTAAAACAATTAAATAATGATGTGATTTGAAACAAGTAATGTCAACAGGTGACTGTAATCATGATTTGACACAAATTCAGCAGCCAGGAAAGGCCTAGTCCTTGAGGAGCAAAAGTGGGCTGAGGAGCTCCAGTTTGTCAACAAATGCATGAGAAAATTATTTCAGTGTTTACAAACAATGTTCCTCAAAGAAAGATAAATATGTTATTTACCAGCTGGGAGGTCCATATCATGAAATACTGTGACCGAGGTCTTGAAAGTACTGAGCGAGGCCCTCTGGGCCGAGGTCAGTATTCAAGGCTGAGGTCACGGTATTTCACCATACGGACCGACCTTAAGCTGGTAAATAATATATTTATTTTTTTCTTTACCAAATTCTAACAGAAAACGAGAGCGCCCAAAAGGGAAAACTGAGCCGAGCCGAGCTGCCATTTTGAATCCTCATTCACGGCTGTAATGCAAATTGCTTCCTCCTCAGAATACAAGTGCACTTCCATGGCAGGAAAAAAACTACATTTTTCTGCCTATGTAGTGCCCTATTTATACAAAATTGAGTCATTCAGGATTCAGCCATGTTTTTGCTTGGCATTAGCAAGTTAGAGGTTTTTAGCTTTCTCCTGAAATGTTTTGTTTTATTTTATTTTGTCTTCCTCAGGATAGTAAAACTCGCTTTTGTTGTGAACACTGTCATTATCACTATCCATGCTGTAAAATTAATACTATTTTGAATCCTCATTCACGGCTGTAATGCAAATGGCTTCCTCCTCAGTATACAAGTGCACTTCCATGGCAGGAAAAAACTATATTTTGCCGCCTACGTAGTCCCCTATTTCAGGGGCGCAGATAGGATTTTTGAACTGGGGGGACTGAGCTGTCAGCAAATGATTCCATTTTGTGTAAATGCATATATATATATATATATATATATATATATATATATATATATATATATATATATATATATATATACACACACACACAAATGTGTGTGTGTGTGTGTGTACTGAAGCTTCAATATACATTCGAATTGTGAGTTTTCTAACTGAATGAACATTGGTAGACAAAGGCCTACCTGGTCAACATTGCTCGGTTTTTGAAAAAACGCTGTAATTGTTTTTTGTTTTTTCATTGTTGACCCCACCAGGGATTGCCTGCAGGCCAGGAGGACAATGTTAACATCTTGAATCTCATAATTTCAGTTCACAGTTGCTGCTTACTAAAATAACATTATACATAAAAATAACAACATTAAAAGATATTCACCTACAGCCTAGAATGCTGTTATTTTACATTTAGCCTACTTCAGGTAAGTCCAAATTCCTTCTTATTATTATCAGACTAGCTACTCAACATTACAAAACAAGTATTTGTCACATCTGGGAAAGGCAACAGGCAAAGGATATTTACATCTTTTGGTTCTTGAAACAAATGCTGTGATTTTTTTTCCCCCTCTTCTCTGGCTTAATGTGGCAGAAAGATCACCAGCTTGGTCATTAGACAGTTGCTTATGATCACTATGGTTACCGCGACAGGCAAAGTCCCCAGCTCCCCTTAGGACCCTGGGGTCAAGATGGTGCATTACATTTACATTGGAAGTCGGAACTTGGAGCTCCGAGCAACATAACCTCAGAACTGAGCGCTTACCAGTTTAAAAACTGGGACATCATGGAACATGGAATTCGAAAAAAAAATGGCCAGTTAATGAAATGAAACGAAAACCCCAACGTTTATGCTGGATTTCAATGCTTTTCCGACTTCAAACTTCCAACTTACGAGTACAACTGAACGCACCATTAGTCATAGCAGAAACACCGCTGCTATCAAATGGATGAGCTGTGCAGTGTTATTAACCGAGAATTACGTGGAAAATTGAACACCTTCCTTTCCCAACTCTGCAAGGATCTGCTCCAGCCTACACCAATTCAAGAAGGGGAAAATGTGGATTGATCACTGACAAGGCTGCTGCTGCTGCCATTTCAACTTTGTGCTGCAGTGTAAGTTAGTCTAACTAACGGAACATTAATCCTCACTTTTTCTACCTATGTGTGGCGCCTTACGTAGGGACGGTGGGTGGGGGGGACAGATGGGGGTCACTATAAATCTGGGGGGGACACGTCCCCCCCGTCCCCCATGCTATCTGCGCCCTTGCCCTATTTATACAAATAGGAGTCATTCAGGACAGAGTCCTGCACCGGGTCGGGTACCCATGGGTACCCGCGGACACGGGTGAAAAGTTGCCGAAATGGGCGGGTTTTTAACGTTCCGAAATTTTACGGGTGGGTATGCGGGCGGGCAGGTTAAAATACGGGTGGGTAGCACGGGTAGCATGTGAATCAAAATGGTAATAATTTCAGTAGGATTTTTTATTTTTTTATTTTTTTAATCTATCGTAGGCCTATTTTCTTATCGCAGCAGTCCAGGCGACGCAGCTATTTCGTCACTTTGCCGCGACTGCGTCTGTAGCAACAGCATGTCTGAGCAGATCAAAGCAAAGTTGTCTAGCGGTGCGTATACAATAGTTAACAACGACTCTTCCAGGGCAAAGTCTGATATCTGGATTAAATTTGGTTTAATAGCAGACGAAGATAACAATACAGTAACTGGATATGCAGCGTGCAAAGGATGTAAAAAAATACTGGCATACGACAGTCAGAAACTGGGAACGTCTTCCCTCAGGAAACATGCAGAGACATGCAGCAGGACGACAGCAACAGATGCCAGTGCAGCATCATCCAGCTCAACAACTGAACGTTTTTTCTCCCAAAGTTACAAACAACCAAGGCGCGAGGACAAGGAGAAAATAGCGCAGCTGGCAGTGAATTTTGTCAGTAGAGACATCAGGTCTTTTGAAACAGTTAGTGGCGTTGGATTTTTGGAGTTGGCCCAGGGATTGATAAACGTCGGTGCGCGAGCAGGTGTAGTTGATGCACAACAACTTTTGCCAGATCCAACTACTGTCTCTCGCAGGCTTAAGAAGTTCGCCGAGGAAACAAGGGAACGCATTGCTCCTGAGATAAAGTCTCAAATGACTGACTGCAACGGTGCTGTCACGCTTGATTTTTGGACTGATGATTTCCGAAAGGTAGGCTATCTATGTGTGACCATGCATTACATTAACAGAGAGTGGGAGCTGAAGGAACGCGTGCTTTGCACCGCAGAATGGGACAGCACGTTGCAGAAAACAGCTGACAATATAAGGCCAGCTTTAATCCAAGCACTCCGTAAATTCGGTCTTGAAGACTTTTTTTCCAAGCTGGTGTATGTTACAGACCAGGGCTCAAACATTGTCGCTGCTCTCCGTACTGTGACACGGTTGAATTGCGCTGCTCATGTCCTGAACACAGTGCTGCATACCACTCTGGGGAAACACACAGAAGAAGAAGTATTTGGTGAAGAGATCTCTGGGCTCATTGACTCTGCCAAATCGCTCGTGACTTATTTTAAGCAGTCACACCTCCAGAGTCGTCTGGAGAAAACACTGAAAGCGTCAGTGGAGACGCGGTGGAACTCACTTCACACAATGCTGGACTCAATCAGCAGCCAGTACGAGGCCATCCGTGTTCTCCTGGAGGAGAGAGGAGAGGAAGACCGTTTGACCCCAGTTACCAGGGAGACTTTGTCGGACATTGTGGCTTTTTTAGCTCGATTCAAAGAAGCAACCAAGGCCTTGGAAGCTTCAAAAACACCTACCATTCACTTGACAGCTGTGTGGCTGGAGCGCTAAAAACGCCACCTTCAGCCGTGTTCAACTGACAGCATGACATTGTCATCCCTGAAGGACAAATGTCTCAAGGTCCTTGACGAAAAATTCCAACTACACCTCCTGCACAAGCTGGCAATGTTTTTGCACCCAAAATTGAAAAGCTTGAGGCTGCTGTCCGACGATGACACAACCGGAGTTCACAACGAAGCTCGGCGTCTTGTGGAAGGCGAGTTGTGATTTTAATCTGTTACTTTTTAGTCAATTGACCCTTGGCCAAAGGCTTTATTATTATTATTATTATTATTATTATTATTATTGTGTAGCTAAAGCCTAGGCTATTCCTTGGCCCACCCCATCTCCACCTGCTCATCTCTGAATATTAGTCAGTTATTCACACACGGATGTTTCTTTTACCATAACCATGAACAAGTTGATTTGCATCTATTTATTTCTTTTATTCTTTTTTTTCTATTCTTAACAGAAGTCTGTGAGAGACGCGACACTTCACCAGGGTCCAGCACGGTGCCCTTGAACCAAGCATCGAAGAGACCCCGTCTCTCATCTGACCATTTATCCGACGTTGAGGATTCCAGCGATGACGCTGAGGACGAAGACGAAGTTTCAGCATACATCCAACTCAAGACACCTAAGGGTGATTCGTTCGATGTTCTTTTGTGGTGGAAAGAACACGCAGAGGATTTCCCCAACCTGGCAAACATTGCGCGAGGTGTTCTCTCAATCCCCGCATCCAGCGCTGCGAGTGAGAGAGATTTTTCCTCCGCTGGATTTGTGATCCAAGAACGCAGAACGCAGCTCAAACCTGGGACTGTGGACAGTATACTGTTCCTGCACAGTAATCTCGGATAGATAGATAGCAATTAAGACAGCCTTCCATAGGCCTACACAGGTTGACTCTTTTTTTTGTTATAGCCTGCTGCTGCTGTTGTTTTCAGCTGTGTTAATTTTCCGGTACAGCACATGTTCTGCGCGTTTTCCAGTTACTATTACTATTACTTGCCTACACGAAATTTTGAAACAAAAAAAAAACGTGAACGTTTGTCTGATTTTTCACGGGCACGGGTGGGTAACGGGTAGAATGTTAACGGGTCCGGGCGGGTACGGATTTAACTTTGAAATAACCACGGGTTAGTGGGTGGGTGGGTAATGCACTGTACGGATATGGGTGGGTGCGGGTCTAAAAAAATGGACCCGTGCAGGACTCTGCTGTGACGTAGTCAGAGCAACAGAAAGCAGTGGGGGAGGGTAAACCATAGACATATAAACATGCGCCGCATTCTGCGTAGAATCATACGTCATCCTCGCCGCCATATTGGATGTGGCAAAGTGGAGATTCTTCAACCGTCTCTGGTATAGCGTCTAGACAGTAGCCGAGAATAAAGATGCCTCATTCATGTGCTGCGTTTAACTGTACCAACAGGTTTACTGTCCAAACGAGATCACATGGGATTACCTTTCACAGGTGAGACTGGAAAAATACTTTTCAATACCGTTCCTTCAGTCTTCAGTTTCCCAGCTCATCTCCACCGGGTAGGTGTATAGTTATAAGCAGTGAGAATTAGATAATACAGTGGCACACTATGATGAATGTTTTTGAACGTATGATGAATGTTTTTAACCTTTCTGAATGTGAAGGAATCAGTGATGTATTTTGTTTTGGTATGACGTTAGAACCTGGCCGAACTCAGTTTGGCGGTCATTCAGCTCACTTTATTCAACGAGAGTAGGTCTGTGTGGTGACTCAATAAATAAAACAGTACATTTTTATTTTCATTCACTATTTCCAGTTTTTCCACTATTTCCATCATTTATCATATTCAGTCTTGTACGCTGGTTATTGTGGCCTCAGGTTTTGGTAGCTTGCTACGGTATGCTGACTGATTAGCTTACCTGAGCTATCTATCGCGTATCTGTCGCTAGTTTGCAGTGTACAGGGTATTTCGCACACTATTTATAACCATCACATTAAAAGTTGTGTTGTTTTGATGCCTGTTTGTTTCCCAAATATATACGTGTGTGTCTTAATGGGTGAATAAAAGGCATCGAGTTAAATATTATTGTGGAAAGGGGCTTTATGAAGTTCAGTCCATTTACTTGCATTGGTTTACGGGGAAGATTTGCCACATCCAATATGGCGGACACTCTGACGTATCCCAGCAACGGGCCGCCAGCTCAATGCGGCGTCTATGTTTATATGTCTATGGGGTAAACAAACAGCATGTGGAGAGGGACACCATTGGAGCGTCGAGTGTTTTGGTGAAGATTCAGCGATCATGGAATGAGCGGAGAGCCTCTTCCTGCTCATGTTTCAACGAAAACTCCTAATTCTTCTAAAACTGATTCCAAAGCGGAGTCAAACGAGCGCTGTTCAATAGCCCTTTCTCCAGCGTCGCGCAGCCTTGTCGTCACTCCTGCAAAAGCCCGCCCAAAGAATCCAAACAAAAACCTTGCGTTGTGATTGGCGGGCACGAGTTGATGCCCGGGGTGTGTTGTTGATTCTGTTCTGTTTGATTTGTAGTCATGTGAAGAAGCAAGTTGAAATTGACACTTTTTTGAGCTGTTTCACTTTGTGCCAAGCATGTTTTGAGACATTTTTATGTTTGGTGTTGATTACAAGAGGTTCCTTTTATGTTTGATCTGTGCCAAATTGCTTTGATGATATATGTATTCCAGTTCCAGGTAAATTTGTTTCCATTGTTGAAACAGGGATGAGAATTTTCCGCCGATTGGCGGATTTCCGACTTTTTCAGACCAAAATGATCGTTTTTGAGATCGATGTAAATCCGTTGAGAAATTTTCGGGGGCGGGGGGGGTATGATTAACGATCTGTGGTCACCTTATAACGCAGACATCCCAAGTCTCCCTGAACTTCCGGGAGTCTCCTGCATATTGATAGAAGCGAGCAAGAGCGTGCGCGCGCAACATTAAGGTCTGCATCACGCATCTTAGAATGTGCGCGCGCAAGGGAGACTGTGTGCAGTGTTGCCAGATATTGCTGACGTTTTCCATCCCAAAATATGTTCAAAACCCGCCAAAATGCACTTAAAACCACCCAATGTGGCAACATTGCCTGTGTGCCTGTTCATGTAGCGCATGCCAGACAAAGAGCATCCTGATTGGGTTACTCAGCAAAATAAGCCAATCAGCTTTCAGTGTGGGCGGGCTTTTATCCCTTTTCTCGAGGACCGACCGGCATAGCAGA
Organism: Neoarius graeffei; assembly: GCF_027579695.1. Taxonomy (NCBI): domain Eukaryota; kingdom Metazoa; phylum Chordata; class Actinopteri; order Siluriformes; family Ariidae; genus Neoarius; species Neoarius graeffei. The sequence continues at coordinate 37,170,940 of NC_083591.1, forward strand.
GAGAGAGCGCGCGCCCCAAAAAACGAAAGTACGAAACCCACTTCAGCTCAGATTACACAAAAGAATCTCCCTGTCTAATAAGGGTAGAAAATACTGATAGTTTCGCGCAATGTACTGTTTGCAACTTTTTGCTGATAAAATTAATGGTTTTGGGGTAAAAAAAAATAAATAAAAAATAGCCAAAAATCATTAGCCCCTGGAACCCCTGGGCCCCGCCCCCCGGGCCATGGGCCCCACCCCCTTGGGCTATGGGCCCCACCCCCCTGGGCCATGGGCCCCGCCCTGGTTTTTTCAGACTTTTAAAATATTTTTCATTCTCATCCCTGTTGAAAAGAACTTTGCAAATTAATGTAAGATGATAGTTTAGTTTGTAGAATAAATTTTGTCAAACTATTTTGTTTTGGTGTGATTTTTCAGGGTAGTTTTGCTAGAAAGCTTTGGCGGCGGGGGGGCTTCAAGTAAAACCTTGTATTACTATTTACAATTTCGGAATGTTGGCAGCTATGTTATTGTGTCACGCCTCGTCTCAATGGTTGGGTTCTGTAAATAAATAAATAAATAAATAAATGTTTGTGAAAAACAATTAATATTGTGACTATAAGAAAAGACTAGGAACGACAAGAATTGACAACTGACAATTGACAACAGAAGTTGACAGCAATGCAGCACTGGACAACTGCAATACAAGGTCAATAAATACACAGGGAACAAAGATACAGACGGCACATTTGGTCCGCCCAGCGTGAGGGAAACAACTAGCCATGAATGAATGGCAGTAAATGGGCAGCTGTTAGGATCCCTCCTCACTAAACATACAAACTTGCCATGACCTGTTAAGATTCTAATTTTCATTTTACACCATACCATTCCTCTAAAGGCCAATTTATGCTGACAACCCAGTCCTCGCAGATAGCGTCGCAGACAGTGTCTGCGTAGCCCCCCCACCTTCGCAGACGCTCTGCGCGCACCTCCCAAAAATTGTGACCACCGCAGAAGCCTCGCAGACAAGAGGGCTCTGATTGGTCCACTCTACATCCGCTGTACACGCACTTCCGCTTCCCTACTTTCCCGGTTTGGTTTGTTTTCACGACCGGCATTTTTAAAAACATGAGCGAAGATGGAGCAGCATGAAGAGCGGTTGATTGAGGAAGTACGTACATCTATATGACTCCAGTTCTAGTCATTATAAAAAAAAAAAGTTCTAGTCATTATAAGTAACCGGAGGATAAACACTCCACTAACCACACCCACCAACTACTCCTAGCGACTTCGCGCCCCCTTGCGTTGTGCCGGTGAATAACATCGCGCACGCCTATTACTCCCGCTCAACAATAAATTACAACTGTCTGCGAAAAGCTATCTGCGAAAGCCTTGTCGCACGAGCATGCAGAGGCCTTAAGTCAGCACACTTTGTACTGAAGTTTTGTAATGGCAGAAATTGATGTGTTTTATACAGTATGATACAGTAGTAGCCACTTTTTCCCATTCCAGTCACATGCCATGCGACTTCCATGTGACTCCTTAGCGACTTCGAGCCGACTAATATCTCCCCTCCCTCGAATGCATAAATTCTAAACATGCCCATTCATTTCATTAAGTTCCTGATTAAGGGGTGTCACCAGTCAGGGCTGCACTGACTACGTTATCGCGGGGGATACATGATGTCTCTCGGACCATGTACAGACCATGCAAGGACCATGGATATAATGTAGGAACAAAATAAGTGGCTCCTACTTGTGGCAAATAATATAGAAAATTAACCACTGAGAATCACACCTCGCTCAGCTTCTCCAGGTATGGCCTAAGTCGGGTACCCCGGACGCCTCCCTTGGACCTCATCAGTGTAATGAGTTTTGGGGTATACTGGTCCAGATTCATCATGAAGGTCTGCTCCAGGGAAATTGTTGTGATCCTTCGGAATTCCTCCTTGATCTGAAATGACAGGAGATACATACACACACTGAACTTGGCATTACACAGTAAAATCAAACGTTACTACCCGGTAATACAAATAGTTTTGACACATCTACACATTTTCCTACCTCAGCTTCACAAAATAGAGCTGGCTATCTTTCTTTGAAGACATCAGCCACTGGGCTCCCACTGACCACCTCCAGCCTGCGGTAGGAGAACGTTTTTGCCATCTTCTCACCGATGAGCCAGCCGTTGTTCATCTTCTTCACCTCGTTTAGCAGCTCCTGTCTCTCCATCTCAAGGCTTTCGACATTTTCTCCATTATGAAGTGGAAGTAGAAAGTTGATCTCTGCCCTTCTCGGTCGCTTGCAGTTTTCTGCGGGACTTCTCTTTCCTTTCTTTTCAATGAGTTGATTTCAAGCTCTGGGCATGGCACATCCCGCTTCCTCAGTTTCGACCGATGGTTGGCCATCTTGTACTTTAATCACTGTTGCCAGCCGTACATGCCTGAAACGGACGTCCCCGGTTCCCTCAAACAGGGGTGTTTGGTGAGAAGAGCCTCCACAACCGCCACAATTTGCCACCCTGATGGATAGGCAGTGTAGTTGAAGATAGTCTCTGCGGGTTTCTGAAGAACATTTGATACGACACTAGGATTCTGCATCAGTGTTCCATCGGTTTCAAACACATTGTTTCCCTGTTGAAGGAGCATTTCAACATCAAAAGAAAAGGTGGGAATTGGGAACGGAACTGGCCAAGGAGCAGAGCGATGTTCTGATGAAACCGGTAAAATGATGGTGTCCACTGAGCTAACAGACGCACTGTCGTCCAGCGAAGAATCAAGTGCTGGAGTGGAGGCAGGGATCTCAGGTGAGATGGGACTCAGGGTAAGAACAACAGTAGGCTCTAATTTAACTAGCTTGATAGTGTCCATATTACGAATCATGTCAGTAGAAGTCAAAGTGAAAAACTGGTCATTGAAATCGTGGTCCATGTACATAACAGCAAAACTCCCTTGCAGTTTGTGTTTGTGAATCTACTATATGGGTGCACCTAGCGCACTCATGCAAAACAGTTATTCTGGAGCCCTGCATCATGGCAGACTAGGTTTAGAGCGGGCATGTGGAGCGAAGGGTTATAGGTATTTCCAGGCTTACACAAATTCATATGACGTTCAAAAACGTAGCGTTCTTTGAAGTGAAGGCCCGCCGACATTGTAGAAATGTGCACAACACAACGCAGAGCTGCGAATAGTTCATAATACTGTAAATGCATGCTATATATCTAACACTATGCTCGCCAAATTCACAACTTATTGGCTGTTCAAACTGCGACGAATCCATGTATGTATATTCAAACGAGATGTCAGTTCAAATTTCTTAATGCTTTAAGACCAAAGTTTTGCACTGAAACGTTTCACATAGGTGTGTAGAAAGACTGGTTTTGCATTCATAAGCCGTAGAACTTTGAACAATCCTCTAGCATGCTATGTGACGACTGTTCTCCTGCTTGATGAGAACAAAACGTGTCCAGTCAGTGTTCTACATCCTTACATACATGCTCAAAATCAACAAAAATAGCTGTAACCGGTGTCGAGATAAACCATTAAATGCTTCCGTTTTGACTACATATTTGTCATTCATCTCGTCACCTGGCAAGAAAGTTTGGTCCTTTTGTGTTCCAAATTGCTAGATAATCCTTAACTACGAGTCGTGGTCCGCGACTATTATTGCGATGATTAGCCTACATTAACTTTACCCATATCATACACATTGTAATTAAAATGCCCTCCTCTTCAATGAGTTGTCGCACATGGTGCAAAAAAGTTCACAAAGTAGGTTACTTACCGCAATTTCTTTACAGACACAAGCACTGCTCAAGTGCTGCTTCTCATATTGAGGTATTTCACTCACATGACCAAGTCATGTGATGCTGCCATTTTGGACGGCATGGCTCGAATCAGTTTGAATGTGAGGAAGGCGACAAATGAAAAACATAAAAGAAAAAGGAGTGAGATGCAGAAAACACCTTCACTATCCAGCGACGTAGGGCATTTACAGGGTGAGCAGAGGGAGAGGTATTTGCAAAAATTGAGGTTAGCAGGCTTAGAGAACGACGTTTACCTGCTTCCACCAGGATTGTTCACTGACGTACGGAAGTACACGAAGCCCTCGTCTTTACCTGACTTCGGCCCACATGATCTGTATACCTATGTCGTTAAAAACCCATCGCCATACACAGGTATTGATCTGAAAGTGTATAAGAGTTTGGATACCTACAGATATTTTGTGTCAGGCTGGGTAACATGCCTACATCAGCGGGTCGTCCCTGGAGCCGGTGGTCGCCATCTTATTACAGCTAAGGTTTGTTCACATTTTCATTTACTTTCGGTCCTCAGGATAAACAAAATGTTATTAAATGTCATTGAAATAACTTCTTGGTCTGTTGAGTCATGGCCCGTTATAAATTTGCTGTTACCAGGCAATGATGAAGAACTGTATTATTAGGGTTGGTGTAGTTGTAGCAGTGTATTAGCAACTAGCTGTTAGCACTACCTAATGTCAACAACATCATAGCTAGTATGTTACTGTAGCAATGTTTACGTTCAGTCATTTGGATGACTGTTAAAACCTTTCAGTCTCAAGTTTTTCCTTTACTGGATTTACTAGTTTACTGAGCTAGCGCGCTCGGGCAAGCTGGGAGCTAGCCTGCCGGCCGGCCGGCACACATGCTAGCCTGCCAGCCGGCCGGCGCGCGCTCTAGCTCAGTAAACTAGTAAATCCAATAAAGGAAAAACTTGAGACTGAAAGGTTTTAACAGTCATCCAAATGACTGAACGTAAACATTGCTACAGTAACATACCAGCTACTGTTGTTGACATTAGCTAGCTTGACGTTCAAAATGGCGGACACTGGGGCGTCACGTGACCCTGTGACGTCAGGTGAAATACCTCAATAGGCTGAATGGCTGTTCTCTTGGGAGGCCAAGATGGCGTCGTCAAGTACAGACATGTCAAGTTAAGCTCTTCATCAGAATTCAAGTGAAGTGGACTGACAAATGGTTTAATCACAATTTGAGTAGCCTAATAACAGCATATAATTGATAATTGGAGCATACAGTTAGGCGTGGGGTGGCACGGTGGTGTAGTGGTTAGCGCTGTCGCCTCACAGCAAGAAGGTCCGGGTTCGAGCCCCGTGGCCGGCGAGTGCCTTTCTGTGCGGAGTTTGCATGTTCTCCCCGTGTCCGCGTGGGTTTCCTCCGGGTGCTCCGGTTTCCCCCACAGTCCAAAGACATGCAGGTTAGGTTAACTGGTGACTCTAAATTGACCGTAGGTGTGAATGTGAGTGTGAATGGTTGTCTGTGTCTATGTGTCAGCCCTGTGATGACCTGGCGACTTGTCCAGGGTGTACCCCGCCTTTCGCCCGTAGTCAGCTGGGATAGGCTCCAGCTTGCCTGCGACCCTGTAGAAGGATAAAGCGGCTAGAGATAATGAGATGAGATGAGACAGTTAGGCGTATGGGCAAAAGTTTGAAGAAAAAAGGAAAAAGAAGATCTCAAAAGAAGATGCAACAAGATATGGAGGTGGTGCAATTAGCGAGCTCCAGCCTTATACATTCGTCGGTGGATTCGGGTGAAGAAGACGGTAAAACTTGGTTTGATTCAAGTCCTTCTCTGGACACACATTTTACTGTGACTACCGAACCTAATACTCCTGTGAAACCAGCCAACAAGAAAAGTAAACGTGAGGAAAGAGAGATGCCGACCTACGCAAACTCTGAGAATAGCATGGACATTTTAGCTGCTATCCGAGAACTATCTGTTAAACATGATGCAACATTTCAAAAGATCTCTGCAATTGAGAAAATGACGCATGCTACTTCGAGAGAAATAGAGAGCCTCTCTGTTACGGTGAAACAGCTTGTTGTAGATGTAGGAGAAAATAAAAAAGAACTGCACCGTATGGACACAGAGATTCGAGCTCTGAAAATGGGAAATCGCAACCTAAAAACTGCATTGGATGAATCCCGACGTTATGGCTGGAAATGGTTTTTGAAGCTTCACGGTTTGAACGAATCTGAAGGGGAGAATGTAAGAAAAAAAGTCATCGACATCCTTCAACAGGTGGCACCTGATGTTTCTGATCTTTTACAAGTAGGAGTGGACATCGCCCACCGTCTCGGACCCAAACAAGATAAGAAGAATCGGTCCATAATCATCCTATTCGCCGCGCGACGAGTTCGAGACGCAGTCTGGAATGCCGCGAGGAAATCCAAGTATCTTCAATCGAAACAACTATCCATCACGGAGCCCCTTTCAGCGGAGGACAGGGCAGCGAGGGAGAAGCTCTGGCCTTTAGTGAAGAAGGCTCACGAGGAAGGCAAAAAAGCTTCTTTCAAGAACTCCTTTGCCCTCATTGACGGGAAGAAATACAACTTCTCAGATGTCTCATAAAGAATAAAAGACAACATTAACAAACAGCATAAGGCCTAAGCTGGGAAATTAAGGTTGCCCTACACACATCTGACACTTTTGGAAAGTATTTTCATACCTTTTTTGTACTGCACTAACTGCATAGAGGAAATTTAAAAAATATATAACATGGCAGAATTGTCATTTTTTTAATAACTTAACTGTGCCTTATATCTTGTTTTCTGTTTCTTTTTCTGCTAATTTTTTTTTTTGATACATTTGATTCTAAACTGTGTTTCATCTTAACTAGTGTCATCACATTAGGCCTGATAGGTTGTGATTTGCCATATTGTTATCCACCTCTCCTTGGTAGGGAAGTTTGTAGTTTCCCGAAGTTTCTTCTAGTTCTAGGTAAGTCTTAATTGTTGTCTTTATGGATTTTATTTTCAAGTCTTTGTCTATGTTGTCCTTAAATGTGAGAGGGATGCGTGATATTGTGAAGAGAAAAGCCTTATTTTTATTTTGTAAAAGAAGTGAGGTTGACATTGTTTTGCTCCAAGAAACTCACTCATCTGAACTGGATGTCAAGTTGTGGAGATCACAATGGGGGAACACTATACATTATAGTCATGGGAGCAATAATTCAGCTGGGGTTGCTATTCTTTTGCATAAATTTAAAGGGGAGGTGTTAGAAACGGTGAAATCTCCTGAAGGTAGATGGGTAATGGTTGTCATTAAACAAGATAATGGCCTTTTCATTGTATGTAATGTATATGGCTATAATTCACATTTAGCAAACAAAATTTTATATGGTCAAATATTGAATAATACCAAATTACTTCTTGGAAAATATGCTGATGCTTATATAATCTTGGGAGGTGATTTCAACAAATGTGTTGACCCCAGTGTGGATAGATTCCCTTCAAAATCGAATCAGAGTACTGTAGCAAATAATTTAATTTTATCATTATGTTCCAATCTCTCCTTAGTAGACACTTGGCGATTCTTTAATCCCGACTCATTAGAATTCACTTGGTCAAACAGGAATTCCTCTCTTAAATCAAGAATTGATCTCTTTTTGATTTCTCATTCAGCACTAAATTTTGTTAAAGACATCTCACATTCTTTGGCACCTTTGTCTGATCATAAATTAGTAAAAATTAGATTAGGAGGGCAACAAGATAATCCACATTTACGAGGTTATTGGAAGATGAATAATAACTTATTAAAAGATGAAGAATTTAACCAAAGTATTAAAGATCTAATATCCGATATATTCTCTGACGTAAGTGAGGGGTATAAACAAAAATGGGAGTACTTTAAATACAAAGCAAGGAATATCGCTATCAAGAGATCTAAAATGATAAAAAATGCTAAATGGCAGTTTGAGACAAACTTATTTAACAGGATAAATGATTTGTCTAAAGACAATATTACAGAGGAAGAAAAAACAGAAAAGGAAAAACTCAGATTGACACTTGAAAACTTGTATATAGATTTGGCGAAGGGGGCCTTTGTCAGATCAAGGGCCAAATGGCTTGAGGAGGGTGAAAAAAACTCAAGTTATTTTTTTTTCTTAGAGAAAAGGAATGGACAAAGAAAAGCTTTAACCTCTCTTAACATAAATGGTACTACATCCAATAACCCTTTATCAATTTCTAAATTTGTTGAAGCCTTTTATAAAGATCTATATTCATCTAGATTTGACTGTAGCAATTGTACTGTGTTCATTGAAACAGTTAGAAACTGCATCCCGGTCATCAGTGATGCTTACAAAGCAGTTTGTGACGCCAATTTAAATACGGCTGAAGTAAAGATAGTCCTCAATTCTATGAAAAAAGGAAAGTCACCTGGTATTGATGGCTTTTCAGCTGAATTTTATCAGCATTTTTGGGAATACATACAGGGTCCTCTGCTTTGTGTGTATAATGAATGTCTAGAACAAAAGGAGATGACAACTACTATGAAACAAGGAATAATTTCACTCATCCCTAAACCGGGCAAAGATTCGCTACTTATTGACAATTGGCGTCCGATCTCATTATTAACAATTGACTATAAACTATTAGCTCTGGTTTACGCTAGCAGACTTAAAACTGGTCTACATCATATTATATCAGAAACACAATCTGGCTTTATGAAAAACCGACATATAACCAATAATGTAAGACTTGTGCTGGATCTGCTGGACTATGCTGATGCAATACCTTCACAAGCTTTAGCTCTTTTCTTAGACTTTTACAAGGCATTCGATACGATCGAACATACATTTATTTTGAAAACCCTCAAATTATTCGGTTTTGGATCTTCTTTTATTAATATTGTTGAGATGCTTTATAGAGATATAAATAGTTCCATAATAGTCAACCAAAATACCACTAATAGGTTTGAGATTAAACGTGGAATTAGACAAGGGTGCCCAATCTCCCCCTTCTTATTTCTTTTGGTCACAGAGCTGCTCTCATTGAGTGTAAGTAACGATCTGAATTTAAAAGGTATACAAATTTTTGATAGGGAAATTAAACTCTCACAACTGGCAGATGACACTGTATTATTTTTACAGGATAAAAATCAGCTGTCTGGTGCCTTATCATTGATTGAGCTGTTCTCCAAGGCCTCAGGTCTTAGATTGAATGTTGCAAAATGCGAAATCTTACCCTTAGGTAAATGTGATGATACTGTCATAAACAATATACCAGTTAAGCACACTGTTAAATATCTAGGAATTCATATAACAAAGAATATGACTGATCGGCAACAACTAAATTTTATGTCCAAAATGGTTAAATCAAAAAGTATTTTTAACTCCTGGTTACAGAGAGACCTGAGTATATTTGGTAGAATCCTCTTGTCTAAGGCAGATGGTCTGTCACATTTTGTTTATCCTGCCCTCTCACTATTTATTAGTGATAAAACTCTAAAAGAAGTTAATAAGAATTTTATCTGGAAAAATAAACCTCATAAACTTAAGAAAGAGATCCTCTCAGATTGCAAAGCCCAGGGAGGCTTAGAATTTTTGGATTTTGCAGATACAATTCATTTAGAGTTGGCTGGGTCAGGAGATGTCTCCTAAACTCCAAATCCTTATGGTTTTTTATTCCGAGCTATATATTTAGTCAAATTGGCGGTCTTTCTTTTGTCTTAACATGTAATTATCTCCCTCCTAAACTACCCATCACACTCTCAAAATTTCACCAGCAATGTCTCTTGGCATGGAAACTATGCTACACCCATAACTTCTCTCCTCATAAAGCACTTATTTGGAACAATGCTGATATCACAATTAAAAACAAATCCATATTTTTCTCTAGATGGTATGATAATGGTATCTGTAATGTCATCTCTTTGTTTGATAGATCTGGTGTTTTATTGACCTATGAACAATTTCTGTCACGTTACAATCTCCCAGTATTATTTAAAGAATTTAACTCCATCATTAAAGCTATCCCTAAGGGTTTAATCCAATTGATAAAAAATCATTTAGCTTTTGGTGAAGATAATATAATTCAACATAAATTAATGTTAAATGGGATTGATATAATGGACATAAAGTGTAGTAATAAACATATTCGTCAGGTCCTGCAGGTTAAAAAGAGAATTACTCCAAGGGGGAAATTCTTCTGGGAATCTCTGTTTCACGACATTATCTGGAGAAAAGCTTGGCTTTTGCCTAATAAATACTGTATAACAAATAAAACAAAGGAAATTCATTTCAGAATTTTACATAAGATATATCCTGTGAATACCATTACAGCTAAATATACAGACGTCAGTGCAACTTGTTCATTTTGTGATGATGAGGATGAGACATTAGAACACCTGTTTTTTACTTGTAAAATGACCAAACTCTTTATCAATAATTTAAACAGTTACCTATTTGGCTCCTCTTATTCCCTTACTATGAAGGACTTTCTGTTTTATTATGACAACCCTGATGATAGATCTTTAGAATACGTAGTAAACTTTTTCATTTTACAGTCCAAGTTTTTTATCCACAAACGCAAATGGCAAAAGGTACAGCCCTCCTTCTGTGCCTTCAAGCTAGAAATGGACTCGCTCTTTAATTCTCTTCATGTCGTTAGAAATAATCAAAAAATGACAGACTTTTGTGCCTTCTACATTTAGTATTAAAAAATTGATTGTCATCCTCTCTCTAATATATGACTGTTGTTTCTTTTCCCCTTTGTACATTGTATATTGTTATAATATATTGGGTATGTTTTTTTTTCTCATTTATCCTTTTATGTCGTGTCAGTTTGTCACGTCTAGATATTTGTATTATTATGTTGTGTACGGTTACTTATGTATTCTGTTTTTTGCATCAATAAAAAAAAAATAGATGCACATTGTCAAAATGGTGGTTCAAAATTAAAATTCTTTTGTTTAAAAAAAAAATGGCTGTTCTCTTCTGGTTGTAGAGTTCTTCTGATTCCAACCGTCTCCTCGTTAAGCGCGCATGCTCTGAATTTAAAAAGTACTAAGTTTTACTTAGTTTTTCTGTGTTTGTATGTAACGACCATACAGGCCCGGCGCCAGGAACAGTTTACTAAGGGGGCAATTAGAAATCGCAAGGGGGCAAATATTTTTCATATAGTGTGTAGTAGTGATGGCGGTCTGACAACGTGTTTCAAACAATTAACTGCGCCAACCACAAAACCATGGCCACGAAGGTTGCTTTAGTCCGGGAAAATCATGCAGTGGTGTAGTCTACTTTTTTGCAGTGGGTATACTCAGTGCTTGCCATGCAAACCCCCCCCCGGGAAAAAAAATAATACTCACACACACACATTTTATTTATATTCATTTATTCATTTAATTTTATTTATTTATATTTATATATATATATATATATATATATATATATATATATATATATATATATATATATATATATATATATATACACACACACACACACACACACACGTGTGTGTTGTGGCTATACTGTTATACTTGTACTCATCCATCTTGTAACTGTCCGATAACCTGAAAGCAACACCTCATGAGCACCATCACTGCGTAATGCATAGTAATATGCATCTTGAAACTGGTTTTGTGTACAGATCTACTGTATGCAAAACAAATGTGGTTTAAATGTACAAAATTTATAAAATTTTGATTCACCATTCAACTTAAGATAAGTGGGCTTTTCCATCATTGTTTTTTTTATTTTTCATGTATCAAGAAAATTTGACATATTGACATGTAAATTAAACACACATCACACAATAATATATTTTAACATATTAAATGCATTTCTTATTTCTTATCTATTCAGCACATCAGCTTAAATGAACAAGAAAACATCCTAGATGTGCTAAAACAAATGTTTGCTTCAAAGAAGAAAAAATTAATTTAATTAACAAATACGCAATGCCCTTCAGTGTGTTAGTCCACAAGCCCTGCAAAAAAGGTCTACAGGACTTTCCAGGTGTTTTTATATTCTGGCATTTGAGGTCTGCATCGCCTCCTTGGCTGTGTTGCAGAGTGATTGCTGAGGACACTTCTGAAAACACTGAAATAGTGTCGTTTGTTTTCGTTTCATGATTTCGCAAGCTTGACTGAATGCTAGATAATGCCGCGTGGTCTGTCATGACTGAATAAGCACTGTTGCTTAGCAACTAGACCCCTTCGCATGTTTGTAAACAAACCGACCGTTGCTAGGATGCGCGCGCAGCCTGGACTCAGAAACAATGGCGCTGCCCATAGACCGGCATTATGAGCTGTCAGATTATGCAAAACAATTGTCGTTACAAGATCGAGAATGCTACATAAATAAGTTAACTCTAACAAGTGGACATCGCCTACCGGATCCGTATTTAATTAAAGAGTGGACGGATGATGTTAGTAAGTTCCCTGGTATACAATGGCCAGATATATACTCGAACCTTATTGACAAGACTTCAGTGTACACCCACGAAAAACTTCGTGCCTACATCATCCAACATATCCACAATGACAGTGTAAAGAGTGCAGCTAAGAGAAATCAGAGCTGTGTAAAAAGCGAGAGGCAGAGAGCAGAAATGAAACTGAACGGGGCGGGAGCTAGGTTAGAGCAGTCAACGTAAGTTGGCATTTAGAGTGAGGGCACACAATTTTACCTTTCCATACTTGCTTTAAAATTGTGATTTTCGGCACACACAAATAATGATGGCACAAAATCTGGACTGCTTGAGTCAAGCGAGACCTCTCCTACAAACACAATTGCACGCAAAGCTAAGTTAACATGCTAACAATATTCATTACATTGTGTAACTATGACCAGCTAATCAGACAAACGTTACCAAAGTATTTTGCTACATCAATAAACGAAGACTAGAAAGAATAAAAAAGAAAGATTTAATAAATAGCCTGATCTTACCTGTGATGAAGTGGGCGCTGCAAACCCGCGCATTTTTGATGGTGCTTTCATCCCAGTCTACACGTTTGATGGCTTGTAGCCATAGACGTCGGCGATTTTTTTTGGAATGGGTGAGATCCTGCTGGAATTCTGAACATTTTAACCCCATCACTGCTACGATTCTGACACCCGACAACACAACAACTAGGCATTTCTTCCAAATATTTCTTCTCGTCTCTACCGTCGCTGAGGTTGCGCGCGCAATTTACTCTTACTTATTAATGACGTTTACTGCGAAGGGGTCTACAGACGGCTGGCTTGACTGACATAGCAACAGTTGCTATGGGGAGCGGAGCTCCCGGAAGGGTCAATTCTGTGCTCTTGGATCAACTCGCAACGGCTTGAGTGCTGAGTCGGGCTCTGTCAGCGTCTAATCAATGAAGCCCATAGGATTTGAATTGAATCGGCGCTTGTAGCGCTAAAGCGCGTTTGGTGGACACAGGCATTTAGGAATGGAACTGTGGAACATTCATCTGACAATGTTGACGTTGGTTTGGCCAGTTCAAATAACTAATATATTTTTCGGTAGGCGCATGCGCAAATCACTGAGCTCTTCAGTGAGTATACGGAAATCGTTGAGCTTTTCCAGTGGGCATACGGCGTATACCTGCGTATCACATAGACTACACCACTGAAATCATGTGATACATTACCAGGGCAGTTGCGCTTTAACAACCCCCGTGCCCACCTGTTAACCCTCCCCTCCGATTTTCTCACAGTCACGCGGTACAACGATGCCAAACATAAAACAACACACACAAACCTACAGGCAAGTCCTTTACATTTAAAATACACACAAATAGCTCCGCGGCATGAAAACAAAACGTCAATGCAAGTAAGGTACTTGCCTCGGCGGCCAAAATCTCATCTCATCTCATTATCTCTAGCCGCTTTATCCTGTTCTGCAGGATCGCAGGCAAGCTGGAGCCTATCCCAGCTGACTACGGGCGAAAGGCGGGGTACACCCTGGACAAGTCGCCAGGTCATCACAGGGCTGACTCATAGACACAGACAACCATTCACACTCACATTCACACCTACGGTCAATTTAGAGTCACCAGTTAACCTAACCTGCATGTCTTTGGACTGTGGGGGAAACCGAAGCGCGGCCAAAATCATAATTTTAAAAAAAAATCAACAGACCCCGCGGCTGCACCAGTAATAGCCTTCCTGACTCGCACCGAGTCAACGCTAACCACTTAATCCGCGATCCCAGTTTAGGCGTGTAGGGGACAAAACACTCTGAAGTGATGAATTTTAACCCCCGCTGCATGGGGGGTGACGTCAACGACACATATTCTTACGCTATTTGCGCACAAAGCGGACCATATATGAACACATGCACCAACATAAACGGAGATAAACTTAGCCTACAAAGAAAGAAAATGGATTCACAATATTGTGATTGAATTCGTTTAATTCGGAGGGGGAAAGACTACTCCCGTAAACTTGACTGCATCTCATCTCATCTCATTATCTGTAGCCGCTTTATCCTGTTCTACAGGGTCGCAGGCAAGCTGGAGCCTATCCCAGCGACGGGCGAAAGGCGGGGTACACCCTGGACAAGTCGCCAGGTCATCACAGGGAACTTGACTGCATATTACAGGATATTGCAGAGACAGTGCACTTGTAAGTGTGCATGTAAACCCCCCGCCCGCACGACCCCGCCCCCTGTCCTTATCACAGGTCTGTGTGTGCGCGGCTGTGTCAGCATTTCACACATACACCCACAATAACTAGTCCCCAGTAGTTAGGATTGATACATATCTCTAAAACAGGGTTAATATTAAATTCAGGCTTTTTGAAATAATCCTACCTTAATACAGTTGAATTCTACGATTGCAACGTAAGAATCATAACAACCAATCAGATTTGTTCTACCGTGCCAGTTTTAGTAGTGATTTATGTGAAATGTATTTTTGTGCAATGCGCAACCACTTAATATTTCGTATTTGAAAATGCAAATTATTAATACGTCTATAATATACATTATATTTTCATAAGAAAACAATTAAGTGATCTGAGTCTCCGTTGAGGGGGCGGGGCTGTAGCCACGAGGGGGCGACGCCCCCTTTCGCCCCCCCGTGGCGCCGGGCCTGCGACCATATAACCCTTAGTATTTATATAGTAGAACTTACTCATGAAACACAATATTTTGATGACACAAGTAAAATGTCTATATGTTGTTTATTATTATTAAGTAAACGGCAGTTTTCACAGAATTATGATATTTCTGTGTAGAAATTACCACACCTGAGTTTATATATTTTACTACCCCCAAAAGTCTTTTTTTTTCAGTGTAGAAATAGAAGACAATTGAAAAATAAGCAAATGTCTTGTCTGATCATTACATAATCAGTAAAAGTCCAAGGTTCATGTCTTCACAAATTAAAATTCACCTTGATAAAGTTGACATTAAATGAAGTGCTAACAGAAATAAATGCATCTTTCTCATCTTCTCCCTTCAGCAACATCCACCCCCCCACCCCCACAAGTGAATTTTATCCTTGATTGGTCTGACTGCTGTTTAGCTGGAAAAAGTCAGAACATATGTCTCCCATATCACTGTAATAAATACTTCTAAAATATGGTATTTTAACACTAAATGTATTACTAAGAAAATGTTGTTCAGTATTACCAAATGTCTCACTTCCTTAAAACTAGCAGGAAGGTACTGGTGGCAGCGATGCAGCTCGTCTTGTTCTTTCTCTTCATCCCAATCACAGGTAAACTAATCTTCTAAAGTCTTTCTAACTGAAGAGTAATGTAAAATGTTTGATTTACTATAACCTACAGTGAGCTTTAGACAGCAGACAGTGCTCAAAATTAATAATAAGATCCACTGTGTGATACAAAGAATCAACGTCAGCTTGTGCTTAAAGTCATCTGGGTAACTACTGGATTATTTCAGGCCAGTGATGATAGTCACTGGCAACAAATTACTGAAAAAAGGTTTTGTTGCTGTGATCCAATATTCTCCATCAAATTACACCGTTACCACACAAATTTGTACCATTACACACACCATACAAGGCACAAACCCTGCTCCTTTCAGACAGAGTGGTAACGTTAAAGGAATTTGAAAAGGCAGATCTTTTGAGATGTTCTTGAATCAGTTGATGGGTGATGACAGTATATAAATGGTTTTCTGTGTCTAAATCTGATTTCTGAGAGTTAGCTTGTCATTTCAAATTAGCATTAAGGGTACTGACTTACAATTTGAAAGAGGCGTTCATTTCAGGAGGCCAGATATTCACTAAATATATATTTATACATTCGAGATTTTCTAAGCTTTTATTTAAATTTGTGAAAAAGCATGATGGTGCAGGGGTGTAATTTACTTTCAAAAGAAACTTTTCAGTTTACTCTGGTTCTTTCCATAGCGGTTACAAAAAAAAAATTAGTCTCACAATTCGTGTTGGTTTGTGGGCGTCTCATTTTTATTTTTTCAGTTCAGTGCAGTGGGGCCACTATTCTCTGTATAGTTTGATTATAGGTTAGGATAGATCTAGTACTAAAGAGGAATGAACATATTAAAGATGTATGACTTATAGCTGAAATTTACACTATAATAACTCAAAATTGATTTACTACCTTGAAATAATAATATAATTACTCAAAATAAAAATATAATATCTTGAAATGAGCTGAAAGACGAAATAAGATAAGGCTCAAGAATAAAATAAAATAATATTTTAAAATTGTGAGATATCATGATAAAATGGGCGGCACGGTGGTGTAGTGGTTAGCGCTGTCGCCTCACAGCAAGAAGGTCCGGGTTCGAGCCCCGTGGCCGGCGAGGGCCTTTCTGTGTGGAGTTTGCATGTTGTCCATGTGGGTTTCCTCCGGGTGCTCCGGTTTCCCCCACAGTCCAAAGACATGCAGGTTAGGTTAACTGGTGACTCTAAATTGACCGTAGGTGTGAATGTGAACAGTTGTCTGTGTCTATGTGTCGGCCCTGTGATGACCTGGCGACTTGTCCAGGGTGTATGTTTATTATTTTCTATTTACTGTTTGATAGTTTCAAACACATTAATGAGGCAAAAAAAATCCACTACACTTGTTAATTGAGGCCCTGTGATGACCTGGCGACTTGTCCAGGGTGTATCCCGCCTTTCGCCCATAGTCAGCTGGGATAGGCTCCAGCTTGCCTCTGACCCTGTAGAACAGGATAAAGCGGCTAGAGACAATGAGATGAGATGAGATCATGATAAAATGACATACAGTACTATCTTACAATGCTGAGCTATTAAGTGAAAATAACAAACAGCCATATTTTTAAAAACAAGCACATCTTCTTTAAAAATCAAGATAGTAATTCATTTATCGATTCATTCAGTTTCAGTAACCACATGATCCTGAATTTGGAACCTCACCCAGGAACAATGGGTGCAAGAAAAAAACTGTGAATGGGGCATCTGTTGTACCACAGTGTCATTCTAAAAATTGTCTATTGTAGAGTTGAATGCATACTGTATACATCTTTACTTGTAACTGGTAAATGCTCAACCACGCACAATGATAACTAACCATAACTAACTATAACTGATACTCATTATGAACCTGACATCTTCAAATTAACTGCATAATTTAAAAGACAAAATCAATAAATATGAATTAAATATGGTTAAACAAGGCGGCACAGTGGTGTAGTGGTTAGCACTGTCACCTCACACCAAGAAGGTCCTGGGTTCGAGCCCAGCGGCCGGCGAAGGCCTTTCTGTGCGGAGTTTGCATGTTCTCCCCACATCCACATGGGTTTCCTCTGGGTGCTCCGGTTTCCCCCACAGTCCAAAGGCATGCAGGTTAGGCTAATTGGTGGCTCTAAATTGACCGTAGGTGTGAATGTGAGTGTGAATGGTTGTTTGTGTCTGTGTTAGCCCTGCGATGACCTGGCAACTTGTCCAGGGCATACCCCGCCTCTCGCCCATAGTTAGCTGGGATAGGCTCTAGCTTGCCTGCGACACTGTAGGACAGGATAAGCGGCTACAGATAATGGATGGATGGAATATGGTTAAACAATTATGAATAATCAATCATTCTTATAGACGTGTTATCAAAAGGATATATGCTCACCATCCATTTTGTCAGGAACACCTGTACACCTGCACATTCATGCAGTTATTGAATCATGTGGCAGCAGCTCAGGAGATAAAATCATGCAGATACAGTTCAAAAGCTTCAGTTAATGTTCACATCAAACATCAGAATGGGGAAAAGTCTGATCTTTGTGACTTTAACTGTGACATGGTTGTTGGTACCAGAAGGGCTGGTTTGAGTATTTCATAAACTGCTGATCTCCTGAGAATTTCACACAGAACAGTTATTACACAGCATGGTGTGTAAATCAAATCCATTTGGAAATGAATATTTAAATTAATAGAATTATCAATCAATAAATGAATGAATAGATAAATAAAATCAATATAGTACAATGAAAATCATGAAATATAAAGAGAAAGATAGATAGATAAACTCAAAACTCAAAAACGACAGCAAGTGGCTGCTTTTCCTGTCCTGTAGCTATGTCTCTGCTTGTTGATTGGTTGAGCATATACAGTATGTGCTGTGATTGGTTGGAATAACCTGGGTGTTAGCAAAAAGTTGTTTCACTATCTGAAAACACACACACACACACACACACACACACACACACACACACACATTTGAGAACTGAACTGCCCACGGCGATGTGAGAACTGTTTCAGAAATCCAGAAATAAGTCCAGGCTGTTCCATGAATGCCATGTGATGCACAAATAATTGCAGCCAATTCCACAAATAAATGACAACATGTGTATGCTTTTGCCTTTCAAAAATATTTCTGAACTAAATCTTTGTTTATTAATTGGAAAATATTCACACATCTACTTTTATTAATGTGTGGATCAGATTTTAAGTATTTGTGAATCACTTACTGTTACTTCGTGGATCTTGTTTTATTTTTGAGAAATTATTGATGTGCAAATTCTACAACAAAAATACCACTGTAGTCCATCTGCCCTGAAACCAAAGGAGACCTGTGTTGCTACTATACTGTACGAGTAAATCGGTTGAATTGTCACATTGTGTGGGTCAGTTGGAACAGCACTCAAAAACTTACTTGTACACCAGGAAAAAAGTCACACATTCATTAGTCTGTGGTATAAATTATGACATGAGTCGTTACAATAGATCTTTAGATGTCTATTACACACGTGGAGAAGTGCACATGCAGTATAAAAATCACTAAATGCTGGTTTAATAAACAACTGAAAGGCAAGAAAGTCTGTTGTATAACAGCTGCTGTAGTCTGCAAATGTGGTAGAATTTTGATAGAAAAAACATGCACTCGTTAATTTCCACACTTAAGATGTAATAAAGATGCACTGTAACCTCCCTGATTATTTATAAATACATTATACTTTTTTATTCATTTTCATCTTTTTCTTTTTTTGTTATATCATTCTAGCCATTATAACCATTGTTTCTAAGGTACTAAGGTTTAACCATAAATCTAGGATTGAAAGAAAAAAAGGTAATCCGTTTCCTGCACCCCTGCTTTCTCACACTCTTACAAAGAGTTGGTGTCTTTACATTTTGGTCCAACTACTTAGTGTACAGTATACAGTTAGGGATACGACCCTGTAGTTCTACTGAATGCAGCCAAAGAAAATTAAGTTCCTTTATAATTTCATCAGAAGTATCTTTATGTTGTCAATGCTGAGACATGTCATGTTAAAATAATGTACAACTGAATGGATTTGACAATGAATGGCTTGTTCTTCCTTGGATTTTGTATTTATTTTGTTTATTTATAAACAAATTGTGACATAAAAGACACAACATAATGCAAGTCACTAAAGCATAAATAAATTGTTTATTTTTGCTTTTTCCCTACAGTGTCTGATGGGATTTTTAAACTGGTTAACAGTTCTGTTCAACTGGATGTACAGACAAAAGATTATGAGTTTGACGACTTCACATGGTCATTTAACAAAAGTAAAAACGTTGTGAAATACTATAAAAATTATCCAAGTAAAGTATACCAAGATTATAAAAACAGAGTGGAGTTGAATGAGAAAACCCAAAGTCTGACACTGAAGAACTTGCAGAAGACTGATAGTGGACTCTATGAAGCAAAGGCATCTGGTGAACAAAACCAAATTGTGGCCAAGTACCAATTAACTGTGTTGGGTAAGTCTTATTAAAATTGCAGTACTGATACAGTAATCTTATCAGTCTGAGATAAGAAGCCTTTTTTTCCTCAGCTCTGCATTTTGTTCTGTAATGTTTTCTAATTTAATTAAGTGATGTCTCTATTGCGACCCTGTAGAAGGATAAAGCGGCTAGAGATAATGAGATGAGATGAGATGTCTCTATTGTAATCATGTTTGAGGTTAGTTAATTTTGTCTGGACCAAGATAAATCCAATGACATATATAGAAACTGACAACTGTGTTCATTATCTAGCAATACATTAATGCAGGGGCGGCACGGTGGTGTAGTGGTTAGCACTGTCGCCTCACAGCAAGAAGGTCCTGGGTTCGAGCCCCGGGGCCGGCGAGGGCCCTTCTGTGTGGAGTTTGCATGTTCTCCCCGTGTCCGCGTGGGTTTCCTCTGGGTGCTCCGGTTTCCCCCACAGTCCAAAGACATGCAGATTAGGTTAACTGGTGACTCTAAATTGACCATAGATGTGAATGTGGGTGTGAATGGTTGTCTGTGTCTATGTGTCAGCCCTGTGATGACCTGGCGACTTGTCCAGGGTGTACCCCGCCTTTCGCCCGTAGTCAGCTGGGATAGGCTCCAGCTTGCCTGCAACCCTGTAGAACAGGATAAAGCGGCTAGAGATAATGAGATGAGATGAGACATTAATGCAGGTGTGTGTGTGTGTGTGTGTCCTAGATCCAGTGGAGATACCAGTCCTGAATGTTTCTCCCCAGCAAAGCAATGGCATCTGTAATGTGACTCTCAGCTGTGAAGCTCAGAAACTCTCAGTCACCGCTCACTGCTACAATGATAGTTGTGATATGAAGAAAAACGAAACGACTGTAGAAGGGCTCCATTCCCTCTCACTGTATGTCAGTAAAAGCATCATTATTTGTAATCATAGCAACCCAGTCAGCTGGAAAAATACAACCATAAAGATGGAAGAAGTGAAAAAACATTGCCCTTCTAAAGGTGTGAGCATGCACACATACACACATCACATTACATTTATTCACACATGCACATATGGCCCTTTCTTATAGCATGCTATTCTTATTGGATGGTATTATCTGTAAATTATGTACAGTATGTACATTTTAATCTCATTAACAATCTTTCCCTAGGAGATACAAAGTCAAATATGACTGTCATCATTGTCTCACTATTGTTCGCCATCATCATCATCATCATCATCATCATCATCATCATCATTTATATCTTCATCTGGCGCAAGAAACTTAGGACGCCAGGTAATTATCTTTTTTTTATAATTATTAGAATTAATATGGATGAAAAGTGGGTAACAGGTTTTTTTCAATCACTTTATTATCCACTAATGGTCAGTTACATTGTCGCATTCATGTCACAGTGAAAGTACCATTAGTGGTATCAAGTAGTATTATATAGATTTTTATTATTGATTTTTAGATTAATGACAGAAACTGTTGATACATTTTCTACAAAAACACAGCTCAGTAGTGCTGGCAGTAACAAAAATAACATGTAATTTATAACATAAATAACATGTAACAAATAAAAAATAACATACTGTAACAGTCAGAGATGAAGAGAGGACTTGAAGGGTTTTTTAATAACAAATTTTTAATAATAAGCAAAGTTGCATTTGTGTGTGGGTGGGTGGGGGGGGGGGGGCTGATGCTGAAATTACTGTTTATGTAAGAAATAAAACAGGGTTTAGGTACATGTGATGCTCTTACCACTCTGTATTTGATCATTTTCCTACAACTGCACATCTCAAAGTGTATTATTCCACTTATGACAATGTAATTTGCCAATAATTATGATATTTTACACATTAAATAAATTCCTAATAATGCATTCACCAAATCTATTGTGTGACGATAAACAAAACCCTTTCATGTGCAGCGTGTTATGTATCCAAATTGTGGAAAGTAGTTCCCTTCTAGTAGTACTACCTAAAGGTAAGTTGAGACTTTGTATATCAATATAGCTCTGTTCCCACAATTGCTTCATGCTTTTTCCAGTAATTAATTAATTAACTTCTCCTGGAAGCATTTAATTAATAACACTTTCATAAATTACTGTGTGACAGTCATGAAACTGATAAACCAAGCTGTCCACACAGGAACAGTGCCAGAGATTTCCTTTTGCTGATGCCCTGGGGTTGCTTGACTTTTCAGTGAGGCTGCTCTGAAATTTAGGGTTTCTCATTAATGTGCCAGTCAACACAGTTTAATCACCTCCACAAAGGAGATTATGCTTTTGGTTTGTTTGTGTTACATTAAGCAGGATTATGCAAAAACTACTGGCCTGAGATTCATGAAATTTGGTGGAAAGGTGTAGTATGGGCTGAAGAAAGAACCCATTAAATTTTGAGACAGATCTGACACACAGGACAGTTCTTAAAATTTAGTTTCATTTTGCTAATGTTGCAGTATTTGGTCTTTGTGAAGGTCTTTGCTCTCAGAGTGCCTTTCTAAGTTCTATTGAATCACCTTTGACACACGTACACACATGCAATACCCACACTGCAACAGTTACAAGGCTATTCTGTGTTACACAAGGTGACATACAGTATTCAGCTCACAGGATATACAGTAGATGTAAGTTTCACAAGCCAGACTATGTAAACACACTCTGAATATAAAATTTCACAAAAGTTATGCCATAGCCAGAGCTTTCACACAAGCAGCAAGCAACAGACACAGGTTTGTGCACATTTTAGCCTCAGATTCTGCAGTCACAAATCCATGCTGCCAGTTACCAACACCTCAACTAATGAGTCAACAGTATTCCACTCCATAGACTGAATATTATATGAATGAGCATTACATAGAGATATCTACAGGGTTCCCACGGGTCATGGAATTTCTGGAATATCATGGAATTTTTTAAAAGATCTATTCCAGACTTGGAAAGTCAGGGGATTTGATCATATTTTGGGCCATGTCATGGAATATCAGGGAATTTTGTTTGTAGCATGTTGATATTTTAGTTACCATTTTGGCAAAATGGCCATATTTTCCACTAGGGTTAAACAGTGGAAACTAATTTTTGTACTAAAAACATAGATGAATTACTACATAAAGCTCACAAATTGATGGGTTTAAAATACTGTGGCTGGTTTTTGTCTGCTCAGCATTAAGGAACCTGTTTTTCTGTTCATTATGTAGGTCATGGAAATTCAACTTTTTAGTCAGTCAAAGTCAGGGAAAAGTCAGGGAACTTGACATTTGACTTAGAGTGGGAACCCTATGACTATAAGGAGTTGGAATTTCTGCCTCAACCACCAAATGCATCAAATTTATCACTGGCAACAAGAAAAAAAAATCATGTACTTCCCATTTGATATCGTCATAACAAAACAATGTTTCTGTTACTTGAGTTTCCACGTGGATGTTTCTGAAGTAAAAAATGATCCATTATGATGTCGCTAATGTTCAGTTACAAAAAATATTGTGCTTTGGCCAACAGGATGTATAAGTATGGTGAAAAGTTCAATGCATTCTGCACCCATTTGGTGAATGAGTTCCCCTGTGTTGAATTTATGTTTTTCAGTCTACAAATTATCAGTTTGTTTTATTAATTAATTTATTTTTCAAATTATAAATTAGAGTATTCATGCATTAAACATTAAAAATAAAGAAAATACAGGAATTTCTTGGGGGTGCTGTGGGGGTGCTATTGCTATCCTAGAGGTACAGTAGCTACAGCATCCCCAAGGCCCTCCCTGGCACTGCCCATGCATACACACTTAAAAAAAAATATTATTATTATTTTTCCTTTTTTGTAATTTTTCATCTATGTAGGAATTTCATGAATCTTCATTAAATGGAGACAAAGATAATGTAATTAATCATATACATCAATTGATATCACAAACTATGATGAACATTTTATCATAGAAGATTTTAGAAAATAATGTTATTTCAGATTTTTAATGGAAATTACATTCAAACATTTTTTGTATATATAATTTTTTCTTGTCAGATCCATTTTGTCCATATTCCCAATCAAAAGGAAAGATTTACCCAGTATTGCTTTAAATGAAATAAGGATGAACAAAACAGTGTTCAGCAACATGTAATAAATATGGTCAGTTCATGTTGTCTCCATAAACAAATTAAAAATAATATCTAACTAAACTTGTAACATAAAGTGTCAACCCTCTTAGATCTGTAGCTTCAGGAAGCTGGCATGTCACCTGACAACCTTTTATATGTCCTTTATTAAAAGTACACAAATGCTTTTTTCCAAAGTGTAAGTGAAATGTCTTATTCATGGTATAAATCTAATATGCATTGAAATAGATTGTTTAAACACTGATGTGTGTGTTCATGAGGGATCAGTCAGTGACTGTGGTATCATCTGATGTTGGATGATAAAGTGATAAAATTGTGTCTGATATTTCATCTTGAATTTTGTTTGAAATTATAAACCATTTCATTTCTATACCTCCTAGATTCTGGCAACACAGTCTATGAAGAAGTTAAGGTGACCTTTTGATCATAGCAATCATTTTTTGCACATTATTTACATATTATTGGAGAAGAGAGCATAGTATGTGGTATATTTAACAGTTTGGTTAAACCATGTGTGCAGGCGGATAAAAAGCCAGTCGAGATGTCCGAGAACCCTGAACATCCTAGTACTGTTTACTGTATTGTCACACAGCCAACCCAGACTTGAAATAATGATGAGAGATATATAATCCATTCTCATCTCCTGGTACTAGCTGTCCCTCTCATTGTGTTTCTTTTGTGTTTCACTTCCTTGTTTGTTCTTCTTACAGCTATGTTGTACTTCTCTCTAGTCAGTTGCTCCAAACTTGCAGTGGTTGTATTATGTTTAGGTTGGATTCTGCCCTTTGATGAAAGTAAGTGCTAAATCAGGCAGTGTAAATACAGTAAATGAAATAGACATGTTCATTTTTACTCTATTTGTTATTTAGTTCTGGTGTTTTCAGCACATCAATGCCAACTGCAAAGCTTGCGTATTTTTTCCCCCTTCATGGGTCTAACTGTTTTTCACTGGCTTCTACTGAGAGGAATTAACCTTCATCCTACCAAGTGGGGTCCATCTGGACCCCGCACCTATATGTTTGTTTGCCATTTTAAAAATATGTGACATACTGCCTCACCGTTTTATGAATTTGTCGGAATTTATGTCTTAATTAAAACACTAAAGCCCCGGAAGATCAGCTTTTTGCATTGTGAAGGTATAATTAATTTGTTACTGGGGTCCAACCGGACCCCAGAGTAAAGTTTATCTGTCTTTCATTTTATAATTGAATAGCACACTGAAAGTTAACTTCTTTTATTTCTTTTATGTTCCATAATGAAACTACCAAGGCATTCCTTCTTGGGGTCCGTGTGGACCCCACTGCTGCAATAAGCACAGGCTGCAAAACAAAAGCCCTCAATTATTTTACAATTACTTTTTTGTTTTAAATTCTGTAAGAAAAGACCTAAGTTGTAATCCAGAATGTTTTACAGCTGCATGAGCTGCAAAAATCATGTATATAATGCCAATTTTTTTTGTGGCACTATAATTTGCTACATGTATGCTAGTTATTGCAATATTATTGCAATGTTATTGCATTTATAATACATCATTGATATTCAGCCATAGTGGATTTTGTTCTTCAATAAAGTTATGTCTGTTTGCTGCATTGAATTGGTTCTTACTGCATTGATTTCAAGGTATTCCCTCCTGGGGTCCATACGGACCCCGCCTGGTAGTTTGTGTATGTAAAATTGGCTGGTAGGATGAAGGTTAAGTGTGTTCTTTATGCCTTGGGCCCTTTAGTGTATTGCTGTTATTAATACAAGATGTTCTGAACAAAACTTATCTGGTGATTTTGTCTTTATAAGCTTTAATTTTAAAGAAAAGTATTGGGGTCCAAACGGACCCCACATGGTAAGATTAAGGTGTAAAATAGCATGGTAGGATGAGGGTTAAAAGAATCCAGACAGGAAGTGCCTCTTCCATCTCCTGCTGATGCTTTCATTCAGGCTTTGAATGAGACCCAGTGCCAAGTACAACACACTGTCTGCCAGCTTGGTGCAGTATGGATCAGTAGCACTGCCACTCTAACAGAGACTGCCACTGTATGCGTGTCTGGTGTTTGTAAGATATCAAAGGCCTTGGTAGAAATTTCCCAGATCACTTATACTGAAGAACGCTGTGAGCAAGCAACATGAGATATTTATTCACTGACTGGTACAGATATTGCTATCACAAGAAAAAAATAACAATAAAGTGCAGTTGCTGTTGATAAACCTGAAGTAAGATCTCATTTTGGTCCAAAACTGGTTATGTTAAAAAATTAGAATTATGCAGGCAGTGTGGTGATGCAGTGGTTAGCACTGTTTCAACACAGCAAGCAGGTTCTAGGTTTGAACTCAGCAGTGAACCAGGATCTTTCTGCGTGGAGTTTACATGTTCTCCTTGTGCCTGTGTAGGATTCCTCTGGGTGCTCTGGTTTCCTTGAATGGTCCAAAGACTTGTGGATTAGGACAACTGGCTACTCTAAATTGCCCATAAGTGTGAATGTAAGGCCAAGTTTACATTAGACCGTATCTGTCTCATTTTATTCGCGGATGCACTGTCCGTTTACATTAAAACGCCTGGAAACGCCGGGAAACGGGAATCCGCCAGGGTCCACGTATTCAATCCAGATCGTGTCTGGTCCGGTGCTGTGTAAACATTGAGAATACGCAGATACGCTGTGCTGAGCTCTAGCTGGCGTCGTCATTGGACAACGTCACTGTGACATCCACCTTCCTGATTCGCTGGCGTTGGTCATGTGACGCGACTGCTGAAAAACGGCGCGGACTTCCGCCTTGTATCACCTTTCATTAAAGAGTATAAAAGTATGAAAATACTGCAAATACTGATGCAAATACTGCCCATTGTGTAGTTATGATTGTCTTTAGGCTTGCCATCCTTCCACTTGCAAGTGGTAAGTGATATGCGCTGGGATCACACACACAGCGGCTCAGTCCCGAATCACAGCTTGTGCACTTCACTCGCGTGCTCTGTGAGCTGCGCAGGGCCGAAGTGCGCACCCTCCAGAGGGCACTCGCTGTTCAGGGCGGAGTGATTTGGAGCGCAGGATGCCTGCGGAGCCGAGCGTATCCGTGTATTGGTGTTGCTGTGTGCACGCAAATCGTGTATTGGTGTTGCTGTGTGCACACTAATCGTTTTAAAAACGTTAATCTGATGATCCGCTGATACGGTCTAATGTAAACATGGGCTAAGTGTAAATGGCTGTCTGTCTCTCTGTGTTAGCTGAGCAAAAGATTGGCAACCTGTCCAGTGTGTATCCTACCTCTCACCCAGTGTCAGCTGGGATTGACTCACAATCTATAAATGGCATAAAAAAAATGAATGAATAAATTTAAATTGTTAATCAGTGGTAGATTTCTGTGATCTAAAATGCTGCCAGCTATAATTTATAGTGGTAAAAAAGCAGTCAAAAATAATCCAAGGGATAGTTTTAATTTGCTTGATTTTGCCCCAATACTTAGTCCCTATTAGAGAGTGGATGTGGGAAAAGTTGACAGTAAATAAAAGCGACGCCGCTGTAGCTTTTCTTAAAATCAGTAGATATGCATTAGTATGGACAATGTAAGACTAACTAAGGCTTTATAAGGGCTGTCTAACCTGCGTAGGTGGGATAATCTTCCCAGCTGCTTCGTGACATTAGACTCTGACTGGTTGGTCAGGGGTTCTGGAGCAAATGTTACTGTGGGAATCATCTTATCAGTGGTGGGGTGAACACTTTGGGTCCCAGCCACGGACTGGCCACACACTTTATCCACCTGGGGAAAAGAAACAGAGAGAAGGATATTAAATTTAGGTGGACACTGCAATATTACAGTACTTAACAGGATATATGTTTGGCAGCCTGGGAAAACCTAGGAACTTTTTGGTTATTGCAAAAGTAAAAAGAGAGAAAATTATCTTTAAAGATTCAGAGCACTGAAAGATAATATTGCAATTTCACTGAAAGACACCAAATTACTGCCCATACAAATGATCTGAAAGTGGATCCATCCATCCATCCATCCATCCATCCATCCATCCATCCATCCATCCATTTAATGTTACAACCGGGAATGGAATGGACTTTAGTTGGTAATTCTCAAGATGAAGTTACCATGATCATGCGTGACTATGAGGAATTGTGTTGGGTTGCCACAAGACATATTGGTTTCTGCCAAGGCCAAAAGGTAATATTTTCATTTCATCAAACTTTTTCACATGTTGACTGAGTCTCCAGAATGTCTTTTGTTAAACTCCAAATTAAATTTCATATTATTTACCACTCATAATAATTTCAGATTATTTACCACTCTTCTGTCTTTGTGGAGTGTCTAGGCTATGGTTGTCCTGTGAACAGCTTCTTCCATCTGAGGTTCCATTTTGAGTTAGCCTTGGCCTCTCGGATGCTTCTCTGCCTGATGCCTTCCTTGTCTGGGCAGTGAGTTTCAGTTGACAGTCTTGTGACCAGTGGAGTCACAGTTGTGCTATACTCTTTCTTGGAGTTAATTAGCTTAGCAGGAAGTTTGTGGGTTATTTTTAGAACTAAACTCTCACTGTTACTTATTCCAGAACTTTTGCCCTGGGTTTGTTTTGACAGCTCTTTTCTAATTCCTGTGGCCCCTTAGGAACAGTTGTATTTATATTGAGATTCCCTGACTTCTTCATTTCACATGAGGGGATTCCATTCAACTAATTAAGTAATGGCAACTGTACCATAACGAATTTATGAATTTCACATCAATGAGGCTGAATGGTGAACAGTAACTAAGGAGAGAAAAAGCCATATGGAGCTGTTAAAACATTGGTCCAGTTATCACCATAAAAGAGGACAGTAAGGTCTACTGCACTATTTACCTTCACTAGTTCCCATTTTGTGGTAACTCACAGGTCTGCTGAACTCACGGGTTTGCTGAACAAGGGGGAAGTTTATTTTGTTACTGACGAACACAGTGCAGTCTCTATCACATCATCTCTAATAGTCCCAGCGCTTGTTTTTTCTCTTCTTCTTGAGTCACATTCCCAACAGGTAACTCTTCTACTCATTGCCCCCCCCCAGTGGACATGTATATATTGCTCTCAGTTTACACAGTTATTACATCCCTCTCCCCTTAAGCATTTTTATACAACTCACAGGAACCCTATAACTATCTTTAACTCTGGTTAAGTGCCAACCAACACTATTAACTTTCACTTAGTTCAACTGAAAATCTTTAAGGTAACTGGGCAACTTGGTTTCCCTTTTTGACTTTCTCCTTACTGGAGTTGCATTTGTTACAGTTCTTTGTTCAGTCTCTGAGCTCCCTACAGCTTCAACAGCTGCTGGATCCTCCAACTTGTCACTACTGAGTAGCACTTCCTCAGCTTCGAGCCATGTGTCATTTTTTTCGTCGACCTGACTTGACTGAATAGAGCCAGCTGGTTGGTTGCTGTTGCATTTTCCTGGTCTCTGGTGGTGAGTGTGAATCTGGTCCACATGTCTCCTCACTACTCTCCCATCACCCAGCATCACTTTGTATGACACTGGTCCAGTCACCGACTCAATAATTCCCGGGATCCACTTGGGTCCTAGACTGAAGTTCTGGGTCAGCACTGAGTCTCCTGTGTTGAACCAGCATCCTTTTGCCTTCTTGTTGTGATCTTTTATCTGTCTTTCTTGGTTTCCCTTCACTCTCCTGCTTAGATCTGGGTGGATTGAATCTAGGGTGCAACGTAGCTTCCTCCCGAGAAGCAGCTCTGCTGGGGATAGACCTGTTGTAGTGTGAGGAGTTACTCTGTAGCTAAATAACACTCTGGCTACCTTAGCTGTCAGTGTGCCTTCTGGACATTTTTTCATCATTCTCTTGAATGTTTGTACCCCTCTCTCTGCTAACCCATTACTGGCAGCATGGTAGGGTGCAGAGGTCACATGACGGATATCATTTTTGTTCAAGAAGTCTTTGAACTCGGTGCTGGTGAAACAAGTGCCATTATCAGACACCAACAACTCAGGCAGTCCATGGTTACTGAAACTTGTACGCAGGCACTCAATTGTGGTGGCTGAAGTCGCAGAGTTCACTGGATACACATCCATCCACTTTGAATGTGCATCAATGAGCACAAAAAACATTTTTTCCATAAACGGTCCGGCATAATCCACATGGATACGGCTCCACGGTTTGTCAGGCCAATCCCAGGGGTGTAATGGAGCTGGTGCAGGAATGTTGCGATGCTCTTGACATGTTGTACAGCCCCTTACAGTATCCTCCACCTCTTTGTCCAACTTTGGCCACCATACATAACTCCTAGCCAGTGCCTTCATTCTGGACACTCCAGGGTGGCACTGATGAAGCTGCCTCATAACATTTTCTTGACCTGGATTTGGCACAATCACTCTCGAGCCCCATAACACACACCCATTCTGGATACTGAGTTCATGTTTCCTCACCTCATAGGGGGCAAACTCCTCCCCTTTCAGTTTTGATGACCAGCCATTTCGTACCATCTCCCGCACCCTTGAGAGTATTGGATCTTTGTCTGTCCATGCTTTCACTTGATCAGCTGTCACCAGCGTGATGTCAGAACTCTCCAGCATGAGAACTCTCTCTTCCCGTCTCTCCCCTTCCACTTTTTCTGGTAAAGGAAGGCGGCTCAGGGCATCCGCATTGCAGTGATACTTCCCTTCCTTATACACTATCGTGTATTCGTAGGCTCTCAAGGTTACTGCCCACCTTTGGATTCTGGGTGAGGCCATCTGTGGTATGGCTCGCATCTCACTGAAAAGTGACAACAAGGGCTTGTGGTCTGTCACTATAGTGAATTTTCGTCCATAAATATACTTGTGGAAACGTTTTATTCCGAACATCACTGCTAGTCTTTCCTTATCCAGTTGTGAATAGTTCTTCTCAGCTGCATTTAATGTTCGTGAGGTGAATCCAATGGGCCTCTCAGCTCCATCTGGCATCCGATGTGACAGCACGGCACCTACTCCATACGGTGATGCATCTCATGACAGCACAATGTCCTTCTCTGGGTTGTAATGCACAAGCACTTCAGCAGACTGCATCATTTCTTTTGATTTTTCAAAAGCAACTTGCTGTGCCACTCCCCACTGCCACCTTGTGTCTTTTTGTAGTAGTTTGTGCACTGGAGTGAGAACAGTTGACAGATTGGGCAGGAACTTGTTGTAATAGTTTAACAGTCCAAGGTATGCCTTCAACTCTGTCACATTTGAAGGTGTGGGTGCCTCTTGGATTGATTGCACCTTCTCATGGACTGGGTGCAGTCCTGTTGCATCCACCTTATGACCCAGAAACATCACTTCCTCATTCATGAATAAGCATTTGGCTCTTTTAAGTCGGAGACCAGCTTCCTGTAGCTCAGGGGTGTCAAACCTGATCCATAAAGGGCCTTGTGGCTGCAGGTTTTCATTCCAGCCATGCAGCAGCACACCTGACTTGGCTCATTCAATCAACTGAACTGTCTTCACACAGTCAAATACTTGCAGCCACACCCACCCTTGATTAAAGGGTGGGTGTGTCAGTTGATTGAATAAGCCAAATCAGGGTGCTGCTGCATGGCTGGAATGAAAACCTGCAGCCACACGGCCCTTTATGGATCAGGTTTGACACCCCTGCTGTAGCTGTTTCAGCACCATGGCCAGAGTCTGCAGGTGCTCTTGGTCATCTTTCCCTGTGAGGAGAATGTCATCGAGGAAGATGGTGACACGAGGGATGCCCTGCAGCAGTCCCTCCATGGTCCGTTGGAATATCGCTGGGCTTGATGAAATGCCAAAAGGTAGCACTCTGTATGTGAACAATCCTTTATGAGTATTTATGGTCACATACTTCTTTGCTTTCTCATCCAGGGGAATCTGGTGATAGGCATGACTCAGATCTAACTTTGTGAACTTCTGTCCACCTGACAGCGTAGCAAACAAGTCCTCAATTCTGGGAATTGGGTACTGTTCCAGTTTGGAGATCTGATTTACAGTCAGTTTGTAATCTCCGCACAGTCTTACTGTGTCATCAGGTTTTAACACAGGGACCACAGGCGCGGCCCACTCAGCATCTTTTACTGGTTCAATAATCTCCTGGGAAAGGAGACGGTTGAGTTCAGCCTCAACTCTTCCTCTCATGGCATATGGGACGGCCCTGGCTTTAAGAAACCTGGGGGCTGCTTCCTTGTCCACATATATTTTCGCTGGGGGGCCTTTAAATCTCCCGAGTTCATCATTGAAAACCTCCCCATACTCCCCCAGTGCCTCCTCCAAGGTCTCTTTTTTTACATGATGGATTTGAGTTTCTGGTCTCCCCTGTACCTCTTCTAAGGTTTCTTTCTGGATGTGATGGACCTGGGGTGCTGATCTCCACTGTAAACCTAGCCTTCTAATCCAGTACCTACCTACCAGACTGGGGCCTGAACCTGCTACAACTACCACAGGCAAGTCTTGCACTCGCCCTTTGTGCTGCACCTTAACCACAGCTGCTCCCAAGACTTTTACTCTATGCCCTGTATATGTTCTGAGTCTCACCCTACATGGGCGTAGTTTTTGTGCCTCTTTTCCCCCTAAAGTTTTGAACACCGAGTGGTTCATTACTGTTACCCCACAACCTGAGTCCATCTCAAACCGAGTGTCTGTCTCATTAACTGTCAGTGTCTCTATGAATGGCTCTTCTGCTGGTACATCAAGTTCATCAATTTTGTACAGTGTGAACATGACTTCCTCTGTATCAATGCCATCTTTGTCATCCTCCCCCTGACTGACATAATTTGCTCCCTGAGTTCTCCCCTGCTTTCCCGTCTGTACACCACCCCCTCTAGTCTTTGCATTACTAGCTGGGCCTTTGGACCTACACACTTTCTGAATGTGGCCAACTTTACCACATTTGTGACAGGTTTCTTTAATAAACCTACAGTCCCCAGCCCTGTGCCGCTCACCTCCACACCTGTAGCAAGCCTTATGTTGATGCTGCTGCCAACTAGGGGTCTGTTTTGTTGACATTTTGTGCACTGCCTGAGGTGTCTTTATGGGTGATGGCGCAAACTCCAAAGATTGTAAGTCTTTTACATCTTTGCTGGCTGTCTCAATGGCCTGGGCCAGCTTCAGTGCCTTTTCGAAGCTCAAATCCGGCTCTGACAACAGTCGGCGCTGTATGCGGTCATCTCCGATGCCACAGACCAGTCTGTCACGTATCATTTCTGATAACTTGTCTCCATAGTTGCAGTCTTGTGCTAATTTCCTCAGAACAGCAACATATTCCATAACTGTTTCTCCATGCTTTCTGTTTCTGGAATTAAACTTGAAACACTGCACAATCTCGCTGGGTTTGGGGTTGAAATGGTCCTTTAATAACTTGACAAGTTCATTAAACGTCTTGTCTCCTGGCTTGGCGGGACTGACTAAGTTCCTCATGAGGCTATAAGTCTGACTGCCCACTGAACTGAGCAAAATAGCTTTCTGTCGACCTGCATCGTCAATCTCATTAGCTTCAAAAAAATGGTGGAGCACCTCACAATATTCCTCCCACGTCTGGGTTTGGCTATCAAAAGGAGCAGTACTTCCCACCATAGCCGCCGCCATGCTCTTTACTTATTTATTTATTTATTACAAAGTCCGGTTTGTTTTGCTAACTTAGCAACTTAGCAGAGACTCTTACTCATTCGTCTGCATTCACACGAGGCATCCGCCGTAACATTATCCTCGTCGCCATTTATGTGGTAACTCATGGGAGACTTTTTGCTGAACAAGGGGGAAGTTTATTTTGTTACTGACGAACACAGTGCAGTCTCTATCACATCATCTCTAATAGTCCCAGCGCTTGTTTTTTCTCTTCTTCTTGAGTCACATTCCCAACAGGTAACTCTTCTACTCATTGCCCCCCCAGTGGACATGTATATATTGCTCTCAGTTTACACAGTTATTACACATTTACAGTGTCTTGCAAAAATATTCACACCCCCCCCTGTTGTTTGTCCTGTTTTGTCACATTACAAGCTGGAATTAAAATGGATTTCTGGAGGGTTAGCACCATTTGATTTACACAACATGTCTACCACTTTAAAGGTGCAAACTGTATTTTTTTTATTGTGACACAAACAATAATTAAAGTGAAAAAAACAGTAATCTAGAGTGTCCATAGGTATTCACCCTCCAAAGTCAACTTTTTTTTGTAGAACCAACTTTTGCTGCAATTACAGCTATAAGTCTCTTGGGGTATGTCTCTATTAGCTTAGCATAGCTAGCCACTGGGACTTCTGCCCATTCCTCAAGGCAAAACTCATCCAACTACTTCAAGTTAGATGGGTTGTGTTGGTGTACAGCAATCTTCAAGTTGGACTGAGGTCTGGGCTTTGACGAGGCCATTCCAAGACATTTAAATGTTTCCCTTTAAATCATTCCAGTGTGGCTTTAGCAGTATGTTTGGGTCATCGTCCTGCTGAAATGTGACCTTTGTCCCAGTCTCAAACCTCTGGCTGACTCAAGGAGGTTTTCCTCCAGACTTGCCCTGTATTTAGTGCCATCCATCTTTCCTTCAATCCTGACCAGCTTTTCTGTCCCTGCAGATGAAAAACATCCCCACAGCATGATGCTACCACCAACATGCTTCACTGTAGGAATGATGTTCTCAGGGTGATGGGAAGAGTTGGGTTTGCGCCACACATGGTGTTTCCTATGATGGCCAAAAAGTTCAATTTTAGTCTCGTTTGACCAGAGAATCTTCTTCCATGTGTTTGGAGACTCTGCCACATGCTGCTGAGCAAACTCCAAATGTATTTTCTTTTTTTTTCTTTAAGTAATGGCTTTTTTTCTGGCCACTCTTCCATAAAGCTCCACTCTGTGGAGTGTATGGCTTAAAGTGGCCCGATGGACAGATACTCCCATCCCTATGTGGATCTTTGCAGCTTCTTCTGTGTTATCTTTGGTGTCTTTGTTGCATCTCTGATTAATGCCCTCCTTGCCTGATCTGTGAGTTTTGGTGGGCGGCCTTCTCTTGTCAGGTTTGTAGTGGTGACATATTCCTCCCATTTTGCTCTAATGGATTTAATGGTGCTCCCTGGGATATTCAAAGTTTGGGATTTTTTTTTTTTTATAACCCAACCCTGATCCATACTTCTTCACAACTTTGTCTCTGACCTGTTTGGAGGCTCCTTGGTTTTCATGTTGCTTGCTTAGTAGTGTTGCAGAGTCAGGGTCCTTCCAGAACAGGTTGATTTACAGAGACGTCATGTAACAGATCATGTGACACTTTGATTGCACACAGGTGGATCTTAATCAACTAATGATGTGACTTATGAAGTGAATTGGTTGGACCAGCTCTTATTTAGGGGTTTCATACGAAAGGGGGTGAATACCTATGCACACTCCAGATTTCTGTCTTTTCATCTTATTTATTGTTTGTGTCACAATTAAAAAATTCACCTTAAAGTGGTAGGCATGTTGTGTAAATCAAATGGTCCTAACCCCTCAAAAATCCATTTTAATTCCAGCTTGTAATGCAACAAAATAGGACAAACACCAACAGGGATGAATACTTTTGCAAGACACCATAACACATCCTGTACCACCATCAATTGTAATAATCCATGTTGTAATTCTTTGTCAGTGCATTTTCACTATAAATCAATAAATCAGTATTGATTCCTTTTTTCAATAATATATGGCAACACTGCTTCTGACAACTGCACAACCCCACACACAACTGTTAACAAATTAGCAACTTTTGAATATATCGGAAGTTATTATGCCCCTCCACCCCCCAGTCCAGCCTAAACACCCCCACCCCCCAAAAAAACAAACTTTGGTCCCAGGAACACAATGCAAGAACTTTGAGAACTAATATGTTTTCGAATACTTTTGTATTACGTGTCTTGACAGAGTCTTGCCAGCTGGAATTTTAGAAATGAATCATGAAGCCTGAGCAAATAGACCAAGAACTAAGAAGTTTCCTTGTAGTGTAAAGAAATTCTGTCATTGAACATAAACTATGAATGTTTGATTAGACAATGGAAATTTGATTTGTGTCAAGTGTTACTGGGATTGGCTCCGGATCCACAGTGACCCTGAACAGAAGAAAGCTGTTACTAAAAATGAATGAATGACAATGAAAGTATAATCTCTCAAACAACTTGAGTCAGCAAAATTTTATTATTATTATTATTATTATTATTATTATTATTATTATTATTATTATGGGTCCAAGCAGTGAACTTGTGAGTCCTCTGTATCTTTGTTCCTTTTTCTCAATTTTTTTTCTTCAGTTTTCTCAAAAAACTATTTTTGATGTCCCATTACAAACCACTGGACCAAACGTCCCAAAACTTAGTCAGGATCATTTTCAGAAAGTCACTGATCTTGAGTTGTGAAACAAATTTTGACACGTTAACCTATTTGGATTATACAAGAAAAGGAACAAAGGAATCGTCATCAAAATGGCTAAGTACAGTAGATGTCACATTTCATCAATGTGTGTTCTGATTTTCATGAAACTTTACATGTTCAATCTTTACAACATTCTGTGGCTGATTCCCATGTTTTGTAAAAATAAATGACTTGTAGGTGCTCGAGCTAAAAATTCAGAAAAAGCTCAAATTTGGGAGAGTTCATCATAGCAATACTTTCTTACTCTTCTCAAAATTAGGTTTGGTTTGGCTGTCGCGCATAACAGATCCAAGTTCTGTATCAACTGTCTTGTTTGCGGTCATGAATTCTTTGACGGCTTAATAATCCAATTGCCGACTCACGGACTTTAGTACACTTATCATAAGGAAAACAATTTTAGCTACAGAACAGCCTGCACAAAAAAAAAGCAAGGATGGATTGTTCTGGCCCACCTATGCTTTCTGCTTCCTACCAGCTTGGTCAACAGGTAATGAGCACGTGCTGCACCACCAGTAAGAGTGCAGCTGGTTGGTTCTTTCAAGCTGGAACACTGCTGCTCGTCTGCAGTTTGCTAAAGATCATGTGGACAAGCCAGAAGGCTTTTGGAAAAATGTTTTGTGGACGGATGAGACCAAAATAAAACTTTTTCGTTTAAATGAGAAGCGTTATGTTTGGAGAAAGGAAAACACTGCATTCCAGCATAAGAACCTTATCCCATCTGTGAAACATGGTGGTGGTAGTATCATGGTTTGGGCCTGTTTTGCTGCATCTGGGCCAGGACGGCTTGCTATCACTGATGGAACAATGAATTCTGAATGATACCAGCAAATTCTAAAGGAAAATGTCAGAAGATATGTCCATTAACTGAATCTCAAAGAAGGTGGGTCATGCAGCAGGACAACGACCCTGCACACAAGTTGTTCTGCCAAAGAATGGTTAAAGAAGAATAAAGTTAATGTTTTGGAATGGCCAAGTCAAAGTCCTGATCTTAATCCAATCGAAATGTTGTGGAAGGACCTGAAGCGAGCAGTTCATGTGAGGAAACCCACCAACATCCCAGAGTTGAAGCTGTTCTGTATGGAGGAATGGGCTAAAATTCCTCCAAGCCGGTGTGCAGGACTGATCAACAGTTACCGGAAATGTTTAGATGCAGTTATTGCTGCACAAGGGGGTCAGACCAGATACTGAAAGCAAAGATTCACATACTTTTGCCACTCACAGATATGTAATATTGGATCATTTTCCTCAATAAATAAATGACCAAGTGTAATATTTTTGTCTCATTTGTTTAACTGGGTTCTCTTTATCTACTTTTAGGACTTGTGTGAAAATCTGATGATGTTTTTGGTCATATTTATGCAGAAATATAGAAAATTCTAAAGGGTTCACAAACTTTCAAGCACCACTGTTTTTTTTTTTTTTTGATTGATTTATTTATTGCTTTATTCCGAACAGTAAAGAAGATATAAAAACAAACAGAATATGTTCTGTGCGGCATAGTGGTGTAGTGGTTAGCACTGTTATCTCACAGCAAGAAGGTTCTGGGTTTGAGCCCAGTGGCTGATGGGGTCCTTTCTGTGCGCAGTTTGCGTGTTCTCCCCGTGTCTGCGTGAGCACCCTCCTTGTTTGTTCATTCAAACAAGGTATGAGTGTGTGTGTGTGTGTGTGTGTGTGTGTGTGTGTGTGTGTGTGTGTGTGTGTGTGTGTGTGTGAATGCTTGTTTCCCAAGCCCAGAAATGGGAGGGTTGTGACAGAAAGCGCATCTGGCTTTCTGTCAAACAGAAAACATAGAGAACATATGTTCTATAGAACATATGTTCTCCATAGAGAACTATGTTCTCTATGGAGAACAACTATGCTCCAAGTAATATGACATGTGGATCAATAGGGTCCACATGGACCCTGACCTGGCAGCAGTGCTGGACAAGGGAGAAGATGATGATGAAGTCTGTGTTATGGGGTAGGGTGATGAGACAACAGCCCTTTCTCACTTTTTTTTTTTGGGGGGGGGGGGGGGGGGGTAATCATTGTGGTGCATGCTATAGTCTGTTGAAAACAAGGTAGAACATTTTGGGCATAATCCGAAAATACCGTATATATTTTGATGCAAAACAAAACTACTCATTTTATCTAGGAGTGGGAAATGTACAGTAGACTCATACTCAAGTGAATGTACTGTTGCTTCCAAAAAATGTACTTTGAGTCGAGGAAAAGTACATGTCCTAAAAGCTACTTAATTAATATTAAATCACAGCTTGTTAGTACTTAATGTTGTCAGTATTTTTAATTGTGAGTGCTTGTGGTACATGTCTCTTTATACTTTTATAACTTAAGTAATTTAAGGTTTAAGGGCCAACATTTGGACCAGTAGCATAGTCTCCTCAAGGGTCCCCGGTTCATTTGTGGGTTCAGGTTACTGCATAGTGTTAGAAAATGTAGAGAGCACACTGGTCATGTGACCATGTTTTTTTCATGGAGAATCTATGCCATTACCAATATGAGAATCATCTACAGTTGTAAATTGACTGATAGCCTAATAACTCTGGATCAGATGTTAAAAAAAAAGTTATTTGGGAGCATTCAAGTAACACCAGCCATCCACCTCTGTAATCTACAGTGCCTAAGAAAGACACCAGGGAACCAAGCCATTTAAACTGACTTTGGAACTCTATTTCTACTACAGTTCCATCTCAGATGCTGCCATGTTATTATGTTTTTAATCAATCATTTTCAAAATCCCCGGGTCAGTTGAAGACTCAGAGTTTTTTTGGAGAACCAACCTTAATGTGCTCTCCAAGGTTTGTTTACCTCTTGCCTTGCAAGAGGTAAACAAATGCTTGTTGACCTGTGTTCAGCTGTAGCTACCACTACTAGTGCTAGTATAATGTATAGTCATACAAAGCCAAACATATACATATATAATTTTTAATGCATACTGGCATGGGTTATTGTTTGCCATTTTGGACACCATATCAGTAACTTCATGAAGTCACAGATTGTATAACAGATAAGTGAGAAAACAATATTTCTCTCTCAATATTTTAACTCTATGGGTTACTGTCTGTGTGGAGTTTTATGTCTTTATTTGCTGCATGGTTTACCTTTGAGTTCTCTGGTTTCTTCACACCTCCCAAAAGCATGCATGTAGGCTTGACTGATTTGCCTGTAAGAGTGAATGAACGTGTGAATGTGTGTGTGCATGGTGGCTCACGATTGGAATGACATCCCATCTATAGCGTATTCTTGCCTTAGTATTGGCTCCGGACCCATAGAGACACTGCCCAGGATAAAGTGGTAACCGAAAATGAATGAATGAATAATTGGACCTATACAGAACACCAATGTACCTTTAGAGCATTACTCAAAAAGCTGATTAAAGTTACACCACATGCACCTTCACAGGTACCACTCCAGCAACAAGGAACTGTACTGGCCTGAGTTTCCCAAAAGCAGTGTAGCACAAAGATCATCATTAAATGGTAGCGCGAGCAGCACAATGAACACTCTCTCTCCTAGTTAAGATGCTCTTAGCATTAAGAGGCTTTTGGAAAACCCACCCCAGTTTGGTACCTTTTTTCTGAGAGGGTATGAGAGAATTTTAAACTGCCCTACCTAATAAAAGATTGTGAATACAATTTTTTTAAAATTAAATCTGCTTAACATGGTCTTTTGGTGTACATATACTGAATTTCCATCCTTATAAAGAAAAGGTTCTTCAACAGGGGCGTAGCTAGAATTTTTCAAAGGGGGGGGTCACACACTGACTGGCAGCCTGAGTACATTATGTAACAAAAAATAATTACCATTGCTAGTTTTAGGTCGCTTAGAAACCGGATCTTCCATTATTGCCGTTTCTTCCACGTTTTCTTGATGTTGTGTTCGAGAAACGGCACACTAAAACTTAGCTTCGAAGCCACAAAATGCAACTTTGATGGAAAAAAAAAAAAAAAATATATATATATATATATATATATATATATATATATATATATATATATATATAATAAATTGCTTACTTCTCTTCATGTCGAAAGAAGGAGGAAAGTTTCGCTTGTTTTGACATGGCGAATTATTAATACAAGAGGAAATATTCATAATTTGCAACGAAAAAGACTGCAGCTACACTGGCAGCTTGACCATGCTTTCTAGTGCGATTGTGTTGCGCTTGCACAGAACTGTTTCAGTCCTGAGCGCCTTGGCTCGTGCACCTGAAGGCGTGCCTTGGGCTGCGCGTGCACCTAATGAGCTCCGGCACATGTGCTGTTAACAAAGAACACCTGTCTTTAATCAATGAACTATGTTTGGGCTATTTAAGGACTGCGCCCATGCAAGGACAATGTGAAGTATTACATTGCGTCTAGTGTGCCTTACTGAGCCTTGTTTCCTGTCCCTGTCCTTGCTGATCTCCTGGTTTTTCGACTCCTGTTTCTCGTCCCTTGATCTTGTATAGTTTTGCCTCTGATATTCTGTCCATGCCTCGATTGACCTCCTGCCTGTTTCCTCGATTACGACTTTGCCTGCTGTTGCGGACTGTTTGCCTGTTGTGTGCATTTCATGCACTTTATGCTCATAGCGCACTGTGTATTATTTAACATATCTGCACTTACATCCACCTCTCCTGCACACACTCTGACAAACTGGGTTTTCGCGCCCAAACCACAGGAAGTCCATACAAGGTTATAGAAACCCTAATGAGGCTGAGGTGACAATCTAGTTTATAAAAAAATAAAAAGTTAGAAAAATTACAGTGGGCGCTTTTCTAATATTCTTATGTGGCTATTGAAAAAATGTATGGTCCGACAAAAGGGGGGGGGTCACGGGCACCCCAGGACCTCCTCCCAG
The DNA here is from genome assembly GCF_027579695.1 of Neoarius graeffei. NCBI lineage: Eukaryota > Metazoa > Chordata > Actinopteri > Siluriformes > Ariidae > Neoarius > Neoarius graeffei. The sequence goes on from NC_083591.1 coordinate 37,212,083, forward strand.
CTACGCCCCTGTTCAAGGTCTTTAGGACAATTAAGAGTTCTTAGCTTCTTAAACAGGTTCAAATTGAACCCTCTCTAAATAGAAAGACACCTTTTGTTCTGTCATACCACTTCTCCACCCAGGCCAGGTCAGAGCCGGTGCCGAATCATGAACCAGTTCTTCACATTTCGACAGCCAAAGAATGGGCTCTCAGCCAGGGAAACTGATTCCAGAGTGGCACCAACTGTGGTGCCAAGAGTGGATTGTCTAAAACCAAGAACTACTGTACTTACAGCAGGGGCTAGGAGCAGGATTATTGTGATCAGCATAACCAGCTAAAACTTTGTGGCTGCGATTTAAAAAAAAAAAAAAACTAGTTTAGTGTCTATTCTGACTAATCCAAAGAAGAAGGAAATTAAATGATGGAGTCTGTTATTGTTGTTGTGCTTGGCGAGTTTGCAGGGCTGGCTAGAGACACTAGCAGTGGGACTAGCAGCTGAGAAAGTGGAGACATAGTGACATAATGACATGAGTCATTCCTGAGTTATGGGTGTGCTGGACAAAGAAAAACACTAAAATGTGCAGAGCCATGTGGGCTGCTTCATTACATTACAATTTTTAGTGTCCAGGACTAGGGTTGGGAATCTGTACCTTAGAAGGACCAACTGAAAACCTTTTATGGCACAGGTTCCCAACCACGATCCTGTCCTACACATTTTAATGTTTTCTCGATGATATTGATTGATGAGTCAAGCAGCTGATTAATTGGGTCAGATTTGTTGGGAGCAGGGAAGATTTGAACACATCTCCTCATTCATAAGGGGGTTTGTTCTGTATTTTGACTATTTTCTACATTATAGAAAAATACTGAAGACATAAACTATGAAATACCACATGGAATATATATGGGATTATGTGGTCAACAAAAAAAAAAGTGTTTAAAAACATGTTTCATATTTTAGATTTTTCAAAGTAGCCAGTGTTTACCTTGACGATGCTTTGCAGACTATTGGCATTACTTTTAACCAGCTTCATGAGGTAGTCACCTGGAATGCTTTTCAATTAACAGGTGTGCCTCATCAAAAGTTAATTAGTGCAAAATCTTGCCTTCTGAATGCATTTGAGACCAAAACAGTAAATCTTCTTCTTTAGCATTCTACCTGATGGCAGGTTCGCTCTGACAGGTTCAGCCATCAAAGCTATTAGGGAAGAATTACAGTAGTGGTTTCCTGTTGCCTTCTACTGGGTTATTATAGAGGTTTATTTATATTGTCCACACCTATGGACAATTTAAAGTAGCTAGTTAACCTAATGGGGCAGTGTGGTGGTGCTGTGTGCCTCACAACAAGAAGGTCCTGGGTTTGAGCCCAGTGGCTGGCGAGGGCCTTTCTGTGTGGAGTTTGCATGTTCTCCCTGTGTCTGCGTGGGTTTCCTCCAGGTGCTCTGGTTTCCCTCACAGTCCAAAGACATGCGGGTTAGACTAATTGGTGGCTCTAAATTGACCGTAAGTGTGAATGTGAGTGTGAATGGTTGTTTGTCTCTATGGCCAAGTTTACATTAGACCGTATCTGTCTCGTTTTCTTCGCGGATGCACTGTCCATTTACATTAAAACGCCGGGAAACGGGAATCCGCCAGGGTCCACGTATTCAATCCAGATCGTGTCTGGTCCGGTGCTGTGTAAACATTGAGAATACGCAGATACGCTGTGCTGAGCTCTAGCTGGCGTCGTCATTGGACAACGTCACTGTGACATCCACCTTCCTGATTTGCTGGCGTTGGTCATGTGACGCGACTGCTGAAAAACGGCGCGGACTTCCGCCTTGTATCACCTTTCATTAAAGAGTATAAAAGTATGAAAATACTGCAAATACTGATGCAAATACTGCCCATTGTGTAGTTATGATTGTCTTTAGGCTTGCCATCCTTCCACTTGCAAGTGGTAAGTGACGTGCATGCCCGATATGCACTAGGATCACACACACAGCGGCTCAGTCCCGAATCACTGCTCGTGCACTTCACTCGCGCGCTCTGTGAGCTGCGCAGGGCCGGAGTGCGCACCCTCCAGAGGGCACTCGCTGTTCAGGGCGGAGTGATTTGGAGCGCAGGATGCCTGCGGAGCCGAGCGTATCCGTGTATTGGCGTTGCTGTGTGCACACGAATCGTGTATTGGCATTGCTGTGTGCACGCTAATCATTTTAAAAACGTTAATCTGATGATCCGCTGATACAGTCTAATGTAAACCCCACCTATGTGTTGGCCCTGCGATGATCTGGTGAATTGTCCAGGGTGTACCCCGCCTCTCGCCCATAGTCAGCTGGGATAGGCTCCAGCTTGCCTGTAACACTGTACAGGATAAGTGGCAAGATAATGGATGGATGGTTAACCTAAGTGCATGTCTTTGGATGGTGGGGGAAACCAGAGTACCCCCACACAGACACGGGGAGAACATGCAAACTCCACAAAGAAAGGCCCCTGTCAGCTACTAGGCTCGAACCCAGAACCTTCTTGCTGTAAGGTGACAGTGCTAACCACTACACCATAGTGCTGCCCCAAACAGTCTCATCTCATCTCATTATCTCTAGCCGCTTTATCCTGTTCTACAGGGTCGCAGGCAAGCTGGAGCCTATCCCAGCTGACTACGGGTGAAAGGCGGGGTACACCCTGGACAAGTCGCCAGGTCATCACAGGGCTGACTCATAGACACAGACAACCATTCACACTCACATTCACACCTACGGTCAATTTAGAGCCACCAGTTAACCTAACCTTCATGTCTTTGGGGGAAACCGGAGCACCCAGAGGAAACCCACGCGGACACGGGGAGAACATGCAAACTCCACACAGAAAGGCCCTTGCCAGCCACGGGGCTCGAACCCGGACCTTCTTGCTGTGAGGCGACAGCGCTAACCACTACACCACCGTGCCGCCCGCCCCAAACAGTCAATAGTAAATAATAAACAAACAGTAAACAGTCCTATTCCACAACTTTAGTAATCCATATTATGTCAAGAACCGCTCAAGTAAGTAAAGAGAAACACTGTCTTTTAACTGATAAAACAAACAAAAACAAAAAAACACTGAACTAGAGGGTGTGTCCAAACTTTTGACTGGTACTTGAGCAAGAAATGAAAAGAAAAGAAAACTTGCGAGGGAAATTAATTTTGAGTGATGATAAGTCGGGTATGCGACTCTGTCCTGTTGAACTGAAGGAACGTGAGAATGGCTCACCTGTGGCAGGTGTTTCCGGTACCCACTGGAGCGAGCCGACCTGGCGCAGCTGGAAAGCCGTTTTCACCTCGCTGCAGGTGTGCGCGCGCGCGGCGGACGCCACGGCCAGGTGTGTGAGCAGCAACGCCGCGATCCAGCACACGTTCACTCGCAGGAACAGCCCTCGGGACATGGCAGCATCTCATGTGGAGAGGTCTGTGCGAATCGCTCGGAGACGGCGCGAAACCCAAAATCGCAGTCAAACGCAAAGAAGAAAACCATAAACTTGACGCGATCAGGCTCTTCACTGATTAGTTTATCACATCATTCACTGTTCTTATGCAGCCGGGGTAGAAGAGAGCTGTGTCATATACTGTTTATAATGTATACATGTACCGTAAATGGTGTGATACAGCTTTAAGGGAATTCAGCACCACTGCGCATGTGTAGTTGTTGAGTATGACCAGAGCGAGATTAAAAATGCGCGCCTCGAGTGAGCAAGCTGTGTTGTATGTGTTCCAGTGAATTAATCAATATAATAATCTCCTGTGGAATACACCATTGAGTGGACATTGGATTATTTACATGGTGTCAGAAGTCTTGACGGACACTTTGCTTTGTTCGGGAGATGGCCAAGTTTAATCCACCGGAGAATTTCAGTTTCAATCGTCCGAATGAGTGGGCTGACTGGAAGCAACGTTTTCAACGGTTTCGTCTGGCTACAAAATTGAACAAAGAAGGTGGAGAAGTACAGGTCAGTTCGCTGATATATGCTATGGGCTCTGAGGCCGAGGACATTTTCAAGTCGTTCACTTTCACTGAGGTGGGGGATGAAGAGGACTTTGACAGAGTATTAGGAAAATACGACGAGTACTTCTTTCCCAAGCGAAATGTGATCCACGAGCGCGCTTGCTTCTACCAGAGAACACAGCGGCCCGGGGAACAGGCGGAAATGTTTATCAGACCGCTGTACGAGATGTCAGAACACTGTGACTTCAGTGCAAAGAGAGAGGAACACATTCGTGGCCGTATTGTTATGGGCATCCTTGATAAAGAACTATCACGTAAGCTGCAGTTGGAGGCTGATCTTACACTAGCCCAAACAGTGCAAACAGTTCGCCAGTCTGAAGAGGTAGCATTGCAGGTGCACCAGCAAGGGCAAGCATGCGTCTCAGTGCAAATAATCTTCCTTTTTTTTTAACAGAAGGATAATAAAATAAATCCATAATCATGCTCGACATGCATTCCATAAAATAAAAATCAAAGTTTTATCAAGTATCAAATCTTAAAAATCAGCCTAACCCAAAAATATATTGACTGATCATCTTATATTTGTATATCTGAAGGTGTTTTCTTCCCCTAACAGAAAAAGTTATACAGTACAACTTTATTTATTATGTCCAAAAGAAATAGCAAAACCCATTAATTAACAGTTGCACTAAACATCACTGATAGGCCGTAAGGTGAACCCCGTTTTCGTTTCATCTCGCTCCGACGTCTCCGAACTACGAAATATTTATTTTAAAACTAAGAATGAGTACTAGAAAGTGTGGCGAAAAAAGTTCTCACCTTATAATCCTGTCAATTCCTCGCACCGAGCGATCGCGTGGTGAAGTATTTTCCTCTAAAAATGATGTGTCGGGACATCACGTGACCGGTCTGGACCAATCGCGTTGCCGATTTTTGACCACAGATCAGCTGACAGCTTGCGTAATTACAGTCACATTAGTAGAAAAGTCTCCAAAACACCCTCCAAAGTGGGTGAAATGTCTTCTAAGTCCTAAATAGTGCTTTAAATACATCACTAAGAGAATATTGCATATATGTGGTATATTGAAGTGTTTATATTATTATTAGAATAAAAATAATTTTTATTATCACCATTATTATAGTACAAAATATGGTGTAATGGTCTATAACTAGGACCATTCATGTATTCATTCTCTTAGGTTATTAACTATAAAGTACTGATCAACCATAAAACAATTTGCTTGAAAAACAGACCTACAATGTTACACAGGCAGTAATGGAATAGAGTATTGACTCGTCATTGTGGGCCATGGATTAGCCATAAAATGGCATATATAATATATAGGCAATGCGTGTGATTTCAGATCAAGATTTAAGAAATTGTGCAGGAAGGAGAAGAGTCCATAGGAATAATAATACACAATAATAATAATAATAATAATAATAATACCTATATATAATATTGCAGTTCTATTGCTCAGTTCAGAGGCACAATGGCAGGGATTCAAGTATTCACTACCTATGCAGCGGCACAGTAGAGGTAGGTAAACGCACTAGGCAGCACTATGCACCTGCAGCAGCGGCAACAAAGAAGATGCAAGACTGAGTCATCATACATCACACAACAGAACTATGTGGCAAATTGCAAACTTTAATAGAAAATGTAAACAACAAAACAGTGATATATATATACACATTACAAATGCAAATTTATATATACACAAAAAAAATAAATAAATAATATATATAAGTCCTGTGGCATGGTGCAAAAAGGCAGGGGTCAGCATCCAGGCAATGACCTAGGTGTCAGTGACAGAGAAAGGGGGAGGGGGGGGGGGGAGACACACAGTGCTGTGACTAATTGTCTTCACATTGAACAGTAGCAAGTAGCATTCTATGGTCATGTATGAGAAGTTAGTACATGGCTTACTTGTCCTTCTCTGGTGGGTTTGCTTACCTGCTGTTAAGGTCTCAGCTTTTGAAAGAGCTTCCCTTTGTCGTTTGCCTCCCTTTAAGACGAATTTGAGGTTTTTTTTACATATAATGCACAGGGCAGGAAGGACGGGACCTGAGCTGGACATAGGCAGTGCTGACCTGGATCTAAGACTCTTAGTGCTGCCTGATGTTGAGGGGCCAGCTTCGGAGGGGGAGGCAGCTTCGGGGGGTCTTGCGGCGTCTTGAGTTTCATCTCCCCCTTCTTTCTCGCGCACCATACGCTTTCCCGCTCGTTCAATAGCAAGTTTGTCCGTAAACCTGCGGTAACATGCAGGGTGGAAGGCAGCATCCTCGGGTATCTTGTCAAACTCTAATCGGCTACTCTCCTGTTCTCACCGCTCAACTGCAGCCACTGTCGGATACTGTCCCAGTATGTATTCCACCGTTTGAAGGTAAATTCCTGGGTCACTCCGTGCTTCACAGAAGCTATATGCATATAGCACTGCTTACGTGCAAGACGTTTTCTCCTTTTTGCCGTTATTTCCAAACTTTCCTCTCCTCCACTGCTGCTAGACGAGGCTGTGGCGGCTGCCATGTTGGTCTCTTGTTTACGAAATGGGGCTACGTCACGGGTGTTTATGGGATACGTCAGCAACTGTGGAACCTGTTCTGTAGCGAAATCTTATTCCACGGTGCCAAAATATCATTCCGCGCCAATGACATTAGTTCGCTTTTTCAAGCCTTCGTGCGAAAAATTGACAGCATTACAAGGTGAGAACTTTTTGATGACGTCGTTTCATAATACGTCCATTTTTAAGAATTGGATATTATGTAGTTCGGAGACGTTGGAGCGGAATCTTGTTTCTGAAAGACTTTTCGGGGTTCACCTTACGGCCTATGAGCGCAACACTATGCTTTGATAAAAACTGGTATTTTGTCTCCCTCTGCTGGTGAAACCTAGAAAGCAGGCATTGTCTGTTGGAAAGTCAATCATCCATCCATTATCTCGAGCCGCTTTATCCTGTTCTACAGGGTCGCAGGCACAGTAGCGGTTCCAGAGATTTTTCCTTAGGGTGGCAAAGGAGGGGCATAGGTTGTCGATGCAGCGGTTTATGCAAATCGTAGAAATCATTTTTGCTTACGCTCAAGAAAGATTCACAATCAAGTTATCTTGTCAAGTATGTATTGAGCTATTGTACCATCAAGGAAAACGGATTCAACCATCTAAACCGTCTTTTCTGAAAGTATATTCCCAAGCAGTAAATGGAACTATTCTGTCCTAGCGATGTATCAAAAAATAGACAGATAGCGAACGGTTTAGATTGTGGATCTTTACTGAAGACTTCAAACTTATACAGATGTGTTCATCCTCAATTTCTGTAAAACTAAAAGAAACAAAGTATATCACTAAACTGAATAGCACACAGGTGAAAACGCGAGCTAGGCTGACCTGTTAGTAATGCTAACAGAACGTCTCTCTCTGGGTGAAGCCATTTCAAAATTACGGGGGTGGGGTGGGGTGTGAAATAACATAAATAACGGTAGGTAGAGATGAGATGAGGGCTTAGTATCTCTGTAGATAGATAATTGAATTTCAAAAATGTGTTTTAATAAATAATTCTTTTTAAAATGGGGGGCAACTGGGGTGGCAAGACATATTTTTACAGTGGCAACTGCCACCTTTTGCCACCCCTTAAAACCGTGCCTGCGCAGGCAAACTGGAGCCTATCCTAGCTGACTATGGACGAGAGGCAGGGTACACCCTGGACAAGTCACCAGGTTATCGCAGGGCTGACACAGAGACAAAGAACCATTCACACTCACATTCACACCTATGGTCAATTTAGAGCCACCAGTTAGCCTAACCTGCATGTCTTTGGACTGTGGAGGAAACCAGAGCACCCGGAGGAAACCCACACAGACATGGGGGGAACATGCAAACTCCACACCGAAAGGCCCTCGCCAGCCACTGGGCTCAAACCCAGGACCTGCTTGCTGTGAGGCGACAGTGCTAACCAGTACACCACCGTGCCGCCACCTGTTGGAAAGTTGGGTACCATCAATACTTCGGTATTTTGTTCAGATTAGACGAAGCATGATCAGATTACATGGAGAATGAAAAAGAAAGGAGAAGCTGAACATCTTATTGAAAATAAACATTTATGATTGTCAAAGTAGTGATTCACTCTCTATGAGACAATTAATATATTTTCATATGAAACGAATATGTCAGCTCAGAAGCATAAATAAATAGTAGCAATTGTTCTGTCAAAACTTAAAAATCAACCGAACCCAAAAATATAGACTGATCATCTTATATTTGTATATCTGAAGGTGTTTTCTTCCCCTAACAGAAAAAGCTATACAGTGTAGCTTTATTTATTATGTCCAAAAGAAATAGCAAAACCAACTGAATTAACAATTGCACTGAACACTTCATCACTGTACGCACTGTACTGCACTGTATGCTTTGATAAAAACTGGTAGTTTGTCGCCCTCTGCTGGTGAAATCTAGAAAGCAGGCACTGTCCTGTTGGAAAGCTGGGTACCATCAATACTTTGTTCAGATTAGACAAAGCATGATCAGATTACAGTACATGGAGAATGAAAAAGAGAGAAGATGAACAGCTCATTGAAAATAAACTTTTATGATTGCCAAAGTAGTGATTCAGTCTATGTGAGCCATTCAATATATTTTCATATATATATATAAAACCAATGTATCAGCTCAGAAGCAGAAATAAATAGTAGCAATTGTTCTGTCAAATCTTAAAAATCAACCGAACCTAAAAAATATATAGACTGATCATCTTATATTTGTACAGTGCTCAGCGTAAATGAGTACACCCCCTTTGAAAAGTAACATTTTAAACAATATCTCAATGAACACAAACAATTTCCAAAATGTTGACAAGACAAAGTTTGATATAACATCTGTTTAACTTATAACGTGAAAGTAAGGTTAATAATATAACTTAGATTATACATTTTTCAGTTTTACTCAAATTAGGTTGGTGCAAAAATGAGTACACCCCACTGAAAGTCTCTGGAGCAAAGCTAAATTGTAGACTACAAATGTCTAATTTAACAAGAATACAATCACAGGTGAGTCTAATTAGTCATTACACAGGTGTCCAGCAGACAGTTGACTATAAAAGGGTGTTACTTAAAGACCCCTTCCCATTTCATGCTGTCAGCAATGGCACCACATGGAAGAGAAATGACACAAGACCTGAGAAAGAAAATAATTTCTTTACACCACAAAGGTGAAGGCTACAAGAAAATCAGCAAAGCTTTACTTATCAGTCAGAATACTGTAGCAAAAGTGGTACAAAACTTTAAGAAAGATGGAACTGCAACCATCTTACAGAGACGTCCAGGTCATCCATGGAAGTTAACACCTCGGGAGGAGCGTCTTCTGATGAGAAGGGTTGAAGAAAATCGGCATGCAAGTTCACTGCAGTTATCTAAAGAAGTAGAAAGCCAAACTGGTGTGACTATTTCCCGTGACCCAATACAGCGTACACTGCAGAGGAATGGCATGCATGAATGCCGTCCATGAAAGAAGCCTCTCCTAAAGCCCAGGCACAAAAAAGCCCGCCTAGAGTTTGCCAGGGCCCATGCTGACAAAGATGAAGATGACTGGGACTCTATACTCTGGAGTGATGAGACCAAGATAAATGTTTTTGGAACTGATGGCTTCAAAACTGTATGGCGTCGCAAATGTGAGGAATACAAAGAAAAATGCATGGTGCTTACAGTGAAACATGGTGGTGGCAGTGTCCTTATGTGGGGCTGCATGAGTGCTGCTGGTGTCGGGGAGCTGCATTTCATTGATGGCATCATGAATTCACAGATGTATTGCTCTATACTAAAAGAGAAGATGCTACCATCACTCCATGCCCTTGGTCGTCGTGCACTTTTCCAACATGACAATGATCTGAAACACACATCTAAGGCCACTGTTGGATTTCTGAAGAAGAACAGGGTGAAAGTGATTCAGTGGCCAAGTATGTCTTCTGATCTGAACCCAATCGAACACCTATGGGGAATTCTGAGCATCACTCTCCATGCAGCATCCAGTAACTAAAAGAGGTCATGGTTGACGAATGGAAAAAGATTGATGTTGCAAAATGTTGCCAACTTGTTCATTCCATGCCTAGAAGGTGCTGTCATTAAAAATAATGGCGGCCATACAAAGTACTAGATGTAGTAGTTTTTGTTGTGGGGTGTACTCATTTTTGCACCACCCTAATTTGAGTAAAACTGAAAAATGTGTAATCTAGGTTATATTATTAACCTTACTTTCACGTTATAAGTTAAACAGAAGTTATATTAAACTTTGTCTTGTCAACATTTTGGAAATTGTTTGTGTTCATTGAGATATTGTTTAAAATGTTACTTTTCAAAGGGGGTGTACTCATTTACGCTGAGCACTGTATATCTGAAGGTGTTTTCTTCCCCCAACAGAAAAAGTTATACAGTACAGCTTCATTTATTATGTCCAAAAGAAATAGCAAAACCCGTTTAATTAACAGTTGCACTGAACACTTCCTCACTGAGCGCAACACTCTGCTTTGATAAAAACTGGTATTTTGTCTCCCTCTGCTGGTGAAACCTAGAAAGCAGGCACTGTCTGTTGGAAAGTCGGGTACCATCAATACTTTGGTACTTTGTTCAGATTAGACGAAGCATGATCAGATTACACGGAGAATGAAAAAGAGAGGGGAAGCTGAAAATCTCGTTGAAAATAAACATTTATGATTGCCAAAGTAGTGATTCACTCTCTGTGAGCCAATCAACATATTTTCATATGAAACTAATATATCAGCTCAGAATAAATAAATAGTCGCAATTGTTCTATTGGCAGCCACTGTAAGTAGCATCTTTAGAGAGATGCTAGTTAGTATTCTTCTTAAAGGGTACCTGTAGGGAATTTTAATTACTCGTTATTTCAAAAGATCACGTATGATACCAGTGGTTCCGTCATGTAACGTTCGTCATAAGCTCTTATCAAGTACATGCAAGTTTTAAGTCACTGCTCCGTCAGTTAGGCATGGTCAGCGACATGTTGCCTCCTTCACAAGCTGTTCCATCACCAGTAGTGATGCATAGTTGCTGTTTTGTCCGATTGCAAATCTACTTGCGCATAATCAGGCCCGTTTCAAGCTATTTGGGGGCCCTAGGCAAAGGGGGATCTGGGGCCCATAAGTTAAGTGTTAAGTACAACAACTGAGCACTTGCGGTAGGTATGTGATCTTTTTTAAATAATTTCACATGCTATGATTGCTATGCTGCTGTGACTTTGGGTCACTGTGCTGGGTTATTATACTATTCAAAAAAAGTAGGGGATATTTTATTTTGAGATCCAAATTTTCACATATACAAAGGGATACGAAAGCATGTTGTATAGTTCCTTACTGAGGAAGCATTTCCAAAGAAATTCATCACCCAAACACATCAATGACACTCTCATGATCAGCACGGGATGCTACTGATGATCAAGAGGGTTGTGCCACAAATTTGCATGACTCTGAATTGGAAGGTTAGAGCCACTCCAAAGGAAGATTTTGAAGAGAAAGCATCAGATTATCAGTGGTTGAAGTCGTTAATTAAACAGAGACCATGCGCCGTCTAACACAGGATGAGAGGTTACGTGCCCTTGGCATGCTACAGGTTGGCACAAGACAGGTCGTTGTGGCAAGAGCATTGAATGTTTCCCAGTCTGTCATCAGCAGATTATGGTCCAGACATCGTGCTACAGCATCTGTTCAGGATAGACCACGATCCGGTCGACCAAGGGCAACAACTCAGGCTCAGGACAGATTCATCCGCACTATTGCCTTGAGAAATCGTATGGTAACAGCAAATCAGATAAGGTCTCAACTTCGAAGGGATACTGGCTTGGTAGTGAGTGGCCAGACCATCAGGAATCGACTGCACAGATTTCACTTACACGTCCGACGTCCTCGTGTCATTCCCTGTTTGAGGGATCATCACATTAGGGCCAGACTCCAATGGTGTCGTCATCATCAACGCTGGGATAATTGCCGATGGAACCACGTAATGTTCTCAGATGAGTCGAGGTTCACTGTGGACTTCCTGGACAGACGCAGGAGGGTTTGGCGCCGACGTAACGAACGTTTCCATGACATTAACGTCATTAGACATGATCCGTATGGGGGTGGCTCTGTAATGGTGTGGGGAGGCATCACTGCTGCCGGCAGAACAGACTTCCATGTTGTTGCTGGATGTGTCACAGGGCAGTACTACCGGGACAACATCTTGGCACCCCATGTTGTGCCGTTTGCATGTCGTTATGGCTGCCGTTTCATTTTCCAAGATGACAATGCCAGATGTCATAGGGCCAGGATCGTTACAGATTACCTCCAGCAGCAGAATATCACCAGATTACCGTGGCCAGCACTCAGTCCGGACCTTTCCCCCATCGAGCATGTCTGGGACATGCTTGGACAGCGGCTACACCAACGTCAACAACCTCCTGCCAATGTCCAAGAACTTGCTGCAGCATTGCAACAGGAATGGAATAACATTCCCCAAAATGACCTGGGACGTCTCGTTAGGAGTATGCCACGCCGAATTCGAGCTTGTCTAGCCAACCGAGGGGGTTTTACCCGCTACTGACTCGGTTTCAAAATGGTGGTAAATTTGCTGTGTGACCCTGTGTTTGTGTTGACCCTTATTCTGGAGAATCTGTCCTTTACTGACTGTACACAGGGTTTCGAATAAATTGACAAATGTTTCCTTAATGTTTTTCTGTCATTTGTTTCCTTCCTGACCTCATGATCTGCATTTCATTCTAATTGTAAATCCAATATCCCCTACTTTTTTTGAATAGTATAGTTGTATTTGTGATGCTTGTGATACCTTCTGTTGGATCAGTGCTGGGAAGTGGTGTGGACCCAATGTCTTGCTCATGAGCCTGGAGTGAAAATGTTGAAGTCGATGGCCCTGCTGAAAAAAATAAATAAAAAGAAAGAAAGAATTATGTTGCACGTTTTGTATGCATAGGGTGCAACAACTGAGCACTTAATATATATACATTAGCACAGACCCCACATTTGAATATCTGAAATGTCCAGAAGAGACTGGTATGGGCAATGAGTTAGAATACACTAAAACAAAATAGAAAATACAGTATGTAAGGCCACTTGATAATATCTAGTACATTGACAAGGTACTATTATAAAGGCACAATCAGATAGGTACTAGATAAAAGAATTTCACTCTACCTTCATCATCACCAGTGGCAGCTTCAGACACACTTTGGGGAGGGCGCAGAAACTTCAGCAAGGCATCTTGGAAAAAGAATGGGTATGATGAGCTTATTTTTACTCATTGTTATTTTTCAAATGCTTTTGAAATCTTAAGCTTACAGGTATGGCGGTCACATGGCAAATAAAAGCATTATGCAATCTCCAGGTTGTTTGTGGCTGAATTAGTCACAGCTGATGCTGACATAGAGGAGAGTATCTAGCACTATTCATACTTTGCAATGTGACGTCACAAGGAGGGCTGGAGGGCAAGAACGGCATCAAAGCAGCAGGTCTACATTAGTTTAGGCATGATTCCCTTTTTCACTGAAAACGTGATGATATACATAAAAGTAATGGACTGCAAATAATATTTGGCTCTACTACCTTACATTCTGGGGTAACAAAGACTGTGCAGATCCGGACAAAACTGAGTTTAAGTCCCATTGAAAGAAGTACCGTTTTCTCGCTTATCATGTCCAAAATCTGACTTGAGCTGCGGCGATATTACACCAATATGCCCCATTCCCAACGTTATAGTCCCAAACTAACTCTGACTATGACATTTTGATAAACACAATAAGTTAATCTGGGAGAAGTTGACAGTCTTTCACCTATTTGTGTGGCACATATTAGAATTTTTAGCCAGTCCTTGCAAGTTTGTAAGCCTGTTGTGCATGACAACATTTACATCACTGTTATAAACACTGTCTACAAGATAACTACCATTCACGTAAGCTAGCTACCAAATATGCTTGTCGACCCGCTTGGTATTAATGAGTGTGTACATTCTCACTTACCAGTGTCGTGTTTTTTTCTGTCTTCCTCTTCCCTTTTCTTCTTTCTCTTCTGGCTCCCTGAGGGGTAATTTCGCTTCATATTTGATTTTGTTTTTTTGGGGTTTTTTTTGCCACGGAGCTCTGCAACCACTTGACTGGACAGAGATGGGCATTGAGGGGTTGACAACAGACTGTCATTGCACTTTTCGGCCAAAGCATGTAGGGAGGCGCTGTTGTGCATTAGGAAGCCCCCCTTGGAACTAGGGTATTTCAACAAGTGTCATTAGGCGCTGCGCTGCCGCGCTCAAAAAGTTGTCATTGCTATTGAATACATAACCAGTCGTTCGGCAGCGGGGGCCCTTCGAGGGCTGGGGCCCTAGGCAATTGCCAAGTCTGCCTACCTTGTTGCAACGGGTCTGCGCATAATGCCATGAAATAATAGATATGTGCCATAAAATAAAGATCTATTACAAGTATTAGAGCTATATTTATTCAACGTGTTCTCAAGTTATTTGACTGGGAACTTGCCTGTTCATCAGCTCCCCTTCAAGTGCTGGTCCCTGGAGGTACCTGCAGATCATGCCATCAATGAAGGCCATTTCCAGGGATGGTTTGTGAAGGACATACTCATGCAGATTCAGGGTGGACATAATGCAGCTGTCAAAGTGGTCTGCAATGAGTTCATGTTCTTGACAACAGTAGGACTCCATGTCAGTTCTCATGACAGAGCACTGCCCGCATTGACACCATGGAGTGGTAGCCATTTTGGATCTACCATCATGCACATCTCTTGCAGCAGTTTCCTCCTCTGAATCACTAGAATGTGATGACTCACTGTCCTCACAAGCGTCCTCCCTCTCTGGCTCGAATAGATAACCATTAACACCCATTTCATCAAAGTTGCTAGCCATATTTTGCTTCTTTAACACCTCCTTTCACTTCGACTCTCGACCCACAGAACACCGCTTGTTTACTCGCACCCGATAACCCAGAATCAATGACTGTATGTCACTTCTGGCCGGCAATGACTACTCCCCATTGATTCTGTTCCCACGGGTAATTCACGGAATAAAATTGTCCACAAAAGTGATTTTACAGTGTTTTTTGGGCTGAATGTGCGTGTCTTTTGTTTATAAGTAATACATAAAGCACAATTAATGTTGTAAGCATGACCAGTACACTTTAAATTTGCTTTGTTTGTTTGTTAATTATAGCACACTCATTTTTTTGGAACCGCTGCTCCTCCTGCAGCTTTTGAGATAGCAACACCATTTCAACTCTGAAACATCTATCCTGAACCAGTGTAGTGTGCTTGGATGCAGCTTTTGGATCAATGCACCCATTCTCTCATTGTTGATTTGTAGTTTTTTCCCCATAGAGAATGAATAAGGCTGACTATGGGCGAGAGGCAAGGTACACCCTGGACAAATCACCAGGTCATTGCAGTTTAGAGCCACCAATTAACCTAATCTGGATGTATTTGAGGGAAACCGGAGCACCTGGAGGAAACCCATGCAGACACAGGGAGAACATACAAACTCCACACAGAAAGGCCCTCACCGGCCGCTGGGCTTGAACCCAGGACCTTCTTGCTGTGAGGCAACAGCACTAACCACTACACCACCATGCTGCCCAGCATGGTAGCATGCTCAATGTTAATGTTATCTGTTATTGTTTTAGCATGCTAGCTGTTATCATGTTAGCTGTTATTAAATTAGCATTCTAGCTGTTCTGCTCCAGCTCAGGAAGCATACTTTGCATTTTTTCTGCGGAAATGCAGTCTAGCTAGTGTGCTGACTTACCGGTACGTAGTGTGCTTATACATGTGCATCACACACGATATCAGGTCTGTCCCGCACTCGTCTTTGTCTTGCCTTTCATCCATCCCTTTTTCCTCCACATTGCCACAAATTATTGGAAGCTTGACTGAGTCATCCCTCCATTCTCCCATAGGTGATAATGCATTTGGCAACGATCTGCTCATTTGAGACTTTGACAACAAATCAACTTCAACTCAGTGGCCGCTTTATTAGGAATACTTGCACGCACGCACGCATGCGCGCACACACACACACACACACACACACATGCTAACAGTTAGCATATAAGCCTCAGTGTGTTAGCATGTTAGCTTTCAGCATGTTAACATTCGCATGTTAGCATGGGAGTAGTTAGCCTTAGTATGTTAGCTTGATAAAAGTTAACATGTTGGCCATGGTATGTTAGCACATTCACCTTAGCATGTTAGCATGTTAGCCTCAGTGTGCTTGCATGCTAACAGTTAACGTGTTAGCCATTAGGATGTTAGCATGCTAGCTGTTAGCATGTTAGGCTTAGCATATTAGAATGCTAACTGTTAGCATGACAGCTGTTAGCATGCTAGCTGATAGTATGTTAGCTTGCTAGCTGTTAGCGTTTTCACATTGGCATGTTAACATGTTAACTGTTAGCATGTTATCAGTTAGCATGTTAGTGTGCTAGCTGTTATCATGTTAGCATGCCAGCTGTTAGCATTTAGCATGCTAGCTGTTAGCATGTTAGCATGGTCAATGTTAATGTTATCTGTTATTGTGTTAGCATGCTAGCTGTTATTATGTTATCCATTAGCATATTAGCATGCTAGCTGTTAGCATGTTAGCATGATAGCTGTTCTGCTACACTGCATTTTCTCTGTGAAAATGCAGTCTAATTTTAAATACATTTTGCTTTGTTAAAGAAGTTACAGAATATGACATATATAGGATATTACATGGTGGCATGAATATATGAAATTTATCTTTTAGCTCCGTATCAATGCGCTGCCGAAGCGCGCAGAAGGTGTTAGTACGCCTGTCATTATAGTGCGGACTTTCCATAGCATAGAAAATCGCTACGTTTCAATTTGTGTAACTGAACTTGTTTCATATCACTGGTCATATAAACCTATGTAAACAGGAAAAACGCGGAAGAGTTTGGTCGCATCTAACTACAGCCCCAAAAAATACCGTTGGCCATACTGAGCCTAGCTACATTGCTAACAGGAGTGACAGCGCGTCTGACTGCGTCTGACTGACTGGGAGGTCGCGCAAAGCTCGGATAGGTACAGAGCAGCTCGTCTCAATTCAGATAAGAGCATATTTCATTATGGAAATGCGGTGGACTGTTCCTTTAACATGGGGTGGCCTTGCGCTGAAGTGCCCTCGAGCAAGACACCTAACTCCCAACTGCTCCCTGGGCACTGCAGCATGGCTGCCGGCTGCTTTGGGTATGTGTGTGTGCTCATGGCTCACATGGATGTGTGCATTCACTGCTTCAGATGGGTTAACTGCAGAGGGAAATTTGATTGTGCTGAAGTGTACATGTAATAAAGTTGTTGTTATTCTTCTAACTATACCAATACTTTCAATTCATTTCCAAAATTAAAAGAAATGTGATAAAATTATTAATGAACATTTCAATCACAAACTATGGGATTTGATAAAATTGAGTTTTATGTTGCCAAAATATGAAACAATATTTTTATCAAACCTCTGCTAACCAATGCATTATATGCCAAATACCATTCATGATTAACAATATGTACTTCATGAACATGGATAATTAAGTGGAGACCTACTCTTACGTGACTTGCTAAAGCAAACGCAACCAAGGGTTACGTAGGCCAAAAAGACACAAAATGTATCCAGATTTTCCCTTACAAATGAACAGTTTCCTGCACACTGAGTAGTGTTGCCACCTCACTGCACTAGGGTCCCTGTTCTGCTCCTAAACTTAAACTTGGGTGAAGCTTGATAAACAGCACTGTACAAAATACTGTTTATGGAAATGGGACATCCAGTTAGAGCAGTGTAATCTCTTAAGTGAGCTTAGGCATGCTTAGTTACATCCTGGCATCAATGTACGATGTGGCACAGTCAGTGATTGCATCAGTCCATCCAACTAGATCCTAATGCCAACATCAGACCTCTCCCACACAGGAAACTCATAAGGACAGAGCAGGGAACAACAAAACAAATACAATCTGTTGATATTATTGCCATTATTAATCTTGGTAGAGTTCCTGACTTTTTCTTCTTTAAACCACCCAAAGTGTAATTTCTACTCAGTATATCTACTTTATTTTCCAAGCTAAAAGAGTAATGTCTACTAATAATATAGTTAACCCTTTGGTGACTGACCCCTTGAAAATGGTTCCTCCAGGAACGATGACATTTCAATTGTCAAGACAACGGAAAAACTAAAATACAAAAACAGAAAGATACGTCACAATGCTCTTGTGCACAAAACAAAATGCTCTTGTATTTTAGTTTTTCCGTTGTCTTGACAACTGAAACGTCATCGTTCCTGGAGGAACCATTTTCAAGGGGTCAGTCACCAAAGGGTTGAAGTATTTATCAGAGTAAACCTGTAGGATATAACTACTTACAAGTTTCTTTCTGGCACAAATTGTTCTCAAGCAAGTAGAGTACTAATAATAATAATAATAATAATAATAATAAACTTTATTTGCTAGGTATGTGAACACACACAAGGAATTTGACTCCGGTTTCACTTAGCTATCTTAGTACAAACAGATAAAAAGCGTAGACAAAAACAAAAAGCTATGTACATGTAGAAGGGTGTATAGACAGCATAGTGCAAGGATGAATTAGTAAATATAAATATACAGTGTGCAGAGAATGACGGTATGAGTGTGCAGATATTTCACAGTTGATGTTACTGATATTTGAGTCCGGTTTTAGCTGTTCATCACAGAGACAGCCTGAGGGAAAAAACTGTTCTTGTGTCTGGTTGGTTTTGTGTACAGTGTTCTGTAGCGTCTCCCAGAGGGGAGAAGTTTAAACAATTTGTGGCCAGGGTGTGATGGGTCTGCAGAGATGTTACCTGCCCGTTTCCTGACTCTGGACAGGTACAGGTCTTGGATAGAGGGCAGGCTGACACCAGTAATTTTCTCTGCAGACCTTATTGTCCATTGCAGTCTGTTCTTGTCCTGTTTGGTGACCGATCCAAACCAAACAGTGATGGAAGAGCAGAGAACAGACTGAATGATGGTAGAGTAGAATTGTGTCAGTAGCTCCTTAGACAGGTTGAGCTTCCTGAGCTGGTGCAGAAAGTACAACCTCTGCTGGGCCTTTTTGATGATGGTGACTGTGTTGGTCTCCCACTTCAGGTCCCGGGAGATTGTGGAACCCAGAAACCTGAAGGTTTCAACAGCAGTCACAATGTTGTTGGTGATGGTGATGGGCGGCAGTGTGTGGGGGCTCCTCCTAAAGTCCACTGTCATCTCCACGGTTTTGAGCGTGTTCAGCTCCAGATTTTTCTGACTGCACCAACAGACCAGCCGTTCAACCTCCCGTCTGTATGCAGACTCATCACCATCTCGGATGAGACTGATGACCGTTGTGTCGTCTGCAAATTTCAGGAGTTTAACAGATGGGTCTCTTGAGGTGCAGTCGTTGGTGTAAAGGGAGAAGAGCAGTGGTGAGAGCACACACCCCTGGGGGGCGCCAGTGCTGATAGTCCGGGTGCTGGATGTGATGCTCCCCAGCCTCACCTGCTGCTTCCTGTCAGTCAGGAAGTTTATAATCCACTGACAGGTGGAGGAGGGCACAGTGAGCTGGGTGAGCTTGGTGTGAAGGATATCTGGAACGATGGTGTTGAACGCCGAACTGAAGTCCACGAACAGGATCCTGGCGTACATCCCTGCAGAGTCAAGGTGTTGCAGGATGTAGTGCAGTCCCATATTGATTGCATCATCCGCTGACCTGTTTGCCCAGTAGGCAAACTGCAGGGGGTCCAGCAGGGGGTCTGTGATGTCCTTCAGGTGTGACAACATGAGTCTCTCAAAGGACTTCATGACTACAGATGTGAGGGCTACAGGCCTGTAGTCATTCAGTCCTGTGATGGTGGTTTTCTTGATCTGGGTGAAGATGGGGGCTAGCTGATCAGCACAGACCTTCAGACAGGAGGGTGACACACTGTCTGGGCCAGGTGCCTTCCTGATCTTTTGTCTGCGAAAAAGCGGACAAACATCCTCTTCACAGATCTTGAGTGCTGGTGTGGGGTCAGAGATGAGAGGAGGCAGAATAGTAGGGGGTGTAAATGGGTCTTTAATGTCTGAGGGGGGAGAGGTGTGAATGTGTCAAATCTGCAGTAAAACACATTCAACTCCCCAGCCAGTTGATGGTTCATTGCAGTGTTGGGGGATGGTCTCCTGTAGTTGGTGATGTTCTTCAGGCCTCTCCACACTGACGCCAGATTGTTGGCTGAAAGGCTGTTTTTGATCCTTTCGGCGTAGCTCGTCTTATCTGCTTTCACCTCTTTTGTCAGTGTGTTTCTGGCCTATTTGTACAGGACTCTGTCCCCACTTCTGTAGGCCTCCTCCTTGGCCTGGCGAAGCTGCCTGAGTTTTGCAGTGAACCAGGGTTTGTTGTTGTTGTATGTGCGGAAGGTCTTGGTGGGCACACACACATCCTCACAAAAACTGATGTAAGATGTCACAGTATCAGTCAGTTCATGCAGGTCTGAAGCTGCAGCCTCAAAAACACTCAAATCAGTGCAGTCAAAGCAGGCTTGTAGTTCCACTTTGGCCTCATCGGACTATCTCCTCACCGTCTTTACCACAGGCTTAGCAGATTTCAGCTTCTGCCTGTAGGTCGGGATAAGATGAACAATGCAGTGATCAGATAGTCCCAAGGCTGCACGGGGGACAGAGTGGTATGAGTCCTTCAAAACAGTGTAACAATGGTCCAGAGTGTTAGTGTCCCTGGTGGGACACTTAATGTGCTGTTTATATGTTGGCAGTTCGTGGCTGAGGTTTGCTCTGTTAAAGTCCCCCAAAACAATGAGCAAAGAGTCCGGGTGTTTTTTCTCCACGTTGTTTATCTGGTCAGCCAGGTGTTGTAATGCCTCAGTAACACAAGCCTGAGGAGGGATTTAGACTCCAACCAGAATAAACGAGGAAAACTCTCGTGGAGCATAAAACGGTTTGCAGTTTATGAATAATGTCTCCAGATGAGGACTGCATGATTTGTTTAGAACTGTGACATCAGTACACCAACCTTCATTAATGTAAAAGCAGACTCCGCCTCCCCTTGTTTAGCCCCGTGAGCTCCATTTTGTGGTCCGCTCGGTGCAGGTGAAATCCAGGCAGGTGGAGACAAGTGTCCGGGATGTGCTCACCAAGCCAGGTTTCGGTGAAGCACAAGGCAGCAGATCTGTTAAAATCCATGTTGATTGTGTTGAGGAGCAGCAGTTCCTCCATCTTGTTGGCCAGAGAGCGGACGTTAGCCAGGTGAATAGATGGGAGTGCAGTGCGAAACCCCCGCTGCCTCAGCCTGACAAGCGTGCCGGCTCGCCTCCCCTGGTGTCTCCAGCGTCCTCGGCGGAGATCATAGAGAGATACTGCTCCTCCAACAAGTAGCTCTGGAAAACTTTCCGGATTGATGAAAACCGATGAAAAAACTTTACTGGTGGTTATTCCAATGTTTGAGTTCTTCTCTGGAGTATGTGGCCAGAGAAGAAGCGCAAAAAACTCAACAAATACACAAAAACATAGAAAGTACGAGAGAGAGCGAAGTACCGAGGCAACCGTCCGCGGCGCCATCTTGAATGAGACTATCTAATGCATAGATAGTAATCTTTCAGTACAGAATGATTATACTGTATGAACATAAAGTGCTTATAGTACACTTTTAAAATATACTAAACTATATTGTCTTGCAATAGTATTCATCCCCCTTGGTGTTGGTCCTGTTTGGTTGCATTACAAGCTGGAACTAAAATGGATTTTTGGGGGGTTAGCACCATTTGATTTGCGCAACATGCCTACCACTTTAAAGGTGCAAATTGTTGTTTTATTGTGACACAAACAAGAATTAAGATGAAAAAAAAACAACAACCCAGAAACCTGGAGGATGCATACCCCCCCCCCCCCCCCCCCCCAAAAAAAGTCAATACTTTGTAGGGCCACCTTTTGCTGCAATTACAGCTTGTAAGTCTCTTGGGGTATGTCTCTATTTGCTTAGCACATCTAGTCACTGGATTTTTTTGTCCATTCCTCAAGGCAAAACTGCTCCAACTCCTTCAAGTTAAATGGGTTGCGTTGGTCTACAACAATCTTCAAGTTATGCCACAGATTATCAAATGGACTGAGGTCTGGGCTTTGAGGAGGCCATTCCAACACATTTAAATGTTTCCCTTTAAACCAGTCTAGTGTAGCTTTAGCAGTATGTTTAGGGTCATTGTCCTGCTGGAATGTGAACCTTTGTCCCAGTCTCAAACCTCTGACTGACTCAAACAGGTTTTCCTCCAGAATTGCCCTGCATTTAGCGCCATCCATCTTTCCTTCAGTCCTGACCAGCTTTCCTGTCCCTGCAGATGAAAAACATCCCCACAGCATGATGCTGCCACCACCATGCTTCACTGTAGGAATGATGTTCTTTGGATGTGGGGTTTGTACCACACATGGCATTTCCCATGATGGCCAAAAAGATCAATTTTAGTTTCATTTGACCAAAGAATCTTCTTCCATGTGTTTCGGGAGTTTGCCACATGCTGTTGGGCAAATTCCACATGTGTTTTCTTAAGCCATGACTTTTTTCTGGTCACTCTTCCATAAAGCCCCACTATGTGGAGTGTATGGCTTAAAGTGGTCCTATGGACAGATACTCCCATCTCCGCTGTGGATCTTTGCAGCTCCTTCAGTGTTCTCTTTGGCATCTTTCTTGCACCTCTGATATTAATCAGTCCTCCTTGCCCAGTCTGTGAGTTTTGGTGGGTGGCCTTCTCTTGTTAGATTTGTAGTGGTGCCATATTGTTTCCATTTTGCTGTAATGGATTTAATGCTGCTCCCTGGGATAGTCAAAGTTTGGGATATTTTTTATAACCCAACCCTGATCCATACTTCTTCACAACTTTGTCTCTGACCTGTTTGGAGGCTCCTTGGTTTTCATGTTGCTTGCTTAGTAGTGTTGCAGAGTCAGGCCCTGTGTCCAAAATCACTCCCTACTCAATATATAGGGCACTATATAGACCCCTTTCACTGACGTCACCCGAAACCGGAAGTAAACAGACTAGGGATCGACCGATATGTTTTTTTCAGGGCCGATACCAATACCGATTATTATGGAATTGGGATGCCGATAACCGATATGTGCAACCGATAAATGTAAACATTATAATTCACATGAAATTAAACATAGCACACACTGACAACGACCTTCATATCCATGAAATGTATGTTTAATTGTAAAATTGAACATGAAATTTTGTGCAGGGAGATGCCAGCAGCATTTGTACAATAAAGTCAAACATTAATTAGAATAAAATGAGAAATAAAATAATAATAAAATAAATATTCACCAATAAAAAAATAAAATCACTCCCTACTATATTACAGCTCACCATTTTCAGTGGAAAATAAATGAAAATACACTCTGGATTCTTTTACACTAAGAACTAAGTAAGACTTACCAACTTCAAGTAGTTTTTAAATAACAAATCAAGTGTAGGGAGCTGCCTGCAGCATTTTTTAAAAAGTAAAATCAAACATAAAGTAGGCTATCACTCCCTATTAGGAGCGGCTGCTCCTTTAAGAGTATATCGCTTTCCGAATCAGAAGCGCTAGCGAGGAGAATCACTTGCGCAAGAATTATAAATACTAGTCACACCTGGCTTGTTTAAATGTTCAAACAGCGCTTTATAAAGTTGCCTTGACCATCTCTCTGTATGGCTGTCATTCTACTGTTCGAGTAGAACTACTGACACATTCACAACGTTTCCAGACGGGGATTTAAAAATGACTGTAGCCTACGTTATGCTGTTAAAGCGAGACTAGTTGGTTGTAGGCTAATTCAAGTGCTTCCTTCCGTAAGCTAAGTTTGCCTGGCTACACAGATGCAAATGGACAATTTTAATGAGTAGTAGATGAAGAATGTAAACATATAATGATGTTGTGCTTTTGCAACTTGTGTGTTTGTGACTTATTGCAGCAAAAGCAGCGTGTCCTTACCTTGATCCGGCCGCCTTGAAACAGTTCAGAGTGTTTAGCTGCGCGTGTCGATTGGCTATATCTCTTGTGCCAAACAAATCAGATGTTGTGGTGGGCGGGACCGTGTTCTTGAACTCAGAGAGGCGAGTGCAGGAAAGGACGTGCAGGGACAGTCACGTTAGGAACGAAATGGCTGCCAAAAGGCATGTTATCGGCATATCGGTGGAAATTATGGCCGATACCGATAACCCTAAAAATGCAGAATATCGGCCCGATATATCGGCCAGGCCGATTATCGGTCGACCCCTAAAACAGACCCTGCGCCATTTTGGAAGACCAACAAACTCGTGATAAGGGGATAATAACGGCAGCGGTATGTGAACCCACGAGAATAAAGTGGAGTGGCAAACGACTTAAACAAACAAATCTGAGCTGTTTTATTTATGATTTATTGGCCCAACAGTAGACTTGAAAGAAACCTGTGTGAGACTTGGCAAAAAAACTGTGGATATAATGGATAAGTCTGTGCATGATCTGCAGACACTTTGAGGTAAGCAAACACAAGAAATTCAGATTTAAAACATGCTAAAGTGGCCCCAAGTTGATAACTGTATGAGAAGCAAGCCTCCTAGACTTCTACAATTTAATAATAATAATAATTTAGGATGGTTTGGGGCTTGCTCGCTGCTGCCAGGTTGGTTGTTGAGTAGCCTGACTGTTTTTTTTTTTTCTTGCGTGTGGTATCATTGTTGACGCGAGGTTGTTTTTTGAACATGCCAATGCGGACCAATGCGGACACGATTTCCCCTGATGAGTTATGACTTCAGACGCGATGCGTGTGTGGAGGTGTGGAGTCCGCGTGATATGTGCGTAAGATAGGCTTCTCATGTGTTTGGAGATCCGCGCTCCGAGACAAGCGCAAGCACACACACACCCAAGGGAAAAAAAGGGGCCCCCCCGAAAATATCGGCATAGTTCGAACAGAGTGTAGGCACTGGGTGTAAACAACAAATAGTTTACAATGTCTGGGTAGCAAACAGATGGCAGAATTGGTGTCCAGTCCTCCTTATGTTTCCATTCTCCCTTGCCGCGAGTCTTATCATATGGGTCAAACCCATCAATCACAGCCAGTTTCTCCACATACCGTGCCCTTTCTGCAACTGGTAATATACTCACATAACCCGAATTATCATCCATCGTGTCACTTTACTCTCGCTCGTACTTTGTTTTATATTGTGAGTGCATGTACTTGGTCTTCCAATATGGTGCCTAACAAAACCTTGCGGCGCGGTGACGTCATGTGAAAGGGGTCTATAGTGGAGGCGCCATTTTGTACTGCTGTCTGAAACCTTAGTTAGGATTATTTACACCCTATATCGTGCACTCAAAGTATCCCACAATGCATTATGAAAAGTAGTGTACAACCGATGGTCACTAATCAAAGCAATATATCCCATCATGCATTGTAGTCGCACTGAAAGAAATCAAATTAAAAGTCTCAAATTTGATTTAATAAAAGGCAACGGCAAAGAAGAAAGTATTCAGCCTTGATTTAAAAAAAAATGAAAGATGCAGGTACTTTGAATTTATTTAAGTGGGAAATACGCTCAGTATAATATGCATGTATTTTTGTGATATGTATTTATCACAAAAATACATGCATGTATTTATTATTTTGAAAACCCACCAGCCGACTGATCTGACACGTTGTAATTGTGTGACAGTAATGATGTAAATAGCAGCGCGACGGACTAGTGCTCGAAAGCGTTTTTTCATTTTACCAATGAGCTCACTATATAGTCCTCTTGTATAGGGAGTAGAGAGTAGTGAATGAGTGAGCGATTTCAGACACAGGGAGGGTCTTTCCAGAACAGGTTGATTTATACAGACATCATGTGACAGATCATGTGACACTTTGATTGCACACAGGTGGATCTTAATCAATTCATTATGTGACTTATGAAGTGAATTGGTTGGACCAGCTCTTATTTAGGGATTTCATACGAAAGGGGGTGAATACATATGCACATTCCAGATTTCTGTTTTTTTATCTTAATTATTGTTTGTGTCAGAAGAAAACAACAATTTGCATCTTTAAAGCTGTAGGCATGTTGTGTAAATCAAATGGTGCTATCCCCCCAAAAAAATCCATTTTAATTCCAGCTTGTAATGCAACAAAACACGACAAACACCAAGGGGGATGAATACTTTTACAAAACACTGTATATTTTTGTAAAGATTACATGATTGCAATAAATCCAATCAAGTTATTATTGACTTAGCATTCCAACAGAGATTAAAAAAGTTGTAATAAATAATAACAGCAAACTTTAATGCAGTTATAAATATTTTTATTGATTAATCAGTAGTTAAAACATCCTAAAGTAGCATGGAAAGTATGTAAGGAGAAAATTAAATTAGAACCATATAATTAACATGAAGCAGAGGTGGCATGAATCCAACCCCAAAGTAAATCTTAAGAAACTAATCTTTCATATTAATAATTTTATTTATCAGATCTTACTCTAATTTCTAATATGCTAATGTTAATTCAAACATACTAAAACATTTCTTGATTAAAAAGTAATGAACATGCCAGGCTTTTTACACCTTATATGGTGAGACATTCAAACCTATAAGTGCTCACACTTGCTCTTTGCTTCACAAACACATTTCTATCATGCATCCCTCTCCAGTGCAGGTTGTTCCGAATATACTTGCTCCCCGCTCTAATTTTTTGTTCAATCTGTAACAAA
This sequence comes from Neoarius graeffei, assembly GCF_027579695.1. Taxonomy (NCBI): domain Eukaryota; kingdom Metazoa; phylum Chordata; class Actinopteri; order Siluriformes; family Ariidae; genus Neoarius; species Neoarius graeffei. The sequence goes on from NC_083591.1 coordinate 37,238,734, forward strand.
AAAAACACAAGTAAATCAGATAGCATACATTAAAATATCAAAGCTTTGGATATTATCACACAAAATGTTTGACATATAAAAGTTATATCGTATATATCACTGAGCTCTATATAACATCTGGAGAGCTTATAGGCTTGGCAGAGTGAAGCCATCTGGCTACCATCTTTCCACTCGCATCGTGTGTATTTGGCTTATGTGTTAAACCATTGTATCTGATCAATTTTGCCCCAAGAAAAGTATCTCCTGACCCCCCCCCTTCATTACCTCCTCTTATTTTCTCAACTTTACCCACATTCCTTACATATCTTTATATCTCTCCCCTTCACTATTATTCTTTTTTTTTCCCAGTCCAATCTCTGATCATTTTTTTTTAATGGCTCTTTGACTAGTATAATTATTTTTAGGGAGATTATTTCAGTTTTTCCTCTTATACAGTGTATCTTTCTCTTTTGTATAGTTATCTATCTATCTATCTATCTATCTATCTATCTATCTATCTATCTATCTATCTATCTATCTATCTATCTATCTATCTATCTATCTATCTATCTATCTATCTATCTATCATTCTAACACAAATGCTGTACAATACTTCCTTTCTAGGACAGTTGTTGAAACAGGATGATTTTCTCATATTTGCCATTTTCACTTCATTTTCATGTCTTAACAGTGTTTATTGGTCACATAATTCACTCTCACAATATTCATGCAGCTTCTGACCAAAATGACCAATAAATACTTTTAACAAATGACTGTGAGAATGAAGTGAAAATGGCAAATAACATGAGAAAATAATCCTGTTTCAACAGCTGTAAAATATTGCAACCAATATGACCAATAAATACACACATACATACATACACACATACGTACGTACGTACGTACGTACGTACATGCATAAAAATGAAGAAGAAATATATGAAAGCGAAAGATACACTGTATGGAGAAAAACTGAAATAATCTCCGTTGGAATAATTCTAGTAGAAAAGAGCCGTTCAAAAAAAAATATTATCAGAGACTGGACTGGAAAAGAAAAAAAAAAAGAATAACAGTGAAGGGGAGCGCTATAAAGATATGTAAGGAATGGGGGTAAAGTTGAGAAAATAAGAGGAGGTAATGAAAGAGAAAAAAAGTCAGGAGATACTTTTCTTGGGGCAAAATTGATTGGATATGATGGTTTAACACACATCCAACCACATCTTAACCACACACATGCAATGTGTGTGGTTAAGATGGCGGCCAGATGGCTTCACTCATCTCTACAGTGGGAAATTGGCTATAAGCTCTCCAGATTTATATAAAGCTCAGTGAGATATATATATATATATATATATATATATATATATATATATATATATACATATATATATATATATATATATATATATATACACACACACACACACATATATGTGTGTATATATATATATATATATATATATATATATATATATATATATATATATACATACATATATGTGTGTGTGTGTATATATATATATAATGTATGTATATGTATGTGTGTTGCAAATAATAATGCATTGACACTACAGAAACAGATCTTAGAAAGGCAATTTTAGTTAAAGTTGAAAGACATTTCAATACAAAGTTCACTTCAAAAGATGTTTCAGAATTTTCTATGTTCCTGATTGCTCTGGGATTCCATTTTTACAACTTGTAGCATAGTGAATGACAAAGAGACTTACTTCTTTTAAGATCACTGGCTGTACTGACAGGTCATTTGGATTTTCTGTTCCACTGTAGGATATTTTGATCCTTATTGTTAGCGTTTTTTTCTTCATTTCTTCATTTGTAAAGTGACATACAGTGAAGTTTGACAGTTACAATGAGAGTACGTGCATATTTGTGCTTCATTCCATGTTGCATAATAATCTAATTGACTATTGAGACTCACCTCCATAGCAGATAAAAGGAAGTCTTGCATCACAATTCTGAGCAGTCCATTTTCCAGAATCACTTGTCATCACAGCAGCACAGTTACCAGATGTGGAACTTGGTTGTCCGACTGCCCAGTTTCTGAAGAGGAGACCCCAACCGTCAGACCACTCAAAATCATCAAGTTGGAACAAGCCAATCCAGACAAAGACCTCTCTTCCGACAAGCTTCGTCAACTGCCTCTGCTCCCACGGAGATCGGATTGATACCAAGTCAGTGTAGTAGCTTTGGCAGTGACTCTGAGCATCTTGCCAGGTTTTGAGAGACTGGACCAAGATGAATCCATTTCCCTCTGTAACAAATTGTTCATAGAAAACCTAGCATCACAACATTCTGTTAAACCAATACTGAACATTTGTACAGAAATGATTTGTTAACTTACCATCGTAGCACACAAAATATAGAGCTACTGTGCAATCATAATCTTGCCAGAAATTGTTGATATTAACTACACATTTTCCAGAACCATCTGGCCTCCCTACATCCCAGTTGCTGTAAATGGATAAAGACTTATTCCCTCGAGACCAGACCCAGTGTGCTTGTGTACCTCTGCTTAGTCCAATCCATAAAGAACCACTGTACCCATGAACAACTTCATTCATGAGCCTATTCATATCATTAATGGTGTCTATGGTAGCCAGCTCAGTCAATACTGATCTGCAGTATGTCTGGGCTTCGAGCCAAGTCTTTGTGTAATCCAGATAGTGGTACTGACGAAACTCAGGATCAAGTCCCATATCTAAAAAAAAATAATAATAAATTTAAAAAAGTGTAAAAGAAGCTGTAGCTATCACAATACAATCTGCAGAGAGCAAACACAATGCAACTCTATTTTGCATTCTCTATTTCTTATGGGTACAGAAGCCCTGAAGGAGATATATATATATATATATATATATATATATATATATATATATATATATATATAGAGAGAGAGAGAGAGAGAGAGAGAGAGAGAGAGAGAGAATTTCCATTTTCTTCTTTGTGTAACCTCACAAAACAGGTGAAAATAAATAAATAATTTTCAGCATCAATTTCTGACTGTTGAGAAGGCTAAGATATGAAAACAATCAGGAGCTAATTGTCTAAAACCATTTCAGGTTTTTAACTAAATTATAATAGCACATTTATATCAGTTTGAGATCCAGTTTGAGAACCTAAAGTCTTAATTAATTACAATTGTTTTTCTATAGCTAAGTTTGTGCCAATACATACAGCTAGTGCCAGTTGAATCATTAGAAGTCTTGTCTCTGAATCGTGTGGATGAATTCCCACACCCACACTCTAAAATCTACGGGAAACCCTTCCCAGAAAAGTGGAGGTTATTATAATAGCAAAGATAGACTAAATCTATAATGGTATGTTCAACAAGCATGTATGGGTGTGATTGGGCCAAGGTCCACAAACTTGTGGTAAAATACAGTAGTGCTTGAAAGTTTGTGAACCCTTTAGAATTTTTTATATTTCTGCATAAATATGACCTAAAACATCATCAAATTTTCACACAAGTCCTAAAAGTAGATAAAGAGAACCCAATTAAACAAATGAGACAAAAAATTACACTTGGTCATTTATTTATTGAGGAAAATGATCTAATATTACATATCTGTGAGTGGCAAAAGTATGTGAACCTTTGCTTTCAGTACCTGGTGTGACCCCCTTGTGCAGCAATAACTGCAACTAAACATTTCCGGTAACTGTTGATCAATCCTGCACACCAGCTTGGAGGAATTTTAGCCCATTCCTCCATACAGAACAGCTTCAACTCTGGGATGTTGGTGGGTTTCCTCACATGACTGCTCGCTTCAGGTCCTTCTACAACATTTCGATTGGATTAAGGTCAGGACTTTGACTTGGCTATTCCAAAACATGAACTGTATTCTTCTTTAACCATTCTTTTATAGAACAACTTGTGTGCTTAGGGTCGTTGTCTTGCTGCATGACCCACCTTCTTTTGGGATTCAGTTCATGGACAGATGTCCTGACATTTTCCTTTAGAATTCACTGGCATAATTCAGAATTCATTGTTCCATCAATGATGGCAAGCCATCCTGGCCCAGATGCAGCAAAACAGGCCCAAACCATGATACTACCACCACCATGTTTCACAGATGGGATAAGGTTCTTATGCTGGAATGCAGTGTTTTCCTTTCTCCAAACATAACGCTTCTCATTTAAACCAAAAAGTTCTATTTTGGTCTCATCCGTCCACAAAACATTTTTCCAATAGCCTTCTGGCTTGTCCACGTGATCTTTAGCAAACTGCAGATGAGCAGCAATGTTCTTTTTGGAAAGCAATGGCTTTCTCCTTGCAACCCTGCCATGCACACCATCATTGTTGTGTTCTGCTGATGGTGGACTCATGAATATTAACATTAGGCAATGTGAGAGACGCCTTCAGTTGCTTAGAAGTTACCCTGGGGTCCTTTGTAACCTTGCTGACTATTACACACCTTGCTTTTGGAGTGATCTTTGTTGGTTGACCACTCCTGGGGAGTGTAACAATGGTCTTGAATTTCCTCCACTTGTACACAATCTGTCTGACTGTGGATTAGTGGAGTCCAAACTCTTTAGAGATGGTTTTGTAACCTTTTCCAGCCTGATGAGCATCAACAATGTTTTTTCTGATGTCCTCAGAAATCTCCTTTGTTCATGCCATGATACACTTCCACAAACGTGTTGTGAAGATCAGACTTTGATAGATCCCTGTTCTTTAAATAAAACAGGGTGCCCACTCACACCTGATTGTCATCCCACTGATTGAAAACACCTGACTCTAATTTCACCTTCAAATTAACTGCGAATCCTAGAGGTTCACATAGTTTTGCCACTCAAAAATATGTAATATTGGATCATTTTCCTCAATAAATAAATGACCAAGTATAATATTTTTGTCTCATTTGTTTAACTGGGTTCTCTTTATCTACTTTTAGGACTTGTGTGAAAATCTGATGATGTTTTAGGTCATATTTGTGCAGAAATATAGAAAATTCTAAAGGGTTCACAAACTTTGAAGCACCACTGTAGTATAGCTTTATAGTTAATATACAGTAGTTTTCTTAAGGGATTGAAAAGCCATTATCAACCTTATTTTAAATCACAATCAACTATATATAATTTTAATTTGATTTCTGGTTTTCATTCGCCAGATTTGGCAGAATAATTTGCATGAGTGTTCCAAAACAATGCAATAAAATTAGTTATTAAGATTCACCTGTATAGCAAAGGAATGGCAATTTGAGGTTACAGTCTGCAATGTTCCATTTCCCAGACTCCAAAATGGTACCACACTGATCAACAGTAGACGTCTCTGAATTCCCCATTTCCCAGTTCCGGTATGTTGAGAACATTCCATCAGACCACTGAGAGGAGATCAGGCCAATCCAGGCTTTTCCTGAGAAACCAGTGAAAGCTGCATCCAAGCTGTCTGCAGTGTTGTTTATAACGGCAATATCTGTGTAGTGTTGTTGGCAGTAAATCCGGGCTTTTGTCCAAGTCTGTGGAACTTGGCTGAGTATGAACCTTTGGCTAGCAGCAGGTGACTCTGGTGAGGGATGCAGTTATAAAAGCATATTTAAATATATGTTTGACAGACTGCAAAAACTCTTCATATGCTTCAAATTTTAACATTTAGCTTGATAGCCCAGTAAGCTACAGATTCTCTTGAACTGAAATATGTTTCTCTTTTGCATCTATCTCAACCAGAAGTAAAGTTATATCAATTTTCAGTATGGTGACACCAAAAGTGAAAAAGGAGAAAGATTTCATTCTGATTCCACTGAAAGGCTTGCAGTGCATCTCCATATGTGCTATAACTTACTCTACGTATGTAAAAACATAAATACTGACAAATATTTACAACAGGAAATTAGTTAACACTTTATCACCCACATCAGTCTCTGTCTCAACACCAGAGGTAAAAGTTACTTGTGTGGCATTTGAAAAACTGGATCAATCCTCATCTCTTCACTCTAATGATCCCTGTTTGATATTACATGGGGAAATAATCAGTGATCAGTTCACTTAGTTCTGTTCTGTTGTCGAAATATCTTGATATTAATGTCTTTTTTGATCATTTTAAATGTATGTCTACTGTCACCTGTACAGAGGGTATAAGCACTTTTCTCTGCTTTGATGATACTGTGCATTTTGACAGCCAACATCTGATTACAAACTGAAATGATTAGACTCATGCCAATGGACTTATTCAAAAACATGATGAAATTGTGAAAAAAGCACACTTAGCTAAGTTTTACACAGTTTAATGCAGGCATCCTTCCCAACATGATTTTTTTTTTTTTTTTTTGGGGGGGGGGGGGGGGGTAGACTACAAAGGCAATGTTAGAATGAAATCTAATTTATTTCTCATTTATTTCATTATTAAAATAATTTACCACTTGATCATCAAATGTTACCCTGTTTCGTTTGATGAGTCTGTGTTCTGTAGTGTTGACGTTAAATCAGAAGTATAAAATATATTTTGACAGAGATATCCTGCAAAAATAATTAAATTACCATCAAAACAGAAGGTGTTAAAACTTTCTGAACAGTACGCGTCTTGCCACCCTGTACCATCAAACAATGCACATTTTCCTGTTGCATTTTCTTCAACTGGATAGCCACTGCTCCAAGGAGCATACTGGGAGTTGAGAGAGCCTCCTGCAGACCAGGCCCAGGTCCTTTTGAGTCCAATCCATGCAGCACTACCAGACCCAGCAACTAAACTTGTACATACAGCTCCTGCTCCCGCGTAGTCTACTGTCATCATGTCAATGAAATTCGCTCTGCAGTAGCTCTGAGCTTCTTGCCAGGTCTTAGCTCCATTTATATAGTAGATCATGCGAATAGAATAAGAGATACTCAGAGTTCCTAGAAATAACAAAATGCAAAAGCATTTATTTATAAACTAAAATAAAAAAAAAATCATGGAGCAAGAAGTATGTTCTACACGTAGATGAAAATATAGTTCAAATTGCAGCAGAAGTATACAATATAACTTCTAACCTGAGAACAGTATCAGAAAAAATACAGCCTGGTCCATTTTCCTTCTTTGTCTTAGCTGGTACAGTTCCATGAATGGCAAACATTTTCTAAATTAATGCCACAAAACCAGTCACATGTAAAAGAACAACCAAATCTAAGAAAATACCAAGGGAGGTGGGGCCTTTTTTTCTGGAAGTGGCGCATACAGTAGAGGTCAGGACAACTTCTCTGGGATCACCTTCACACTTCAAAGGCTAGGACATTATGAAAGTCAGTCTAAAGGACATTACATTTTTGCATATGGGTATTCATTCCAGCTTAGGCTGTATATATTGTAAAGGTTTTAGATGTTCAGGGTTCACTCTGGCTTCCTGAAATCCAACATATTTGAGATACAATGGCACATTTACAGTATATTCCAGATTTATACCAATAATCCAGTTACTCACTGTTTGAATAACTGACTGCTCACTTATCCAGTTCTATATTTACAGTTTATATGGGCACACAAGGTGTAGTGGTTAGCGCTGTCGCCTCACAGCAAGAAGGTCCTGGGTTCGAGCCCCGGGGCCGGCGAGGGCCTTTCTGTGTGGAGTTTGCATGTTCTCCCCGTGTCCGCGTGGGTTTCCTCCGGGTGCTCTGGTTTCCCCCACAGTCCAAAGACATGCAGGTTAGGTTAACTGGTGACTCTAAATTGACCGTAGGTGTGAATGTGAGTGTGAATGGTTGTCTGTGTCTATGTGTCAGCCCTGTGATGACCTGGCGACTTGTCCAGGGTGTACCCCGCCTTTCGCCCGTAGTCAGCTGGGATAGGCTCCAGCTTGCCTGCGACCCTGTAGAAGGATAAAGCGGCTAGAGATAATGAGATGAGATGAGATGGGCACATAAGCTGTCAGTGTTTAACATTTTAGATGTTAAAGTAATTACAGTAATTGTTTAACACATCAGATTCAGTGAAAATGAATGAGAATTCTGAGTGGTTGTTTGCTCATGTGGTTTTATTTATTTACATGAAACAAAATGCATTTTAGAAGCACTGGTGCCCCAAGGTTAAAAAAAAAAAAAAATGCACACTGCCAAAACAGTAATGGCATCATCAAAATTCAGTTTTAACATATAGTATATGCAGAAGACGTACCGTGAGCTGGCCTAGTGGTTAGTGTGTCCACCTCTCAACCGGGAGATCGCAAGTTCTACTTGTGGTCGGATCATATCAAAGACCATCATTAAAATGGTACCTACTGTTGTCTGGCAAGGCACGCTGCAATACAGATGCGAGTGGGGAGCAAACTCTCACAGTTACCAGAGGACTAGCCCTCCACTGTAACCCTAGCTGTATAGAGATCTTGCATGTGACGTCACAGCCGATCCAGATTGTGACAGACACCATCGTGTCAGTCAAACGCCATATTCCGCGTTCTACTTCTGTTTTTACTTCTACCTTTTCTTCTGGAAAACCCTACTATATACAATTCTACTACAACGGCTGTGGCTACAAGCTCTCCCTACCTGTGCACGGTTTTTATGTTTTTTGTGTGTATTTTTGCGTGTTGTTCGTCTGTACCGGACTTCAATATCCACTACAACCGTATGGACTTACTGGACATTGGTTTCCAGCAGAAAATGATGGTTTGTAGCGATTTCCATCGCATGCACAACATTCCGGACGAGAAAAAAAAAACATTCCGGACGAGACCAGATTGCGAGACCAGCGGGGTCTCCGTGGATTGTTATCGGAAGCAAAGCGAAGGAGGCAGCGCCGGGAGCGGAAGCAAATGCGAGGCTACAGGCAGAGCCGGCCTGTTGACTAAGCTCAGAAAACAGCCACTCAAATCTCCACTGCCAAGCCTCTACCTCTCCAACGCCAGATCCATGGTAAACAACACGGACGATTTGGAATTACCTTATTCTATTCTATAATCGGCTGGACTTACCCATCCAGTGAGGATCATTTTCTTGTTTACAAGATGCCACATCTGAGTCGCTGACAAATCCTGAATTTCTGTAAAGATAACTGTCCAGAGATTTATAAGCACGCAGTGCTTCACCACTGAACAGCGAGGGAAAGTTGATGAGGTAATTATACACGTCCGGGTATTCCGCTGGCAGTTCAAAATCCGGTCGTGAGAACTCCGTCCGGAAAGCCATAAGGGTCACAAATCTGTAGATTGTTTATTTTAGACCTATATCTAGTTATCTGTTCATTAGAAAAATGAGCCGTGTAGTCCGTCGGTTGAAATTGATCCATTCTGTACACAAGTGCAGCAGTATTCAGCGGTGTTTTTGACCGACACGATGGCGGTTGTGTACTTTCCGGTCACGTGACTGCAAGATCTCTATAGGCGAGAGGCAGAGGGCTATGGAAAAGGAGGTCTGTGCCTCCCAGTGTGCTTTAATGGCCTACTTAGTACTGTGACAGAAGACTGCCTGGGAAGACCAGGGACTTTAGACTTAGATATGCACCAGACAAAGGAAATATAAAGGAATTAAGAATCTTTGAAAAACTGAAATCCTTAAGATGTACAACCCTAACCCATGACTATATCATCGCTTGTTTACCGCAAAGCATTATGGGCGATACCCAGGGTCAGCTCCACTATATTGTTTACTTTCACCTTTGTTAAACACTGCATTGTTCTGTCTAACTGGTTTTAACCATGCCTAGTGAATTGCTGTGTGCCTTACGGTGTCTCCACAACAAAGAGAACACCACCTAATTTGAGCTTTTATCAGCTGCCACTCGAGGAGAAGAGAAGAAAGAAATGGATAAGTTTAATCCACAATGAAAACCTTCGTACTGAATCAAAATGGACAAGTGTTTGTAGCTTACATTTCTCTGGTGGGGAAAAGACGTACTTAAACTGTGACCCAGCAATATTTCCATGGTCTGCGGAATGGCCTTCGGTTATAGATGATTACAACAATCAACACTGTTCACTGTAAAATAAAGAAGCATTCTTCGGCCTTTGCCTCTCAACATACCAAAGCACTCGGCAGCCAAACAAGCCTGTCGGACCAATAAAACATGAAGGCTTCTCTTTTGGGTATGTATAATGTTCAGTGTACCTCACGAGCAGCATTTATTAAAGAAAATGCATTTATACTCAATATGACATGGCAGATCAGTGGGTTTTGAAAGATGTTTTTTTTGTAATGTTTCCTGATATCAAGTTTTAATTAACTAATTACTCATTTATAAATGTTTTGATGAGACTTTCTGAGATTTGATGTTATTGTTGTACAGTGTGGTCGACTCGGTCAATCTCTAGGTTGTACAAATTCTTATCACTTATGTCTTACCTTCTCACCAAACTTGATTTGGATTCAGACGTAAAATTAATATAACATCCGTTATACTGTACAGCTACCGACCCCGGCTATCCCCCATAATTCATTGTGATAAACAAGTGATGATGTTGTTATGCTTGGGGGCTATTAGAGCCAAAATGGTTTCATCCATTAAGTGACAGAAGTAAGTTTGCAGATCAGTATCTTCTGTTAATCTGACAGGTGGCACCACTTTTTTATTCTGTTGTTGAAGCATATAGTATTTGGTTTTAAGATTTATTTGGTTTTGGCAACTGCGTGTATGGCACTGGGATGATTATGCTCTGAAAATACATACCTGGAGAATGCTTGAATGTCAACAAGATAATCATTATAATCATCCTACATTCTTGCTGATATTACAGACAATTTCAGTCACGTTCTCACAACTGCAATTTATTTTTGTAGCTATACCTAATAATCAACAGCTGCCGATCCAGGAAGGTGAAGGCTATGGAAGATACAATGTCAAGCAATGTCATAATCAGCCTACGGAGTGCAGTAACTACTTTATACTGTTTATATAAACATACTCCTACTTGACTAATGGCATACTAATTGACAACAGGAGAAGGAAATCAGATAATTTTTACCAATTAAATAAGGACAATATTTTTTTCTTGGACCAAAAATGGGAAAAATAGGCCATCGTTTGTAAAAATGTAATTCAAGATTTTGTGTTTTTGCCTGTTTCCATTTCAACAAGTACAATCAGTGCATCCTGCAAGTATCCTTGTTCTTCACTGATGTAGTCAAACAAAGCTGCACAAAGTCTAGATGTGTTATGCTCATGGCTCTGTAGTGACAGGTGATAGAGGTGAATTTTTATTCAAAAGTGCCATTTAATTATTTGACTGTGGAGCCTGTAGACAAACAATTTAACAAAGGCATCAGTTCAGATACTGAGCATAGCCATCATTTTTGAAAAAAAAAAGATAAAATAAAATGACATAAAAAAGAACAAAGAAAAAGAAAAATGTGTTGTGTCTTATTTTCCTTTTATTAAAAATGATAAACAGAGACAGTGCACTGAGGATATATTAGGTGTAAAAATACCTTTAGAGCCCAAACTTTTCTTATTAGAAATCTACCCAGCTAACAGCAACATAAGAAGGAAATAACAACTATTTTTAGAAATAGGCCTGATGTTGGCTAAAAGAGTCGTTGTACTGACTTGGAAGGAAGTGGATAGGCTAAGGATAGGCAAATGGATTTCAGAATTAACCACCACTCTGCCCTTAGAAAAGATTACATATGCAATTAAGGGTAAGCGGGCAATTTTTAATGACATCTGGGGCCTCTTCATGAATTTTCTAGGAAATAAAGACTTATATGATTTAAAGGGGGCGGCACGATGGTGTAGTGGTTAGCGCTGTCGCCTCACAGCAAGAAGGTCCTGGGTTCGAGCCCAATGGCCAACGAAGGCCTTTCTGTGTGGAGTTTGCATGTTCTCCCTGTGTCTGCGTGGGTTTCCTCCGAGTGCTCTGGTTTCCCCCACGGTCCAGAGACATGCAGGTTAGGCTAACCGGTGGCTCTAAATTGACCGTAGGTGTGAATGTGAGTGTGAATGGTTGTCTGTGTCTATGTGTCAGCCCTGTGATGACCTGGCGACTTGTCCAGGGTGTACCCCGCCTCTCGCCCGTAGTCAGCTGGGATAGGCTCCAGCTTGCCTGCGACCCTGTAGAACAGGATAAGCAGTTACAGATGATGGATGGATGGATGGATGGATGGATGGATGGATGGATGGATGGATGGATGGATGATATAATGGAAGCACCTGGGGATGATCTATAAACAGCTCTGTGCAGTTCACCTGGACAAGATGTATGTTATTGGGGGTAAAATGATCCGATATAAAGACAACCTAACATTGTCCCTAACATTACAACCTAACAATACAGCACAGTGCAATACAACACAATACACTGCAAGCAAATTTAGGCAGTAGATCCAGGATAAGTGCCAAAAAATGTTTTGCAAAACAAAATCCAGCTCATTCACTGCATATTCTGCTTTACCCTTGTGCCTTTGCATTGCTCAGTGTGCACAATCCTCCACCCTTTGACATCTCCCAATGGCCAAAGACTGGCAAGTATGCTCAAATGTTCAGTAGTAACTGTGTGCATATGCGTATTAGTTACCCATTTATATGTGTGAATAATGTTTGCGTAATATATTTTCTTTCTGTCAATTGTCAAAGACAAAAGGCTGATTAATAATGGCAAAATGCAATCAGTAAATGTGCTGCTGAGCCCAAATGTCCTCAGCTCAACTATGGAGTTAGAAAGCTGCCAAAATGTTTTACAAATGCCCTAGGATTAGCAAAGAAACAATGTATTTATAAATGCTGCACAATTTGCAAAAATACACCATGCTTTATAAATACAACACGCATCTCTCAAACACATGTGCTTTGCACATTTTGCATGCCCTGTGTCATTGGTTTGAGGAATGCAACACATTGTTTTCAAGAAGTACACAACAATCAGTGTTGGGCATGCTACTTTCAAAAAGTAATTAGTTATAGTTACTTTTCCCAAAAAGTAACTGAGTTAGTAACTGAGTTACTTTGTCATAAAAGTAACTAATTGCCAGGGAAAGTAATTATTCCGTTACATTTTGTTACCCCCCCCCCAAAAAAAAACAAAACAAAAAAAAACAAATTCAATTAGTGTAATCATAATAAAAGTGAATGTTAAATGTGTTTAATGACTGAAATGGACACTTAACATAACCAATTAGTAACGTTATCTACACTATATTAATATTTTTGTGGGACAATGTGAGATAAGACATCTATCAAATTTAATATATTTTTGTAGTTATTAAAATTATGTTACTAATTACTGGCCACTGACGAGGACAAACGCTTTGTTCCTCGACATAATGTGCATTGCACGTAGACATTTTTGCCTTTTATTTCAAGTAATGAAAAGTAATGGCTGTATTTCCAATGTGAAAGCGCAGTGTTGGGCTGACCGCTCGCCATCGCTGGGTCTTCTGATTGAAAGTGTGCGCAGTAGTGCAGTAGGCGGAGCCTACCTACATATGCTGTCTAAATCTACTCTGATTGGCTTACTATGCCGTTGTCTCGCATCTCCCCGCCCCACACGAAAGCAGAGGAAAGAAAGGCTGAACGAGCAGCGTGCCAGATGAGAACAGCTTTAATAAAGTAACGCATAGTATTTTATTGTAAGTAACAGGAACGGCGTTATAACGATGTAAAAAGTAATTAGTTAGATTACTCGTTACTAAAAAAAAGTAACGCCGTTAATAACGCCGTTTATTTCTAACGCCGTTATTCCCATCACTGACAACAATGCATGTCATGTGTAGATCACATGACTTTTGCCACTGTTATTCTGCTTGGACGAGTTGCAAATGCAAATGCCCAGATTTTCTCACAAATTGTCTCAGCACCAAAAGAGCAGGGGATGCCAAAGGGATATCTACCTTCCATTCAGCTCATTTAGCCTTCCAAAGGAGTTGCTTTGAATTTTTCCAGTTCTAATAACGTAGCTTGAGTAACTATTATATTGAAATCATTCATTTAATATATTTTTTCCCAACCAATGTTAGTTATGGTGAATAGAACGATATATGTTTTATTAATGTTGCTAAATACATGAGGAATAATTTAATCCCTAATTTGGGAAGAAGAATGTTTTGAAACATTTTGTGCTCATGAAAAAGTGCACTGTAGTGCTCAATAATATTTAACATTCTTGTCTTTTCCTGCCCTGATAGTGAGCAACAATTTTTAGTGTGAGAATTTCTCCCATAATTTCAGTCAGCCTTTTCATTCCATGATTTATGTAAGATCATGATTTTACAAACAATATTATAGCTAAGTTCAATTTATCTGTGACTTGCAAGAAAATGCATATGTTGGAATGAAAAAAAAGGCAGGCGCTGGTCTGAACATTTACTGTGCTTTAACGTGTTTTTTTTTTTTTTTTACACCTAACACTGGTGCTACAGAGGTTGATAGCGTTGTAGCACAGGCCACAAAATTGTAGCATAAGATTGAAACATCAAAACATCTAAAACAGTTCATCCTGAATGTTGCATACAGGGCACACAAGATTTTATATATACACAAGTGTTTTCCTGGGAAATACAACACTTGTAGTTTTCATATAAGCTACATGCATGGAGAACCAAAACCATTACATAAATCTCTGTATGTCACTCGTGAGGAAATCAATGAATTGTTTTGATAAATTCGGGGACTTTTTGTTTGTGAATGTATCTATACAATAAAAAGATCATCACATGTTGGCTTGAAGATACCGTATGAAGTTTGTTTTCTTGTGTTGAAAATATTTTCACTTGTTTGCTTCACTCACTCATGAATATGTTGATCACTTGAAGATAAACTTCATATCTTCATGCATATCTTCTACATGTATAGGCGGCACGGTGGTGTCGCGGTTAGTGCTGTCGCCTCACAGCAAGAAGGTCCTGGGTTCGAGCCCAGCGGCTGACGAGGGTCTTTCTGTGTGGAGTTTGCATGTTCTCCCCGTGTCTGCGTGGGTTTCCTCCAGGTGCTCCAGTTTCTCCCACAGTCCAAAGACATGCAGTTTAGGCTAATTGGTGGCTCTACACTGACCGTAGGTGTGAATGTGAGTCTGAATGGTTGTGAGTCTGAATGGTTGTCTCAGTGTGTGTCAGCCCTGCAATGATCTGGTGACTTATCCAGGGTGTACCCCACCTCTCACCTACAGTCAGCTAGGATAGGCTCCAGCTTGCCTGTGACCCTGTACAGGATATGCGGCTACAGATAATGGATGGATGGATGGATGGAGAAACCCTGTTTGTTTCTATGTGTGTCAGCCTTGGAATGATTATCTTGTGATACGGGGAGAACATGCAAATTCCACACAGAAAGGCCCCCGTTGGCTGCTGGGCTCGAACCCAGAACCTTCTTGCTGTGAGGCGGCAGTGCTAACCACTGTGCCACCCAATATTATATTACAGTATTAGCATGAAGTCTATTTTGTTGAAGTTATCAGCTGTTCATTAAGATGGATACTTGAGTGCAAAACCATTCATGACAACTGCAGTCCTAAAGTTATCATGTCAACTGAAATCCTTAACCATTGCAGCAAAATTGTAAGTGTTCAGAGCCATCTTCCAAGTGTATCTTTCAACTGACCATATGAAACCATCCTCCACAGGAGTGATGTCATGAGACTCCAGCCAGAAGTAGGGCAATAGGATGGATCGGGTGGGTCTGAAGAGCAGGAGAGGCCACTCAGGATTGATGTGTATCTTGACAGAGAGAGACAGACAAAGATAAAACACTGCTAGTCTTCCACATGTGCTTAGAGCAGAGCCTGAATGCGCTCCTCTTCCTCTGCGCACAGCTTGATGAGGGCCTGATGTTGGCCTTCATGGATGCCGGCAAGGGTCTGGATGATCTCAGGAGTGAGTAAGGACTCCATGACAGCATTTCTTCCTCACATTATCGGGTTTCAGCACCAGTGGAACACACTTCTGGTTCAGGGGAAAATGAGGACCCAGGAGACAGGCTTGTGATGAGTTTATTATTTTAATTTACACACACACACACACACACACACACACACACACACACGGCGGCACGGTGGTGTAGTGGTTAGCGCTGTCGCCTCACAGCAAGAAGGTCCTGGGTTCGAGCCCCGGGGCCGGCGAGGGCCTTTCTGTGTGGAGTTTGCATGTTCTCCCCGTGTCCGCGTGGGTTTCCTCCGGGTGCTCCGGTTTCCCCCACAGTCCAAAGACATGCAGGTTAGGTTAACTGGTGACTCTAAATTGACTGTAGGTGTGAATGTGAGTGTGAATGGTTGTCTGTGTCTATGTGTCAGCCCTGTGATGACCTGGCGACTTGTCCAGGGTGTACCCCGCCTTTCGCCCGTAGTCAGCTGGGATAGGCTCCAGCTTGCCTGCGACCCTGTAGAAGGATAAAGCGGCTAGAGATAATGAGATGAGATGAGACACACACACACACACACACACACACAGAGCACTGTGCTGGTTCTCTTTCTCTGCTCACCGGCTTCTTCTCAGCAAGCACACAAAACACCACACATTAGTAGATTACTGGTGATTAGACAAAGTTCAGATTCATCATGTGTTACCTCACGGTTCTACCCAACTCCCCTCTGCACATACTTGTTACTCGATCATGACCCCACTGCCCCTATGAGTCTGTGTTTTGTTGCGTTGATGTTGTTAATCATAGACATAAAGTATATTTTGACATAAATCTAGTGCTAAAATACTTAAATTACCATCAAAACAAGAGGAGTAAATTTGGTTTGAACAGAAGTAGTCACTGGCTGAGAGCAGTATTTGAGAAAAAAAAAATCAGCCTGGTCAATTTTTATTTTTATTTTTAGCTTCTACAGTCCCATGATTGGCAAACATTTTTGAAATTACCACAATTAAACCCATCATGACAATTAAATCGAAGAAAGATACCAAAGACCTTTTTTCTAGAAGTGGAATACACAGTAGAGGTCAAGTGAAGGTGACAAAACTTGCCTGGGATCACCTTCACGCTTCACAGATGACGGCATTATGAAAGTCAGTCTCAAGGACATGAAGTTTTTGCATATGGATATTCATTCCTGCGTAAGCTGTATATATTGTAAAGGTTTTAGATACTCAGGATTTGCTCTAGTTTCCTGATTTTAGATGCATTGGCACATTTACAGTATATTTCAGACTTATATCAATAATCCAGTGACTCACAGTCACCAAAGATTGAATAACTGCCTGTCCATTTATCCAAGTTGTCCAGTTCATATGACCACACAAAAGCTGTCAGTGTTTCAAAGAAGGTAGACTTTCGTGTATGATGGAAACATATTTAAAGGTAGACTGCCTTTCAGATTTTTCAAGTTTAGGTCATAAAAATAATTTCCCCTGACACCCAATTATTTTTGTTTAGTGGATCGAAAGGTACTGAATTCAAAATCACAGACTTCCATTTTTTTTTAATAGAACAATTAATTAATTTAGGGCCATGTGGCTCTAAATTCTCCGCTATTTTTTCTTGCTTCACCCCGACCCAAACCAAGATACTATGTCATGCATTATATGGTGGGCTTTCCCTGTTTGTTCAAGGCATTGTGGGATCTAAATTTGAAATAGGAAAGAAATATGGATGACGTGAGTGTGTGAATGAAACGTGAAAGATCGACTATAGTAACAGAAAGCAAGAAGAAAAGATGTTATATTGCAAAGAAAAGGAAACACATGACCAAACTAATAAATATCGGTGGTCAGCGAGCATCTTGGTGTGATCAGCTGTTCGTTTAGCAACAGAATGATGTAACTGCCAGTGCACAGTCAAGGTAAACCTGTAGATGGCGGTAATGCAACACTGGATGCCGCATGACAGAAAACCCAACATAAGAAGGAAAAGAAAAAGAAGCAGGTAAACCTGCTCATGCGCACACGGACTTCCTCTGTCTGCTTGACTACACAAAGCGAGCGATTTCATGCACATTATTTGCTAGGGAATCCCGTCAAATTAAATAACTTCCCAGCCATAGAATGGTCCGTTTTTGTTTGGTTGGTTGGGTTTTTTTAAGACATTACAGAAATAAGCATACCGTATATCACAATGACCAAATTTCAGAGGGAACTAAATTTCGCCAATTTTATGAAATCGAAAGGACGTCTACTTTTAAGATGTATTTAGAATCAGAAGGGTTTCATCCATTATGATGTGATCGCAGTAAATTTCAGTAAGTTTCCAGATCAATATTTTTTGTTAATCTGACAGGTGGCACCATGTTTTTTATTCTGTTGTTGAAGCATATTTCATTTTAAGGTTTATTTGGTTTTAGTAACTGCTCCTATGGCACTGGGATGATCATGCTCTGAAAATACTTACCTGCAGAATGAATGCTGCTAGAATGCTTGAATGTTAACAAAATTCTCATTATATTATACTTCATTACATGTTTTTTGCTGATATTATAGACAGTTTCAGTCACATTCTCACAACTGCAATTTTTGTAACTTTACCCAATAAACAACAGCTGCTGATCCAAGAGGGCGAGGGCTACGGATACAATGTCAAGCAATGTCATAATCAGCCTACAGAGAGCACTAACTGCTTTGTACTGTTTACGTAAACATACTCCTACTTGACTAATGACATACTAATTGGCAACAGGAAAAGGAAATCAGATCATTTTTATCAGTTGAACAAGGACAACATTTTCTCTTGGATGAGAAATGGGAAAGATATGCCACCATTTGTCAAGACATAATTCAAGGGGTTTTAATTTTCATTGTTTTCCCATTTCCACAAGTACAGTCAAGTGCATTCTGCAAGTACATTACATTACATTACATTATTAATGACATTTAGCAGATGCTCTTATCCAGAATGACGCACAACGTACCCAGAGCAGCCTGGGGAGCAGTTGGGGGTTAGGTGCCTTGCTCAAGGGCACTTCAGCCATTCCTGCTGGTCCAGAGAATTGAACTGGTGACCTTTTAGTTCCAAAGCTGCTTTTCTAACCATTAGGCCCTGCAAATATCCTTGCATCTCATTTCATCTCATTATCTCTAGCAGCTTTATCCTGTTCTACAGGGTCGCAGGCAGGCTAGTGCCTATCCCAGCTGACTATGGGTGAAAGGCGGGGTACACCCTGGACAAGTCGCCAGGTCATCACAGGGCTGACACATAGACACAGACAACCATTCACACTCACATTCACACCTACGGTCAATTTAGAGTCACCAGTTAACCTAACCTGCATGTCTTTGGACTGTGGGGGAAACCGGAGCACCCGGAGGAAACCCACGCGCACACGGGGAGAACATGCAAACTCCGCACAGAAAGGCCCTCGCCGGCCACGGGGCTCGAACCCGGACCTTCTTGCTGTGAGGCGATAGTGCTAACCACTACACCACTGTGCCACCCCATGACAAGTGATACAGATTTTTTTTTTTTTTATTCAAAACTGCTATTTAATTATTTGATTGTGGAGCATATAGTCAAATCTGTTGTCAAATAATTTAACAAAGCCATCAGTTCAGATACTGAACATAGAATTTTCTAAAAAAAAAATGCTATGGGGTATTTTTTTCCTCTTATTTCATTAAAAATTATAAGCAGGTCCATTTGACCTGAAGGCCATACAAGAGTTTAAAAAAAAAAGTCATTGCTACATATGAGAATATTATGTCACAACAAAATTTTAATTGCTACAGTATTTTGTATTTTTATATACAATTTTTAATTGGGTATTTGGATCCCAGTGCATTGTTACCGAATATATTTTCAGAAAGACAGTTACAGTGCAGATTTCTGTTATGTCTGTCAGCATTACTGCAGTTTTACTTGTCATCTACCGGGGTGGATCCAGGAAAATTGGGGGGGGTCAAGCCAGAGGTCCGGGAGCCGCCAGAAGCCCCTGGAAACCCTGCAGTTTTTAAATGCCCGGAGATGCATTTTGAGTTGTCAGACACGTTGGAAATGAAATCTCTTCAAGAAAATTACCATATTAAGAATAAGTTTAAAAGTAAGAATTATCAAAACCATTTTATTAGTCACTGAAAATGATATTGTCAGAGTTGCAGGTATATGTGTAGAACATAATTCCAACTGATATATGGTAATACTGATGAAATTTGCATTGTCATATAATGCATTACCACATGACACACTACAGTGTAGTACACCGACCACAAAACACCTTATATATCAATAAATGATTATTATTTTAGCAACTGCAATCTGAGCTCCTGCTCAGGACATTCAATGTACATATAAGACAGTGAATATACCCAGGGAAACTGAGGGAATGTCAGTGGCCACTCAAGACAGCGCTTAATAACTATAAGGTAACTATAAGCAAAGACTGCAAGAGTTGCATGTCTCTAATGCAAAGTCAGTACCTGCAATCTGAGCTCCTGAGTCTAACAGACTGAGATAATAATACAATGATTGTGTGAGTTCATGTGAACAAGTCCGATAAGAAGTCTGAGTTCCCAAGCCTCAGGGGATTTCAAACAGATTTTCTTCAGAGCCGTAAATCTACATCTCTCACAGACCTGTCGATCCACTGTTGTAAAAATCAAAGTGAGGCTCATCCCTAACGGCACGTGTACCATGTACATACACAGGGTATAGTGAGTACAGGAATACCCTATTAATGAATACGAGCAGTAGCCGGACAGCCAACACTTGTGTGTATGCAGTAAGCCTGCTGCAGAATCTTATTATTTTGGCTTGTGAACATGCGTGTTAACAATACCATAAACATAAAAGAATGGTGCACACCCTTTATATGTAGTACAATAGGTTATTTATGGGAGTTATCAGTTACAGTACAATGCAACATCATCATACAATGCACACGGATTTAGGCAATAGACCCAGGATAAGCAGCAAAAATCTCCGTCTGAACGTATGAGTGTTTAGTCTACGTCTAGTTCATATCTAGAGTGTTTATACTGTTTATATTGTCTGTTTGAGTGTTTAGTCTGTGTGTAGTTCTTATCTAGCGTTTACACTGTTTATATTGTCTGAGTGTTTAGTCTGTCTTGTTCTTATCTAGTGTTTATACTGTTTATTTATTCTGTTTATATTGTTTGAGTGTTTAGTCTATGTCTAGTTTCTATCTAGAGTGTTTATACTGTTTATATTGTTTTTTTTTTTTTCAATTATTCTATTTTTTATTTATTGCATTGCCTGTTTGCACCGTGGGTCAGAGAGGACTGATATTTCATCTGTGCTGTATGTCGAGCATGTATAGCATATTTGACAATAAAGTTGACTTGACTTGAAAAATGTTTTACAAAATAAAATCCAGCTCTCTCACCACATACAGTATTCTGCTTTGCCTTTGTGCCTTTACTCTGTTCAGTGTGCCCCCCCACACACACTGTAAGCAGACAGAGGCCCAGATTGGACTTAATGTCGATTGGCATTCATAGTAGTAAAGTACATAGTACTCTTCAGAACAGCATAAATCACAAACCATCCTATTCTAAACAAGAGTCTTGTACCACTAGATGGCAGAATAGCTGCATTTTTATCCATCCATCCATCCATCCATCCAACAATCCATTATCTGTAGCTGCTTATCCTGTTCTACAGGGTTGCAGGCAAGCTGGAGTCTATCCCAGCTGACTATGGGCGAGAGGCGGGGTACACCCTGGACAAGTCACCAGGTTATCACAGGGCTGCATTTTTATTTATCACTATAAACTACAGTACAGCACCAGTAGCAATGTAATATATGCAATGGGATGAGAAACAAACAAACAAACAAACAAACAAACAAACCAATATAAATGAGTCCAGTATGAAGTTTAATCAAATGTGCAATCTTCAAAGCATCTTCCACAACCCTGCCCTGGATAGATGGATAGACAGATGTACAAGTTTACTTTGATTTGTATTTCATTGAAGACAGTATGAACCCAAGATATTTCATGTTTTTTTTCTGGTCAACTCCATTTGTTCCATTTTTCTGGTCAACTTCATTTGTTAATATACATCCATTCCTGCGTTTCAGACCTGCAACACATTCCAAAAAAGTTTGAATGAGAGAAATTTCAACACTAGTACTGAAGTAAAACAATTAAATAATGATGTGATTTGAAACAAGTAATGTCAACAGGTGACTGTAATCATGATTTGACACAAATTCAGCAGCCAGGAAAGGCCTAGGCCTTGAGGAGCAAAAGTGGGCTGAGGAGCTCCAGTTTGTCAACAAATGCATGAGAAAATTATTTCAGTGTTTATAAACAATGTTCCTCAGGGCTCTCAAGTTTTGAATGCAGGCAAGAGTGACATTCCCCTCCCCCCATTGGGGGGGCCGGTTGGACGGGTCGCAGGAATGGGGGTCTTTCATTAATAATATTATTATTAGTGTTGTTGTTATTAATAACTGCTCAGACTTGCAGAAGAAAGGATAAACACACGGCACTGACAACTCAATCAAATACAAAGTCTTTATTCAATTTCCGTGTATTGAATAAGTGTATGTGTGTGTGTGTGTGTGTGTATGAGAGCAGAGAGAGATTATGACTGGTGTTGTTTATTGTAAGTGTTTGTTGCCTTTTTGGAGTCCTTCATTATTTGTGTTGTTGGCTCCCACTTAAAACCGTTCGGCTCAAGTCCAGCCATTTTCAGGGTCATGATAGAGGCCAATGTCCCGTCCAGAGACGAGCTGTTTCGGGTTGAGGTTTTGTTCAGACTGACCATTGAAAATACCCTCTCGGCATCAGCATTTGAATGAGGAAGTACCAAAACTAAGGTTGTTATCTTTGATAACCTCCCAAATTGGTTCAAGCCAGTCGCCTTTGAAAAAGGAACCAAGGGTCTCTATTACTTAAATGTTTTCCTTTTATCTTAATAATGAGCAAGTCATGTTGTGTGTAAAAAAATTTCTTACTTTGTTCTTTTTTGAGGACATTCTTCCCCAAAACTCCTCAACGTCAAAGGATGTTGGGTCCTGTAATCTGTAATAGTTGGACTTTCCTCTTCCCTATATCTTCCCCTAGAGTCACGAAGTTTCTATATTATGAACAATAAAAACTTAATCTTTCACAAACGGGTCTTTCATAACTGCTGACAAATGAAAAAAAAAATCTTCACTCTTACTGGTATTCACATGCTGCTTTAAACACACGTTAGTGTCGCTGTTGTTATTATTACTGACCAGCGTCTGTTACTGCCTGTGAACAAGTGGAGCTGCTCGCCAGGGGATCATTTAAACAGGTGCAATACAGCTCAGCTCCTGTAAAACCTTACCATGTCCATACTAATTATCTGGGCAAGACTCTCTCACAGCAGGCAAGTTGTCATTTCTTGTGTCAAACAAGTTGTAAATTTGTTGTAACATTAAAACAGGATATGACTTCCTCTGGTCTCTCTGCTGCTCGGAGTTCATCCTCATGGTGTCCACTGAACAAAACTTTCAGAAGATGGTTGTAGCAGAATCACGTGAACAATTCCCGGGATAACAATGCTTTTTTCATTGGTTGTTGCGTTATCGACCCAGATACAATAGTGCTTCTGATTGGCTATTGTGTAGCCCCGCCCTTTTCCTTTTTTTGATTGGCTGGTAAGTGGCAGGCTCGACTCATGGGAGACGCGCTTGTTTCCTGCCGTTTCCATAGCGATAGCGGCACGGCAGAGAAATTTATATTATAATTTTTTTCAGCCTGAGAAATACAATGTGTGGTGGGAGTGCGTGACAAAAGACCGAGAAGCGTGACTGTCATGCTCAATGCGTGAGACTTGAGAGCCCTGATGTTCCTCAAAGAAAGATACATGTTATTTACCAGCTGGGAGGTCCGTATGGTGAAATACCGTGACCGAGGTCTTGAAAGTACTGAGCGAGGCCCTCTGGGCCGAGGTCAGTATTCAAGGCCGAGGTCACAGTATTTCATCATATGGATCGAGCTTAAGCTGGTAAATAATATATTTATTTTTTTCTTTACCAAATTCTAACAGAAAACGAGAGCGCCCAAAAGGGAAAACTGAGCCGAGCCGAGCTGCCATTTTGAATCCTCATTCACGGCTGTAATGCAAATGGCTTCCTCCTCAGTATACAAGTGCACTTCCATGGCAGGAAAAAAACTACATTTTTCTGCCGATGTAGTGCCCTATTTATACAAAATTGAGTCATTCAGGATTCAGCCATGTTTTTGCTTGGCATTAGCAAGTTAAGGTTTTTAGCTTTCTCCCTTTGTCTTCCTCAGGGTAGTAAAACTCGCTTTCGCTGTGAACACTGTCGTTATCACTATCCATGCTGTGAAATGAATGCTATTTTCCTGAGAAATGCTGGCAAAAATTTATAAGATTTTTGATAATCTTATAAATAAATCTTCTAAAAAAAAAAGATAAATGTTGACAAAAAATGCTACTATGTTTGTTGTTGTGAATGACCGAGTCGCCAGAGGTCCATAACTGGGGTCCGTACCATAGGATACGGACCCACCCACCAGCCAATCAGAGTGCAGGATTTGATGGAAACCGCACTGTGAAAAAAATAAAAAGGGATATTTCACCCTCTACGGTGCAAAATATCATTAAATGATTCAAGAAATCTGGAGGAATTTTGGTGTGTAAAGAGCAAGGGCAAAAGTCTAAGCTGAACACCAGTGACCTCCAATCATTCAGATGACACTGTGCCAAGAATAGTCAATCATCTATAGCTGATATAACCATATGGGCTCAGGATTACTGTGTTAAACCTTTGTCAACACTACAATATGGCGTTACATCCACTACTGCCAGTTAAAACTTTACTGGGCAAAAATGTTAACTGTGTCCAGAAGCATCGTCAACTTCTCTGGGCTCAGAGGCATCTGTGATGGACCATCACACAGTGGAAACATGATTGTGGTCAGACAAATCAGTATTCCAGGTCTTTTTTATTTTGTAAGAAATGAATGTCGTGTGCTCTAGACCAAAGATGAAAAGGACCATCCAGACTGTTACCAGAAACAAGTCAAAAAGTCAGGGTCTGTCATGGTATGGGATTGTGTCAGTGTCCTTGGCAAAGATAACTTACACTTCTGGGATAGCAGCCAGAGGTGGGTAGAGTAGCCAAAAATTGTACTCAAGTAAGAGTAGTGTTACTTTAGAATAATATTACTCAAGTAAAAGTAAAAAGTAGTCGTCCAATTAATTACTTGAGTAAGAGTAAAAAGTACTAAGTGAAAAAACTACTCAAGTACTGAGTAACTGCTGAGTAACTTTTGTTTATTGATCAGGATGTCATAACAGGCAGAGATTTCATATATATTTCACACATAAACTGTGTGTAGTTCTGTGTATTAACAATAACAACAAGAAGCTCAGGCGGCACGGTGGTGTAGTGGTTAACGCTGTCGCCTCACAGCAAGAAGGTCCTGGGTTCGAGCCCCGGGGCCGGCGAGGGCCTTTCTGTGTGGAGTTTGCATGTTCTCCCCGTGTCCGCGTGGGTTTCCTCCGGGTGCTCTGGTTTCCCCCACAGTCCAAAGACATGCAGGTTAGGTTAACTGGTGACTCTAAATTGACCGTAGGTGTGAATGTGAGTGTGAATGGTTGTCTGTGTCTATGTGTCAGCCCTGTGATGACCTGGCGACTTGTCCAGGGTGTACCCCGCCTTTCGCCCGTAGTCAGCTGGGATAGGCTCCAGCTTGCCTGCGACCCTGTAGAAGGATAAAGCGGCTAGAGATAATGAGATGAGATGAACAAGAAGCTCAAGGCAGTCTGCACATAAATAAACCATAACACTGTGTGTGTGTGCACCTTCACTCCATGAAGTGACTGTTCAGCTTTAACAGCAGCTGGCTCTCAATTTTGCACTGTGAAGCTGTGACCTTTTAGCCGTGAACAGGTGAAAACAATAATAAATTAAATATTAATTAATTAAATCTTTACAAAGTAACATAATAACAAAACAATGGGTAGAGGTTACAAAGAAAAAGAAGCTCAAGGCAGTCTGCACATAAACCATAACACTGTGTGTATGTGTGTGTGTGGGCGTGCACGTTCACTCCGTGAAGTGACTGTTCAGCTTTAACAGCAGCTGAACATCACATCTAATATCTCCTCGTACGAAAAAGACTGGAAATAATCCTGTAAGATGTGATCGCCCGTCAGCTGGGATAGGCTCCAGCTTGCCTGCGACCCTGTAGAAGGATAAAGCGGCTAGAGATAATGAGATGAGATGAGATGAGAAGATGTGATCAACGATGTTAATCCTTTCATCTCCCAAAAAGTTGTTTACTGGGTCCAGTTGTCTGTATCTGTGTCAGCCCTGTGATGACCTGGGCCCTGTACTACGAACGGAGGTTAACCTACCCAGAAGTAACCCAGGGTTCCCCCGCTAAACCGGGGTTGACAAAACCTGGTTATCTTGTTTGGGGTTAAACGGTACTACGACGCCAGTTATGAAGTTGATTTGTTGAACCTGGTTTAACCTAATCAGGGTTAATGCGCGTTCACGTTAAAGGGGAGGTTATCAGCGCAAATCCCCACTGTTCACAATGGCACGGTCGCCGTACTTCACGGAGGAAGAATGCGCTGTCATAATGCAAAGCTACGAGGAGTTCAAAACAACATTAAGAGCAAAATCTAACACCGCGGCTGCCAGTAAGGAGGATGAAGCTTTCTCTCATCCTATACTTCTGTTCTGGATGAGAGAAAGCTTCATGATCAATCACAAGTCACAGAAAATGGTCCTTCGACGTGGCCCCAGTCATATATAGCTTGTTTAATGTCCGAAAAATCCTGAATAAAATTTGGTATGGTGAATTCATGGAGTAGCCTACTTAAGCTGATATGTGCACAGAGTCACATGAATTAGGATGACTGACTGTTCAGTCCCTTTGACTAAGTTGGTGTATGTCCTGTGAACATTTCAGAGGCAACAGCAGTGCCAAACGCACCTGGCAACAGGTGAAAATGAAATATAAAAACATCATTCATAATGGTGTGTGCGCGCGTGCAAGCAAGCATTCATTTGCCTTTTATTTATTCAAGTTTTATCTGTTTGCCTAATAGTTCAAATTGTTTTGTATATAGTTTATAATGTTGTGTGATATTAATGATAATATTGTGGGAAAACTACTTTGCACGGACGTTCATTTAATTTATTCTATCGTCATTTTGTTTGTTCTATTTTTGTGTATTTTATTTATTTATCTGTTTGTCTAGTTGTATCTATTTTTCTAATAATAATATTTTTTGCATTAATAGTTTGTTTTTTCCTATTAAAATAATCTTGTGTTCTTGTTATAACTTTATTTATCTGACTGTTTAGTTGTATCTATTTTTGTTACAATTCCAATATTTTTAATATAGAAAGTTTGTTTTTTTCTATTAAAATGTTCTTGTGTGATAACTAGTTCTTGTGTTATATTTATTGTAGTTGTATCTATTTTGTATCTCAGACTTAAATATTTTTGTAAAACAAGTGTTTTTTATAAAATATTCTTGCGTTCTTGGTAACTATGTTCTTGAGTGTTTTTTTTTTTTTTTACAGAAAAGCCGTTCTGCATGGACATTCATTGAAGCCCTCATTGTTTTTTAATGGTTATTTATGAGTGTTTAGGGGTTACAATAATGTAAGTCTAGGTTGCTTTATATAAAAGGTATGTCCAGAAATATTGATGTCACTGTCTAAGCAGAGGGATCTGGCTTCTTTAGACGCTGTCTTCTTAAAACTGAATAAATATTTAAAAAGAGCCAAATGAGCCAGTCTTTTGAACGGCTCTTTTCAAAGAACGGATCACAAAGATGCGGATCCCATCAAAGAGCCATAAATCCCATCTCTAATCTGCGCTCCGATATCGCACGGGTCATCCAGGTACTCTGGCATTGTCTCTAGAGGAAATGTCGGTGGAGAGGTGGTGTTTAAAAAGGGTGTGGTTAATCGGAAACCTCGGGTTAACCAAGAACATAACCTGAGACGAGCAGGTTTGAGATGCAGCGTAAGTTGCCATGGCAGCATACCTCGGTTTGAACATAGCCAACTTTCGTAGTATGGGTTAATTGGGAAGTTACGCTGCACGTGACCAAGTTACTCTCGAAGTTACCCTGGTAAGCCAGAAAACCCGCTTCGTAGTACAGGGCCCTGGCGACTTGTCCAGGGTGTACCCCGCCTCTCGCCCGTAGTCAGCTGGGATAGGCTCCAGCTTGCCTGCGACCCTGTAGAAGGATAAAGTGGCTAGAGATAATGAGATGAGATGAGATGAGATGAGATGAGATGAGATGAGATGAGATGAGATCTCGCAAGTGGAAGTAACAAGCAGAAAGGTTGCTAACTAGCTGCCAGTGCCCAGCTTGGCTGGGTGGTGGTGGGGATTGCTAGCAAGCGGTCAAGCTAACAAGCTAATGCCCTTCCTTTTGTGAACAAGCACTTGTAGACAAATAATAAAACAAATCTCACAGGAAAAAAACACCTAAAGTCTTCACAAATCTCTCTAATCCACAACAAATACAGTAGCTTGAAAAATGGAGATTTCACAAATGATATGTTACGCGTTTTGTTATTTAGTAAGTTTTCACCAGTCTTCCATTCCCAGTTTTTGACCAGAGCCGTGTACAACTGTAACACTATTGAGGAGCTGACATTAGGCGAGCAACCTTATTTTCATGAGCATTTTTTGGTTTCACATCAATAAAAAGTGATTGTTAGGAAGATTTTTTGTAGTTTTATTTCTTGGTTCTCTGGTGTGTGTGTGTGTGTGTGTGTGTGTGTGTGTGTGTGTGTGTGTGTGTGTGTGTTATCTTGCCATCTGAGGCCACAGTGCGTCAATACATTTACACAAAACAATGTATTTTACAGTTATTTATGATGTTACAACAGGGCTAACGTCTGCCTATGAAGACAGCCAAAAGCACATAGCCTACTTACCGCAATGTGTTTCCTCAAATTAGACGTTGAGTTTTTATAAGCTGAAACGTCCACTGGTTTGGGGAGACACATGTGACACCGCATAACATAACGATTATTTTTTGTTGTTTGGAGAGTGAACATGGTTTGTATGTGTGGCCAGGGGTGTGCCTCTTCAGCTTGATGAGAAACGCTGGCCGTTGTCTCTGCCATTTTTCTTCTGCTTCCGTGCTCTTTTCCACCTGGACTGGTCTTGCCGAGGGAATTTTGTGTGCGGGCGCGCACGGCGGCTTGGCTCTGTTTGATTGGCGAAACGGAGTTAAACCATAGCTCCTCCCACTATGGCTCTGGCTGCTACATGTGATCGGTGAGATGCGGTCATGTGACAATGCCTCTGCTGGAAGTCTCGACAAAACATAAACAAACAGACCACGCATCGCACGGATCAATAAAAATAAAGTAGCGAGTAATGAGCAGAATATAGCCCAATGTAACGGAGTAAAAGTACCGCTTCTTCTTCACAAATATACTCAAATAAAAGTAAAAAGTATGCTGCATTAAAACTACTCTTACAAGTACAATTCATCCAAAAAGTTACTCAAGTAAATGTAACGGAGTAAATGTAGTGCGTTACTACCCACCTCTGATAGCAGCATCAATGCAGAAAAGTACACTGAGACTTTGGAGCAACATATGCTGCCTTTAAGACCAGGGATGTTTCAACAAAACAGTGCAAACCCACATCTTGCACACATTACAGTGGCATGGCTGTGGAAGAAGAGGGTGCCTGTCCCCTCTGTCCCCAATAGAGAATGTGTGGTGAATTTTGAAATGAAAAAATAAGAAAAGACGATCCTGTACTTTTGCACACCTTAATACATGCTTGTAGGAAGAATGGGACAAAATACCACCTGAAACTCATCACTTGGTGTCATCACAGTCCCTAATCATCTTTTAAGAGTTGTGAAAAGAAATGGCAATATTAGAAAGTGCTAAATGCTTTACTGTGCCAACCTTTTTTTTTTTAATGTGTTGCAAGAATCAAAATTGAAATATGTTTTTGATTGATTGATTGATTGATTGATTGATTGATTGATTGATTGATTGATTGATTGAAACAATGTGCTGTTGCATTGTTGCGAGTGCAATACAGGTCAATGTTTATTTACAAACATTGTTTTCAGTTTTAATTTCAATTTCAAATTACTGTCCCAACTTGTTCCGATTTGGGGTTATGGGTAGGTAAGTAAGTACGGTAGGTAGGTATATAGAGAGGTGTGTGTGTGTGTGTGTGTGTGTGTGTGTGTGTGTGTGTTTCCTGTGGCCTTAAACTTGTTTGATGTACAGTAGCGTGTACCTCACTGACTGCACAGCATATAGTGTGCTTTAATGTTCAGTAATAACTGTGTTTGTGACCCATTTTTGTGTTTGAATAATCTTTGCATTACATATTTTCTTTCTGTTGGTTGTGGAGGACAAAAGGCTCATGAACAATGGTTATACGCAAAAGGTTAATGCACGTCCTTGCTCAACCACAGTCTTTCTTTCACATCTCACTGCTGCATGTTGTTAACTGCTTGCTGCACAGAAAATAGCACTGTTTTCATGTTGTACTGCACCAAATAAGACCGTTATAATTTAAAACCTAATTTAAATATTTAAAAAAATTGATTCTGTAATAAATGGGCTGCAGCTGATTGTAGACACCCAGGCTATCAAAAATGAATTTAAGCACCCCCCGTCTTTAGGCTTTTCTGAGAACATTACAGAATAAAATACTCAAAGCTGCATAAGTTATCTCATCTCATTATCTCTACCCACTTTATCCTGTTCTACAGGGTCGCAGGCAAGCTGGAGCCTATCCCAGCTGACTACGGGCGAAAGGCGGGGTACACCCTGGACAAGTCGCCAGGTCATCACAGGACTGACACATAGACACAGACAGCCATTCACACTCACACCTACGGTCAATTTAGAGTCACCAGTTAGCCTAACCTGCATGTCTTTGGACTGCGGGGGAAACCGGAGCACCCGGAGGAAGCCCATACGGACACGGGGAGAACATGCAAACTCCACACAGAAAGGCCCTCGCCGGCCACGGGGCTCAAACCCGGACCTTCTTGCTGTGAGGCGACAGCGCTAACCACTACACCACCGTGCTGCCCTTGCATAAGTTATGTCCAAGTTATATCTAAATGCGAACTATTAGTAATAATTATACAAAGGAGAATCTGATGGTATATATTAGTGTGTGGGAGATTAGGTTAAAGTTATGTTGCAGTTGAAAGAGCAATTGTAATTGTAGGTCAACAAAGATGAAATATAAAAAGAAATGTAAAATAAATTATGAATAAACATTTTAAATATGTAACACAAAAGTGATTTTTCATCAAACAGAAAAGATGTAGAGAGGCCTGCAGACAACATAAAGTTGAAGTGTTAATAGAGAACATCTGCAAAAACTGAACTTCAAGCATAAATCCGTAACCAGGTAGTCAAGATTTAAAAAAAAAAAAAAACAGACTGATGGAAAAGCAAAATTAAGTGAGGGTCATAAACAAAAGTAAACAAACACGATATTGATCTTGATGCAGAAGCGCCCCCGAGTGGGCTCGCCGTCGATCTTGGAATGAGGACATCTCAGATCCTTTAATCTAACAACAAAACTAAATAAAATATAACCATAAAAAGGGTATCAACCTCATAAGCACTAATATTGCTACAAACAAACCTAAATTCATACACCTGTGTCCTACATTTCACTAGAAAACAATCAAAGAAAAAAACTCACATGCCCTCTGTTGCCTGCATTTAAATTATGCCTGGTCATTTAATTAATCCATTTAAACACGTTTTCATTGCCATAATGTCTCTTTATATGTTATAACGTCTGCTGTTGCTGCATCGGCTTTTGGAGAAAGTTCAGGAGCGACAGCCTCCTCGTCTGCTACTGTACTGTGTCAGCCTCTGGAGAGAGCTCAGGAGCAATGGTCTCCTCATCTGCTGCTGCAGTTTAATAGTTCGCATTTAGATATAACTTGGACATAACTTATGCAAGGGCAGCACGGTGGTGTAGTGGTTAGCGCTGTCGCCTCACAGCAAGAAGGTCCGGGTTTGAGCCCCGTGGCCGGCGAGGGCCTTTCTGTGCGGAGTTTGCATTTTGTGATTGTTTGGGAAGATTCTTCAATAATTTTGTGCTTCTTTCTGCACTCTGTAAGCCTAGCATTTTGAGCTACCACTTTAGTATCATCTTTGATTTTGTTGTGGCCCATATTTTGTGTTGGAGCCCAGTCCAACACAAAATATCAGTCTATTACAAATAATTTTCTACCCAAATAATTAAATAATAAGACTGGGTAGTTTAACTGATGACATAATAGTAGTTTATTTGTTAAAATAAAATATGAAAACATCTTCTTGAATTCATAGCGATCACAAAGATTTTTTCAAAAACATGCCAGAATATTCAAAACTACAAATGTTTTTGTCATATCCATGTGCATCTGCATGCATTTTGGCTTTAACTCGTGCACATTTGCACTCTGAGCATCGCACATTTCAATTACGAATTGTATGCACCTGTCCCAGATTAGAGCGCAATCAGTGCACACTTATAAGGACACTGAACTGTCATAAACATTGTGAAGTATTGGTTCAGTGTGAACTTACCGATCCTTTGTATAGTAGTATTGTTATCCTTGTTTTTCAACTCTAGTTTGTTTATTGGATTATTGCCTTTTGTCTGTTCCTCCGATAGTCTGTGCCTTGCTTGATCTTTGCCTGTTCTCTGTTGTTGATTGTACCTGACATTTTGGATTTGTATGCCTGCCTGGGGGTTTATAATGAACACACTCTTCCTGAACTTACATCTGTCTACTGCCACACATTACTTCCAGAATACTTCACCTTACAAGGATGTAGTGTAAGAGAACAGGCACGCTGCTCAACGCCATGGTTTTCATGCCTCAATCTGGATAGCGAATTTTTCTGCAGTGAGTAGAGTTCAATCACTCCTGAGCTCCCTCCAGAGGCCAACAGAATGCCAGATGAGGAGGCCATTGCTCCTGAGCTCCTTCCAGAGGCCAATGCAGCAGCAGATGAGGAGACCATTGCTCCTGAGCTCTCTCCAGAGGCTGACACAGTACAGTAGCAGACAAGGAGGCTGTCGCTCCTGAACTTTCTCCAAAAGCTGATGCAGCAACAGCAGACGACACAGCCTCCGCTCCAGAGCTCCCTCCAGAGGCTGAAAGGGCGGCCTTCACTCCAGATTTCAGATTTTATATATAAAATGGTAACATATACAAATTGGAAGGTAAAAAGGAGTTACATTTAGAAGCTTGCAGTTATTTCTCAAATCTATTTTAAAAACAATCATTTTGACTGCTTCAAAAGATAGGTCTCTAACACACTATAGAACATATTTAGTTATAAAAGAGCACTCGCCAGGCGAGGAGGCTGCAGGATTCGAGGTAGTGGATTGACATGAATCTTGTTCAATTTACTCTGTGATTGTTTGGGAAGATTCTTCAATAATTTTGTGTTTCTTTCTGCACTCTGTAAGCCTAGCATTTTGAGCTACCACTTTAGTATCATCTTTGATTTTGTTGTGGGCCATATTTTGTGTTGGAGCCCAGTCTGGATCCGTAAAATTGTCGAGATCAGCTGGTTTCTCGAATGGAAAGAAAAAGCAAAATAAAAGCAGCAGCATCAAAAGTGATATAGATCTCTTTTTAAAATGAAATAATCATAGAAGCCTTTGATTGTCGGATCATACACCCGATGATCACGGCTTTGTCATTAACGAAGATTGGTGTACTGATGTCACAGTTCTAAACAAATCATGCAGTCCTCATCTGGAGACATTATTCATAAACTGCAAACCATTTTATGCTCTGCAAGAGTTTTCCTCGTTTATTCTGGTTGTAGTTTACATCCCCCTCAGGCTTGTGTTACTGAGGCATTACAACACCTGGCTGACCAGATAAACAACGTGGAGAAAAAGCACCCAGACTCTTTGCTCATTGTTTTGGGGGACTTTAATAGAGCAAACCTCAGCCACGAACTGCCAAAATATAAACAGCACATTAAGTGTCCCACCAGGGACACTAACACCATTGTTACACTGTTTTGAAGGACTCATACCACTCTGTCCCCCGTGCAGCCTTGGGACTATCTGATCACTGCATTGTTCATCTTATCCTGACCTACAGGCAGAAGCTGAAATCTGCTAAGCCTGTAGTCAAGACGGTGAGGAGTTGGCCCTATCCCCGATAGCAGAGGGTCGTTGAAACGACGTAGAGTTTTGGTCAGAATGGTCGGTTTCCGTCGTACGTCAGAAAATCAACGTTGAAACGGCGCCGTGAAACGACGATTTCTCCGCCGTCTGAGAGGGTCGATTTATCACCGTTGAATCAACGTGGGTAAAGGTTGAACTGTCGACCGTCAGAGAAGGTTGAATATACGACGTTGAACCATCGTCACTTTTGCCGGCCAGTTTTCAACATTGGTAGGATGAGCAACTGGCCCGTAGCCAGGGGGGATCGGAGGGTTCGTTCGATCCCCCCCCGCGACACCGCGCCCCGGACACACACGCCTCAAGATTACTCAAGATTTATTCATTTGTTCATGTCCGATGAATATACATTGATTCACATTTAAATTTACAATATCAAATCCAGACTAATCAAAAAAGAAAAGTAGACTAAGTGAGGACGAGTTAGAAAAATGGGTTCATTTCTCCTATGTTTATGTTTACACGTTTTGTTCAGACTGCTTTACACCCCAATCCAGTGGGTGGCGGTAATGCCCCCATTAGACCCCTTTCACTGACGTCACCCGAAACCGGAAGTAAACAAACCCTGTGCCACATTGGAAGACCAACAAACTCGTGATTTGGGGGAAATAACGGCAGCGCGCGGTATGTGAACCCATGAGGCACTTGGTTCATCATAAACCTACAATGGTAAACTTTTGTGCTGTGTTAGGGTTCTAACAAAGCTGATGGGAAAGGTGAAAAGAAGTCTTTCTACAGAATACCAGCTGTGATTGAGACACAAGCAAACCAAGGAGCTTTCTGCCAGGAGACAGAGAGAGGATTTAGCTGCTTTATGCAGAGCGGATCTGAATACTTCAAGTCTATTTTGTTACTGGTAAGTCACTAGGCTAGAGTGTTGTAGAACATTTTTTTAAATGTTTACTGAATAAAAACATCCTTAATTTTATCAAATATTCTCTACTCTATATTTCATTTCTTTCTTTTGTTTTAATTTTCCTCCCTCCATCCCTCTTTGGATTTTAAATATAGTTTTTCCCCATGTCCAAATAATGAGGTAGGGTGGCATTTAGAAACCCATAGCCTGCTGCTGACTTTCTTTATCAATGCTGCATCAAATTAATTTTGGTTATGTTTTTCTGTTTCCATGTACAGGTCTGCGCCGCAGGAGGAATAGGCCACAATTATAAATAAATCATAAAATGTTTCTAAGAACTTGTTCAAGTGTGTTCTGTTCCTTATAAATGTTAAAAGTTATGCCTCATTAGATAGCTTGTCAAACATTAGGAGAGGTGCATTGTTGCATGCATTTTTATATCCTGTT
This sequence comes from Neoarius graeffei, assembly GCF_027579695.1. Taxonomy (NCBI): domain Eukaryota; kingdom Metazoa; phylum Chordata; class Actinopteri; order Siluriformes; family Ariidae; genus Neoarius; species Neoarius graeffei. The sequence continues at coordinate 37,273,946 of NC_083591.1, forward strand.
GTACATTAAACAGGACGTAGCCTACGCACATTGATATAAATTAAGTTTCACTTTCATGGTTGAAGTATGCATGTGTGTGTTCATCCTAGGCAAGAGCCCCGATGCTTTATTGTTAGCTAGTTTAATTTAGCCTGTTTTGCTTAATTTGTAGCCTTCCTGTTGTAGGTATCATGCCGCCATCTTGTGTCAGAACTACAATTCCCAGTCCACTTCCGTGTGACCTACGTCACGCGTGGGCGGGATCATCTACGTCATCATACAAGGAAACATAAAACAATGGGACAACGCTTCCATCTTTGTCTCTCACGTCTGGCTTCCGATGAATCTGGATGTATAAAGAGGCGCGCTCTCCACCCCAAAAAGACGTCTTCTTTCTTGCAAGATCCATCACTCAGCGCGATTTTCTTTCTTACCCTTGGCAAAGGTAAACTCTAGAGTCGCGCGATCTTTAAACCCAACCTGAGTTACAACCGGTTTACTTGCATTAGAAGTGACGTCACGACTGCAGCCCAGGCAGTTAAAAGTTAAGAAGCGATTGAATCCTTTTTAACTCAAAAGCGCTGTGCATCTTATTCTGATCAGAGACTTTTCCTCACGAACGCTGAGGTTCGGACCAAGAATCCTCTGCTTTCCACGGGAACCACCCAAGTGCTCCGCTGGACCCGAAAGTTTTCTCCGCCTCCATCATGAGCGGCTCACGTGCTCCCACGGCGAGGCCTGAAACTACACCGGCGAATAGTTCTTCATATCTTGCTAAAGGCAGGATTAAGTAAGATTTTGGCATTTGGGCATAATTAGGATAGTCTTAGGAATTTGCTTTTATTTGAAATAGTGTGAATTTAAACCCAAGTTTATCTGTTACACTGTTAGACACGCAGCGTGTTGATTTATTTTGGTTCTATGTTCTCTCAATTGTTTAATAGATAGGCTGCGCATGCTTCTCTCTTTTATTCTTACTAACAATATAATTTCATTATTATACATCTTGATCTCATTAAGATTTCAGTGGATTCAGTATGGTTATGAGCTAGTGGGTTAGCTACAGCTTCCCTTTTGTCTGCTTAGCAACACAAAGCTAATCAAGGCCTACCATGTGCTCAGCAGGCCATCAGGCCTGATAAACCACACCTCAGCTAGAAATCCACAAGCTAGCTTTTAGTTAGCTACGGCTAATACCTTTGTCTTTAGCAACACGTGCTCAGTAAGCCTCACCAGGCCTAACAAACACACTTTAGCTAGGCCATAGGGCCTTTAGCAAACTCACACTAGCAACACAAGGCTAAACACAGAGCTAATCCTTTGTTCTGTTTAGATAACATTCTTTTGTTTAGCTACCAACAAGCTAGGCCTCCACCACGTGTAGTTAGCTACACGAGGCCAAACACATGGTTAAGTCCTACACACACACACACCTCACTGCTTGTATATATTGATTTATTATTTTTCTTTTTCTTTGTATAATAAATTCATTTATTAAACAAACTGTGTTTGTGTGAACAACAATATATACATGAAGTCCCCAATCTCCCTCGAATTCAAAAGGGTGCATATACAAGTTATGTAATATGGTAAGTGATCGTAATAATTTGGAAATGTACCATAATTTAGCTGTTTGGTAATTTATTATTAAGCACCAGGATTAATGGTATGATTCACTAAATGATTCATTGAATGATTCACTAAACGATTCATTGAACGATTCACTAAATGATTCACTAAACGATTCATTGAACGATTCACTAAATGATTCACTAAACGGTTCACTTCAAATGAGAGTGATTCTATGGTATGATTCAATTCAAACGAGTCAAATTAAACGATTCAATGGGATTGATTCATTTTAATTATTGACCTTCAAAATTTAATGAGACTGATTTAATGAGTGATCACTTAATATCAATAATTAACTGATTGCACCCACACTGTTGTACATAAAACAGGAAGTAAAGTTGGATGAATCATCGCCGAAAATTCAACTATAAATCGACCGAAATACGTAGTTGAATAAAGGGTGAAAGGGGGTCTATTCTCTGTCGACCACCAGCCACTTTTCAACGTCGTTTCAACGGAAACTCGTATGAGCAAAGCGGTGTTGAATCAACGCCGGTGATCGATGGTGATTCGACGGCGTATAGGTCGAAGAACATGCCGATGATTCCACGTCGAATCAACGACCCTCTGCTATCTGGGATGAGACCAAAGTGGAACTACAAGCCTGCTTTGACTGCACTGATTTGAGTGTTTTTGAGGCTGCAGCTTCAGACCTGCATGAACTGACTGATACCGTGACATCTTACAGTACATCAGTTTTTGTGAGGATGTGTGTGTGCCCACCAAGACCTTCCATACATACAACAACAACAAACCCTGGTTCACCGCAAAACTCAGGCAGCTTTGCCAGGCCAAGGAGGAGGCCTACAGAAGTGGGGACAGAGTCCTGTACAAACAGGCCAGAAACACACTGACGAAAGAGGTGAAAGCAGCTAAGAGGAGCTACGCTGAAAGGATCAAAAACAGCCTTTCAGCCAACGATCCGGCGTCAGTGTGGATAAGCCTGAAGAATATCACCAACTCCAGGAGACCATCCCCCAACACTGCAATGAACCATCAACTGGCTGACGAGTTGAATGTGTTCTACTGCAGATTTGACACATTCACACCTCTCCCCCCTCAGACAGTAAAGACCTATTTACAGCCCCTGCTATTCTGCCTCCTCTTGCCTCTGACCCCACACCAGCACTTAAGATCTGTGAAGAGGATGTTTGTCAGCTTTTTCGCAGACAGAAGATCAGGAAGGCACCTGGCCCAGACGGTGTGTCACCCTCCTGTCTGAAGGTCTGTGCTGATCAGCTGGCCCCCATCTTTACCCAGATCTTCAGTAGATCCCTGGAGCTGTGTGAAGTCCCCTCATGCTTCAAACGCTCCACAGTAATCCCGGTTCCCAAGAAAACCACCATCACTGGACTGAATGACTACAGGCCTGCAGCCCTCACATCTGTAGTCATGAAGTCCTTCGAGAGACTGGTGTTGTCACACCTGAAGGACATCACAGACCCCCTGCTGGACCCCCTGCAGTTTGCCTACCAGGCAGACAGGTCAGCGGATGATGCAATAAATACGGGACTGCACTACATCCTGCAACACCTTGACTCTGTAGAGACGAATGCCAGGATCTTGTTTGTGGACTTCAGTTCAGCTTTCAACACCACTGTTCCGACATCCTCCACACCAAGCTCACCCAGCTCACTGTGCCCTCCTCCACCTGTCAGTGGATTATAAACTTCCTGACTGACAGGAAGCAGCAGGTGAGGCTGGGGAGCATCACATCCAGCACCCGGACTATCAGCACTGGCGCCCCCCAGGGGTGTGTGCTCTCCCCACTGCTCTTCTCCCTTTACACCAAAGACTGCACCTCAAGAGACCCATCTGTTAAACTCCTGAAATTTGCAGATGACACAACAGTCATCGGCCTCATCCGAGACGGTGACGAGTCTGCATACAGACGGGAGGTTGAACGGCTGGTCTGTTGGTGCGGTCAGAACAATCTGGAGCTGAACACGCTCAAAACTGTGGAGATGACAGTGGACTTCAGGAGGAGCCCCCACACACTGCCGCCCATCACCATCACCAACAACACTGTGACTGCTGTTGAAAACTTCAGGTTTCTGGGCTCCACACTCTCCCGGGACCTGAAGTGGGAGACCAACACAGTCACCATCATCAAAAAGGCCCAGCAGAGGTTGTACTTTCTGCACCAGCTCAGGAAGCTCAACCTGTCTAAGGAGCTGCTGACACAATTCTACTCTGCCATCATTCAGTCTGTTCTCTGCTCTTCCATCACTGTTTGGTATGGATCAGTCACCAAGCAGGACAAGAACAGACTGCAACGGACAATAAGGACTGCAGAGAAAATTATTGGTGTCAGCCTGCCCTCCATCCCAGACCTGTACCTGTCCAGAGTCAGGAAATGGGCAGGTAACATTTCTGCAGACCCATCACATCCTGGTCACAAATTGTTTAAACTTCTCCCCTCTGGGAGACACTACAGATCACTGTATGCAAAAACAGCTAGACACAAGAACAGTTTTTTTCCCTCAGGCTGTCTCTGTGTTGAACAGCTAAAACCGGACTCAAATATCAGTAACATCAACTGTGAAATATCTGCACACTCATACCGTCATTCTGTGCACACTGTAGAATATAAATATAAAATATAAATATAATGTAAATATAATCTCATCTCATCTCATTATCTCTAGCCGCTTTATCCTTCTATAGGGTCGCAGGCAAGCTGGAGCCTATCCCAGCTGACTACGGGCGAAAGGCGGGGTACACCCTGGACAAGTCTGTAAATATAATGTAAATATAAAAATATTTATATTTACTAAGTCATCCTTGCACTATGCACCATTTTGCACCAAAATATTTTTAAAAAAGTTTGTGTGATATATATATATATATATATATATATATATATATATATATATATATATATATATATATATTGTGTGTGTGTGTATATATATATTTTTCCTTGTCTATACATATATTTACCCTTCTACATGTACATAGCTTTTTGTTTTGTTTTTTGTCTACGCTTTTTTTTTTATCTGTTTGTACTAAGAGAGCTAAGTGAAACCGGAGTCAAATTCCTCGTGTGTGTTCACATACCTGGCAATAAAAGTGATTCTGATTCTGAAACAAAGAATTGTGAACAATTCTTGATTCCCAGTGTCAGATTCAGCAGGGGACAATTTGTGCAAGAAATATGTGACTGGACATCCTTTCCAGGTTTTACTCCTTTGTCAAAAGACAGCTTCTACACCACACTCAGAAGTATCTCCTTCTTCTACAAAGGGATTTGTAAGGTCTGGTGTCCGCACTCCATCTTAATGTTTGCACACACATCCTTTAACAGAGGAGATGGGGTGCCGTAATACTACTGAAACCGTGAATGAAATGAAGGTAGAAATTTCCAAAGCTCGGAAAGTGCTGTCGCTCCTTGATACTGGCAGGGTTGGACTAAAGCTGAACCACTTACACCTTGTGGTCATCCTTTGTGACCTCCTCATAACTGATGAGGTCGCCAAGTAAAGTCATACATTAAACTCACATCTTTCAGCTTTCAAAAAAAACCCCTGTTCTCTCAATGTCTCTGTAAGAGATTCTCAACATTGGTGTTGTGACTCGATGTGTGGTTGTCTGATATGCAGATGGAGTCACAAGGAATTTTTCTATGCATATGAACTTGATATTTTTACAATTACAGTGGTGCTTGAAAGTTTGTGAACCCTTTAGAATTTTCTATATCCTCCTGAGAACCAACCCACAGACTTGTGTCCTCTGTAGTTGACATTTGTTTTACGTGCACACCCTCTTACTCTTTCAAGCTATTCACTTGAATCCTGATGTCTTGTAAAGAGTACATCCTGGGCTTTCCGATGATATATCATGTGACTAGGAGGGTTGCTGTGAAATTCCTCGTAAGGAAACCACAACAGAAGAGAAACAGAGACACATTTTTTCTTGGTTCCCAGGAGGATATTTCTGCATAAATATGACCTAAAACATCATCAGATTTTTGTCTTATTTGTTTAACTGGGTTCTCTTTATCTACTTTTAGGACTTGTGTGAAAATCTGATGATGTTTTAGGTCATATTTATGCAGAAATATAGAAAATTCTAAAGGGTTTACAACCTTTGAAGCACCACTGTCAACCTGGCAGAAAATTCTAAGAAAAAATCACCCTTCATTAGGGCCCAAGCACCATTTGGTGCGAAGACCCTAAATGGTGCTCGGGCCCTATTGTTTTTTGAAGGATTTTTTTTTTTTCTGTCGCGCTTGGCTTTTTTTGAGGCATTTCCCATGCACAAAAACTCATGAAATTTGATACATCAGTCATTGTAACCGCTTCTCAGCGACAGACGTTTGGCCCCGGGCATGGCCCAGGGACTTCATAGCACCCCTTTTTCCATTTCCCATTGAAATGAATAGGTAGAACTTTGGAGTGATGATGTCATAAGGTCATTTGGAGTGATGATGACACATGGTCATTTTTAACATACTCCTCCTAGACGGTTCATCAGATTCATGTCAAACTTGGCAAACATGATGCCAAGATATTGCTGGAGTTGAATTGCGAAGGGGGGTGGCATGGTGGTGTAGTGGTTAGCGCTGTCGCCTCACAGCAAGAAGGTCCGGGTTCAAGCCCCATGGCCGGTGAGGGCCTTTCTGTGCGGAGTTTGCATGTTCTCCCCGTGTCCGCGTGGGTTTCCTCCGGGTGCTCCGGTTTCCCCCACAGTCCAAAGACATGCAGGTTAGGTTAAGTGGTGTCTCTAAATTGACCGTAGGTGTGAATGAGAGTGTGAATGGTTGTCTGTGTCTATATGTCAGCCCTGTGATGACCTGGCGACTTGTCCAGGGTGTACCCCGCCTTTCGCCCGTAGTCAGCTGGTATAGGCTCCAGCTTGCCTGCAACCCTGTAGAACAGGATAAAGCGGCTAGAGATAATGAGATGAGATGAGATGAATTGCGAAGGGATTTTTGATATGTTGTAATATGTTGAAATATTATAACATATACTGTAATATGCCAAGATATTGCTGAATGTTGAATTTGACATCTTGTAATATGATTCTGATACTCTTTAGCCGTTATGGCATCTTTATTAACAATCACGATCTTACACTTTCTCTAGTCGCGGTGGGGAGAACTCTGAACTCTTTTCATCTCTTTACAAACATAACACGCCTGGGCATGTCCTAAACAAAATGTGGTGTCACAACATGAGTTTCAGGCTTGTGACTTGTAACCCACTGTGGTGAAAACAAAACACTACACCTCATTAAACTGCATTACAATCACATATCACATATTGTAACTGATATGTCTGTTACTGATATTGTAACTGAGAGTCTGATGATGTAACATATACAATTCTGTGCACACTCATACACACACAGTCATATGCATATTTATGCATACACACATACACTCACAAGTATGCACTCACATGCACACGCAACATCTATGAGCACACTCTCTTTCACACACACACACCTTCTCTCTCTCTCTCTCTCTCTCTCTCTCCCTCTGACAAACACACACACACACACACACACACACACACACAAAATAATAATAATAGTGACCTGCCATCATTGTGCATTTTGTTGCAGACATATGAAAACTCTGCAATGTACACACACACACACACACTGCAAACACAGGAAAGCTAAGATGACTTAAGATTACAGCGTGAGATAGAGATAAGGAGGAGACACATGTATAGTTTTGTACATATATAAATGTACATTTTCACACCACAGAAACACACACACACACACACTTACAGTCTTTATCTGTCTATCTCTCATCCGTCAAGCAGTCATAGCATTTGCAACATGCACATCACCTTTGAACATTTGATGAATATATGAAATGTGACCGTTTTGTTGGGTGGTGGGATGTCCTGGGTTGCAGAACCACACGTGTGAGGGCCCATCAAGGCCGCTAGTGGCTTTAATTCAATTTGGAATTCCTTTGAAGCCCAGACCATTTTACACCAGACCACAGCAGTGCTGCATCCAACACACTGCCATGTTAATCAAAGTGTCGTTTACATCAGATACTGGTAGTGTAAAGAGCATTTATAGGCTTCCTATCACAACATGCCCACTTCCTTCTTGATTCTTGACTTTAAAATACACTTACAGTATGGGAAGTCCCACATATGACTCACGTACATATGAGTCAGACCTGCTAAAAATGCTTGGTGGCTTTTTTAAAGTCAGTCAAAACCAACAAATAAATGCTGTTTGCTGATCACTCTGATGTGCTCTCTGCATGTTTAAATTTAAAATAAAAAAAACCTTTATAACAACAATTTATCCATTTTAAAAGTTATGATATTGCTAAAAATAGGCTTACCTAGATGCAACCATTTGCACTGAAACCGGATATGCGGATAACTGGCACACTAGAATGCCATTTACCTTCGTTACACAGAGCCATCAAATAAAACCTCCTAATTCTAAAAAAAAAAGGAGCCACTGCGCACTCTCTCTCTCTCTCTCTCTCTCTCTGTGTTCACTGTTTCAGATGGGCTAAAGGCAGAGAAAGAACTTCACTGTGCAATGTGTATGTGACAAATAAATGTTTCTAATTCTAAAAATCTAATCAGTAATTTTCTGTTACCATGTGATTTTTGCTGGCAACAAAATCCGCGAATCAACAGACTTCACTTTTATGAAGTTTAATTCTCACTCTGCAAGATACGGTAACACAGATGCACTACTGACACGGATACTCAGATAGCCCTTTTCCACCAAATCAGTTCCAGGGCTGGTTCGGGGTCAGTGCTTAGTTTGGAACCGGGTTTTCTGTTTCCACTGACAAAGAACTGGCTCTGGGCCAGAAAAAACGGTTCCAGGCTAGCACCAGCTCTTTGCTGGGCTAGAGGAAAGAACTGCTTACATCAGCGGGGGGGCGGAGTTGTTAAGACCAACAACAATAGCAAGACGCCATTTTTAAATAAGCGACGAGATATCATGGATGCAGTAAAGCAGCAGTCATCCATTACTGTTGTTGTTGCTTCTTCTTCTTCTTCTTCTCTGTTGTTGTTGCTTCGATGTTTGCGCCAAGGTTTATGCAAACGCAGCGATCCCCGATAGCAGAGGGTCATTGAAACGACGTAGAGTTTTGGTCAGAATGGTCGGTTTCCGTCGTACGTCAGAAAATCAACGTTGAAACGGCGCCGTGAAACGTCGATTTCTCCGCCGTCTGAGAGGGTCGATTTATCACCGTTGAATCAACGTGGGTAAAGGTTGATCTGTCGACCGTCAGAGAAGGTTGAATATACGACGTTGAACCATCGTCACTTTTGCCGGCCAGTTTTCAACATTGGTAGGATGAGCAACTGGCCCGTAGCCAGGGGGGATCGGAGGGTTCGTTCGATCCCCCCCCCCCGCGACACCGCGCCCCGGACACACACGCCTCAAGATTACTCAAGATTTATTCATTTGTTCATGTCCGATGAATATACATTGATTCACATTTAAATTTACAATATCAAATCCAGACTAATCAAAAAAGAAAAGTAGACTAAGTGAGGACGAGTTAGAAAAACGGGTTCATTTCTCCTATGTTTATGTTTACACGTTTTGTTCAGACTGCTTTACACCCCAATCCAGTGGGTGGCGGTAATGCCCCCATTAGACCCCTTTCACTGACGTCACCCGAAACCGGAAGTAAACAAACCCTGCGCCACATTGGAAGACCAATGGCCCTTTTCCACTACCCTTTTTCAGCTCACTTCAGCTCGCTTCAGCTCACTTCAGCCCGACACGGCTCGCGTTTCGACTACCAAAAACCAGCACGACTCAGCTCGTTTCATCCCTGCTTAGCCCCTAAAACTCGCACCGTTTTGGGGTAGGGCTGAAGCGAGCCAAACCGTGCTGACTGAGGCTGGGGGCGTGAGCAGACACTCCCCTGTGCACTGATTGGTGAGGAGGAGTGTCCTCACATGCCCACACACGCCCCGCGAGCGCGCTGGGATCTGTAAACACCGCAAACCCGGAAGAAGAAGAATTACGAATTACGAGAATTTCTGAAGCCTTATGCGCCTCGCCTCATCTACACGCTCTTGCCAGTATCTGTTGGCGTTGTCAAGCCACAGCACCAAGACCAGCAACACTAACGACTCCATGTCCTCCATGTTTATTGTTTACTATTCGGGTCGTGAGACTACCGCTTAAAAGCTCACTGAATCAGTGACATACAGAGCATCGTGGACGAGTTCGCGGAGCGCAAGGCTCGTCGTATGCCCTTCAAATAATGCGCGCAGTAGGCTATTGATGTTTTATTATGAGCCATGTACAGTATGTCGCCGAATGTTTTTTTGTTTCTGAGTTACATGTTCGTCTGAAGGACTTAATGTACAAAATAACATAGTTGCACCCCGTAGTGTTGAAATTGGTAAACACAGTGCATTCAGTGAGGTTTGCACCGCCCTCCTTTTATTTCTGACTCTTCCTATCACTGTTGCAACCTCTGAGCGCTCATTCGTATGCCCTTCAAATAATGTGCGCAGTATAGGCTATTGATGTTTTATTATGAGCCATGTACAGTATCCTAATGTTTTTTGTTTCTGAGTTACATGTTCGTTTGAAGGACTTGATGTACTAAATAACATAGTTGCACCCGGTAGTGTTGAAATTGGTAAACACCGCAGTTGCGGACATTTTGTAGCCTAAAATGATGTTATGATAAGCTTTAATAAAGGGCCCGGTCATTTGCCCCGCCCCCGGCCCGGCTCTGACTTGTTCCGCCACTGTCACTGATGTCACTGTTTGCGCTGCTTAACGACATCACGTGACGTCCACCCACTTTCGCTAACTCCACCCAATGTGTCCACCCACTTCCAGCCAGCACGGTTCAGCGCGGTTGTAGTCGAAATGCAACTCCAACAGCCCCACTCAGCCCGACTCAGCTCGACTCGGCACGGCACGGCTCAGCCGCGTTTGTAGTGGAAAAGCGGCACAACAAACTCGTGATTTGGGGGAAATAACGGCAGCGCGCGGTATGTGAACCCACGAGGCACTTGGTTCATCATAAACCTACAATCTGTAGCGTAGTTTGGGGGGGGGCATCGGCGCCAAAAACCCAGGGCCTCACCACTAGGGGGGGCCCCTGCCAATCACCGGACGTGCTGGTCAAACTTTATTTACACTATGTGCCTGCGCCGGTGGCGTCTACACATAACGTGGAATATGGTTATATAATTATTCTATTTTCTGTGACGAGACAGCTTATATCAAGGTAAGACACACTAGGCTACTGGCACTGACATAGGCTTATGGCTTGTTTATGCGTACCCTCCAGATTCTGAAGTTGCCCCTGCGCAGTGGTCCATGCTATTCAGGATTCTAATGCTATGGTTACTCAAACAAAGAATTAATCTGCTAGCTGAGTTGTGGTGTGGTGATGGTACGGTTTTCTTAGCAGTGTTAAAACAAGTATGAGGCGGTTTAAATCCAGCGCACGTAAAAGGAGAGAAAGATTAGAGGAGCAACAGAGGAGAGATGCTGTGACTTCTAGCTGTGCTCCACTGACGAGATATTTTCGCCAGGCTACGGTTGATGCTACACCTGAGGTGAACGAGACAGGCGGATGTGCTGGTACTAGCACTGTGGAAAATGATAGTCAGGTGGAGTTTACTGTCCGGGAAGATGGCTCTTCTGACTGCACAACCTGCCCTCGCTCATCTCTCGACTTGAGCGAGGAAGAGAACGTAAGCGAAAGGGTCAGCAGACCTTCTGAGGTTGAAAACACTAGTCTCCTGGGGGGATGCATTGTCGGGGAAAGTGGCGCGGCTACTGCGAGCACATCTCGCGCTAGCTCATCCCTCGATTTGAATGAGCCGTATGAGACGCGCTTGTCAGATTTGGCGCTGATCTGTATCGAGAGGGACATCGATGTGAATAAGGAAAGCGTTGTTGACAGATTTGCTAGTATGAAGGAGAGAAAGCTAAAGCTGAAACTAAATTAAATGTGTTAAGGCTGCCCTTTTTTGTTCAGTTGAGCCCACAGACGCAATCTTAATAATCAATCATTATGGGCATAGGCATTACTTTTTTTGATGGACATACAATACTTGTTTGATGGGCATACAATAATTTCCACCAAATGATATTTTGCCACTGGTTTGTACTTGTTTGCAATGCGCAGTTCCAGTGCGCTACGCAGTGCTGCAGAGTTCGAATGATATAATCACCCAGAGCGAGCTGTATGATTTATAATTGATGTGAAATAAAATTAAAGCCTGTTAGTTTGTACTTATTGTCATGCGTGAGTCTGTTGCTGAAGATTATGGTCGCATTTTCGAAATTGTAAAAATGCCTTTATCGCCGGTATTTTATTAGGCTATAGCCTAAGATATGGGTAGGGGGGCCTCTGAAACATCTACCGCCCCCCCGTCACAATACCCAAGCTACGCCCCTGCCTACAATGGTAAACTTTTGTGCTGTGTTCGGGTTCTAACAAAGCTGATGGGAAAGGTGAAAAGAAGTCTTTCTACAGAATACCAGCTGTGATTGAGACACAAGCAAACCAAGGAGCTTTCTGCCAGGAGACAGAGAGAGGATTTAGCTGCTTTATGCAGAGCGGATCTGAATACTTCAAGTCTATTTTGTTACTGGTAAGTCACTAGGCTAACGTGTTGTAGAACATTTTTTTAAATGTTTACTGAATAAAAACATCCTTAATTTTATCAAATATACTCTACTCTATATTTCATTTCTTTCTTTTGTTTTAATTTTCCTCCCTCCATCCCTCTTTGGATTTTAAATATAGTTTTTCCCCATGTCCAAATAATGAGGTAGGGTGGCATTTAGAAACCCATAGCCTACTGCTGACTTTCTTTATCAATGCTGCATCAAATTAATTTTGGTTATGTTTTTCTGTTTCCATGTACAGGTCTGCGCCGCAGGAGGAATAGGCCACAATTATAAATAAATCATAAAATGTTTCTAAGAACTTGTTCAAGTGTGTTCTGTTCCTTATAAATGTTAAAAGTTATGCCTCATTAGATAGCTTGACAAACATTAGGAGAGGTGCATTGTTGCATGCATTTTTATATCCTGTTGTACATTAAACAGGACGTAGCCTACGCACATTGATATAAATTAAGTTTCACTTTCATGGTTGAAGTATGCATGTGTGTGTTCATCCTAGGCAAGAGCCCCGATGTTTTATTGTTAGCTAGTTTAATTTAGCCTGTTTTGCTTAATTTGTAGCCTTCCTGTTGTACATAAAACAGGAAGTAAAGTTGGATGACTCATCGCCAAAAATTCAACTATAAATCGACCGAAATACGTAGTTGAATAAAGGGTGAAAGGGGGTCTATTCTCTGTCGACCACCAGCCACTTTTCAACGTCGTTTCAACGGAAACTCGTATGAGCAAAGCGGTGTTGAATCAACGTCGGTGATCGACGATGATTCGACGGCATATAGGTCGAAGAACATGCTGATGATTCCACGTCGAATCAACGACCCTCTGCTATCTGGGATGTAACTGACGTATACAGTGACGTAATGACGTGGCTCCCTTTAGCACCCCGAGCTATGGAAAAGCAAACTGGCTCTCAGCTGGTTCACAAGTTGAACGAGTTGTGAACCAGCACCAGCACTGGCCCTGAACCAGCCCTGGAACTGATTTGGTAGAAAAGGGGTAATAAACAATGGCAGTTGTCATGGCAATGTGGTTCTTGCCATCTAAAAGATCATTTTTCTCAGTGAATAAAAACAAACAAAAGCATGTCACATAAAAACTCAAGGAAAACCAGGTTTATTTTTACACCCAAACGCTTGACACTTGGGCATCTTCAGGGTCGTTTTGAACAATTTAGAAGCGATGTGTCCACTAGATCCACTCGCCTCGGTAAGTCATGTAGAGTGTAAGTGCCGTCACAATCTTGGATTCTCTTGTGTAATTTGTACTCAGAGTGTGATATTTGAACCTTGGAGAGAGTAAGATGGCAGCACCCAGGGACATTGTTTTTCTTTTAAAATAAAATCTGTACACAGTATACATGTACAAATACGAACTCGTCAGCACTTGAACATGTTTTTTATGGATATTATCTGTCAGTACAAAGGAGTTTATTTTTTGGGTTTTGTTTATCTTTAACATCACTTTGAGACTGTCTGGCCTATTTCACTTTGCCAAATTTATAAACACTGGTTCTGGTAAATCTCCACAGAAAGAGGTGTGTTTTAGAGACCGTTCCAAATACAGCAAAACATGACTCAGTATTTTATGATCCTGTGGCTATTATGATGACTTCTATTTCTATCTTTGTTGTGTAAGTAACCTCATATTGTGTCAAATGTATGATGATAGATGTGTAATTTCTTCCAGTTCACAGTGTCGTAACGCCTGGTTTCTGTTACTGGCACTTCGATCTTCAGAATAAGCATAATGCTGGAAACTAGATAATGGAAGACATACCACTGCAAATAGTGTACATTGCTTCAATACGGAGGCCATTTGGAAAACTACTTAATCATACAGAATGCTATGAGAAATTCACAGATTAATAAACTGAATCCAATATCATGGGTATTACATAAACATGTTTAACATAGTTAAAAAAAACATTACGAATATAATACATGACAGCGAAACAAGTACAATTTTAATTAGCATTATGAAATTGTGAGAAATATATTTTTATATAGACCTGTTCACTATGCCGCAGTTGACATAAGTTTTTATTATGTTCAGATGGTAAAAGGTTGGCTATAATAAAAAGATCATTACTTTAAAAAGGCTTCTTAAAACAGAACAGTTTGTCTTGCTTAAAAAAAAGAAAGGAAAAAGCTTATAAACTAAAATCCATATTTAAATTACAATGCACAGTAGATTCTACCTTTATTATTGAATTAACTAGAAATAGAAGATAATTGAAAAATAAGCAAATGTCTTGTCTGATCATTACATAATCAATAAAAGTCTAAGGTTCATGTCTTCACAAATTAAAATTCACCTTGATAAAGTTGACATGAAATGAAGTACTAACAGAAATAAATCCATCTTTCTCATCTTCTCCCTTCAGCGACATCCACACCCCCCCCCCCCCCCAACAAGTGAATTTTATCCTTGATTGGTCTGACTGCTATTTAGCTGGAAAAAGTCAGAACACATGTCTCCCATATCACTGTAAGAAATACTTCTAAAATATGGTATTTTAACACTAAATGTATTACTAAGAAAATGTTGTTCAGTATTACCAAATGTCTCACTTCCTTAAAACTAGCAGCAGGAAGTTAACAAATGGTGGCAGCGATGCAGCTCCTCTTGTTCTTTCTCTTCATATTCATCCCAATCACAGGTAAACTAATCTTCTAAAGTCTTTCTAACTGAAGAGTAATGTAAAATGTTTGATCTACTATAACCTAGAGTGAACTTTAGACAGCAGACAGTGCTCAAAATTAATAATAAGATCCACTGTGTGATACAAAGAATCAACGTCAGCTTGTGCTTAAAGTCATCTGGGTAACTACTGGATTATTTCAGGCCAGTGATGATAGTCACTGGCAACAAATTACTGAAAAAAGGTTTTGTTGCTGTGATCCAATATTCTCCATCAAATTACACCATTACCACACAAATTTGTACCATTACACACACCATGCAAGGCACAAACCCTGCTCCTTTCAGACAGAGTGGTAACGTTAAAGAAATTTGAAAAGGCAGATCTTTTGAGATGGTCTTGAATCAGTTGATGGGTGATGACAGTATATAAATGGTTTTCTGTGTCTAAATCTGATTTCTGAGAGTTAGCTTGTCATTTCAAATTAGCATTAAGGGTTCTACTGACTTATAATTTGAAAGAGGCGTTCATTTCAGGAGGCCAGATATTCACTAAATATATATTTATACATTCAAGACTTTCTAAGCTTTTATATTTTAAATTTGTGAAAAAGCATGATGGCGAAGGGGTGTAATTTACTTTCAGAAGAAACTCTTCAGTTTACTCTGGTTCTTTCCATAGCGGTCACAAAAAAAAACTTCTGCCGGCATTAGTTTCACAATTCATGTTGGTTTGTGGGTGTCTCATTTTTATTTTTTCAGTTCAGTGCAGTGGAGCCACTATTCTCTGTATAGTTTGATTATAGGTTAGGATAGGTCGAGTACTAAAGAGGAATGAACATATTAAAGAGGTATGACTTATAACTGAAATGTACACTATAATAACTCTAAATTGATTTACTACCTTGAAATAATAATATAATTACTCAAAGTAAAAATATAATATCTTGAAATGAGCTGAAAGATGAAATAACAAGATAGGGCTCAAGAATAAACTAATATTTTAAAATTGTGAGATATCATGATAAAATGACATACAGTACTATCTTACAATGGTGAGCTATTAAGTGAAAAAACAAACAGCCATATTTTTAAAAACAAGCACATCTTCTTGAAAAATCAAGATAGCAATTCACTTATCGATTCATTCAGTTTCAGTAACCACATGATCCTGAATTTGGAACCTCACCCAGGAACAATGGGTGCAAGAAAAAAAACTGTGAATGGGGCATCTGTTGTACCACGGTGTCATTCTAAAAATTGTCTATTGTAGAGTTGAACGCATACTGTATACATCTTTACTAGTAACTGGTAAATGCTCAGACACGCACAGTGATAACTAACTATAACTAAAACTTATTATGAACCTGACATCTTCAAATAAACTGTATAATTTCATCTCATCTCATTATCTCTAGCTGCTTTATCCTGTTCTACAGGGTCGCAGGCAAGCTGGAGCCTATCCCAGCTGACTATGGGTGAAAGGCGGGGTACACCCTGGACAAGTCGCCAGGTCATCACAGGGCTGACACATAGACACAGACAACCATTCACACTCACATTCACACCTACGGTCAATTTAGAGTCATCAGTTAACCTACAGTAACCTGCATGTCTTTGGACTGTGGAGGAAACCGGAGCACCCAGAGGAAACCCACACAGACACGGGGAGAACATGCAAACTCCACACAGAAAGGCCCTCGCCGGCCACGGGGCTCGAACCCGGACCTTCTTGCTGTGAGGCGACAGCGCTAACCACTACACCACCGTGTCGCCCCAGTTAAACAATTATGAATAATCAATCATTCTTATAGACGTGTTATCAAAAGGATATATGCTCACCATCCATTTTGTCAGGAACACCTGTACACCTGCACATTCATGCAGTTATTGAATCATGTGGCAGCAGCTCAGGAGATAAAATCATGCAGATACAGTTCAAGAGCTTCAGTTAATGTTCACATCAAACATGAGAATGGGGAAAAGTCTGATCTTTGTGACTTTAACTGTGACATGGTTGTTGGTACCAGAAGGGCTGGTTTGAGTATTTCATAAACTGCTGATCTCCTGAGAATTTCACACAGAACAGTTATTACACAGAATGGTGTGTAAATCAAATCCATTTGGAAATGAATATTTAAATTAATAGAATTAGCAATCAACAAATAAATAAATAAAATCAATATAGTACAATGAAAATCGTGAAATATAGAGAGAAAGATAGATATATAAACTCAAAACTCAAAAATGACAGCTAGTGCCTGCTTTTCCTGTCCTGTAGCTATGTCTCTGCTTGTTGATTGGTTGAGCATATACACTATGTGCTGTGATTGGTTGGAATAACCTGGGTGTTAGCAAAAAGTTGTTTCACTATCTGAAAACACACACACATTTGAGAACCAAACTGCCCACGTTGATGTGAGAACTATTTCAGAAATCCAGAAATAAGTCCAGGCTGTTCCACAGATGCCATGTGATGCACAAATAATTGCAGCCAATTCCACAAATAAATGACGTATGCTTTTGCATTTCAAAAATATTTCTGAGCTAAAAATCTCATCTCATCTCATTATCTCTAGCCGCTTTGTCCTGTTCTACAGGGTCGCAGGCAAGCTGGAGCCTATCCCAGCTGACTACGGGCGAAAGGCGGGGTACACCCTGGACAAGTCGCCAGGTCATCACAGGGCTGACACATAGACACAGACAACCATTCACACTTACAGTCAATTTAGAGTCACCAGATAACCTAACCTGCATGTCTTTGGACTGTGGGGGAAACCGGAGCACCCGGAGGAAACCCACACAGACAACATGCAAACTCCACACAGAAAGGCCCTCGCCGGCCACGGGGCTCGAACCCGGACCTTCTTGCTGTGAGGTGACAGTGCTAACCACTACACCACCGTGCTGCCCTGAACTAAATATTTGTTTATCAGTTGCAAAAATATTCACACATCTGGGCAGCACGGTGGTGTAGTGGTTAGCGCTGTCGCCTCACAGTAAGAAGGTCCGGGTTCGAGCCACGTGGCCGGCGAGGGCCTTTCTGTGCGGAGTTTGCATGTTCTCCGCGTGGGTTTCCTCCGGGTGCTCCGGTTTCCCCCACAGTCCAAAGACATGCATGTTAGGTTAACTGGTGACTCTAAATTGACCGTAGGTGTGAATGGTTGTCTGTGTCTATGTATCAGCCCTGTGATGACCTGGTGATTTGCCCAGGGTGTACCCCCACCTTTCGCCCGTAGTCAGCTGGGATAGGCTCCTGCGACCCTGTAGAACAGGATAAAGCGGCTAGAGATAATGAGATGAGATGAGATTCACACATCTACTTTTATTTATGTGTGGATCAAATTTTAAGTGTTTGTGAATCACTTACTGTTACTTTGTGGGTCTTGTTTTATTTTTGAGAAATGCATGTTATTTATGTGCAAATTATACAACAAAAATACCACTGTAGTCCATTTGCCCTGAAACCAAAGGAGACCTGCGTTGCTACTATACTGTACGAGTAAATCGGTTGAATTGTCACATTGTGTGGGTCAGTTGGAACAGCACTCAAAAACTTACTTGTACACCAGGAAAAAAGTCACACATTCATTAATCTGTGGTATAAATTATGACATGAGTCATGACAATAGATCTTGAGATGTCTATCACACACATGTGGAGAAGTGCACCTATAAAAATCACTAAATACTGGTTTAATAAACAACTGAAAGGCAAGAAAGTCTGTTGTATAGCAGCTGCTGTAGTCTGCAAATGTGGTAGAATTTTGATAGAAAAAACATGCACTCGTTAATTTCCACACTTAAGATGTAATAAAGATGCACTGTAACTGCCCTGATTAATGGTGAAGACATTATACACTTTATTTGTTTTAATCTTTTTTTAAATATCATATTAGCCATGATGACCATGATTTCTAAGGTACTAAGGTTTAACCATAAAACCAGGACTGAAAAAAAAAGAGAATCCATTTCCTGCACCTCTGCTTTCACACACTCTTACAAAGAGTTGGTGTCTTTACGTTTTGGTCAAACTACTGAGTGTACAGTATACAGTTAGGGATACGGCCCTGTAGTTCTACTGAATGCAGCCAAAGAAAATTAAGTTCCTTTATAATTTCATCAGAAGTATCTTTATGTTGTCAATGCTGAGACATGTCATGTTAAAATAATGTACAACTAAATGGAGTTGCCAATGCACAGTTTGTTCTGCCTTGGATTCTGTATTTATTTTGTTTGTTTATAAACAAATTGTGACATAAAATACACAACATAATGCAAGTAATTAAAACATAACTAAATTGTTTATTTTTGCTTTTTCCCGACAGTGTCTGATGGGATTTTTAAACTGGTGAACAGTTCTGTTCAACTGGATGTACAGAAAAAAGATTATGAGTTTGATGACTTCACATGGACATTTAACAAAAGTAAAAGCGTTGTGAAATACTATAAAAATTATCCAAGTAAAGTATACCCAGAGTATAAAAACAGAGTGGAGGTGAATGAGCAAACCCAAAGTCTGACACTGAAGAACTTGCAGAAGACTGATAGTGGACTCTATGAAGCAGCGGCATCTGGTGAACAAAACCAAATTGTGGCCGAGTACCAATTAACTGTGTTGGGTAAGTCTTATTAAAATTGCAGTACTGATACAATACTCTTATCAGTCTGAGATAAGAAGCCTTTTTTTTCTCAGCTCTGCATTTTGTTCTGTAATGTTTTATAATTTAATTAAGTGATGTCTCTATTGTAATCATGTTTGAGGTCAGTTAATTTTGTCTGGACCAAGATAAATGCACTGATGTATATAGAAGCTGATAACTGTGTTCATTGTCTAGCAATACATTAATGCAGTTGTGTGTGTGTGTGTGTGTGTGTGTGTGTGTGTGTGTGTGTGTGTGTTCCAGATCCAGTGGAGAAACCAGTCCTTAATGGCCCTTACCCGCAAAGCAATGAAACTTGTAATGTGACTCTCAGCTGTGAAGCTCAGAAACTCTCAGTCACCGCTCACTGCTACAGTGACAGATGTGACATGAAGGAAAACGAAAAGGCTGTAGATGGGTTCCTTTCCCTCTCATTGTATGTCAGTAACAGCTTCATTATTTGTAATCATAGCAACCCAGTCAGCTGGAAAAATACAACCATGGAGATGAAATATGTGAAACAAGTCTGCCCTTCTAATGGTATGAGCATGCACACATACACACATCACATTACATTTATTCACACATGCACATATGGCCCTTTCTTATAGCATGCTATTCTTATTGGATGGTATTATCTGTAAATTATGTACAGTATATGTAAATTTTAATCTCATTAACAATCTTTCCCTAGGAGATACAATGAATCCTTCTAAGTCAAATATGACTGTCATCATTGTCTCACTATTGTTTGCCATCCTCATCATCATCCTCATCATCATCATCATTTATATCTTCATCCGGCACAAGAAACTTAGGACACCAGGTAATTATCTTTTTTTTTATAATTATTAGAATTAATATGGATGAAAAGTGGGTAACAGTTTTATTTTCAATTACTTTAATATCCACTAATGGCCAGTTATATTGTCACATTCATGTCACAGTGAAAGTACCATTAGTGGTATCAAGTAGCATTATATAGATTTTTATTATTGATTTTTATATTAATAACAAAAACTGTTGATAAATTTTCTACAAAAGCACAGCTCAGTAGTGCTGGCAGTAACAAAAATAACAATTTATAACATAAATAACATATAACAAATAAAAAATAACATACTGTAACAGTCAGAGCTGAAGAGAGGACTTGAAGGGTTTTTTAATAAGAAATTTTTAATAATAAGCAAAGTTGCATTTGTGTGTGTGTGTGTGGGGGGGGGGGGGCTGATGCTGAAATGACTGTTTATGTAAGAAATAAAACAGGGTTTAGGTACATGTGATGCCCTTACCACTCTGTATTTGATCATTTTCCTACAACTGCACATTCCGAAGTATATAATTCCACTTATGACAATGTAATTTGCCAATAATTAAGATATTTTACATATTAAATAAATTCCTAATAATGCATTCACCAAATCTATTGTGTGAAGATAAACAAAACCCTTTCATGTGGAGTGTGCTATGTATCCAAATTGTGGAAAGTAGTTCCCTTCTAGTAGTACTACCTAAAGGTAAGTTGAGAATTTGTATATCAATATAGCTCTGTTCCCACAATTGCTTCATGCTTTTTCCAGTAATTAATTAACTTCTCCTGGAAGCATTTAATTAATAACACTTTCATAAATTACTGTGTGACAGTCATGAAACTGATAAACCAAGCTGTCCACACAGGAGCAGTGCCAGAGATTTCCTTTTGCTGATGCTCTGGGGTTGCTTGACTTTTCAGTGAGGCTGCTCTGAAATTTAGGGTTACTCATTAATGTGCCAGTCAACACAGTTTAATTACCTCCACAAAGGAGATTATGCTTTTGGTTTGTTTGTGTTACATTAAGCAGGATTATGCAAAAACTACTGGCCTGAGATTCATGAAATTTGGTGGAAAGGTGTAGTATGGGCTGAGGAAGAACCCATTAAATTTTGAGACAGATCTGACACACAGGACAGTTCTTAAAATTTAGTTTCATTTTGCTAATGTTGCAGTATTTGGTCTTTGTGGAGGTCTTTGCTCTCAGAGTGCCTTTCTAAGTTCTATTGAATCACCTTTGACACACGTACACACATGCAATACCCACACTGCAACAGTTAGAAGGCTATTCTGTGTTACACAAGGTGACATATTCAGCTCACAGGATATACAGTAGATGTAAGTTTCACAAGCTAGACTATCTAAACACACTCTGAATATAAAATTTCACAAAGTTATGCTACAGCCAGAGCTTTCACACAAGCAGCAAACAACAGACACAGGTTTGTGCACATTTTAGCCTCAGATTCTGCAATCACAAATCCATGCTGCCAGTTACCAACACCTCAACTAATGAGTCAACAGTATTCCACTCCATAGACTGAATATTATATGAATGAGCATTACATAGTGATATCTACAGGGTTCCCACGGGTCATGGAATTTCTGGAATATCATGGAATTTTTTAAAAGGTCTATTCCAGACATGGAAAGTCAGGGGATTTTATCATATTTTGGGCCATGTCATGGAATATCAGGGAATTTTGTTTGTAGCATGTTGATATTTTAGTTGCCATTTTGGCAAAATGGCCATACCGGTATTTTCCACTAGGGTTAAACAGTGGAAACTAATTTTTGTACTAAAAACATAGATGAATTACTAAATAAAGCTCACAAATTGATGGGTTTAAAATACTGTGGCTGGTTTTTGTCTGCTCAGCATTAAGGAACCTGTTTTTCTGTTCATTATGTAGCTCATGGAAATTCAGCTTTTTAGTCAGTCAAAGTCAGGGAAAAGTCAGGGAACTTGACATTTGACTTAGAGTGGGAACCCTATGACTATAAGGAGTTGGAATTTCTGCCTCAACCACCAAATGCATCAAATTTGTAACTGGCAACAAGAAAAAAAAATGTACTTCCCATTTGATATCGTCATAACAAAACAATGTTTCTGTTGCTTGAGTTTCCACACGTGGATGTTTCTGAAGTAAAAAATGATCCATTATGATGTCGCTAATGTTCAGTTACAAAAAATATTGTGGTTTGGCCAACAGGATGTAAAAGTATGGTGAAAAGTTCAATGCATTCTGCACCCATTTGGTGAATGAGTTTGCCTGTGTTGGATTTATGTTTTTCAGTCTACAAATTATCAGTTTGTTTTATTAATTTATTTATTTTTCAAATTATAAATTAGAGTATTCACGCATTAAACATTAAAAAAAAAGAAAACACAGGAATTTCTTGGGGGTGCTGTGGGGGTGCTATTGCTATCCTAGAGGTAGCTACAACATCCCCAAGGCCCTCCCTGGCACTGCCCATGCATACACACTTAAAAAAAAAAACTAATTTATTATTATTATTATTATTATTATTATTATTATTATTACTTTTTTGTAATTTTTCATCTATGTACTGTAGGAATTTCATGAATCTTCATTAAATGGAGACAAAGATAACGTAATTAATCATATATATCAATTGATATCACAAACTATGATGAACATCATTTTATCATAGAAGATTTTAGAAAATAGTGTTATTTCAGATTTTTAATGGAAATTACATTCGAACATTTTTTGTATATATAATTTTTTCTTGTCATATCCATTTTGTCCATATTCCCAATCAAAAGGAAAGATTTACCCAGTATTGCTTTAAATGAAATATGGATGAACAAAACAGTGTTCAGCAACATGTAATAAATATGGTCAATTCATGTTGTCTCCATAAAACAAATAAAAATAATATCTAACTAAACTTGCAACATAAAGTGTCAACCCTCTTAGATCTGTAGCTTCAGGAAGCTGGCATGTCACCTGACAACTTTTATATGTCCTTTATTAAAAGTACACAAATGCTTTTTTCCAAAGTGTAAGTGAAATGTCTTATTCATGGTATAAATCTAATATGCATTGAAATAGATTGTTTAAACACTGATGTGTGTGTTCATGAGGGATCAGTCAGTGACTGTGGTATCATCTGATGTTGGATGATAAAGTGATAAAATTGTGTCTGATATTTCATCTTGAATTTTGTTTGAAATTATAAACCATTTCATTTCTATACCTCCTAGATTCTGGCAACACAGTCTATGAAGAAGTTAAGGTGACCTTTTGATCATAGCAATCATTTTTTGCACATTATTTACATATTATTGGAGAAGAGAGCATAGTATGTGGTATATTTAACAGTTTGGTTAAACCATGTGTGCAGGCGGATAAAAAGCCAGTCGAGATGTCAGAGAACCCTGAACATCCTAGTACTGTTTACTGTACTGTCACAAAGCCAACCCAAACTTGTAATAATGATGAGAGCACTGTAAGCACCGCAGACCCTAGCGACAAGGTAAATGCCAGCAAACAGTCATTTTAGGTGAAAGAAATGGTAATATTCTATTGATACTGTCTCAAATATGCATATATATGCATAATGATTTATCAAGCATGATTAACTAAGAAAGCATGTTCATAACAATGCTGCAATTACAAATGTTGCAATGTATCCTGCTGCAAAAGAATATTTCTGACATGGTATAATATATATATATATATATATATATATATATATATATATATATATATATATATATATATATATATGGGCAGCATGGTGGTGTAGTGGTTAGCACTGTTGCCTCATAGCAAGAAGGTCCGGGTCTGAGCCCCATGGCCAGTGAGGGCCTTCCTCTGGGTGCTCCGGTTTTCCCCACAGTCCAAAGACATGCAGGTTAGGTTAACTGGTGACTCTAAATTGACCGTAGGTGTGAGTGTGAATGGTTGTCTGTGTCTATGTGTCAGTCCTGTGATGACCTGGCGACTTGTCCAGGGTGTACCCCGCCTCTCGCCCGTAGTCAGGTGGGATAGGCTCCAGCTTGCCTGCGATCCTGTAGAACAGGATAAAGCGGCTAGAGATAATGAGATGAGATGATATATATATATATGAGATGAGATATATATATCTCATCTCATTATCTCTAGCCGCTTTATCCTTCTACAGGGTCGCAGGCAAGCTGGAGCCTATCCCAGCTGACTACGGGCAAAAGGCGGGGTACACCCTGGGCAAGTCGCCAGGTCATCACAGGGCTGACACATAGACACAGACAACCATTCACACTCACACCTACGGTCAATTTAGAGTCACCAGTTAACCTAACCTGCATGTCTTTGGAGCACCCGGAGGAAACCCACGCGGACAACATGCAAACTCCACACAGAAAGGCCCTCGCCGGCCACGGGGCTCGAACCCGGACCTTCTGGCTGTGAGGCGACAGCACTAACCACTACACCACCGTGCCACCCCGATATATATATATATATATTGGTCTAAATTTTTTGCAGTCCAGTCAGATTAGTTGCTAACAGTGTTAGATGTAACAGTGACTTTCTGACCGTCTCTGTTACAAAATGATGTGTCGGTCACTGAACTTTGAGACTTCAGGTGGAGCTGAACTTTTAAAATGCTTCTGTAGATTAGAATGCATTCTGCTGTCTTTAGTCACATCACCAAATGACAAGACAACTAAATAACTTCCTCTCGTAAACTTACAGGATTATGCATTCATTCTTCATATGTAAGATGGGTTTCTTTAGTTCAGGAACAATTCTTTTTGCTTCTTTCAATTATTCTGGTATAAATTCCACAACATTTCTACAGGCTAGTCTTCCTGTAATCTGTTCAAAGGGTTTTGGGGTTTTTTCAGGCCAGTTTATTTGCAAACTGTAACATAACCTTTCTGTTCTGAAAGAAAGGTTCAGTGCACATTCTTGGGAATATAGGCGATTTCTATGTGTGCCATTTTGCTTTTTATTTCTGTGGTCAGCAGGAATATTTAAGGAATCATTTATCCTGGATCAGAACAAAGAACTTTCTGTGCATCAATATTCAAGCTTTGCTGCATCACTTTAATTCATTGTTGTAGTTTTTGTGATATGCACAGACATGTGAAACAAGTACAAGATTTGAATGTGCTGTACTGCCAGTGACTTTTCCAGCAATTTACATTCACACTGTGTTTGTGTGAGACGTGTATGTCACAGGAAGCTGCCCAAATCTTGTTTATCTTGTTTTATCATTTATTTTATCATGTTAATACATTTTATAAACATGATTTTTTTTATGCTATTCTCTTGTATTACCTATCCAGACAGCACATCCGTTCATCACTTCCGTTCATCTGTTCAGTAATGCATTTTTTTATTGAAAGGGGTGTTTGTAAAAGGAACTAAGGAAATTAGTTTATTTCCTGTTTCTGTTCTGCAGAGACTTCCTCGTTCTTTCTGTTTATACAATGCTGGTTTTTTTTGTGACCTTGCTGTTAGTTCCCCAAAAAAACACTTACTTACAGTCTCTTTAACCTACTTGTTCGCTTACCGTAAAGTGGAAAGACAGAGATTAGAAACAAAGGTTTGGTTAAGAAAAGAAAGTCTTCATTAATAGTGTCCTGATTTTATAGTTTGATACTTTATTACATCAAATTCTGTTTGATTTTTTTTACACTTTTTTTCTGCAGTTTGTAAAACTTAAGTTCCAATGTCTTTTTTTTTTTTGTATTAAAGAGGCCTGATTTTTACAACATAAAGTGTGGCATTTAACAGGAAACCATGTTTTACTCCTCTGTGCACATCCTTTTGTGAAAGATCCATTAAGATTTATTTGAACTTTTGATTTATTCTACAAGCGTTTCAACATTGCAATGAAATTTGGGAAAACCGTAATATTCCATTACATGCCACAGCTGTAGTCTCGAAATGAAATTGAAGGCTTTCTTTTGATCCAAACCCACTATGAAATAATCTATTTCCATCGACAGAGTAGCTAGGAGGTGTAAAAAGGGCAAAACTTTTACTCATTATTTACTACTGCTGGATTTGATTAATAAAACAAATAGATTAAATATGAAGACTGAATGAGTGCCAAGAATACATCTAGGAAAAATAATACCTATGGTGATCTGTTGGTTTCGACATAGTTTAACTATAATAAGCACAGAAGAAGGCTACATACCGTAACAACTGTAGAATCATAAACTTGTTGCCTTCATGGATTGTAGCAATGTCTTTCATGTTTAACTGTCTATTTGCTTGAACAAAATCAAGGTTTGGAATAATAATAATAATAATAATAATAATAATAATAATAATAATAATACATTTGATGACCAAACATTTATTTGTTGTTTGTGCCAGGAGGATGGATGCAAGTGTAGATCAACATATATTACAGTAAAATCAAGAAACACCAAGATTATGAAATGTGAAACATGAAACACTGAGGCTAAGCAACAAAACAAATGAAAGACAAATAATGAGAAACAACCAAGGGCCAAAAAAGGCCCTGTTTATACATGGTTTTAAAATGCATCCTGGGTAATCAGATCACAAGTGAACAGCTGAGACACATTGCCGTTTACACCTGTGTGTATTAAGCGTCTCCAAGGTCTCCATCTGACCACTTTTGTTCAGATTTTATTACTGCCTACATTCCGCTAGAAGGTCTAAGGACTCTGCGTACTGTTAAGTTAAAAACATTTACCTGCAACATTCCGTCATTTACTCCAACGAAATATATCAGCGCACTTCATTTTTTGTTTTCACACTGGCACACTGCCACCAAAACAAGCACCACATTCTGTATAGATGAAGTATTTTTCTGTTACATCATTGCTGGAGATGCATCAGGACATACTAGCATTTATGTGACAAAAGTTGTGTGGTCAAATGTGTCCCAGACCACCTCGGCAAATGGGTTAAGTGAACGCGTCACAGTGCGTCTTGGTGGTCATTTACACTTGTATTTAGCACCATCTACTTGTGAGCCAACTGCCCAAGATGCATTTTAAGGCCAAATGTAAACAGGGACAAAGTGTGCTGGACAAAACTTGATATACTAGTGCTCATTAACCAAAACATGAAACAAATGCATAAAGTCCTGTGACATTATCAAGTCTGGCGCAGTGGCTAATTGGAAATATAGTCCAGCAAAGTATTCAGTGCAATGATGTTTGTTTGTTTGTTTGTTTGTTTGTTTGTTTGTTTGTTTGTTTGTTTGTCATAAGTGGAATTTCATGATTTACTTCCTTTGTCCTGAAAATCTTTAGGAAATGGACCCCAGTGACAAAAACCTCTATGATACTCCAGATCAAGTATGATTCTTTCTGATTTATTGAGTTATACAAGCCCGAATCAGAAAAAGTTGGGACAGTATGTTGAAATTGACATTAAAACTGAAAACAATGATTTGCAAAAAAAAATGACTTATATTGCAAACAAAACAATACAACAGCACATTATTTGTGGTTTTACATCATGATTCTTATTGTTGCTGTTGTTTTTTTCAAAATAAACACATTTCAGTTTTAATTCTTGCAACACATTTCAAAACAAAAGTTTGAACAGTAAAGTATTTACCACTTTATAATGTTGCCATTCCTTCTCACAACACTTAATGGATGTCTAGAGACTGAAGCCACAAAGTGATGAAGCATTTTAGGTGTTATTTTGTCTCATTATTCCCACAAACAGGTCTTAACGTGTGCAACAGTACATATTTTACATTTCAAAACTCTCCACACATTCTCTGTTGGGACAGAGGGGACAGGCACCCTCGTCTTCCACAGCCATGCCTTTGTAAAATGTGCAGAATGTGGTTTTGCCTTGTCTTGTTGAAATACCCCTGGAAAAGATGTCATCTTGAAGGCAGCATATGTTGCTCCAAATTCTCCATGTACTTTTCTGCATGAATGCTGCCACCACAGAAATGTAAGTTACCTTTGCCAAGGGCACTGACAACCACATACCATGACAGACCCTGACTTTTGGGCTTGTTGCAGATAATGTAATGGAAGTCACTCAACAGTAATCTTGAGGTATGAAATAATCCTTCAGTAACAGCCTGGATGGTCCTTTTTTGTCTTTAGTCCGGAGCACACAGCATCCATTTCTTTCAAAAAAAAAAAAGACCTGGAATACTGATTCATCTGACCACAATACATGTTACCACTGAGTGATGGTCCATCCCAGATACCTCCGAGGCTAGAGAAGTTGACAGTGGACACAGTTAACATAAGGCTTCCTTTTTGCACAGTAAAATTTTAACTGGCATTTGTAGATGTAACTCTGTATTCTAGTGCTAGACAAAGGTTTGCCAAAGTAATCCCAAGCTCATGTGATTAGATCAGCTATAGATGATTCTTCTTGATGCAGTGCTGTCAGAGGGATCAGAGATCACGGTTGTTCAGCTTAGTTTTGCACCCTTGTTCTTTACACACCAAAATTCCTCCAGATTCCTTGGATCATTTCATGATCTATCTTTATATCTTTCTTTGAAAGACATTGTTTTTCAACATTTCAATAACTTTCTCATGCATTTGATGACAAACTGGAGATCCTCAACCCATCTTTGGTCCTCAAAGACTAGGCCTTTCCTGGATACTGATTTTGGACCAAATCATGATTACTGTACATTCACCTGTTGACACCACCTGTTTCAAATCACATCGTTATTTCACTGCTTTACTTCATTACTCGGGGCGGCACGGTGGTGTAGTGGTTAGCGCTGTCGCCTCACAGCAAGAAGGTCCGGGTTTGAGCCCCGTGGCCGGTGAGGGCCTTTCTGTGTGGAGTTTGCATGTTCTCCCCGTGTCCATGTGGGTTTCCTCTGGGTACTCCAGTTTCCCCCACACTCCAAAGACATGCAGGTTAGGTTAACTGGTGACTCTAAATTGACCATAGGTGTGAATGTGAGTGTGAATGCTTGTCTCTGTCTATGTGTCAGCCCTGTGATGACCTGGCGACTTGTCCAGGGTGTACCCCGCCTTTCGCCCGTAGTCAGCTGGTATAGGCTCCAGCTTGCCTGCGACCCTGTAGAACAGGATAAAGCGGCTAGAGATAATGAGATGAGAGACTTCATTACTCGCCCTAAATTGGCCCCATCCCAAATGTTTTTGGAATGTGTTGCAAGCCTGAAATGCAGGAATAGATGTATTTTACCAAATGAAATGAAGTTGACCAGACAAAACATGAAATATCTTGGGTTCATACTGTCTGCAATGAAATCTGAGTAAATGTATTTTTTTTTAAATTTGTTTTTTCCATACTGTTACAACTTTTTTCTGATATGGGGTTGTAATTAAAGTGCTTAGAGCTGTTCTATTTGGTTTTTAAAAATCTGCAAACCATTGAATGCAAACTGTTGAATTATACAGTAATTATGGTTTATTTGCTTTTTTCTTTTCTTGTTCCCCTTTTTATGTATCTAGAATCAACAAAATGGAAGTATCAATGATGTACCTCAAACCATTTATGCTGTAGTGAACAAGGCTGGTAAACAAGTGTAAGAAGCCCAGCTGAATGGAAACAGGTTTTATGAGCAATGAAAACAAAAATGTGTTCTTACTTCATTGGCATTTTGAATACTGTATTGTTTATCTGGTATCGAACCTGTCACATGTTCAATTAGACTTTTACATTAATTTAAAAAAATATAATTCTGCCATTTTTGTTTTCATACTGAAATTCCAGCAAAGTTTCTATAAAACTCATCCACTTTCCAGCTCAGTCACAAAGCCACAAGATATGTTCATTTGTGCTGTGGCTTTGTAATTGAGCTGGAGAGCAGATGAGTTTTATGGAAACTTTGCTGGAATTTCAGTATGAAAACAAAAATGGCAGAATTACTTTTTTAATGTATATAAAAATGAAATTTTTTTCTGTACAAGAATCAGTATATATATATTTGGCCTCATCAAAGCTCGGGAATTGATATATTATACACACACACACACACACACACACACACACACACACATTATATATATATATATATATATATATATATATATATATATATATATATATATATATATATATGAGTGATTCCACGCTTATGGGTACTGAAATGGGGACATGAACTTATTCACCTAAAACCATTTCTTTTTTTACCATCAGGTCACAAAACATGTAATCTTTAATGAATGATATGTTAAAAGATAACTTTAATTTTCTGAGATGTAATAAAAACATATTTATATGCCAAAGTCAAGCCTATGAGTTCCAAAATGATGTCTGTTACATTACTTCTGTTACGATTGTCCATCTCGCGTCTGTTACAAATTAATTACAATCTAGCTATATACCATGTTAATCTTATTAAAAGAATGTGTATGTTTATTCTACTACATATGTTTATTAATTATATTTGCTAAAACATCACCTTCCTATGTTTCAAAAAGTAATTCTACATTGTTAAAATTGAGAATCTATATGTCCACAACACTTCTGTTACGTTCTGACTTTGGCATATAAATATGTTATTACATCTCAGAAAATTAAAGTTATCTTTTAACATATCATTCATTAACCCTCATCCTACCATGCTATTTTACACCTTAATCTTACCATGTGGGGTCCGTTTGGACCCCAATACTTTTCTTTAAAATTAAAGCTTATAAAGACAAAATCACCAGATAAGTTTTGTTCAGAACATCTTGTATTCATCTCATCTCATTATCTCTAGCCGCTTTATCCTTCTACAGGGTCGCAGGCAAGCTGGAGCCTATCCCAGCTGACTACGGGCGAAAGGCGGGGTACACCCTGGACAAGTCGCCAGGTCATCGCAGGGCTGACACATAGACACAGACAACCATTCACACTCACATTCACACCTACGGTCAATTTAGAGTCACCAGTTAACCTAACCTGCATGTCTTTGGACTGTGGGGGAAACCGGAGCACCCGGAGGAAACCCACACGGACACGGGGAGAACATGCAAACTCCACACAGAAAGGCCCTCGCCAGCCACGGGGCTCGAACCCGGACCTTCTTGCTGTGAGGCGACAGCACTAACCACTACACCACCGTGCCGCCCACATCTTGTATTAATAACAGCAATACACTAAAGGGCCCAAGGCATAAAGAACACACTTAACCTTCATCCTACCAGCCAATTTTACATACACAAACTACCAGGCGGGGTCCGTATGGACCCCAGGAGGGAATACCTTGAAATCAATGCAGTAAGAACCAATTCAATGCAGCAAACAGACATAACTTTATTGAAGAACAAAATCCACTATGGCTGAATATCAGTGATGTATTATAAATGCAATAACATTGCAATAATATTGCAATAACTAGCATACATGTAGCAAATTATAGCGCCACAAAAAAAATTGGCATTATATACATGATTTTTGCAGCTCATGCAGCTGTAAAACATTCTGGATTACAACTTAGGTCTTTTCTTACAGAATTTAAAACAAAAAAGTAATTGTAAAATAATTTAGGGCTTTTGTTTTGCAGCCTGTGCTTATTGCAGCAGTGGGGTCCACACGGACCCCAAGAAGGAATGCCTTGGTAGTTTCATTATGGAACATAAAAGAAATAAAAGAAGTTAACTTTCAGTGTGCTATTCAATTATAAAATGAAAGACAGATAAACTTTACTCTGGGGTCCGGTTGGACCCCAGTAACAAATTAATTATACCTTCACAATGCAAAAAGCTGATCTTCCGGTGCTTTAGTGTTTTAATTAAGACATAAATTCCGACAAATTCATAAAACGGTGAGGCAGTATGTCACATATTTTTAAAATGGCAAACAAACATATAGGTGCGGGGTCCAGATGGACCCCACTTGGTAGGATGAAGGTTAAAGATTACATGTTTTGTGACCTGATGGTAAAAAAAAAGAAATGGTTTTAGGTGAATTTTTAAAAATAAGTTCGTGTCCCCATTTCAGTACCCATAAGCGTGGAATCACTCATATATATATATATATATATATATATATATATATATATATATATATATAAAATTCATCATGCTTACTGAACCACTCTTTCATAATTTGAGCCCTAATTTTATGCCCATACCATAAAGGAAGGAAAAATCCATTGATGTGATAATGTGGTCATTCAGTACATTTAGGTCATCAGCTGACTTCATTTTATTACCCCAAAGTGTTGCTGAGCCTCGATCTGACCAACTGAAGCAACCCCAGATCATAACACTGCCTCCAGAGGCTTGTACAGTGGTCACTATGTATGATGGATGCATCACTTCATGTGCTTCCCTTTTTACCATGACACACCTGTCACTCAGGAATAGGGTAAATCTGGACTTATCAAACCACATGACCTTTTTTCCATTGCTCCAGAGTCCAATCTTTATGATCTCTAGCAAACTGGAGCCTTTTCTCCTGATTAGTCTCACTAACAAGTGGTTTTCTTATGGCCACACAGCTGGGGTGGGTTTCCCAAAAGCATCGTGACACAAAGATCATTGTTAAATGGGAGAGTGAGCATCACAATGAACACTCTCTCTCCTAGTTAAGATGCTCTTAGCATGAAGAGGCTTTTGGGAAGTCTACTCTAGTTGTTTGGGGCAAGCTGCAGCTACTGGATGGGTCAACAAGTGGTGGATAGTCGAACGGCTTTTAGATATAAAAGCTGTATGCTAGTTTTTAGGAAAAAATCATGAAAAAAGTAATATGTTTAAAATCATATCCTATGTACTCAAGGGTTATTGTTACATTTTACTTAACATTAAAATAGGTTATTTACATTTGCCTTTTTTCTATTTATTATATATATATAGAGAGAATATTCTAAAAGTAACACAATTGACAATAGAATACGTGCTCAGGAGATGTGTTTGTTTTTAGACTGTATGTAAGTGGATTAGCATCCCTACGCTGCCTGTATCAGTGCTGTTTCTCTGCTGCAGAAAGTGGCATCCGAACAAAAGCATGTAAAATACAAATGCATATTAAATCACCTTTCTTGTTTACATTAGGTTATTTCATATTTTGACGTATATTTAAATGATTTGAAGAAGACGGTACTATATCAGGTCTATACACATCGGTATTAATTTGCTATATACATATCATTATAATAAGCTTATAAACATATTTAGGGACAAAGCATGCTATTCTTAATATAAATAAGATTAATAATTATGTATTGTATAAATAATTCTGGTTTGGACACACAATAAACATGGGGACATGCATACATGTCAACCTTTGGTCAATCAAACCTGTATAACCAACCTCCAAAATCCGTATTTCCCTTATAAAATCCGTATAAGATGCAAATTAAAATAATTTACCTAAAATTTGAATGATAATTAACAATGATATATCCCAGTTACTTTTTATTCAATATTAATAACAATAAACCTTCAGAATGAATACAAAGCTCCAATGTTTGACAAAAACACAGTGATATCAGCATAGTTACGAAGGAAATACTTCGTTGTTTGGAGACAGGTTTCACCGAGCGGCTATTATGCACGAGACTTCATATTAGCTACAAAGTCAGGAAAATCTGTTCGTAAAATTACGTTATAATGACCAAATACAATGAAAAGTATTTTTCCAGTCTCGCCTGTGAAAGGTAATCCCATGTGATCTCGTTTGGACGGTAAACCTGTTGGTACAGTTAAACGCAGCACATGAATGAGGCATCTTTATTCTCAGCTACTGTCTAGATGCTATACCAGAGACGGTTGAAGAATCTCCACTTTGCCACATCCAATATGGCGGTGAGGATGACATATGATTCTACGCAGAAGGCGGCGTCTATGTTTATATGTCTATGACTTCACGGTTGGCGGGATTCTCACAATGCGGTGTGCGCATGATCAAAAGTGGAACGAAGTCTCGCTACCACAAGATAACGCGCGATTTCATAAGACTCTTTACTGGCTGTCTGTGGTGTACAGTATGTTTGTAAATGTTATGCGCTCTTTTATCATCGTGGGAATTGATTATAGCTCTAAATAAATATTGAAGTTTTTTTAAAGAATCCATATAACTTTATTTATACGCCCGTATACTACGTTTATTGAATGAAATCCGTATAAAATACGGACATTCCGTATAGGTTGACATGTATGGACATGGCAGGGTAAGGGTTAATTGTAACAGGTTTGACAGTAACAGGTTTGATGAAATATGCTTTTGGCAGCCATTACTAGCTATGTGGTTCACACCATGACACCACATGGTGTGCATTCTAGATATGCTAAAATGATTGTTTATATGTACATTTTAATTTAAAATGTTTAACTTTTTAAAACATGAAATTATGGTAACGCATTTTGACACACTATGACCGTCCCCTTCAGTCAAACTAAACACAACTCAATAAAAATTCATTAAAAGAGAGGAACACTTACTTCTCTGTTTGGAAGCTTCCTGATAAAAGGCAGATGTCACATCTTGAAAATTATGTCACTTCTGGGATAGTGCATTGTCCCTGGGGGCGTGTTTATCCAAAGTAATGCATTTGATGTAACACATAGGTACAGTATTAAATTGTTTTTTTTTTTTTCAAAATTTCAAAAAGGTCAAGAATAAAAAAAAAGCGTCATATGTTAACTAACAATTGAGGCTTTTCATACATGAAAGTTTTTTTCAGATAATTTGATTTTATCCTCTCTAAAAGCCTGTTTATAAGAAATGTTACTGAGGGACAGCCATTTTTACCATATTTAACATATATACAATACAAAATCTTTAAAATAAAAAAAAACAATGTATGAATATTTAATGAAGATTTAAAATGAAGATTATTTGTTTACCATATCATACCAAGTACATTTTTAAATATTTTGTTGTTAATACAGCTTATAGGGGTAGATTTTGTGTGAGGGACACAAAATGGCACGTTTTCGTAGAATGACCCATGTGTTGTGAAGATCAGACTTTGATAGATCCCTGTTCTTTAAATAAAACAGGGTGCCCACTCCTACCTGATTGTCATCCCATTGATTGAAAACACTTGACTCTAATTTCACCTTCAAATTCACTGCTAATCCTAGAGGTTCACATACTTTTGCCACTTACAGATATGTAATATTGGATCATTTTCCTCAATAAATAAATGATCAAGTATAATATTTTTGTCTCATTTGCTTAACTGGGTTCTCTTTATCTACTTTTAGGACTTGTGTGAAAATCTGATGATGTTTTAGGTCATGTTTATGCAGAAATATAGAAAATTCTAAAGGGTTCACAAACTTTCAAGCACCACTGTAATGGCCTTCCACACACATGCAGGGGATCTGTGTTTTTAAAATGATTGTCCTTTGCAAGCCTTATTCTCCTTTTGACATCTATTTTATGTCTATTTTAAGGCAATGTCCATGTATTATATGGTGAAGAAATCTATTCATAACTTAGAAAAATACTATTTACCATAAAATAATATATTTTTAAAAAAGTGTCAGTTTGTAAACACCCAGAACTCTCAAAAGTATATTAGTACTGCATTGTGCAGATAACAGTTCTCCATTTTGGTCCTCTGATGAAGCAGAACAACATTCACACATTCAACCATTTCACACCACATCCTTCCTGTCACATGGTCACCTTTGAAAAAAGAGGAATTAGTTAGTCAGAAGCATAAAAAGATAAAACTTGTGAATTCATGCATGCATAAGTAACATCAAACTGATATTTACATGGAGAACAAAATGGTTTTGTAAAACAGTGTTGCTGATATTTGAAATCAAAGAGTACTTTCATACACAAACTTATGTCATATGTCCTTAAATTATATAGATTTTTCCATTAATGTCTCACAAGAGCAACTTTGTAATAATTCCTACCTGGGTCATATGAGCAAGAATTTCCTGAAAGTGTTCATGTAAGTTAAAGCTTGTTCAGTAGGAAAGTGGTCTTTCCCCTTCAAGATTTCCTATTTATGACTGAAAAGATTCGTCATTTGTGAGACTGAAACTTTACATGGAAATTTTTTGAAAAGATAGAGTTCTTGTGTTTTAGGTACAGTGTTGTCCCCTACTGGTGCATGAGTTTTTAGTTACAGAAGGTCATACATGTGAATGTGTGCGTGGAAATGTACAGGTTAAAACATTAATACATTTGCATGTTATCATGAGCTTGTTATCATGACATATGATGAAATATAGAATCTGTGTGTATTAAAATGTTGTGTTTTCAACCGAATGTAAAATATAGATGAGGAAACCTAGGGCAAATATTTTAATAGACCAAGTAGAATATAGACAATGCACTATAAATTATGTATTAAAATATTGAATAATTACAGTGAATATAAAAAGTGTACACACTTTTTAAAATGATGGGTTTTTCTGATGTAAAAAAAAAAATGAGACCACGATAAATAATTTCAAAACTTTTCCCCCCTTTAATGTGACATATAACTTGTACAATTCAATTGAAAAACAAACAAATCTGTTAGGGGGAAAAACATAAAAAATAAAAAACGTACAATAAGCTGGTTGCTTAAGTGTGCACATCCTTAAACTAATACTTTGTTGAAGCACCTTTTGATTTAATTACAGCATTCAGTCTTTTTGGGTCGGAGTCTATCAGCCTGCCACATCTAGACTTGGCAATATTTGCCCACTCTTCCTTGCAAAAGCACTCCAAATCTTGTGCACAGCCCTTTTCAGGTCACCCCACAGATTTTCAATTGGATTTAGGTCTGGGCTTTAGCTGGGCCATTCCAAAACTTTTGGGGGGTCATTGTCGTGCTGAAAGATGAAACGCCTCTTCATCTTCAGCTTTCTAGCAGACACCTGAAGGTTTGGGGCCAAAATTGACTGGTATTTAGAACTGTTCATAATTCTCTCCACCTTGACTAAAGCCCCTGTTCCAGCTGAAGAAAAACAGCCCCAAAACATGGTGCTGCCACCACCATGCTTCACCATGGGTATGGGGTTCTTTTGGTGATGCGCAGTGTTGTTTTTGCACCAAACATACCTTTTGGAATTGTGGCCATAAAGTTCAACCTTGGTTTCATCAGACCATAACACATTTTCCCACAACTCTCCACAGGGAGAGTTGATTTTTTTTTTTTTTTTCAAAATTTAGCCGGACCTGGATGTTTTTCTTTGACCCTACCTCATAGTCCAGACATAATGGAGAATACGGGAGATTGTTGTCACATGTAGTGCACAACCAGTACTTGCCAGAAATTCCTGCAGCTCCTTCAGTGTTGCTGTCGGCCTCTTGGCAGCCTCCCTGACCAGTTTTCGTCTTGCCTTTTCATCAATTTTGGAGGGATGTCCAGTTCTCGGTAATGTCACTGTTGTCCCATATCTTCTCCACTTCTTGACTGTCTTCACTGTGCTCCATGGTATATCTAATGCCATGGAAATGTTTTTGTACCCTTCTCCTGACTGATACCTTTCAACAATGAGATCCCTTTGATGCTTTGTAAGCGCTCTGTGAACCCTGGCTTTTGCTGGAGGATGCAACTGAGTAAATGTCTGAACTTTATTTGGGGTTAATCAGAGTTATTTTAGTTGATGGCAGGTGTGAACCCAAAAAGACTGAATGCTGTAATTAAATCAAAGGGTGCTTCAACAAAGTATTAGTTTAAGGGTGTGCAAAATTATGCAACCAGCTTATTGTACATTTTTAATTTATGTTTTTCCCCCTAACAGATTTGTTTGTTTTTCAATTGAATTGTACAGGTTAAAGGTCACATTAAAGGTGGGAAAAGTTTTGACATTATTTATTGTGGTCTCTCTTTTTTTTTTTTTTACATCAGAAAAACCTATCATTTTAACAGGGTGTGTACATTTTTTATATCCACTGTATGTATAATACAAAGTATTATTAAAGTTATTCATATGTTTTGGAATGTACAGTACAGTCAAATACAAAGGAATGTACAGGATAATCATTTTGTTGCACTCTTGATAACTGCTCTGTTCCCACATTTGTTCTGACTATTTGGCAGTGGGGTTGATTCATTTTATCAACAGAAATCAGGGTGATCCATATTGTCACTGTTGTTAATTACTACCTATACTGTGTATGTGCAAATGTTCAATGTCCTTCATCTTCAGTTTAAAAAAAAAGATAAAAATCTTGTTTAGCAGATAAATGAATGTTAAAGTCTTATTTTATAGGTTACATATGGCTGATTAAAAGGAGAATAAATCTGTAATAATCGCAATGAAGTTCTGACGTCCAAAATATGTTTTTGTTGGGGGGGGGGGGGGGGGGGTCAGTTTTGAGACTGCCTGTTCCATTCATTTGTGACATGATAAGGAAGTTACACAATACAGACTGTTTCAACGTTTACCCAGATTTACTTGGCACAGAGGAGACAATATCTTAATCAGAGGCACTGCTTATATTGAGGACCAGAATTTTTATTGATAGTTTTTCTGAATAAAATTATCAGTCAACTTTGAGTTGTAAAGTAAATAATAACAAATTTTCAATGATTAATGTGATCATTAGGAAAGCATATATGGATAATATACTAGAGCTCTCACTAGATTTTCATTCTCATGGTTGAAGAAAACTTGCAAAAAGTGTTAGTGAAGAAAGTTCATCCTCAACCCATGTGCTGATAGCAATCTGGCTAATATATGGGCCTTTTCCACTACCCTTTTTCAGCTCACTTCGGCCCAACACGGCTCGTGTTTCGACTACCTCAGAGCAGCACGACTGAGCTCACTTCAGCCTTACTCAGCACCCAAAACTCGCACGGTTTTGGAGTGAGGCTGAAGTGAGCCCAACCGAGCCGAGTGGGGCTAGGGGCGTGCACTGATTGGTGAGGAGGAGTGTCCTCACATGCCCGCACACGCCCTGCGAGCACGCTGGGATCTTTAACCACCATCTGTAAACACCGTAAACCCGGAAGAAGAAGAATTACGACAAAGAAGAAGAAGAAGATCAGAAAACTAGCACCAAGACTCCATGTCCTCCATGTTTATTATTTACTATCCGGGTCGTGAGACTACCGCTTAAAAGGTCACTGATGTCACTGTTTGCGCCGCCTAACAACATCACGTGACGTCCACCCACTTTCGTTAACTCCACCCAATGTGTCCACCCACTTCCAGCCAGCACGGTTCAGTGCGGTTGTAGTCGAAATGCAACCCCAACAGCCCCACTCAGCTCGACTCAGCCCAACTCAGCACCGCACGGCTCAGCCCAACTCAGCCGCGTTGGTAGTGGAAAAGCCCCAATAGTAGGATATCTGTGCATAGCAAGATAACCAACAGCCAATGGTGCTATATGATGGACAGCAATAACCTCTCTCAGGCATGCTTATCCTCTGGCACTCAGGATCCTGTTGGTTTAAAACAAAGCACAGACTGCAAGCTACAAGCAGTGGAGTACAGCAAGGGGGGCATATAGTCACAAACCCGCACATCATAGATGGCAGGCAACGTGAAAAACTCAGAGGGATGATGCACCCAGCAACGGTATGAGGTTATGAAATAAGATGTTAGTTTGTGTTTCTTTTCTATTTGAATAGCTAATGCAGACTTATATATTTAGTTTGTTATAAGATCTAATGTCCAAAATGTTTCCTCCACTATCTGATCCACTACTTATGTGAAATCGGTATACTTTTGAAGGTCAAAAGTATTTGGTTTCAATAGCACTCAAGAAAAAGGATAAATAGATAAATATCCCAAAGTAATCTGTAGTATTACTATAGTACAATTACTCAAATATTTTCCACCCCTGCTTCTGGTGGTTGCTTCTGTGCAATCTGTCCCCTTGTATAGTTTGATTAGAGTTTTGGCAAAGCTCTCATACTGCAGAGATCTTAATATAATGCAGAAATTATAATAATTATCATTATTGATTCATGTTAAATTTGGTATACATGATGTCAAGATGTTAAATTGTGAAGGGATTTTTGATATCTTGCAAGGTGTTGAAATGGCGATATGATGAATTTATCAGAAGTGGACAAAGTAACCAACTTCATTACTTCAGTCAAAGTACAGATCCCACTGGTCAAATGCTACTCCGATACAAATGAAAGTTGTCCAGTCAAATTTTTACTGAAGTTAAAGTACTGAAGTACTTGCTTTTAAAAATACTTAAGTATGAAAAGTAAATTTTCTGTCAACGCATTTCTGTATTCATGCACATATGAATCTGCCTGTGGAATCATGGTGGTTTCACGTTAAGCTAGCTAGTCAGTGAAGCTCCACCCGACATGCTAGCAAACAGTGGCGGCTGGTGAAAAAAATTCTTGGTGGGGATGGTGTACCAATATATTTCCCTGCCTAGTCCAGTATAAGCATTCAAATGAACAGTCATAAAATGACAACAATTCCACAATAATAATTTAAAGTGCACCTGACAGCAAAAAAAACATGCTAATTTGTTAATTTCAGCTATATTGAGTTGAATAAAATGACATATTTACTTCACACGTCGCGCGACAGAATAGTAACAAACATCGTTTTGAATGGCCCGCCACGCAGATAAATCGATATCATGGCGAGCCAACCCACGGCCGAGGAAGAAGGCGGATATGACATCACATGCAGAACCGCTGACAGACATTTTCTCAACTTCTCGTTGTTCACCAGTGCTTTGCAAGTGAATATTTTTGCGTCTGAGTTGTTTATTTTGGTGAATATGCCTGCTCGTTGTGTGGCTGGATTTTGCTCCAACACCAGTGCCCTGTACTACGAAGCGGGTTTTCTGGTTTACCAGGGTGACTTCGAGAGTAACTTGATCACGTGCAGCGTAACTTCCCAATTAACCCATACTACGAAGGTTGGCTATGTTCAAACCGAGGTATGCTGCCATGGCAATTTACGCTGCATCTCAAACCTGCTCGTCTCAGGTTATGTTCTTGGTTAACCCGAGGTTTCCGATTAACCACACCCTTTTTAAACACCACCTCTCCACCGACATTTCCTCTAGAGACAATGCCAGCGTACCTGGATGACCCGTACAATATCGGCGCGCAGATTGTGAGGGGCTCTCTCCGGAGGGCGAGGGTATTTAGAGACCGCCAGAATCCGCTGGCATACCCGGACGATGTTCTTCATGAACGATATAGATTCTCAGCTGAGGGAATTCGTTATCTTTGCCAGCTGATCGAGGCAGACGTCTGCAATGTAACCCGCCGAAGCCAGGCCCTCACAATCGAGCAAATTATGTGCTTGTCATTGCGTTACTTTGCCAGTGGACAATATATGTATTCCATCGGTGATGCTGAAAACCTCAGTAAGAACACTGTATGTCGTATGATTCGCAAAGTGGTACTTGCCCTAACCAAACTGATGAATGCATTTGTCGTGTTCCCTGGGCATTTAACCGCACTTCAGATCAAAGAAGGGTTTTATGCAATCGCAGGTAATTACTAATATCAAATTGTGTCTGTTTGCCTACTCTCATAGAGACAATTGTGACTGACAATTGATATGACTAACAAAATATACAGGTTTCCCAAGAGTAATGGGAGCCATTGACTGCACTCACATCTGAATCAGTGCACCCCTGGGAGAGCATGAGGGGGATTATGTGAATAGAAAATCCTAGCATAGCATCAACGTACAGATAAAAGGTCTACTTCATATAGGCCCACATTCAAATAGGTAATGTCCATACCTCAAATCAACCTGTCAGTACTGGTCCCATTTTGCGTTAGGTGATGTTTTGTCCTCCACATGGGTTGGTGTTGTTCCTCATTTGCAGGGGTAACAGTGTGCTTATACCTCAGTCATGTCCCCTGTCCTTGCACAAATGCTTGATGTTCTTAGATGACATGTGACCACCAGTTGATGATAACCAGCCTG
The DNA here is from genome assembly GCF_027579695.1 of Neoarius graeffei. Taxonomy (NCBI): domain Eukaryota; kingdom Metazoa; phylum Chordata; class Actinopteri; order Siluriformes; family Ariidae; genus Neoarius; species Neoarius graeffei. Next base: position 37,315,997 of record NC_083591.1, read on the forward strand.
GATGCAAGATGGCCAGGGTCTGTCCACGATTCCCGCATATTTAGAGAATCCTCACTAGCTGCAGGATTCGAGGAAGGTAAGATAATCCTACATCTAATCCTTAAAACACAAATCATCCTGCATCAAAAAGATATCTGGACAATACAGAAACAAGAGCTAAAATACCACAGATGTCCCTATTCAAACTTCATGGTATTCCTTAAGTAAAGAATAGTGAGCATCTTACAGTTGTTTGACACTAACTACATTTCTGTCCATTTCATACAAGGGCGATTTGATGGTATCCTGCTCGGGGACCGTGGATACCCATGTTTGAAACACCTCCTGACACCATTCGCAGACCCTCAAACAAGGGCCCAGAGAGCCTTCAATCATGCCCATAGTGTTACAAGAGCACGAATCGAGATCACGTTCGGCATATTGAAGGCTCGGTTTGCCTGCCTAAAAGGCCTGCGTGTGAGGCCAGAGAAGGCCTGTCAAATAACAGTGGCATGTGTGGTACTACATAACATAGCCACCATTAGAAAAGAAAGGGTTCCCAATCATGTTCTCTCACCCCCTGATGTTGTTGACCCCACGACCCTGGACCATCCCACAGGCCGTTCAGTGAGAGAGGCCATCACAAACCAATTTTTCAGGCAGTAACACAAAATAAAGAAAAGCCAAAATCACCACTCATTCCTACTGTATTTATTTATTCAAGTTCTCCCGTTCCCCATTCCTGAAAAGAAAAGACAGGAAAGCCAAATGAATGCTTGCTTACACGCACACACACACACACACACACACACACACACTGTACTAATACCTTCTTCTCATGCTCCAACTTTTCAATTTCTAGTTCGAGCTTCCGAATTTGCAGCCTCTTTTTTTTTGCAGTCTAGCTGTAACATTTTCTTGTACAGGCTGTGCACATTGTCCACTCCGGCCTACAGAACCCCCACCCCAGAATGAACATATTAGCCTAGTATGCATAACAGTCGGCAATGATGGACCAAAGAGGAAGAAACTGTACTTTGTGACATTGTGACGTCCCTGGCAGGGAAGCCTCAGGAGGGGACAGGGACAGCTCCAACTCCTCCTACAAAGGAACACAAGCACACAGACTGATTGCATCATTAATACAAGTCACACTTCAAATGCAGTACTGCTGAAGAGTAATGGGGCACCCTCCTAGAATATTGACACAGCATATAGTAGCAGTGGTAGAGTCTTTCAACCTGCATGTGGGTGTCGGATTTGGCTGTGAGGGTCTCGTCATCTTCCTCCTGAGAGAACATACATAAATCATAGGCTGCACCTACATAATTTCTGAACACGACATAATGCATGCAATGTTAGCTATTACAGGTACCTCGGCCGGAGGATCACTGGAGCCGGGTATGGGCTGTGGTGGCTGGATGGTCTCCAGATTGCTTCCTTCAACTGTACACACAACACATAAGACATGCCACTGATGAACGAGAAAACACACTTCTTACATGGAACTTGAATGCCATATTACCCCGCACGTAGAGGGTGGACATTTCCACAGCACCAGGGGTGGATTGTAGGCCTCCTTCTACCCCCTCCATGATTGGCCTACCGCCATTGTTGGCGAGCGCCAACTCCTCGGCCACGGTAAGGGCTTCTGGTGCCCTCCCTCCTCCCATGCACCTGGCGGCCACCTTTTTCTTGTTGGCTGTGAAAGACAAGCATCTTTTCATTATATATGCCTCACACACACACACACACACACACACACACACTTACCATTATGAATGATGTTTTTATATTTCATTTTCACCTGTTGCCAGGTGCGTTTGGCACTGCTGTTGCCTCTGAAATGTTCACAGGACATACACCAACTTAGTCAAAGGGACTGAACAGTCAGTCATCCTAATTCATGCGACTCTGTGCACATATCAGCTTAAGTAGGCTACTCCATGAATTTACCATACCAAATTTTATTCAGGATTTTTCGGACATTAAACAAGCTATATATGACTGGGTCCACGTCGAAGGACCATTTTCTGTGACTTGTGATTGATCATGAAGCTTTCTCTCATCCTATACTTCTGTTCTGGAACATGTAGAACATGGGCGATTGCTCTAAGACAACGAGGGAGGCTCAGCCTCCTCTAAAAATGACGAACATCGTGTAGGATGAATTGCGCTAGGCTTATGTTATAGCCGACCTTATAACATTGCTATTTCAGATCCAGAATCATAGAAATATATGTGCTCAACCCAACTACAGTGCGAAGTCATTCCCTTATAACTTTAATGTGTGCGTGAGTTTTTCCCCCTCGTGACAGCGCGATGCAGCCCAGCCTCAGTGGACTTCAATGGCATTTGGGAGCTCTGCGCTTTTCAATCTCAAAATGCAAGACGGTTATTGGACAAATACTGTGAAAACACCCGCCTACGGAGTCTCACGGACTCCCAGCCTCAGTGGACTTCAATGGCATTTGGGAGCTATGCACTTTTCAATCTCAAAATGCAAGGTGATTATTGGACAAATACTGCGAAAATGCCCGCCTACGGACTCCCAGCCTCACATGGGAGGGACATGGCAGTTTCCGCGAGGAGACTGGTGATTGGTGAAAGCGGCCGGATATTTTCTTTGATTGACAGCTCGTTTCAAATATAGACAGGCAGCGGTGAATTTCAGTTCAGTCCCATGCGGATTCGCAAGTGCTGTGGTGTATTGTAAGAGATCAGCTTACATTTCGATTTCATTCATTACATACGGTTTCTACCAGCTTTTTTAGTTTGTATATATTTTCATTGTAAATAAAGTGTAAATATAGTGTTGTCAATTTTGCTATCTTAGTTCCAGAAATTTCGTTTATTTGAGTGACTGAACTTGAACTTGAGGGGGCTAGTCAGCTAGCAAGAAAGCTGCGCACGGATGCCAGGCATTGCTGATTTAATTTTGGCGAAGCCATTTGCCAGTCTTCCTTTCGAGGAAAAAATTAAAATTAAAGAGCAGGGTAGACCAACGCCTCAAATTGACTTGGTGAAAAAGGTAGGGAATAATACTCGTTCCTTTCAGCTCTCCTGGTACGAGAAAGTGAATTGGCTAACAGCAAGTGACCCACATCAACAACAGTAAATAGGCTACTTTAGTAATATGTCATGGATGGACCAAAAATATAGAATCTATTTAAAATGTTTATGCTGAGTATATTATATTGGAATATATATTTTTCTGGATATGAATTAAACACCGCTACAATTTGGAAAACATTTTTAAACAAAAACACAGCCGAGAACATTTCACACTACAGACCTGGATTAAAAGTGAAGGGTTATCAAAATTGTCAATAAAACATTTCTCAGTCAAAATAAGTAAAATATAGGGAAAGTGTCATTGAATAAAATGTGTGGCATCCAGCTCTACTGCTGAGGTTCCTGACAAAGAGCTGCTTTCAATAATGATCAATTTTTAAACAACATGCCACAATTTTAAAATATAAAATATTTAAATATACCCCCCCCCCCCAACACCACCAACATGTATATTGGACAGTAGGCTAATGGGCCAAAAGAACCTGTTATTTCACAGTTTGTGACGCTGCCAACAATCAGCCAGATCAGAGGCAAGAGTATGGGCAAAATTGATGTTTTTTCTTTTAAAATCTGGAAATATCGTAACTGAAATTTCAAATCACCGACAATATTAGCGTAAAGTAGGAATTTCATGAACATGACCAGATTGAATGAAGTATGAGGTTTTATTTACATATAGTATACAGAGCCTTTGGTCACGAAAATATAATGAAAGATACTCCCAAATTATTATATGCAGTAATCCTGTTATATCATCACAAATTACAGATTGAATGAAGTCTGAGGTATTATTCACATGTACATAATATTATAGTATACAGAGTTCAGTAAAGTTGGAAAGATATTGGCAGATTCGAACTTCCGGGATCAATAACTCTTAAGTGAAACGTTGTTAAAACACAAAACATGCATATTTTCAACCATAGTAAGATAGACAACGAGCTACAACCTAACTTTCATCAAAACGAGCCATCCTTGGAGAGCAGCGCCCAGGGACCGTCTAAAGTGCAACACCGAAAAGAGACATTACAAAAAATATTCAATAACTTCACTATGATACAGTGTAGTGTCACAAACTCACTACACACTTCATTGATCCCCTACAGATTACACTACAACACTTGTATCATAGTGAAGTTATTGATTAATATTCCTATTAAAAATTCCCAGAAATTATGAAAAATGCCTTTCTTTCAAACCAAGTGTTGTAGTGTAATCTGTAGGAGACCAATGCAGTGTGTAGTGAGTTTGGTGACACTACACTGTATCATTGTGAAGTTATTGAATATTTTTTGTAATGTCTCTTTTCGGTGTTGCACTTTAGACGGTCCCTGCACGCTGCTCTCACAGCCGGCTGCACGTAAACACTAATGCTGTTGGTGTGGCTCCGAGGATGGCTCATTTGGACGAAAGTTAGGTTGTAGCTCGTTGTCTATCTTACTATGGTTGAAAATATGCGTGTTTTGTGTTTTAACAACATTTCACTTAAGAGTTACTGATCCCGGAAGTTCAAATCTGCCAATATCTTTCCAACTTTACTGAACTGTATACAGAGCCTTTGGCCACGAAAATATAATGAAAGCTACTCCAAAATATTTATTATATGTAGCAATCCTGTTATATTGTCACAAATTACAGATTGAATGAAGTCTGAGGTATTATTCACATGTATCCTGTGTCCGAGTCGGAAATCTCGCTTTCTTCAGGCAAATTGTCCAGATATGGCTCAAAACGATAAGGCAAAATGCCACCCACTGCTTCGTCTTCATGTAATCCGACATGTCCAGTGTCAACCTCAAAAAAGGCCTCAGTTTCTGAAGACTGGTCAGAAAATCGCTCTGTTTCATCAGCCATCGCTGCCTTGAAGGCCGAGCAGTCGTTCTGCATGTGACGTCACGGCAAATATGGCGACCACTGACAGCGGCTTGGTGCTTGGCCAGATTGACGCAACTGTGCACAAAGAGTTTCGTTCTGTTGGTGGTTAGTTCTGTCATGAAAGTGATCAGTGGTGTTTGTAGTTTTATTACAGAAGCCTATTTTAGAGCATAATTTTGCTGTCAGGTACAGTACCCTTTAATTTCCTTCTCGAAATCAGCAGTTTCACAGATAAAGTAAATTAACAATTTACAGCTATATTAGGCTCCATTTATGCTTTGGAAAGGAACGGTATCAAATACAATACAATACTCAAGTTCTTGAGAGAAGTTTACAGCAAGGGTATGATTTCAGCTATCTATACAAATCAACAGTGTGTGTGTGTGAGAGAGAGAGAGAGAGAGAGAGAGTGTGAGAATGAGTGAGTGAGAGAGAGGGGTGAAGGTTTCTAAGGTGACTGTGGGACTGGGTGATTGTATGGAAAGAAAGAGAGAGAGGGGTGTGTGTGTGTGAGTGATTCTAAGGTGAGTGCAAGATTTCTGTGTGAGAGAGTGACTATGAAATGAGGTGTGTGGGTGTGTGTGTGTTCTGAGCTCGGTGTATTTCTGTGAAATGAGAGTGAGAGGGGGAGTGAAACACAGTGTTGACACTCTTGTTGCAAATACAAACTATGACAAGAAAGATGTGTGATTATTGTCCAGTATGAACCAAAAGTCTAGTTTTGAACAATCACCTCTAACCAAAGACAGAGAGAGAGAGAGAGAGAGAGAGAGAGAGAGGTTGTGTGTGTGTGTTTCTGAGATGAGGGTAAGATTTCTGTGTGAGAGAGTGAAGGATTTGAAGTTACTGTCCAGTTCAGAACTGAGAGACAACACTAACCAAAACTAACAATAATAACAAAGACAAGTTCTGATTCAACAGTGGCATTATGTTTACACTAAGCAGATTTAGTCCTTGCATCTCCTCTGTCCAAACTCCAAAGGGAGAGAGTGATGTTCCTACTTTGAGTCAGTGTGTGTGTGTGTGTGAAGATGGACTGTGTAGTGGATGCTGTGAGTCCCCCACTCGCTTGCTCACTCGAGTTTGTTGACGGAGTAGTGGCTGCTGCTTTATGTCCCGGGGCGCCCTCATGCCTGTGTTACCTTCTGGCTCTTCCCTTTTAGTTATCCTGTCATAGTTAGTTGCCGGAGTCCCTGCTTGTACTCAGTGCAATATGTATACTGTTCCTACTTATTCAGGTGACATTGGCCATACCTAACAACCTGTGTTTTCTCTCTCTTCTCTCCCTCCCCCCCCCAAAAAAAAAATCTGTCCCTCTGAGTTACATGTCGGTCCTGGGATCGAGATGCTGACCTCTTCTGCTCCTCGGACCTGCCTGATCCATCCTGGTGCCTTGTGTCTGGTTGGAGTCTCATCGCATTGCTCCTGTAGAGGGCGGCCCCATGTGGACAGTTGGGGGTCGCGCCTGGAGGACGCTCTAGATCAGGGGTCTTCAATCCTATCCACAAAGGGCAAGTGTGGCTGCAGGCTTTCATTCCAACCAAGCAGGAGCTACACCTGATTTCACTTGTTTAATCATTTCACCCTCGTCTCCAATCAACAGTCAAGTGAGCCTCCAATTTGGCTGTAATGAAAGCCTGCAGCTACACCGGCCCTTTGTGGATAGGATTGAAGACCCCTGCTCTAGATTCTTGCAGTGGTGCTTTTGTGGCTGGGGACTGCAGTTGACTTGCTGACTTTGGGACTGCGGTTGTCGTAAACGGTTTTGTGCTCGGGTTTCCGTCGGTGGGGGGTTTATAGCATCAATGAAGCTGACTTTGTTAGGACTGTTAATGTTATAGTCATTATAACATTAACATTATAACTGTCATTGTCGCCATCATCTCTCTGACTGACTGACCTGAGAACTCAAGTTTATTACCATAGCAATCCAAAACTTTCCCACATTTTCTGTAGCGGGGCGAAATTTCCAGCGCCCCAAAATCATTAAATTCGGCGATGCTGGTTGGCCAAATATTTATTATTTTTCTTATTTTTCCCTAGCAACCATACATGATTGGCTATTTCGCTGCACTTCTGGGGCGCTTTGACAAGCGCCCAAGAAGAGAAATGATACGAGTCTGTCGGTGGAAATTCACTGTTGAATGAGAGTCAGTTGGTGGAAATGTTGTTTAAATAATTCAGATTGCATGTAGGCACACACTCATCTCATCATCTCTAGCCGCTTTATCCTGTTCTACAGGGTCGCAGGCAAGCTGGAGCCTATCCCAGCTGACTACGGGCGAAAGGCGGGGTACACCCTGGACAAGTCGCCAGGTCATCACAGGGCTGACACATAGACACAGACAGGTCCGCCGACAGGGGGGGACAAACGGGTATGTTGTCCCGGGCCCAGGAATGGGGAGGGCCCAGAACTGGGCTCTCATGAAGTTGCGATTATTTTATTTCATTTCAGAATGTGTTGATTTGGGGGAGAAATGTGCTATATTTGCATTCAATAAATTATTTCTAGATCTTTTGCCTTTATTGTCTTTGAAAAAGGCGTCAAGAACCCCCTACCACCCCTAATGCAAAAATGGTTTGGTCTGACTCTTTGATTAAGGGGAAAAAAATGACATCGTTCGATCATAGCGCTTCGACAATCAGCGTGCGTGCCATTTGCCAACATGCACAAGTCAGGAGCACAGAAAAGAAAAGAGAAAAAGAGAGGAAGAAACCAAGAGACTCAGGGGCTCACTGCATAAATATTTTAAAAAAGATTCGGATGATGCAGCAGGTACTAGCAAAGGCAGTGGGGCAGCTGAGGGTGACCATTCGTCCGGACAGTCCGGTTTTAGAGCCGTCTGTCTGGACGTCTGTCACGCGTCCTCACTTTTTACATTTTGTCCTCATTTCAGACCCTCAGCCGCCACCGTTGCATCAATCGTCACAAATCCCGCCCATTATTTACACTTGCTATTCTGCGATGACATACAGGCAAAGATAGCCTACAGGGATTTCTCGTATACAAACATTCGCGCTGCGCACGCAGCTGATGGAGCCTCTGCAGCCTCTGATTGTCTGGAAGCTGCTGTCACTCAAAAGCTGCGCTCACGCGATTGACTGATTTTTGCTCCTCCGAGCTGCGCGCGCAGTGCCAATGTTTGTACGGAAAAACCTATGAATGTTGGCTAGCATGCTGTTGAACAATACTCATGCCGAAACCAAAGACATCCTTTAAAACTGCTTGGTGCTTAGAGCATCGTTTTGTCGGCAAGAACCAAAAAGGAGAACACTTCGCCTTCTGCAAGCTCTGTCGCATTGACATTGATGTGGGGAGCAGAGGTAAAGGTGCGATAGGCAGACACGTGGACACAGACCGCCACAGAGAGAATGCCAGCAGTGCTGGACAGTCATCTTTAACATCATTTTTTGCCCCAGTTTTTCTTTTTGATATTTTTTTGGATGAGCATAAATGAACACAACAATGTTTTGTTTTTAGTTTAGTTCCTGTGGATAAGCCAAGGCCAGTATAGTAGACTAAATGGCAGAAGGCCTACATGTTTCTTGACTCATTTTTCGATTTTTCTTTTTTTTTTTTCTTTTTGATGGTCATTTTCAAGTGAATAAATATGTTGGCCTATGGCATGGCAAAGACTGTTTTTTCAGTGGCTATAGATGGACACAACTCTTTACAGTGACTTTACAGTGATGTTTTGTTTCTTGTTGACATGGTCTTGACCATCATTTTCCACATTTCTCTTTTTGATAGGTGTTCCAAGTTAATAAATATATATTGACTTCATACGTTTTTTTATAAGTTCTTCTTACCCCCCCCCCGTAACGGGACGGAGTCCTAACTTTAGGGCCTTTGTCCTCACTTTTGGACACAAGTGTCCTAACTTACAGACTCATGTCGGTGGTCACCCTAGGTAAGACACAGCCAACTTTTTCCAGCCCCATAAAGTAACCCCAACCAAGGCACGCGCGGCACGCAATTCATGTTACAAACGAGGGGAGAGCAAGTCACACTGAACACCATATCAAACGCACAGGGCATTGAATCATTTCATAACCACAATGGCTTAATAACATTATGTTTCATATATCTGATTGAAGCTAAGAATATTCACATTAGCCCGCAATCATATCCCGCCATTTCTCGAGCGGTGTGTTCTTCTCTGCTTTTCACACTGGACAGTACGCACGCACAGTATACTATGTTCGCCCCCAGCCCTGCCCGAAATCCCCCGTCCATCGCTGCTCCTTCAAGAGCACCCCAATCGCATGATTATAGTAGACTATCCACGAGTTTAGGAAGGCATTGCGGGAGCTGTCGCATGCAGGCTTGGGGCATAACAGAATACATTTAATGGCATTCGGGGGGGGGCCCATTCAGAGCATTTTGTCCTGGGCCCAGCCAAAGCTGTCAGCGGCCCTGGACACAGACAACCATTCACACTCACATTCACACCTACGGTCAATTTAGAGTCACCAGTTAACCTAACCTGCATGTCTTTGGACTGTGGGGGAAACCGGAGCACCCAGAGGAAACCCACGCAGACACGGGGAGAACATGCAAACTCCACACAGAAAGGCCCTCGCCGGCCATGGGGCTCGAACCCGGACCTTCTTGCTGTGAGGCGACAGCGCTAACCACTACACCACCGTGCTGCCCCTAGGCACACACTATAAAGTAAAACTGACATTGATAATAAAATTTGTAAAAAAAAAATTATATTTTATATTTTTTACCCTCCACATCTGGGAGGGCAGTGCCCAAGCACCCCCTATGGGCCAGCCGCCACTGCTAGCAAAAGCAAACTATTTTCATACTCAAACTCATATTGGGTAGCTAACATTACAAAGAAAGAAAGATTTCTACATTTTATTTATTTGGCAAGATTATCCTAAAACATATTTCAGAAAGGACTTCAGATAAGTTAACGTTATTCGTGTTCACGTAACTCCGTTTTTACATGCTAACTGTGTCCAAGTTAACTAGCTACTGTATGTGTTAACGTTAGCCATGGACAAGGCGATGGCAACTTGGTGGGCAAATCCACAGAAAGTCATTTGACAAACCAGACTGCATAGCTATTGCAACATTACTGCTACCTCTAAAAGCACAGACAACTTCACTGCAAGGTTTCTCGGAATAAAATGTTTACATACCTCAATATGCTTCCGCAGGTTGGACAGCAAGTTTTTGTAGGCTGTGATGTGCTCCGTTTTAGACAAACAAAGCAAACATTTAAAACGAAATGATTCTTTTTCCTTTCAGAAAACTGAAACATGGGTTCTAGCTATAGCCATGGATGTGTGCATTCCCCAGAAGAACTACCTCCTTCCATTCTGCCGTCAATTGATCGTGTTTAAATAATGTCGTGGAGAAATCATTGAACTTGATTTTATACAGTCTATGGACATGACGTGACCCTAGTGATTACTGATAGGCTGTCTCAGTGTCACCTGCAAAAAAACCAATCACGTTTTAGAAAAGAAAAGAAAAAAACATCCACTTTCAAAGCCACTTCATAGTAATGAGTAACAAGGACCTTTATAGAAATGTAGTTGAGGAAAAAGTATGATATTTGTCTTTCAAATGTAGTGAAGTTAAAGTCATAAGTTGCCAAAAAAATTAATACTCAAGTAAAGTACAGATACTCAAAAAGTGTACTTAAGTACAGTACTCAAGTAAATGTACTTCATTACCGTCCACCTCTGGAATTTATGCTGTATGTCTCGCCACACAAACATGAATGTGTCATAATTCTCAATGCTTTGCGTGATACAGCTCAAACTTCACAGGTTATTGATTATGATGGTTATGATGATACCCACATGCCTAGAGTGATGCTCTGGTGTCAAGTCACCATCTGGCAACAAAAACAGTAACTTTTTCACCCATCTCAGATCTATTGCTCCTAGATGTGTCACGGAACAGACAGGAGAGGAGATCAAATGCGCTCAAACCACAGTTTATTAATAATAGGGGAAAGGGGAGTTGGAAGAATGTGTGTGGGTGAAGTCCGGTGGCAGGAAAACTGAGAGGCAGGGATGGCTGAGGTCTCCCATCCAAGTACTGACCAGGCCTGACCCTGCTTAGCAGCAGAGATGAGATGGGACCAGGCGTAGTCAGAGAGGTGTGGCTGTAGGGCTGAGTGAGCTGGAGATCAGGCAAAGGTACAGGAGGAGCAGGCAAGAGGCAGAGTCGACAGAACAGAAGGCAGATCAGGTTACCGGGGCTGGAGAGCAGACAGAGTCAGACAGAACAGGAAATCTTCAGGAGTCAGAGTAGTAGGAACACAGAGCAGGTTATCAGGCTGAGAGTTGCAGACGATCTGACACTGAAGCTAGGGAGAACTGCAGCTTAAATACACCCAGGGGGAAGCAGGTGATCGGCAACAGCCAATGACAGTCACTGAAAGTTAATAAGAGGAAGTGAGTGCGGGCGTGGCCGGTAATGCTGAGTGGAGATGTTACCTGAAGAGAGAAGCCCACAGGTAGGACCATGACAAGATGATTCATTGGACTCCTGTCAGACTTGCTATATTTATTGGTTATGATGATACCCACATTCCCAGAGTGGCTCCCTTCTATAGCACCACCATCCGGCAATATAAAGAGTGGCTTTTTCACCCATGTCAGCTATACTGCTCTGAGACGGTTCTTCAGATTCACGGCAAATTTGGGATACATTATGGCAAGATGATGCTGATGTTAAATTGCAAATGGATTTTTGATATCTTGTAAGGTGTTAAAATGGCGACATGAAAAAAATTATATGACTCGCCATAGAAAAAAGAAACGCCTGATAGATTTTCCATGCATTGCTTTATATGGTTCAAACTTTACAAGTTATTGGAAATAATGGTTCTGATCATATATATATATGCCCAAATTGACACTCTGGCATGATGACATCCACATGCCCAGAGTTACTCTCTAGTATCATACTGGACTCTGAGCAAATTTGCACTGTACGATTTAATTTAACTTATGTTGTTCCAGAAGGTACAGTATGTGTATATTTTCTTTTTTCTCTCAACTGTCAAAGACAAAAAACTAGCTACATGCAAGTGGAAAATTCACAGAAGCCACATGTCCCAAGCGCAACCACATCTTTCTTTCACAACTCAGTGTTGCATGGTGTTGTTTGTCACACATACAGTTGCAGTTTTTCATTCTGTCCTGCACAAAATAAGACTGTTAGACTTACAAACCTCATGTCAAGCTAGATTTTTTTTTTTTTTGTAATAACTGCACAGACACAAACGAGATCAAAAATGTCTTTAAACAGTTTCATTCAACTGAGGCTTTTCATTCATTCAGAGGTTTTTGTGAAACATTACATGAAGGGAAAAAACTACAATTATGTGTTATGCATGAAAGTGAATGTTAAGTGAACCTCTCCCTCACTTTCCACTTTCTGGCGCCCCTCAGGCTGCATGAGAAAGCGGTTCAAAAACATGCAGCTGACTGACTTCATGGTAGCTGTCGTGTGATGGAGGAAAGCTGTCTAATGGGTGAGAATTGGCCATGACTAAAAGAAGAAAATCAGAGGTGGGGACAGACAAAACAAAATCAACCAGCAGTGTATAGGCTTACTTTATCTGTGTTTCCGGAAAGACTAGAGGAGTAACATTAGCTAGTTTGTTTGTTCGTTTTTCCTCACAGGTTCCTTGTAGAGCAGAAATAAATGTGTCTGTCACATCCAGCTCCACCACTGATCCAGAAGCTACTGCTCTCCAATCCACTCTGCATCCAGCACAGACTTTATAATGAACGAATTCACTTCAACACAAACCCACCTGTTTCCTGATTTCAGTCATGATACAGAGTAGCTATTTAAAGGTCATAGGCAATGGTCAGAGGTGAAATGTAGAATATCAACTTTATTGTCTAAGAATGACCCAAAAAGCGAATTCAGTCTTCCTAGTGTCTAATTTGCACCCTAAAATTAAATAAAACGGTTAAAATACAGTATACTGTTTTGTCCAATTTCCAAACGTTTGTTTACATCTCACTTATGCACACTTTCACCGCCAGGGGACTGTCGTCATGACGTCATTTAAGCCAAACAGACCGGGAGCAGCTCTGTTTACACTTGCGAGCACATGTGTACAGACTTTGGTTGTGAGAGGTTGCGTAAAATGTCTGAAAGCGATAACGATTTTGAAGTAGGAACTCTCCAAATTAAATATTGAGAGGTGAAACCATATATGTATGAACCTATGGCCGTTGTGAAGCAATCGGTGAATGTGGCTCACTGGTTTGACCATGCGGCCTCGGAATTGGACAGCGACTAGGCCGACTCTGATCGCGGTGACCCCGGACCTCAACAAGACTCGCACCTAAACGATTTATCCTGGTAGTTATGATAAATTCCTACTTTCGTCGTAATACTAAATAAGAGCCCTTTTGAAGAATAATTAAACCACCCTCCCTAGTGGATATAGGGAACGATTACTGGACAGTGCGCCGGTAGGCCACATTAGCCTGCCATCCATGGCATTATACTATTTATAGCCTACTCTGCGCAAGGAAATATCCCTTTGTCTCCATTTCCACAATTATTGTACAGGATCCCTCAGGATTCTTGACTTGTCAAATGCAAGCAAAAGTAAAAATGTTTACCTCCAATCTTCTCCTTTTTGCTTGAGCGTTGCTGGTCCATTTCTTCTTTGACTGTTTGATTTTGTTTCACGCGCACAATCCGCTCTCTCCGCCTGTTCTCCTCTTCTGGAAAAAGCCAACCCTCTGGCTTCACACGCACAATCCACTCACTCTGCCTCTTCTTCTTTTTCGGAAAAAGCCAACCCTCTCGCTCCGCCTCTTCTCCTTTTTTGGAAAAAGCCAACCCACTCGCTCAACCTCTTCTCCTTTTTGGGAAAAAGCCAACCCACTTGCTCCACCTCTTCTCCTTTTTCAGAAAAAGCCAACCCACTCACTCGCTCCGCCTCTTCTCCTTTTTCGGAAAAAGCCAACCCACTCGCTCCGCCTCTTCTCCTTTTTTGGAAAAAGCCAACCCACTCGCTCAGCCTCTTCTCCTTTTTCGGAAAAAGCCAACCCACTCCCTCCGTCTCTTCTCCTTTTTGGGAAAAAGCCAACCCACTCGCTCTGCCTCTTCTCCTTTTTTGGAAAAAGCTAACCCACTCGCTCAGCCTCTTCTCCTTTTTGGAAAAAGCCAACCCACTCACTCAGCCTTTTCTCCTTTTTGGGAAAAAGCCAACCCACTTGCTCCACCTCTTCTCCTTTTTTGGAAAAAGCAAACCCACTCGCTCAGCCTCTTCTCCTTTTTGGAAAAAGCCAACCCACTTGCTCAGCCTCTTCTCCTTTTTGGGAAAAAGCCAACCCACTTGCTCCACCTCTTCTCCTTTTTTTGGAAAAAGCCAACCCACTCGCTCTGCCTCTTCTCCTTTTTCAGAAAAAGCCAATCCACTCTCTCCGCCTCTTCTCCTCTCTCGGTAAAAGCTAAAAACTTCTTCCTGAACCAGTCCCATTGTTACAGTTCACTGCACAACAATAAGGCATGTTTTTTCTTTGGAAATTCCTGAACGCACATCTGCACTCAAGCCAAACGGCAATGCAAGTAAACGGAAGTGGATTCAACTCAAGCAGTTTGTTTGTCTTAAATGACATCACACGCCGAGTGGTCACGAAAATTGCTGAACAGAAATTTACCGCAATCCGTGCTAACTTATTTTAATTATTACTTATTAACAATACTTCTTGGGACCAGAAGAAAATTACAGATGGTTTAACATATAAAGTTTCATATATGCATAAATTGAAATCCGTTGCCTATGAGCTTTAAGATGCGCCTTTTCACTTACTCTTTGCTATGTTTTGTTTTCTTAGCAAATTCATTTCTCAGTGTTTTTCAGATTTATTTTTCTGGCTTTTATTTGGCCATGTTCATTTCCTGGTTTATGATTCTGTTTTGCTTAATACTACCTGTCTTATGACCTTTGCCTGCCTGAAGGTGATGACTAATTATTAAATTTGAATATATATCTATCCATGTGATGGAATTAGTCACATTGTCCATTTCCTTTTATGATTTTTTTTTTTCCTGACAGGTGATTTATATTTGTGTTTGATCGGGCTGTTGATTTCGCTGTTAAAACAGAAAATGAAGTGTCTCCTTGTATTGTCACAGTTAAGGAGTCAAATATCACAAACGCTTTGGCTAAACTGTAAATGTGAGCACCTCTGATGCCATCATGTAAAAATTTAGCTTTTTTTCTTTGGCCTGTTTCTATTATTATGAGGGTCTGGTGCACGATACTGTGGTATCTCACTATATATACTGTATACAGATGGGTGACAAATGAATGAAAAATAATAAAAGAAAAACATAAATTGTCTTTGTAACATGCTGGCCTATGTCGGACCATGGTATAGATTCTACACATCTCGAGAGCTGTACTTAGGGTTTGTTAGCGAGAGTGCTGTTTACCACAGCTGTCCAAAAACTGTCATTGGTGTTCAGCTGGGTTGAGATCTGGTGAAGACAAACAGACATTCTGCTAAAGCCTCCCTTGTTGAAGCTCCCAGAAATGTAACTTCACTAAAATAGTTTGCAATAGATTTCTCAACGGGGTGGCACGGTGGTGTAGTGGTTAGCGCTGTCGCCTCACAGCAAGAAGGTCCGGGTTCGAGCCCCGTGGCCGACGAGGGCCTTTCTGTGCGGAGTTTGCATGTCCTCCCCGTGTCCGCGTGGGTTTCCTCCGGGTGCTCCGGTTTCCCCCACAGTCCAAAGACATGCAGGTTAGGTTAACTGGTGACTCTAAATTGACCGTAGGTGTGAATGTGAGTGTGAATGGTTGTCTGTGTCTATGTGTCAGCCCTGTGATGACCTGGCGGCTTGTCCGGGGTGTGCCCCGCCTTTCGCCCGTAGTCAGCTGGGATAGGCTCCAGCTTGCCTGCGACCCTGTAGAAGGATAAAGCGGCTAGAGATAATGAGATGAGATGAGAGATTTCTCAATGCAAATAGTGTTGCTGTGTGTTTACATTCGATACAAATACACTAATAAACAACAGGGCTTTGAACCGGTTCAAGGAACGAAAACCGGGAACTTTTTCTATTTCACATGGAACAGAAACGAAACCAGAAACTTTATTATTTTTTATGTTCCGGAATAGAAACGCTTATTAAAAATAATGGTAACCGGTTAATACCAGTTTTTATTTCGTTCCTCAAAGTTTCCGTAGCCTACAAATAAAAAAAGTCATTCTTCTCCTGTGCAAGTTTCTATTACCCGCTGGGGTTCACTTCCTGTGTGATGTTTGCTGACTGAATGGAGAGAGCGGGAGGGTGGACTACTATCACGTCTCCACATCTTAAATAAGAGGTAAATATTGCAGTCTATCGTTATTCAAAAACGTCAATTTCAAACACGATATCAATATATTTGTCCACGTTAATGAGAGGCTCGCGAACATTAAATGACGTTAACCTCTATTAGCCTATCAGTGCATAGGGCCTGAGTAGCCTTTGGTAACACACTAAACGAATTATCTTTCATTTTTGGCACTTTTTCTGTTTGTGTAGATGGGAAGACATACTGAGAATCCAAATCGCCAACATTTGAAATAATAATTGTTTTGAATTATTTCTTGTCTTATTTGATGAAGGTTGTAATAGAATTAGCCTACATTTGGCTTAAGCTGGATGAGACAGAGACATAATTTTATAGCCATTTGTTAAACAGCTGACAGGGAACGTAATTAACCGTTCTGGGAACGAAATTTTTTTGTTCTAACCGGTTCGGGAACGTCTATTTAATGGTGGAACCCAAAACCGGAAACGTTAAAATTCCGTTTCTGTTCGGAACGAACCAATAGGAAAAAAATTCTGGTTCAAAGCCCTGATAAACAACCAATGACTCTCTATATGAGTGGATAACATGGTGCCATTTATTCTTACTGTACGGTTTTGAAGCTTTTTTCTTTCTTTCTTTTCGTCAAAATAGGAGTCACCAGCTTGTGAAAATTGGAGTCAGAGTCTGCGCAGTAGAGACCTTCAAGCGAGAGCACACACAGTAGATGGGTTCACCTCTCACCTGCCCATATCAGTGATGGACACTGTACAGGAACACGCATTCTGTGAGACATCACATGAGGTGCAACTTAAGATGGTCCATTGACTAATTCAGAGGAGAAAGTACAGAGGTATTAATTAATATAATATATTAAAGTGGAGTTGCTTCAGGATAAGCGGCTACAGATACTGGATGGATGGATGGATGGATGGATGGAAGTGGAGTTGTACAATTTGCACAGATATGATTTTACTGTTGCCAGGTAAAGATTTACGCTTTGAGTCATGACTGACTGAGTTACCATTTATTAGCTAGCCGAGATTATCCATTATTTTAATTAAAGTCATGAAAGTATCAGTAGCTATTTTAAGGTACCTAATGAAAACATACTGGTAAACAGCAGTCAGCATTAATATTTATTAAACAGCCTAATTTTTGAAACAAAACTGCAGTGCTCCTTGATTTTCATCTAGCTCTGATACCTGCAGTAATTGACCCATCTGAATGAAGAAGTGCTTTCTTATCCTCTGTTCATTCTTTAGGGAGAGTTCATTTCAAAAGAATGACTGACTGGTTATTGTTATCAAGTCACAATGGGTGTTTTCTAACATCATACAGTCAATCCATCCATCCAAACATCCACTATATATTATCTGTCAGGGTCACAAGGAAGCAGGAACTTTGGGCGAGAGGTGGGGTACACCCTGAGCAGGTCGTCAATCTATTGCAGGGCAAACACAGAAACGAACAACCATTCACACTCACATTCACACCTATGGACAATTTAGTGTTGCCAGTTGACTGAATCCGCATGTCTTTGGACTGTCGGAGGAAACCGGAGCACCCAGGCCCTATTAACCAGGCTATTTTTATTTATCACCAAATAACTTCTATTAACCCTTTGATGCAAAACATGGGTCAAAAGTGACCCGGCTGAGTTTTTATCTTCTATATCTTTGCAATAAATTAATTCCATCATTCAGTATTCAAGCTATTCCTCAATTAACTTGTTTTTGATCATCATACATCCTTATTTTATTTTTTCCTTTCTTACTTTTCGAATAAAAACCCTTTTTGTATCGCTACCCTTCTAATGCACAACATGGGTAAAAAACGACCTGCATTCATTTTCCAGGTTATTTCATGTATGGCTGAGTCTCATCTGATCTCATTATCTCTAGCCGCTTTATCCTGTTCTACATGGTCGCAGGCAAGCTGGAGCCTATCCCAGCTGACTACGGGCGAAAGGCGGGGTACACCCTGGACAAGTCTCCAGGTCATCACAGTGCTGACACTTATGGCCCTTTTCCACTACCCTTTTTCAGCTCACTTCAGCTCGCTTCAGCTCACTTCAGCCCGATACGGCTCGCGTTTCGACTACCTCAGAGCAGCACGACTCAGCTCGCTTCAGCCCTGCTTAGCACCCAAAACTCGCACGGTTTTGGAGTGGGGCTGAAGCGAGCCAAACCGAGCCGAGTGGGGCTAGGGGCGTGAGGAGACACTCCCCTGTGCACTGATTGGTGAGGAGGAGTGTCCTCACATGCCCACACACGCCCCGCGAGCACGCTGGGATCTGTAAACACCGTAAACCCGGAAGAAGAAAAATTACGAATTATGAGAATTTCTGAAGCCTTATGCGCCTCGCCTCATCTATACGCTCTTGCCAGTATCTGTTGGCATTGTCGGTGACAACAAGCCACAGCACCAAGACCAGCAACACTAACGACTCCATGTCCTCCATGTTTATTGTTTACTATCCGGGTCGTGAGACTACTGCTTAAAAGATCACTGATGTCACTGTTTGCGCCGCCTAATGACATCACGTGACGTCCACCCACTTTCGCTAACTCCACCCAATGTGTCCACCCACTTCCAGCCAGCACGGTTCAGCGCGGTTGTAGTCGAAATGCAACTCCAACAGCCCCGCTCAGCTCGATTCAGCCCAACTCAGCACGGCACGGCTCAGCCCAACTCAGCCGCGTTGGTAGTGGAAAAGTGGCAATAGACACAGACAACCATTCACACTCACATTCACACCTACGGTCAATTTAGAGTCACCAGTTAACTTAACCTGCATGTCTTTGGACTGTTGGAGAAAACCGGAGCACCCAGGCCCTATCAACCAGGCCATTTTTATTTATCACCAAATAACTTCTATTAAAAACATTTATCATAAGGAAAAATATTGGGGGTGACATTAAGGTCAACTGAACTTGTAAAAATGGCATTTCTGAAAATAATCTTGTGGAGATGTACTGTTACTTCAAATCAGTGGCGTGCGGTGAGCCCTATGGCAGGGTAGGCAGTGACACATGCTGTGCACTTTTTCATGCTGTGATTAGATAGATAGATAGATAGATAGATAGATAGATAGATAGATAGATAGATAGATAGTAGGCCTATACTCAAAATAATGATGGAAAAAAAATCAAAGCAAATCAAATCGTTATTTTCAAAGACAGCCGCTAGATGGCGCTATGGTAATGAGCCACTATCTGTTCAACACCTTTCACAAAAGAACTAACGCTACGTTCACACTGCAAGGCTTAATGCTCAATTCCGATTTTTTTGTGAAATCCGATTTTTTTGTGAGGTCGTTCACATGAACAAATATATGCGACTTGTATGTGATCCTCAGTATGAACGAAAAGCGACCTAAAAGTGTTCCGCATGCGCATTGCAGGATACAACGACATCACACGCAGTGAGCATGGCCAGTGTTTACGGAAGTAAAACCGCCCGGTTGCAGTACGACCCATCCAATCTAGCTTGAATAGCTGTATCCCCCCAAATGGAAATCAGCTCCCTAACCTCTGCGTCCTTCCATTGAGAAGATTCAGAACCTTCACAGCCCGAAGCGTCCCTCGCATTGATGTCATGCGCAGGGGCGCAGATACGTTTTTTGAACTGGGGGGGACAAAGCTGCCAGCAAACCAACCCCAACCCCAATATGCCTGTCAAACTTGTTGTGGGTTACCATAGCAACCAAGCTCGAGCTCGCAACCTGTGCAGTCTGCGCAGCTCAACCAACCGAATATCAGTCTTTGTTTTATGTGAGTTGTTGCAACTATGTATATACTGCCGTGCACCTCAATAAACCGAATGGTAATTAGTCTTTTGATTTTTCCGTGAGGTTTGCCTTATGCAAAGAAAGACAGCATAGACGTTTTTTCCTCCCTATAAGTGGAGGGGACCGAACGAGGTGAATTTAAATCTGGGTGGGACGAGTCCCACCCTCTATCTGCGCCCGTGATTATGCGCCATGTTGTTGTAACTTTTTTTGAGAGACCCGCCACCTACTTCAGCGCAGAATAGTGACGTTTGTGGCTTGTTGATGACGTGTAAGTCGGATGAATGTGACCTGGCGGTTCAGACTGAAGTCGCATATGAAAAGAGCGGATAGGAATCGGAATTAGGACCACATATCCAACCGGCCTGGGTCGGATTTGAAAAAATCGGATCTGTGTCGTTCATATTGTCAATAAAAGATCGGATACAGGTCACATATGGGCGAAAAGATCGGATTTGAGTCACTTCAGCCTGCAGTGTGAACGTAGCCTTTGATGTCAGATGTCAAGGTGTCAAAGATGTGACTGAGGCTGTCATTATGCAAAATGTCATTCATTTTTGCTTGATGCAACTCTTAATTGAATTGATTTGAGTCCTAGATACTGAAAAGATACGGAATTTAGCTGGGCTAATTTCGTAGAAAAGAATAAAAAAGGGCCTAATCAACATTAAAAAAAAATCCAATAAGGTGCCTTAATCCAAGTAGGGCCAGATTTGTGTTCAAAATCAAGACCTGTTTTGGTAGCCTCAACCACACCAAGACACAGAGTGGGGAAATAAAGACTTATTAGAAGGAAGGTTTAATTTAAGTTTATTTAATACAGACGTTCGAGACAGAGTGCTTGTCAATAACAAGCATTTGTCCCAAGCGCTTTACAGCATCACGTCAGGGGTATATAGGGAAAACATGGGCTATGAGAGTGGAAGAAATGTGCCACGAAATGAAACAAGATCAGCAGACGAATGTAGCGATTGTGAACATGAATGAACAGATGAACATATGAACATGTGAAAACGTGGTGAATTATATTACAGTTGTAGTGTATTATAGTTATTTGCTGCTTTCCTCACACTGGTTGCTGGGGTTGATAACAGTGGAGTTTCTTGAGAAAAGAAAGAAAGAAATAGGCCCATCAGCTGAGCTACTTCATTTAAAGATGAAATCCATGCGCCTGTCTTTCTCCAGTAGACATATTCACCTGTGAAGTTTTCGCTAACGTGCTCAAAATACAGTGTGTGGGGCATATAGCACAGACAGTAGGCACTTCATGTGCAATGTAACAATTTTTCATTTTGACCGCTGTGATTGGCTCGCGTATTCCCGCTGCGGCAAAAGCTGAGCTTTTGCTCCCCTTTATAGACTGTCTATGCGATACATAATACGCATGCGCAACCCCCCTATATTGGCAGCGTTGAAGTCAAGACAGGCAGACCCAAAGGGAGCCTACCCTGGTCTTCGAAATGCGAGCGGAGGATTGCGCGTTCCCGCGACAACCTGCCAAAGCCTGGGTGCTTTGTGTCGTGCGATAACTTGGGTTTTTGATCGGTCTTCGGAGACGTAAATGTACTTTTAACAACTCATTTGTTCCAAAACATTGAGTTGGAACAAATGAGTTGTTAAAAGTACATTTACGTCTCCGAAGACCGATCAAAAACCCATATTGCACATTGTGAACTCTCAACAATATATTTTTTAAAAACACGTGTTGGTTTTTATTTTAATGAAATTTACCTAAGGTAGGCAGTGCCTACCCTGACCGCACATCTGTGCTTCAAATGGAAGTTTGCTATGTCCCATACACTAACATGGAATGGGTGTGGTTATTAAAAATTATACTGCATCCAACCACTAGATGGCCTCAGAGACATTTTGGCTTCACTCCAGTCATTGTAAACATCTGATTATTTCAGAAGGACCCAAACGAAATGTCTGAGCACATAGGCCTGATTTTATATTTCTAGAACAATTAGAAAAACATGAAAATATGAAAACCAATTGGATATGCACTTCTACAGCTTATTGCCAGTTTTTTTTTCCTCAGGTGCTCCACCACAGAGACCGATCTACTGAAATTGCAGAAAGTGTAACAATAAACCTAATGTACAACAGTAATATGTGTGTGTTGTATTATATTTTAATCAGCTGTGTGCCATTTCTACCACATGTAGTTTTTTTAAATTGTATTTCTTTGAAATGCTGAACTTGTGATACTAAATTCACTTTAAAAAATGCTAGTCTTTTTTTTCAGTTCAGTGTGAAAACAAGCATAACTTCCTGAATCTAAAGAGGAGGCAGACCATACATGATGGCGGTGGTGATGCAGCTCGTCTCCTATCTCTCCCTCTTTGTCTCCATTACAGGTAAGTAATCCTCTCAATTAAAACATTCTGACTGAAGAGGTTATAGTGATATACTATACAGTGTCCTTCTGATTATGGAAGAATTAGAGGTTATTTCAGTCCACTGATGATGCAATCAGTATTAAATAATTATTGGAAAAAATTATTCCTGTGTTCTGATATTCCTCAGCAAATTCTTTCAGGTAGACTGGTAATGTTGTAGAGCTGGGTGATAAATCGATTTTATCGATTAATTCGAATTTACAGTTAAGGACAATGTGTTTTTATGAGAATCGGTTTTCTCTTGGTTTTAACTTCCGCCACCGACTGCAAATGCAGAACGGATCGGGCAGCAGGGACGGATCGGGCACTGACACTATCGCCCTCCTCCCGCGCGCTTGCCATAGACACACACAAACAACATGGCAGCGATTGGGGGAAAGCTGCATCTTGTACCCAAGAAAGGAAGGAGTAACTTCCTCCGTGGTCTGGAATTGGTTCGGTTTTGCGGCGTCGGACGCAGACCAAACAAGTCCTTGTTGTAAGGTGTGTTTGAAAACGGTTGCTTCCAAAGGAAGCAGCACGACGAATTTATTCCAACCCCTTAAGGCCCGGTCCCACTGCACTTACGGATGCAAAGAGGATGTAAAACGTAAAAAAATCTTTGCCATCCGTTGGAAAACGCTATGCATCCGTTGTGTACTCATTGCATACGTGCTTCATACGCTCTATCCATCGAGCATCCGTCCACTGTGATTTCATCCGCGCAAAAAGTTTTGAGCTGCACAAAACTTTTAGAACGGATGAACTTTCCGCCGTGTACGATGTAAATCCGCGACATATACGAGCAACAAACGTTCTATGTCCGTCATCATCAGTTAAACGTCTGCTGTATCCTCTCTGCATCCTCTGGGCATCCTCGCAACTCACTCCGCTGCAGCTGAAAACGGAAAGAGGGAGGAAAGATAAGGTACATGAAACGTCTAGTCATCGTTAGTAGCACGGAAATAGAAAGGATGTAAGCGTATGCATCTCGTATATAAAGTATTCAAAACAGACAAAGCGTTTATATCTGGGATGTATCTCGTATATTTAGGATGTCTGGAGTATGTCTAGAGTATGTAGAAGGACACCTAGCGGACAATCGATATTTTGTATAAAAAGGGGGAGAAAATCATCTAGTAGTAGAGATGTATCGATGTGGCCGCCAGCACGTCTTTCCGCTTTATGCTGACGGCGTGCGTGCTGCATCCCCTTATTATCTATACACATATAGAGCTCATGTGTGCAAAAGCTAACAGGATGCTTGGGCTGGTGAGGCGGGTCTGTCACGACATCTATGACCAAAGTACAAGGAAATTGCTTTATTGCACCTTAGTTAGGCCTCGTCTGGAGTACGCCTCAAGCATATGGTCACCTTCAACTGCTAAGCACAAGGCTCTTTTATGGCCCTTTTCCACTACCCTTTTTCAGCTCACTTCAGCTCGCTTCAGCTCACTTCAGCCCGACACGGCTCGCGTTTCGACTACCAAAAAACAGCACGACTCAGCTCGCTTCAGCCCTGCTTAGCCCCTAAAACTCGCACCGTTTTGGAGTGGGGCTGAAGCGAGCCAAACCGTGCCGAGTGAGGTTGGGGGCGTGAGCAGACACTCCCCTGTGCACTGATTGGTGAGGAGGCGTGTCCTCACATGCCCACACACGCCCCGCGAGCACGCTGGGATCTGTAAACACCGCAAACCCGGAAGAAGAAGAATTACGAATTACGAGAATTTCTGAAGCCTTATGCGCCTCGCCTCATCTATACGCTCTTGCCAGTATCTGTTGGCGTTGTCAAGCCACAGCACCAAGACCAGCAACACTAACGACTCCATGTCCTCCATGTTTATTGTTTACTATTCGGGTTGTGAGACTACCGCTTAAAAGATCACTGAATCAGTGACATACAGAGCATCGTGGACGAGTTCGCGAAGCGCAAGGCTCGCCGTATGCCCTTCAAATAATGCGCGCAGTAGGCTATTGATGTTTTATTATGAGCCATGTACAGTATGTCGCCTAATGTTTTTTTGTTTCTGAGTTACATGTTCGTTTGAAGGACTTAATGTACAAAATAACATAGTTGCACCCCGGAGTGTTGAAATTGGTAAACACAGTGCATTCAGTGAGGTTTGCACCGCCCTCCTTTTATTTCTGACTCTTCCTGTCACCGTTGCAACCTCTGAGCGCTCATTCGTATGCCCTTCAAATAATGTGCGCAGTATAGGCTATTGATGTTTTATTATGAGCCATGTACAGTATCCTAATGTTTTTTGTTTCTGAGTTACATGTTCGTTTGAAGGACTTGATGTACTAAATAACATAGTTGCACCCGGTAGTGTTGAAATTGGTAAACACCGCAGTTGCGGACATTTTGTAGCCTAAAATGATGTTATGATAAGCTTTAATAAAGGGCCCGGTCATTTGCCCCGCCCCCGGCCCGGCTCTGACTTGTTCCGCCACTGTCACTGATGTCACTGTTTGCGCTGCTTAACGACATCACATGACGTCCACCCACTTTCGCTAACTCCACCCAATGTGTCCACCCACTTCCAGCCAGCACGGTTCAGCGCGGTTGTAGTCGAAATGCAACTCCAACAGCCCCGCTCAGCTCGACTCAGCTCGACTCGGCACGGCACGGCTCAGCCGCGTTTGTAGTGGAAAAGCGGCATTAGAGAACATTCAGCGCCGCGCCACAAAGTTTATCCTGAACTACCCCCCTGATGTGTCCTATACTGATCGCCTTAAGTCGCTCAGTCTTCTCCCTTTAGAGTATCGCCGAGAAATCAGTGACGCTGTCTTGCTTTACAAAATCAAAAACGGTACTGTTAGTGATAGTTTAGCTAGTTTGCTTGTTCCAACTACATCTAGATATTGCACCAGAAACTTCCATCCAGCTGATCTCCGCTTCTTCTTCAATCACAAGCAAAACTACTATCGGAACTCTTACTTTCCAAGAACTGTTAAATTATGGAACAGCCTTCCATCTGCTATAAAATTCTCCCCCATGCCAATCTCCTTCAAAAGACAAATATCTGTTCACTTCTTTGAGAAACTCGCTTTGTACCATCCTCCGTAATGTATGATTTTTTTTTCCCCCTCCCCTTTTTTTTTTACTATCTTAAATGCGTCATAAGTCTTTATATTTTTGTAATCTGTGGGGGTTGAATGTCAATTGGGGCTTACGCCCTGTTTTCTTCTCCTGTCACGTTTGTATCTATTTTTTTTCCCTATTTTTGCTATACACATGTATATATTTATTTTTTTGTTGTAATTTATACTTTATGTGTAATCCATATTTTATGTGACAAATAAATTAAACTAAACTAAACTAAACTAAATTTCCGCGGAGCAGACGCAATTCATACCCCCCCGCATGCGCAGTGAACGGTCTGCATCCGATATACATCCGCGCAACATCCCCTTTGTTTCCGTTAGGCGTACGTGATGCATCCCCTTCATCTGCTATGCATCCGCTCTTTCTGCTATGCGTCCGCTTCTCAGTTATCACCGGTAACCCCTTCGGAGCTGTCATCCACTTCCATCCGCTTTCATCCGCTAGGCTTCCTATGAACATGCGTTTAACATCCCCGCTATATACTACCCACGTCCATTCTTTTCCGTTCTGTTTTCGCAAATTTTCGCCAATTTTGTCCATTTCTGGAGCGGATGAAAACGGATAGAGCCACCCCCGAAATTTTGCTCGTCCGCTGTGTCCTTTTTGCATACGTTTTGTGTCCATCGGCCAGTGGGACCGGGCCTTTAAACAGAAGTCTGCAGCGGAGTGGGAGAAGTGCTGCTCCCAGCGGAATGAACACAGCCGCAGCACTAGCACACCATCCAAAGTAAAGCAAGCAACCGTCTCGGACACATTTTCGAACTGTGTGCCTTATGATAAGAATGGGGCGCGGTGGAAGGCAATCACAGATGCTATCGCGAGGTTTATTGCAAAAGACATGGTGCCATACATACAGTGGAAAAGTTGGGATTCATTAACATGTTGAAAGTTTTAGACCAGAAGTAACCAAGCTGCATATATTTTTTCTGAAGTTGCCTTGCCACAACTGTATAACAACACACGCCAAAGAATCACTAGAGAGCTGGAGGAGGACGTGTCGTATTATGCCACCACCACCAGTGGTGTAGTGGAGATTTTTTTTTCTCTCTTTATGATAGGACAGTGTAGAGACAGGAAATGAGCGGGAAAGAGAGACGGGGAGGGATCGGGAAACGACCTCGGGTCGGAATCGAACCCAGGTCCCCGGATTTATGGTATGGTGCCTTAGCCATCTGAGCTACCACACCCCCAGTGTAGTGGAGATTTTTAAAGTGGGGGTACGCGATTCATGACGTCATCGATTTGATATCATGTCAGAAGCGGTAGCCTTTGTTTGGTCGCCTATGTTTGGTATGAATGATTTGTATAAATGTTACGTTCTTTTAACAACACAAGAGGGCACAAGAAGACACTTTTTTTCAGACATTTTTATGTGTGCAATTTTCATTCGTGTTTGTCAGTACAGCCCAACTGTTATGGCGAAAAGCCGCGGTTTATTTTGTCTCCAATAATTTATTGGAGACAAAATAAACCGCGGCTTTTCGCCATAACATTTATGGCGATAAATATGCCGAAATGGCTAAAGAGGAACAAATTCGCCTTCTCCTTCCGAATGCATCGTCGTAGACAGCACCACTCTGCTGCTAGAACTCAACATAAACCTTGCATAGGTTTAACATGGACTATCAGGCGTGAAGCCAAAATATTGGAAATTATGATACAGAAACACCTTTGTTCATGTTCGATTCATGTTCATTTGAGCCGAGCTGCATTCGGAATTCGATATTTTTACTAGCCTACTTACTGCCGTGGCAACAGCTACAGCATGTGTCCAGAAGTTCAAAAAAAGTCACGTCACTCACTCACATCGCATACAAACCAGCAATGGGCTGAAATTTATTATAAAAGGCACCAATCGAATAAATCAAGCATTTAGTCTGGCGCGATTGAGGCACCTGCGTATACAAAATACATGACATGCAGCCATTGGGTTAAGCCCTACCATGCACTCCTTCTTAAAGACTTGAGTATTTCTTTAAATTTATTGTCATTTCACATGTTTGGATGTACAACAAAACACTAAACAGGAAGGCCACAAAGATTATGAATTTCAAATCATATATATAATACAGTATGTGGTGAAATTATCCACGTAAGGATGACCAGGCAGGCGATTATATCAGTTCTGTTGCCCTCTCGGTGCTGCTACCATGAACGCCCGGAAATCACACACACAGAGAGAGAGAGAGAGAGACCCTACTGTTATTATTAGGCTATTCAAAATCATAGGCCTATACTGAGCAAAAATCGCATTAGAACTTCAAAGATCATAAAGCATTAAACCGACAGATCGTGCTGCCTCGAAAGTGAAAAAATAAAATCCGTATAACTTACATTTGATGTTGGCTGTCACAGAAATCGCCATACAGGGTCAGGCGGCTCACTGCGGGTTTCGGCTGCTGGTCTTGTTCTCCTGTCTTCGGCAGAGCGATGGCACCGCAACCAAGTGGTCACGTGGCTTGTCGGGTCCCACTGTGTCATCGGTGGTCCATGTAGCTTTGCGCCGCTACGTTTTACGTAACGTTCGATTGGGGGGGGGGCATTGATGATGAGCACAAAGGCACGTGTCACTTACTGTAGAGCGTATAAACTCAGGCCATTGAATGACAGTTTTTTTTTTTTTTTGAATCTCACCTCGGGAGAAGTGGGTGGACGGCGTACCCCCGCGTACCACGCCCACTACACCCCTGGCCACCACTGACCTGTGGTCCAGCTGAACAATGCAGCCCTACATGAGTTTGACAGTAGATTTCGTTAACGACACCTGGGCTCTGCGAAGCGTCTACCTTCAAATGGCGTACTTTCCTGAGGATCACAAGGGCGAAGTAATCGCCAAGGGCTAAAAGATACTCTGAGCTCTTGGAACCTAGCCGAAGACCGACTCAGCTGTATGACTACAGACAGCAGCACCAACATGATCAAAGCTCTGAAAGACAACGAGCGGCCTAGTCTCCAGTGCTTTGGACACAGACTGCACAATGCTATAGGTAAGGGTCTAGCATTCAAGTGATGTCTATTTAAGTGATGACATGAACAACTCAATTAATGCATGACATAATTAATTCATTTTATCAACTAACATAGACTATACACAAAATGTAGGCTACATGCATGATTATAGATAGAGATACTTTATTTATCCAGAAGGAAATTAAGGTGTCCAGTAGCTTATACACATACATACACAAAGGCACACAGACACATGGCATACAAATACAAAGAAAGATATCAATTGTGATTAATCACAATGGTAGGCTATAGCGTGTGTGTGTGTGTGTGTGTGTGTGTGTGTAGGGCTTAAAGCAAGAAATAATTTTATGCCTAAAATTATCAGTGTTTCAAAGTTATTATGGCTATCTACTATCAAATGTTAAATACTGTTCTATGCCTGATTGCAGACACCATGCCTGAGATCTTAGCCCTGTGTGTGTGTGTGTGTGTGTGTGTGTGTGTGTGTGTGTGAGACCTGTATGTGCATTAGTAAAATACTGAAATAGCATGTCTTCATCTATGTAAACACTCACCAAAATGATTGTAAATGTAAGTGACATTCCTCTAAAAACTGTTTTGTTTTTGTATTCTTTATTTTACAGAGAATGGTATGAAGGACCCACGAATTGACCGTGTCATTGGGCTTTGCAAAAAAGCTGTCTCTGCCTTTTCTTACAGCTGGAAAAAAGAAAAGAGATGACTGAAGTACAGGCTGAGCTAGGTCTTCCCACTCATCAACTAATAACGGAGTCCCCAACCAGATGGGGCTCATGGCAAAAAATGATTGAGGGATTTCTTGAACAGGAGAAGGCTATAGTCCGTGTCCTGGGTTCTGACAAGAAAACTTGGCACCTTGTGCCCACCTGACAAGATCTTGACGTGTTGGAGTCCGTAAACAAAGCTGTTGGACCACTCCAGAATTTTACCGATGCTCTCTCTGGGGAGGATTACGTCAGCGTTTCATACGTTAAACCAGTCCTCCATTTATTAAAAAACAGTTTGCTCCTAGCAGGAGAAGAAGACACTGACCTCACCAAAACAATAAAAAGGAAAATAATAGGTTATCTTGCTGACAAATACAGTGACCTTTTGCAGGACGAACTGCTGGACATGTCCTCACTGATGGACCCAAAGTTCCGCACAAGCTACACTGGCCCAGACAAGGTTGAACATGTCAAAAAAAGAGCTGTTACTGAGCTCATGTCTGCTGACATGAGTGCACCACAGCAGCCTGGTCCATCTGCTCAGGGGGGCCAAGGAGAACCACAGCCTCCACCCAAGAATTAAATTATATTAGCAGCCTTTTTCAAGGGGCGACATGGTGGTCTAGTGGTTAGCGCTGTCGCCTCGCAGCAAGAAGGTCCGGGTTTGAGCCCCGTGGCCGGCGAGGGCCTTTCTGTGTGGAGTTTGCATGTTCTCCCCGTGTCCGCGTGGGTTTCCTCCGGGTGCTCCGGTTTCCCCCACAGTCCAAAGACATGCAGGTTAGGTTAACTGGTGACTCTAAATTGACCGTAGGTGTGAATGTGAGTGTGAATGGTTGTCTGTGTCTATGTGTCGGCCCTGTGATGACCTGGCGACTTGTCCAGGGTGTACCCCGCCTTTCGCCCATAGTCAGCTGGGATAGGCTCCAGCTTGCCTGCGACCCTGCAGAACAGGATAAAGTGGCTAGAGATAATGAAATGAGATGAGAGCCTTTTTCAAGAAGTGTGCACCGGCTGACTTTCCGCATCAGACAGAGGTAGAGAAAATAGAGACTGAGCTGGCCACCTACCTCTTGATCCCAGAGGTAGATCCCGACACTGATCCACTTGAGTGGTTGAAGCGCCACGAACCAAACTTCCCAAGGCTGGGAAATCTGGCAAAGAAATACCTCTCGATACAAGCTACAAGTGCCCCCTCAGAGAGGGTTTTCAGTGTGGGGGGTGGCATTGTTACATGCCACTGTGCAAGTCTCAAGCCAGAGGTGGTGGACAGACTCATCTTCCTGGCTAAAAATGTTTAAAAAAGCATTGAAAAACAGCAGGTTCTGTATGCACTACAGTTTTATTATTTGTTTACATATTCAGGGAAAATGAAGACCAACTCATTTTTATATAACACTGCCACTCATTCAAAAGCTTTGTTTTGCACTATGTTAAGCCCAATGGGGAAAAGTATTTACTTAATAGCAAGCTGACATGTTAAACTTGTGTGTTTTTTTTTCCTATTTTGTCAGTTTTATCAAAAAGGACACAATTTTATGTATTATTATTATTTATTTATTTATATATTTTTTGAGGGGGCATTTTTTTTAAGTTTGAGGGTGCATTGTGTCAGTGCCAGTTTGAAACTAAGCTACGTATGTTGGAGAAAGCTTTCTAAAAGTTACTGTACGTTCTCACTGTTTACAATAGCATGGTCTGCCATCTCATCTACAAGCTTGTTTTTTGGCTTCTTTTTGGTTTCTGGTTGCACTTTAACCCCAAAGGGGAAATTTAAGTGAAAACAAAATAAAGGTAAAACTTGTTTTGAACCATTTCTTTGT
The DNA here is from genome assembly GCF_027579695.1 of Neoarius graeffei. NCBI lineage: Eukaryota > Metazoa > Chordata > Actinopteri > Siluriformes > Ariidae > Neoarius > Neoarius graeffei. The sequence continues at coordinate 37,347,030 of NC_083591.1, forward strand.
CATCTGTAGTTTGATTTTTAGTAGGGGGAAAAATCGATTAAAATCAAAAATCAGATTTTTTGTGAAAAAAATTGATTTTTTTAGGCCATATCGCCCAGCTCTATAATGTTGGTAAATTTTTAATAAAATTTCAGAGTGGAAACTTTATAACCATGGTAAAACTATGATTAAATCATAGTAGCCATAATAACCATGGTCACTGTAGTAAAAAAAAAAAACATAATATATTTCATATCTCCAGTAATTGTATTTAATCTTTCATTCTTTCTGTCTCAGTGCTACCAGCTTCATTACTCTTAATAGTCTGATACACTTCTGAAGCAGGATGTTACACCATTATAACAGATGCTATATTTGCACTGCAGGCCGCACCAATGCTTTTTCACAGTAATGTATGCACTGAACGAACATTCTTGGTGTCATTACTCTTTTGACATACAATTTAGTGTCCAACCCTGGATTTAGCAAAAGAAATATTCACTCATCTATAATTTCATCAACAGTGTCATTGATGTTAATGCTGAGACACGCCATGTTAACAATAACACAGAGCTACATTGACTTGCCAGTGCATGACTCGTTCTACCTGTTGGATGGATATTTATTTTGGTCACTTTCAATTCCTGTGGTATAAAACAAAATCATAATACAAGTCATCACAACATAACTAAGTAGCTGATCTTTGCTCTTTCCCTGCAGTATCTGATGAGATATTTAAACTGGTTAACAGTTCTGTTCAACTGGATGTACAGACAAAAGATTATGAGTTCATCGACTTCACATGGTCATTCAACAAAAGTAAAAAAATTGTGAAATATATTAAAATTCTCCAAGTATAGCATTCCCTGTTTAAAAAAACAGAGTGGAGGTGAATGGTAATTCCACGATTGGAGGTAATTCCACAAATAAATGATAATGTGTGCATGGTTGTGCATTTCAAGTTATTTCTGAGCTATTTTTTTTATTAATTGCAAAAATATCCATGCATCTCCTTTTATTTATTTGTGGATCAGACTTTGTATAGGCGGCACAGTGGTGTAGTGGTTAGCGCTGTCGCCTCACAGCAAGAAGGTCCTGGGTTCGAGCCCCGGGGCCGGCGAGGGCCTTTCTGTGTGGAGTTTGCATGTTCTCCCTGTGTCCGCGTGGGTTTCCTCCGGGTGCTCCGGTTTCCCCCACAGTCCAAAGACATGCAGGTTAGGTTAACTGGTGACTCTAAATTGACCGTAGGTGTGAGTGTGAATGGTTGTCTGTGTCTATGTGTCAGCCCTGTGATGACCTGGCGACTTGTCCAGGGTGTACCCCGCCTTTCGCCCGTAGTCAGCTGGGATAGGCTCCAGCTTGCCTGCGACCCTGTAGAAGGATAAAGCGGCTAGAGATAATGAGAGATGAGACTTTGTATATTTGTGGATCTTTTTTTTATTTTTGAGAAATTCATGTTATTTAAGTGCAAATTACACAAGAAAAATACCACGATAGTCCATTTGCCTTGAAACCAAAGCAGTCTAGTGTTATTATTATCTTCTTCTTCATCCCATAGCCAGTAAGGGCTGAAGGGGCATCACTGATGACATTCTAATGGTCCATTAATGGTGTGTCTTGGGCATTTATATTTGGCGGAGCCCATCCCTTTCCAAGCTTGATCGATGGATAATTTAGAGTAACCAGTTAACCTAACTGCATGTCTTTGGACTGTAGGGGAAACCAGAGCACCCGGAGGAAACCCACACAGGCACAGGGAGAACATGCAAACTCCACACAAAAAGGCCCCCGTCAGTCACTGGGCTGGAACCCAGAACCTTCTTGCTGTGAGGTGACAGTGCTAACCACTGGACCACTGTGCCACCCCTGTTATTACTATACTATACCAGTAAATTGGTTGAATTGTCACATTGTGTGTGCCAGTTGTAGCGCCACTCAAAAACTTGTACACCAGGAAAAAAAGTCACACATTCATTAGTCTGTGATATAAATTATGACATGAGAAGTGATGGCAAATCTTTGGATGTCTATTACACACGTGGGATAGTGCACATAAAACAATCACTAAATTGACCCTTTGATGCAAAACATGGGTCAAAAGTGACCCGGCTGAGTTTTTATCTTCTATATCTTTGCAATAAATTAATTCCATCATTCAGTATTCAAGGAATTCCTCAATTAACTTGTTTTTGATCATCATACAGCCTTATTTTATTTTTTCCTTTCTTACTTTTTGATTAAAAATCCTTTTTGTATCACTACCCTTCTAATGCACAACATGGGTCAAAAACGACCTGCATTCATTTTCCAGGTTATTTCATGTATGGCTGAGTGTTTCTATGATATGCTTTTGAAATAAATTCATTTTGTCATTTACTTTTCCAAATATGCAGTAAATATCTTGTTTTTGTTTAGCACAAATCATCATTTTTATTTTTCCTTTCTTAAGTTATGAACAAGCACAGCTTTTGTAATTCTACATCAAGTTTACACACATGGGTCAGAAACGACCCGCATGCATTTACTACAGCGTTTGGTGGGAACTGTGAATTGTGCTTGTGTCAGACATTTCACAGCTCAGCACAGCGCCCTTTGCCCATCTAATACATGCAAGTAATGTTTTTCAATTGTTCTAACATTACCTTAGAAAAAAATGGATTATGTTTAGGTTACCTTGAGAGTGAGTAGATTACTTGTCAGAAAGTTACAAGTAATTACTATTAGCTACCGAGCTGTTGACATATTCTACTTTAGTTAGCTAATTGTATTGTAGTTGGCTTAGCTAACTACGTAGTTAATAATGTAGGTACCGTCCGTCTAAGAACTACAACAGCCCGTCTCTTTAAGAAACTACATTTCCCATCACCAGCTTCCGCGTTGACCTGCGTCACGCGGGGGCGGGATCACCAATGTCACATCCTCCATGAAGGCATAAGTAACGGAACACGTTTCCGCTTCCCTCTCTCTCGTCCGGATTTCAAGCCATCCAGACACAAAGAGATTTGCTCCACCAGAAAACTCAGATAAAGATGTCTTTTTCTTTCTTTCTTGCAAGAATCAGAGTTTCACGCTTTTCTTTCACCTTTGACCATGGCAGATCCTAGAACCGCGTGATTTTAAACTCAGCTTGAGTTACAGCCGGTTTTGTTTATTCATTATACGTACGTACGCACTGCAGCCCAAAGCAGGTTTAATTTAAAATTAGGAGCGACCGGATCCTTCTAATTAATTCTCTGTGCACATTGTCTGATCAGAGACTTTCTTTTCATCATGAGCGACCACGCGTCAGACCAAGAAATTCTCTGTGCCTCACGGAGGCCTCCACAACGGTGAAACTCCAAAAGTCTCAGCCTCTCCAAGAATTTTCTGCTTTCTACAAAAAGGGCGAGATACTAAGACTTGGCATTTGGGCATAAAACCTAGTCTTAGGAATTAGCTTTTATTGAAGTAGTGTGAATTTAAACTCAGGAACGGTTTAATTGTTTACACTGTAGACACGCAGCATGTTGAATTGATGATTGTATCATTTTGTTTTAATCTCTCAATTGTTTAATATATAGGCTGTGCATGCTTCTCTTTATTCCTTACTAACATCTTCAATTTCCTTATTACACATCTTGACCCCATCAAGATTTCAGTGGATTTAGTACTATTATAAGCTAGTGAAATTAGCCTATGGCTAATTCTTTTGTCCCATTAGCATCCAAAGCTAAGTGTATTGTCTCAAGGGAACACGTGGCGGCCCTCCTCCACACTCACATACACACCTTTTGTCTTAACTCCACGAGGTAGGATCCTTGGGCCTTAGCTAGACACATACGGCTAATTATTTTGTCTAATTAGCAACCAAAGCTAGCTCACCAGGCCTCACACACACAAACACACCTTAGCTAGCATCCCTTTGTCTTAGCTAGCGACACAAGGCTAATCTGTGTCTCCACACGTGGCCACAGGCCTCACAAACACACCTTAGCTAAACACACGGCTAATTCTTTTGTTTCATTAGCATCCAGGGCTAATTGTATTATCTCAAGGGACCATGAGGTTGTCATCCTCCCCCTACAAACACACGTGGAGTTAGCTACCAGAGCTAATTCTTTGGTGTAGGCCACACACACAAGGCCTCTCACACACACACACACACACACGCTCATCAAGTATATATCATATTTGTATATATTTCAACTGCCATTATTCATTTTATCGTTGTTATAATAAATTCATTTATTATTGAAACTGTGTATTTATTTGTGTTCCAATATCTTTGAAGTACCCAATCTCAAAGAATTCAAAGGTGCATATGAGTTATGTAATATGGTAAGTGATCATAATAATTTGGAATATACCATAATTTAGCTATTTGATAATTTATTATTAAGCACCAAAATTAATGGTACAGTATGATTCAATGAGACTGATTCAATGAAAACGATTCAATGAGACTGATTCAATGAAAACGATTCAATGAGACTGATTCAATGAGAACAATTCAATGAGACTGATTCAATGAGAATGATTCAATTTAATTATTAACCTTCAGATTTAATGAGATTGATCACTCAATTACCAATTGCACCTACAATAAATAAATAACTGGCCCCATTCACTGCAAAAGTAATTACTTGAAACAAATTATTATTATAGTATTAAGACATTTAATTTTAAATCACACTTGGATGACCCATGTGTAGTAATATAAAAAGTATTTTTGTTCATAAAGTAGGAAAGAAAAAATTAAATTAATGATTTGTGGTAATTAAAAACAAGATATTTAAAGAATACTTGGAATATTCAATTCATCTCATCTCATTATCTCTAGCCGCTTTATCCTTCTACAGGGTCGCAGGCAAGCTGGAGCCTATCCCAACTGACTATGGGCGAAAGGCGGGGTACACCCTGGACAAGTCGCCAGGTCATCACAGGGCCGACACATAGACACAGACAACCATTCACACTCACATTCACACCTACGGTCAATTTAGAGTCACCAGTTAACCTAACCTGCATGTCTTTGGACTGTGGGGGAAACCGGAGCACCCGGAGGAAACCCACGCGGACACGGGGAGAACATGCAAACTCCACACAGAAAGGCCCTCGCCGGCCCCGGGGCTCGAACCCAGGACCTTCTTGCTGTGAGGCGACAGCGCTAACCACTACACCACCGTGCCGCCCGGAATATTCAATTATAAAATAAATTGATTTCAAAAGATAGAGCCAAGAAAAACTCAGTCAGCATGAAATCTCATCTCATCTCATTATCTCTAGCCGCTTTATCCTTCTACAGGGTCGCAGGCAAGCTGGAGCCTATCCCAGCTGACTACAGGCGAAAGGCGGGGTACACCCTGGACAAGTCGCCAGGTCATCACAGGGCTGACACATAGACACAGACAACCATTCACACTCACATTCACACCTACGGTCAATTTAGAGTCACCAGTTAACCTAACCTGCATGTCTTTGGACTGTGGGGGAAACCGGAGCACCCGGAGGAAACCCACGCGGACACGGGGAGAACATGCAAACTCCACACAGAAAGGCCCTCGCCAGCCCCGGGGCTCGAACCCAGGACCTTCTTGCTGTGAGGCGACAGCGCTAACCACTACACCACCGTGCCGCCCGGAATATTCAATTATAAAATAAATTGATTTCAAAAGATAGAGCCAAGAAAAACTCAGTCAGCATGAAATCTCATCTCATCTCATTATCTCTAGCCGCTTTATCCTTCTACAGGGTCGCAGGCAAGCTGGAGCCTATCCCAGCTGACTACAGGCGAAAGGCGGGGTACACCCTGGACAAGTCGCCAGGTCATCACAGGGCTGACACATAGACACAGACAACCATTCACACTCACATTCACACCTACGGTCAATTTAGAGTCACCAGTTAACCTAACCTGCATGTCTTTGGACTGTGGGGGAAACCGGAGCACCCGGAGGAAACCCACGCGGACACGGGGAGAACATGCAAACTCCACACAGAAAGGCCCTCGCCAGCCCCGGGGCTCGAACCCAGGACCTTCTTGCTGTGAGGCGACAGCGCTAACCACTACACCACCGTGCCGCCCGTCAGCATGAAATAACCTGGAAAATGAATGCGGGTCATTTTTGACCCATGTTGTGCATTAGAAGGAGTGTGCATATGTTTTGCATCAAAGGGTTAAAGGCTGGTTTCATAAAAAATTTGGAAGGCAAGAGTATAGCAGCTGCTGTAGTCTGTAAATGTGGTAGCATTTTGATAGAAAAGACATGCAGCCATTAATTTCCACACTTAAGATGTACTAAAGATGCACTGTAACCTCCCTGATTAATGGTGAAGACATTATAGATTTTATTTGTTTTAATCTTTTCCTTTTTTTTCCCCGATCATACTGATGACCATGGTTGCTAAAGCATTAAGGTTTAACGTTAAATCTTGGATTGAAAGGACAATAAATAAATAAATAAATAAATAAATAAATAATCCATTTCCTGCACCCCTGCTTTCACACACTTTTACAAAGAGTTGGTGTCTTTACATTTTGGTCAAAGTATACAGTTAGGGATACGGCCCTGTAGTTCTACTGAATGCAGCCAAAGAAAATTAAGTTTGTCTATAATTTCACCAGAAGTATCTTTATGTTGTCAATGCTGAGACATGTCATGTTAAAATAATGTACAACTAAATGGAGTTGCCAATGCACAGTTTGTTCTGCTTTGGATTTTGTATTTGTTTTATTTATTTATAAACAAATTGTGACATAAAATACACAACATAATGCAAGTAATTAAAACATAACTAAATTGTTTATTTTTGCTTTTTCCCTACAGTGTCTGATGGGATTTTTAAACTGGTTAACAGTTCTGTTCAACTGGATGTACAGACAAAAGATTATGAGTTTGACGACTTCACATGGTCATTTAACAAAAGTAAATACGTTGTGAAATACTATAAAAATTCTCCAAGTAAAGTATACCAAGAGTATAAAAACAGAGTGGAGGTGAATGAGGGAACCCAAAGTCTGACAGTGAAGAACTTGCAGAAGACTGATAGTGGACTCTATGAAGCAGAGGCATCTGGTGAACAAAAACAAATTGTGGCCGAGTACCAATTAACTGTGTTGGGTAAGTCTTATTAAAATTGCAGTACTGATACAGTAATCTTGTCAGTCTGAGATAAGAAGCCCTTCTTTTGTTCAATTCTACATTTTGTTCTGTAACATTTGATGATTTAATGGAGCAATATCTCTGTTGCTGTCATGTTTGAGGTCAGTTAATTTTGTCTTTACTAAGATAAATGCACTGCTGCATGGAGAAACCAGCAATTGTGTGCATTGCCAAGCAGTACAGTAGTGTGTGTGTGTGTGTGTGTGTGTGTGTGTGTGTGTGTGTGTGTGTGTGTTCCAGATCCAGTGGAGAAACCAGTCCTGAATGTCTCTCCCCAGCAAAGCAATGACATCTGTAATGTGACTCTCAGCTGTGAAGCTCAGAAACTCTCAGTCACCGCTCACTGCTACAACAGTTGTGATATGAAGGAAAATGAAACGGCTGTAGATGGGTTCCTTTCCCTCTCACTGTATGTCAGTAACAGCTTCATTATTTGTAATCATAGCAACCCAGTCAGCTGGAAAAATACAACTATGGAGACAAAATATGTGAAACAAGTCTGTCCTCCTAACGGTGTAAGCATGCACACATACTGCATGGGGTAAATTTAAATGTAAGAAAAATGTCCATTCTTTATTAATTTGCTTTCAATAAATCAATATTTGTGGTCTTACTAAATGATTAGAATTAAACATATTTTTCAACTTGTGTTTTTCTTAATAATATTTTCTTCTTTTAAAAAATGTAGTTTTGTGATCTGCACATAAACAAATAAATTAGAGTCAGTGTTGTGCTGCCTGTGAGTTTTTCCAGCAGTTATGTTTATAATTTGCTGCCCACAGTCTAATGTTCACCTGCAGTTCAGATACAGAGGAACAGATTAATATCCCCTTAGAGTCTGGGGCACCAGTGCAATATTGTGGACCATCAGCGGCACCTCATGTGAATTACTAAATCCTGTCCAAATATCAAACCTGCTCAACTTTTACATCCCTACTCTCTCTGTTACAGTGGAACATGATTTTCTCATTTTTTATCTTGAAAAAAGTGGCACCAGAAAGAGAAAGAAGAACAAACATTCTGCATTTTGTATTTATACAGTTCTCCAATTTATTTCCATGAAAAAGCAGAACATACAGGTTTCTTGTAACAGCTATTTCACAGCACATCCTTCCAGTGACATGGTCAGCTGCTTCTGTCATGTCTGTGTCTGGTTACACTCAAGACTCCACTTCCCAGAATTCACAGCAGCCTTTAAATATGGCCACCACAGACTCCAACACCCCTTATGCACCACACCATTCACAGTTCCCTGAGTTCTAATCACACACACACACACACACACACACACACACCTGTCCCTGATCACAGCCACAATCACAATTCGACTATTTAAGGACTCTCATGTCCCACGTTCATTGTGAAGTAAATGTTCAGTTACCAAGGACAGATCCAGGAAAATGGGAAGGGGGGCATCAACCCAGTAAGACTGGGGTTCTGGGGGCCACCAGAGGCTCCTGAAAGCTCTGCAGTATTTACATGCCTGGAGATGTTGTAAATGCAATCTCTTAAATAAAATTACCATATCAAAAATGTTTTAAATGTACGTAGGAACTTTCAAAACCATTTTATTCATAGCTGAAAATGATATTGTCAGAATTGCAGGTATATGCGTAGAACATAATTACAACTGATATATGGTGATATTTATGAAAGTTGCATTGTCATATAATGCATTACCACATGACACACTACAGTGTAGTACACTGACCACAAAACACCTTATACAGTGGTGCTTGAAAGTTTGTGAAACTTTAGAACTTTCTATATTTCTGCATAAATATGACCTAAAACATCATCAGATGTTCGCACAAGTCCTAAAAGTAGATAAAGAGAACCCAGTTACACAAATGAGACAAAAATATTATACTTGATCATTTATTTATTGAGGAAAATGATCCAATATTACATATCTGTGAGTAGCAAAAGTATGTGAACCTTTACTTTCAATATCTGGTGTGACCCCCTTGTGCAGTAATAACTGCAACTAAACATTTCCGGTAACTGTTGATCAGTCCTGTACACTGGCTTGGAGGAATTTTAGCCCATTCCTCTGTACAGAACAGCTTCAACTCTGGGATGTTGGTGGGTTTCCTCAAATGAACTGCTCGCTTCAGGTCCTTCCACAATATTTTGATTGGATTAAGGTCAGGACTTTGACTTGGCCATTCCAAAACATTAACTTTATTCTTCTTTAACCATTCTTTGGTAGAACGACTTGTGTGCTTAGGGTTGTTGTCTTGCTGCATGACCCACCTTCTCTTGAGATTCAGTTCATGGACAGATGTCCTGACATTTTCCTTTAGAATTCGCTGGTATAATTCAGAATTCATTGTTCCATCATTTATGGCAAGCCGTCCTCTCCCAGATGCAGCAAAACAGGTCCAAACCATGATAGTACCACCACCATGTTTCACAGATGGAATAAGGTTCTTATGCTAGAATGCAGTGTTTTGCTTTCTCCAAACATAACGCTTCTCATTTAAACCAAAAAGTTCTATTCTGATCTCATCCATCCACAAAACATTTTTCCAGTAGCCTTCTGGCTTGTCCACGTGATCTTTAGCAAACTGCAGATGAGCAGCAATGTTCTTTTTGGAGAGCAGTGGCTTTCTCCTTGCAACCCTGCCATGCACACCATTGTTGTTCAGTGTTCTCCTGATGGTGGACTCATGAACATTAACATTAGCCAATATGAGAGAGGACTTCAGTTGCTTAGAAGTTACCCTGGGGTCCTTTGTGACTTCGCAGACTATTACACGCCTTGCTCTTGGAGTGATCTTTGTTGGTTGACCACTCCTGGGGAGGGTAACAATGGTCTTGAATTTCCTCCATTTGTACACAATCTGTCTGACTGTGGCTTGGTGGAGTCCAAACTCTTTAGAGATGGTTTTGTAACCTTTTCCAGCCTGATGAGCATCAACAACGCTTTTTCTGAGGTCCTCAGAAATCTCCTTTGTTCGTGCCATGATACACTTCCACAAACATGTGTTGTGAAGATCAGACTTTGATAGATCCCTGTCCTTTAAATAAAACAGGGTGCCCACTCACACCTGATTGTCAGCCCATTGATTGAAAACACCTGACTCTAATTTCACCTTCAAATTAACGGCTAATCCTAGAGGGTCACATACTTTTGCCACTCACAGATATGTAATATTGGCTCATTTTCCTCAATAAATAAATGACCAAGTATAATATTTTTGTCTCATTTGTTTAACTGGGTTCTCTTTATCTACTTTTAGGACTTGTGTGAAAATCTGATGTTGTTTTTGGTCATAGCTATGCAGAAATATGGAAAATTCTAAATGGTTCACAAACTTTCAAGCACCACTGTATGCTTCATGATGTCCTGATGTGCTAAAGATTAGAAACAGTATGAAAGCATTACTTATGTATTAATATATGCTAACTTGTGGACCCTATAACAAAGTGCTACCAAAGCTTCAGAAGCAAGGTTCACAAGGTTCACAGGGTTCACAAACTTTCAAGCACCACTGTATATCAATAAATTATTACTATTTTAGCAACTGCAATCTGAGCTCCTGTTCAGGACATTCAATGAACATATAAGACAGTGAATATACCCAGGTAAACTGAGGGAATGTCAGTGGCCACTTAAAACAGAGCTTAATACCGAGATAACTATAAACAAAGACTGCAAGAGTTGCATGTCTATAATATAAAGTCAGTAACTGCAAGTCCGATAAGAAGTCTTAGTTCCCAAGACTCAGGATTTCAAACAGATTTTCTTTAGAGCCATTGCAAAAATCAACGAAAACAACTCTCACAGACCAATCCAGCCGCTGTCGTAAAAATCAAAGTGAGGCTCACCCGAAACGGTACGTGTACCATGTACACACACAGGGTATAGTGAGTACAGGGATACCCTACTAATGAATACGAGCAGTAGCCGGACAGCCTACTGCAGAATCTTATCATTTTGGCTTGTGAACATGTGTGTTAACAATACCATAAACATAAAAGGATGGCACACACCCTGTACATGTAGTCTATAGTGCAGTCCGGGAATACAGTATGTTATTATGTAGATGCATAAAGTTCTGGCACCTTGTTAAAATCCAACAGGACTCGCCCAGATTGCTTTTCACTGCATTCATGTCACAAGTGAAAAAAAAAAAACTAAGCTAGGACCGACTATTAAATATAAATTTATAGCGGAGCTTCGGCCCATGCGAGCGGAGCTCCATACTTAAGAAAATATGGAAACCCATCGAGTTGATTTTTCATGGACACACAGGGATCCCAGCCATGTCCGTCTGTCCGTCCGTGCCCCTCGCGATCCTGATTGGCTGTTTGATTTTGGCCAGAACTAGAAGAGTGAGCACGCCTACATAACTTATTTTTGTCTACAGATATTTTCATATTTATCGGGGTTTTCCACTGAGAACAACTCAAACAGCGCAACAAAATAATAATCATTTTTACAAACTTTAATACAAACTTTAAAAACATGTCAGAACAAGTTAACCAAGGAGAGAAAGATGAAGTCAAAACCAGGAAGAGAGAGTTTTGACAGAGGAAGAAAAGGAAAGAAGTGAAAGAGTGAGAGAAAGGCGAAGAAATCTTTCACAAGAAAAGCAACAAGCTGAAAGAGAAAGAAAACATCTCATCTCATTCATCTCATCTCATTATCTCTAGCCGCTTTATCCTTCTACAGGGTCGCAGGCAAGCTGGAGCCTATCCCAGCTGACTATGGGCGAAAGGCGGGGTACACCCTGGACAAGTCGCCAGGTCATCACAGGGCTGACACATAGACACAGACAACCATTCACACTCACATTCACACCTACGGTCAATTTAGAGTCACCAGTTAACCTAACCTGCATGTCTTTGGACTGTGGGGGAAACCGGAGCACCCGGAGGAAACCCACGCGGACACGGGGAGAACATGCAAACTCCACACAGAAAGGCCCTCGCCGGCCCCGGGGCTCGAACCCAGGACCTTCTTGCTGTGAGGCGACAGCGCTAACCACTACACCACCGTGCCGCCCGAAAGAAAACATGTAAAAATGAATTAATAGAAATGATGAGTTGTAGGAATTTAATTCTAAATAGTGATGTTGATTTTGAAATCACTGCGAAATCCTTCGGGATCTGACAAGTTGACCTGAATCCACTCAGTGTTTTCATGAATCGTGTATCTTTTGTTTTCAAAACATTTTGCTATAAATCCCTAACGCACACTGTAGTTTATAGTAATAAAAATAATAATATACATGTGAGTTTGGAGAAATTTATCTTCTCATGATAAAATTGAAATAGAAACACATCAAAGTACATCATCTGTTGCATGTTTGTTTTCATTTGAATGGAAGCTCCGCTATTAGGTAGGACCTAATTTTATATTACCGTACCATAAACTCTTCAGCTCAATCCCACATAATTTATTTTGTGTTTTTTTTAACTTATTAATTAAAAATGGTGGGCATATATCGAATTCTGCAATATGTTACACACTGAATGTAGAAAATTTTCATCCAGGTGTCAGATGATTTTATTGTACTGAAACATACAGCAAAAAGACAGTCTACAGGGCTCGACATTAAGGATTGCCCGATTGCCCTGGGCAAGTGAAACATGCATTCGGACAAGTGGGATATGTACCCAACATGCCCGACTGAGCAAGTTGGAATGAGCATATATTACGAACTAGCACCACAAAAATTATGCTTTTTGATCTTTTATTTCAGTTCCTAAAAGCGGCCCTCACTACGTATCCACCATTATGCCTTGGCTGTTTTCTTAGTCTAGGTTTCATGTACTGCTTTGCAAGTTATTTTATATTCCCCCACTGTACGTATACTGTTTATAGACCCCTTGTGCATGACGTCATGCATCACGTGATAATTACAGCTGCGGTCAGACAGACACCGTCTTTCATGCAAGCAAGGCTTAATCCGTCTTCAATATGGTTCATTTGTGCACTGTTTTTGCTTGTTCAAACAGAGAAATAGATAAAATGCATTACCGTCTCCCCGCTATCAAGAAAAATGTTAATAAATAAAAGCAAATGCTTCAAGAACAACAGGGAAATGAGTGGTTAAAGAATACGAGGAGAGGAGCTCAGCCTGAAAACTCCAGAGAAATTCACGATTGTATTTAAAATGTATTTTACAAAAACAGAAAGTCGGAAGTGAGTCTGGAAGAGTTTGCTTAAGAATCTCATTTTAATTTTTTCTGCTTGCATTCGAGTTAGCTCCTTCATGTAAACGTTGGATTTTCTTACAGGTGAAGCCGCGTCCTTATTCGACACAGAAAACCCAGATTGGTTTCAGACAACTCGGGCATAAAACACTCAACAAGGAGCGACATGCGCGATAAATCCTGAAAGAACAGAACAGATTAAGAGCAGAGAGAGCTGGAGCTTTGTTTCTCTTATCAGAGGAACACAGTCCTGTGCAAAATATATATCCATCATTCTTTTTTTAATCATCCACCTCTAGGTTTATTAAAAAAGAAAATCCTGCTGCGTCATGACAGGCCGGCTGCACTGATTCAGTTACAGGTTGCCAGGTCTGTATAAAACACCCACAACTTACACACTAAACAACTTTAAACTCAAACATTATCCTGTCTGTCATGACGTGGTGCGGGTTTGTTTTTTGTTGTTGTTGTTTTTTTTAAACCTAGAGATGGATAATATAATAAAAAAAAACTACAATATATAAATATTCTCAAACACAGTACTGTTCAAAAGTCTTGGCACCCTATTGTTTTCTTCATACAAACGTTGTTATAGAGTTCTACTTTATGATTTATACATTATCGAGTAAAGAACCAACAGTCTGAGAGAGTTTGACACAAACGCACTGAACTTTACAACAGCTGCATGCATGTGAAATGGAAATAAATCGACGAAGGCAGGAAAAACTATTTTGGATAAAATTGTTATTGTCCATTGCAAGTAAAAAGTAACCAATAACCAAACTTAATAATAAACTTAATCAATAACCAAACGTCAACTCAATGTGTGAGCTTCATTTTATATTGCAATTCACAACTATTCTATGGTTTTCCTAAAAAAAAAAGTAATACTCGCAAAATAGTGGGCAAGTGATAATACTGGGGGGCAAGTGGGGGTAAAAGTTAATGTCGAGCCCTGGTATAGCATTAGTATTATTTCCCGTTGCTGCTACTCTGACTGTCTTCACGACGACTGGGCTGACTTCGCTCAACAATAAACAAAGATAACAATGTCAATACACCTGTCCATGTGAATACAAATTAAATGAATGAATCATCAGACAGAATTCAGTGTGCAGCCAGTTCACTAACTTAAACACTGCTTGCTGCTAAGCTGGGATAGGCTCCAGCTTGCCTGCGACCCTGTAGAACATGATAAAGCGGCTACAGATAATGGATGGATGCTAATGTCAATGTCAATACATTATGCCGGACTGAAACCGGCATTTTGTTTTATACATCAGCTTACATAAGAACAATACCATTATAAGGTCAAGTCAGAAACATTACCATGAGAACATACAACTAGCGGCCTCAACATGCGAACATGAATGGCTAAAGCAAATTTTAGTTAGCTGCCTTTTCCTTAAACCTTTCGTCACTTCCCTCGAACATAAAATGTAACGACACAACTGTGAGTAAACTTAGCCTGAAGATATATGTGGCGCTTTTGCACTTATCTCACCTGAAACACACAGCAAAAAGACAGTCTAGCATTAGTATTATCTCCCGTTGGTGCTGCTCTGACTGTCTTCACTCCGACTGGGCTGACTTCCCTCAACAATAGGATTACAGCACCAGTCACTAACACAACACAGCCACTACCACCTTCTTCTGCCGAAGGGGAATATCACTCAACAAATGCTAATAGAGAAATCAGGTGAGTTTTCTTCTGCTTAAAAGTAACACAAGCATTTTCAATAATAATCACGAGAAAAATAATGTTTGGGGGACCAAGGTGATGACACAAATTAATACAATATGAGTTCTGTATATAATCTTAGCCCCTAAAATGTCCAGGGTGCCACAAATACATTCAAGTCACAATTCCAAGTAGCCATGTATGAAAACTTTTTATTTTTTTCTGGATGGGTGCGCCCATGACAGGTTATGGTTGGTCTGACTTTATCAACCCTTTGAGCTCCAGCACTGTTCTTCTGGTTTTGACTTTGTTTGTATTGTTGGATTTTGCTCTTTTGCCTTTGCCTTTGATTTCCTGTTAGCTCCTCGCCTGACCATTGCCTGTTTTTGACTCTACATTTTGCCGAATTATTTGGATTTGTCTGCCAGTTTGTCTTATTGAACTTCTTTACGCTTTTACTTCTGTCCCTCGCCTGAATACCTGACAACTTCAAACAAAGGAAATGGTTAAATAGACATACAGTAATGTATGTACTACATACTTTCAGATATGAAAGGCAAAAGAAATGAAACTGTGTTTTTTTATGAATGAGTACAAAAGTAATAAGTACAAAAAATAAGCAATAAGTACAAAAGTAGTGCTTTCTAATCTTGACAGTTTAAAACTGTAAAAATTCAGAATGAACAGATTAAGCAAAAATCACAACAGAAAACCACCACTAAATGGTCATTTATTTATGGCAACAGTAGGATATGACATGATTTTAAAATAATAACCAAATAAACAGACTCAATCTGTAAAATTACAATACAGCAAGTAAAAAAAAAATCTCTGCATACTCAGGAGTCAGCCTAAGTTACATTACTCCTTCAAATGTTTCATGAAAACACAATATAAATCACATAAAATCCAAAAATGTACCATGTGACTATTGTTGTGGGGTGTTTATGGATCATGTGACACAATTCATTGAGATGCAAAAATGTGACAACATGCATCATGGGAATGTGTGACATAAGCATTCTCTTCATGATGCATTTCATGCATCATGAAGAGAACACCAGAGAGCACAGTTTGAACACCAAGGGGCCAAAGAGCTTGCAGTTTCTGCACCTGAGAATTGACCCATAACTTAAAAGCTCTGGTTTGCAATGACTAACACACATTATATGTTACACAGTTACACAACCCCATTAAAGTAGTTAAAAAGAGGACTTCAGTAGCTTTCAAACACCACCATCCATATCTGTGAGCTACAGTTCCTCAGAAAGACGCATTTTAGCTGCCTTTTGAGCTCTGTTTCTGCTCCCAAGCTTGTTATGTTTCAGGTGATTATTTTTAAAGCCCCCAGGTCAGATACTTTCTTTATTCAGTCAAAAATTTAGGGAGAAATTATGAATGTATTTATTTATTTTTAAGATATGGTTAACCTGTTGGATATTTTGTGTACAATATTAAACCTCTTTGTAGCAAATTTGAAAATCTTTAGTTTCATACAAACAAAAATGCACATAGTTTTGCATTGTTTATTAAACAGAAATGTTTATGCCTCCACCACCATAAGGTGCAGGAGGCATTATGTTTTTGTAGCAGGTTGGTTTGGAACAGTTAATTTACATATACATAACACACACACAACACACAAATACATATTGAGAAACATTTCATGATGACCAGTCATCCATTGAGCTCATTTATATATCTATTTAAACTTTAAAAAAGATTTATGTGTTTCACAAAGGTAAAAATAGGACAGTAGACATCTTCTATATTTCTGTATTTACATGCCTTTATTGGATTTAAAAAAAACGGTGCATATCCATGCCAGGAGAGGGTGCTGTGCTGTGATGGGAACTGAACGTGAGCTGATCTGCAGAATAAATAATGCAGAAACGCTATTACAACACTATTCTGACTTTCTCCTGTCTTTAATCCCATCACAGGGGTAAACGCAATAGTCCCACGCCATACCTGGGCATGGTGGTAACAATTTGGGGGCTCGTCCGGGATCGGCGCCACCCACTGGTCGATGCTGATCTACAGAGAACTACAGACGTGCAACTTCAGGATTCTTCACTCTTCACATCTTGAAGATGGCAGAGCTGCAGACACTACACCGTGACCTTAGAAGACAGTTGTACCGACTGGCTGGAGCTGCAAACATCAAGGTGCTCTCCGAGTTAGCAAAGGCATGCCAGGGGCCAGCGACCGGTGATTTTCCAGGTGTGGATGCGACAGAAGGGGAACTCCTCGACTTTGTGATCGACTTCATCGGAAGTGATGCATTGAAGATGGAGGACCAGGGACTGTCTCACCTCCTATCACTACGTGACCTCATCGATGAACTGCAACGTCCTACCCCAGATCAGGTCCCTAGTGGAAAAGACAATACAGCAATCATGCCAGCGATGAAAGAGAACTTGGACATTGTTGTTCCTGCCACACCACCAGTGACACTGGTAAAGACTCTCTCCTCAGTCTCAACTGCCCCTACAGCAGAGCAGGTACCAGGTGGTTATGTAAGGTTACCTGAGGTTGCTACATTCCTGCCACGCTGAGAGTTTAAAATCCAAGGTGGTCAGATATCTGACTCAGATTCTGAGCTTAGCTTCCACAACATCTGTAGACAGATCGATGAAGGTATTGCACAAAAGTTTACTGAATCCGAGGTCATCAGGGCTGTTCTAAGAGTCATTAAACCAGGTACATTTAAAAACATGCTGCTTGCCAAAGATATACTGAGTGTAACGGAGCTTAAACAATTTTTGCGATCACACCTAAAAGATCAGAGTAGTTCAGAGCTCTTTCAAGAACTAAGTAATGCCAAACAATCAGACAAGGAGACTCCGCAGCAGTTTGTTTACTAATTAATGGGGTTGAGGGAGAGGGTACTACTGGCTGCTCAACAGACTGACTCAGACTTCCAATATGATAGTAAACTGGTGCAAGGTGTTTTCCTCCACTCTCTCTTCCAGGGATTTAATGAGAAAAATTCATTTGTCCGAACAGACATTCGCCCTGAACTGTCACGCCAAAATCTTACTGATGATGTCATCCTTGAGCTAGTTTCAAAATCTGTTAATATAGACACTGAGAGACGAAAACGGTTGGGTGGGTTGTCTAAATCTAAAGTGGCTAGTGTAACGGCAGCCTCAGACTGTGATATGCAGGATGATAATGTTCAGACAGAGTTAAAGGCAAATCGTGATGCTATCCATGACCTTACTACTCAGGTTTCAGTGTTAGCAAAGAGTTTAGAATGAATGACGACCCCTGGAGATATCGCAGTGGTAAGACAGAAACCAGGCCTAAAAATGGATATGAAAGGATGGTGCCAGCTCTGTTTCACAAGGGAATGACCGTTGTACCCATTGCTTCAAATGTGGGCAGTCAGGCCACCGAGTGGTTGGTTGTCTTCCTCAAGACACTCAGACAGGAAATAAGATAAGGCAACCAGGACGGCGACCAGCAGAAGCCACAGGAGGCAGGGGTACCCAAGCCACACTCAACTGTCTTCAGAGTGCTCCCACAACAGCATCAGACCAGATCCACAACAAAAGAGAACAAATGGCTGGCCTGATTGGAAGCAAATGCTTACTTAACTGTCACCTGGGGGGGGTCGAAGGGCAAGTGCTGCTGGACAGCAGAGCCCAGGTCAGTGTCATTGGTAGATCATGGCTCCAACAGAAGTTGCCAGATGTAGAGATACAGTCAATAGAGAGCCTGTTAGCCGATCACAAACTCCATGTTACCGCTGCAAATGGAACAGAGATTCCCTTTGAGGGATGGGTCAGTCTTTTACTGGAAATTAGGAGTGGTAGAGGGGGAGAAATAGCCATCAATGTGCCCATGCTTGTGGTTACAAGTTATGTTGATTATCCATTGGTTGGTTTCAATGTTATTGAGGAAATAATCAAAGGTAACACCCACAAAACAAATACAGTCAACCTATGTGACTTGCTGTCTGAAGCAATGAGCGTGCAGTGGAAAACGGCTGAGTGTTTAGTTTCTGCTGTCAAGGAAGTCCTGGAAGCGCCAAGCATGAGTGTCGTGAGGCTGGGAAAGATAGGAGTGATGGTGAGCAGCGGTCAGTTACTGGATGTGCACTGCCATCTTAAATCTCAGCCTGTGCAAGGGGACATGATGTTTGAACCATGTCTTGAGGGGGTTATCCCAGAGGGCCTAGAGGCATTGCCCGCACTAGTGGATGTGCATGGTGCTGTTTCAAAGAGTGTGTCAGTGCCAGTATACAATGCAACAGAGCATGATATCTTCCTACCTCAGCGGACGATACTTGGTACCCTTGAGCCAATATTGGACAGCAAGCCGGTTGATACTGGGATGATGCTTCAAGGGTCAAGCAGCCAAAAGCATAAACATGCCTCATACTCACCCAGTGTATGTGCTACTAGCACAACAAGTGTACCTCAGCAGAACAGTAAGTTATGGCACCCCCCAGTGGACCTTAGCCACCTACCTTGGTCACAACAGCAAATAGTCAGACAGATGCTTTATGAGGAATCTGACGTCTTCGCAGAGGAAGATGGGGACATTGGGTGTATTCCTAACTTGAAGTTAAAAATCAAGTTGTCAGACAATCACCCTGTACAGAGGAGTTACAATTCAATTCCTAAACCCCTGCTGCAAGAGGTTAAGGAGTATGTGCAGAATTTGTTAGACAGGGGCTGGGTGAGGAAGTCAGAATCTGCATATTCCTCCCCAGTTGTGTGTGTCCGCAAGAAAGACAGCAGTCTAGGCTTGTGTGTGGATTACAGGGACCTCAATCGTAAGACAATACCTGACCGCCACCCTCTACCCCGGATTCAGGACCTCTTGGACAGGTTAGGGGGCAACTCCTGGTTTTCTATTTTAGATCAAGGGAGTGCTTACCATCGAGGGTTTGTCAGCAAAGAGTCAAGAGAACTGACTGCATTCAGTACACCATGGGGTTTGTATGAATGGGTTCGCATTCCATTCGGTCTCACCAATGCGCCAGCTGCCTTCCAACAGTGCATGGAGGTGGTGTTGGAAGGTATTAGGGATGAATCCTGTGTCCCATACTTAGATGATGTGCTTTGTTACTCCAAGTCGTTTGAGGATCATGTGGAGGATTTAAGCCAAGTGCTGTGTTGGATGAGGGAACATGGCATTAAGCTCCGTCTCAAGAAGTGTGAGGTGTTTAAAAAACAAGTCCGATACATAGGGCACCTGATATCAGAGGATGGCATTCAGATGGATCCCCGAGATGTTGAGGCCGTGAGAGCATTGCAAGAAAAGGAGCCACGCACAGTAGAAGACGTTCGGAAGCTATTAGACTTCTTAAGCTACTACAGATCATTTATCCAAGACTCCTCTCATTTGGCTCGGGCCTTGTTTGAATTGCTGTGCTCACCAGGGACAAGTGTGGAACCAACCAGGCCACGATCAAAGGGGACCAGGACTTCACCCAAGCAGAAGCAAGGTGGGCAGCTTCCATCCAGGACACCTATTGTCTGGACAGCAGAACATCAAACAGTGCTCTCCAGGCTCATCAAGATGCTCACGAACCCACCCATTCTAGCCTATCCCAACTCTGAGCTACCCTTCATGTTGCATACAGACACATCAAATGAAGGTTTGGGAGCTGTGCTATATCAGCATCAGGGTGGTAAGCTACATGTTATCGGATATGGGTCACGCACTCTGACCCCAGCAGAATGAAATTACCACTTGCACTCCGGAAAATTGGAATTCTTAGCACTAAAGTGGGCAATATGCGATGTTTTGTGATTACCTTTATTATGCACCATCTTTTACTGTTTACACTGACAATAATCCACTAACATATGTCCTTAGCACTGCCCGACTGAATGCGGTGGGCCATAGGTGGGTGGGTGAGTTAGCAGATTTTCATTTTGATATCAAATACCAACCTGGGAAAATGAATGCTGATGCTGACACTCTATCCAGGTACCCATTGAAACTGCTGGACCATCTGGATGAGCACACTCAATCCTTGTCACCAGACACAGTGTCAGCGCAGTAAAGTAGTGAAGGACGATGATGTGCCAATGGCAGCGGTGCTCCAGCTTAGCCATGACAGCAAGATAGATGTGCCAATAACAAATGTAGCCTCAGTTACATCAGAAAACCTGGAGTTGGCACAGCATGAGGATCCAGCCATTAGAGACATCTTGCTGTGGAAACAGAATGGGTGAATAGTCAATAACAAAGACAAAGAATGTATGACACCAGAGGCGCGAAGACTGCTCTATGAGTGGAACAAGTTGAGCGTGCAGAATGGAATACTTTACAGAACAAGTGGAAAGTATAAGCAATTAGTCCTCCCCAGAAAGCTTAAAGCAGTGGTACTGAAAAGTTTGCATGATGAAATAGGGCATGTTGGTGCAGATAAAGTTATCCATTTGGCCCAAGAAAGATTCTACTGGCCTTTTATGCAGCGGGAGATAGAGGAGTTTGCTACTAGGAAATGTGCTTGTATAAAACAGTAACACCCTAATGTACATTAGAAAGCTCCTATGGGCTGCCTAGTCTCAAGTGCTCCATTTGAGCTAGTCTGTGTTGATTACCTGCACTTAGAGACAAGTAAAGGGGGCTATGAATACATTCTGGTACTTGTTGATCACTTTACACGTTATGTACAGGCCTATGCCATGTGGAAGAAATCTGGAAAAACAGCAGCCAAAAAGATTTTCCAAGACTTTATCCCCCATTTTGGCTATCCTGAGAAGCTGCACCATGACCAGGGGCACGAGTTCAAGAATGCTCTTTTCTGTAGACTGCAACAGCTGTCTGGGATCTCTCACTCACGGACCACTCCATATCACCCTCAGGGTAATCCAGTGGAAAGGGTGAATAGGACGCTTCTTCAAATGCTGTGTACCCTACATGAAGAGAAAAAAGTGATTGGAAGGAGCACTTGCCCCACATTGTGCATGCTTATAATTGTACAAGACATGAGGCAACTGGTTATTCACCATTTTTCCTCCTGTATGGCAGGACTCTGAGATTGCCAGTTGACCTCTTGTTTGGTATTTAGTCTAGCACAGAAACATCTGACCGAAAGCAGTTTGCAGAGAAGTGGGCCATGCGGATGCGGAAAGCTTACCAGATTGCAGCACAGAACAGCCAGAACTCTTCTGCCAAGGGCAAGAAGTACTATGACTGAGGCACAAGGGGGTTCACACTCCAGGCAGGAGACAGAGTCCTGGTAAGGAACTTATCGGAAAGAAGAGGTCCAGGGAAGCTCCGGGCTTATTGGGAGAAGACCGTGTATCGGGTTGTAGAACGGATTGGAGATGGACCAGTGTACAGGGTATGGCCAGAAACGGGAAACCAAGCTCCCCAAGTGCTGCACCGCAATCTCCTGCTGCCAGTAAACAACCTGCCCATCGAAGACAAAACCGCAGAGCAGAAAGTGCCAGTAAAAGAAAGACAAAGGCGACGACAGGCTGTCCAACCAGGAGAAGCTGAGACTGACAGTTCAGATGGGGAAAGCTTCACCTACCCTGAAAGCCCTGTGGATGGAATCCCATTGTACCGTTTTAGAAGAAAACGACCCCAGGATGTGAGTAGTTCGCCTCCAGGTGGGAATGTTCAACCTGTGCTAAGTCCGACAGCCAGAGAGTTCAGGCCTGTTGGTACCCATCAAAAAGCACCGATGTTTGAAGAAATAATAGAGATGGAAGCCCATGAGCAGCCTCCACAGGAAGAAGTCTATGATGGATGTGAAATGGAAGGGCATGGAGAAGAGAGAATGATGGATCATGGAGATAAAGAAATGTGTGAAGAAGAGCCAGATGGAGAGGACAGGGAAGGAGTGAGAAGATCGAGTAGAGTTGTGCGACCGAAAGAAATACTGACATACCGTATGATACACTAGGTCAGCCAGTATACAGACCATGTGGAGCTGAGGTGAACACTCTTGCGTCTGTCCCCAACTACCCCTTCCCAGTAATACAGGGTTTCCCACCATACTACATGCCCCAGCTGGATTATTTCTGTAGTGTACCATACCAGTACCCCAGTCCAAATTATGGTAGCTGTTAAGGCTAGTGATATTGGGTAGTAACTGTCCGGAGACAGCTTTTAAGTGGGGGAGAGTGTAGCAGGTTGGTTTGGAACAGTTAATTTACATATACATAACACACACACAAATACATATTGAGAAACATTTCATGATGACCAGTCATCCATTGAGCTCATTTATATATCTATTCAAACTTTAAAAAATATTTGTGTTTCACAAAGGTAAAAAAGGACAGTAGACATCTTCTATATTTCTGTATTTACATGCCTTTATTGGATTTAAAAAAAACTGTGCATATCCACGCCAGGAGAGGGTGCTGTGCTGTGATGGGAACTGAACGTGAGCCGATCTGCAGAATAAATAATGCAGAAACGCTATTGCAATGCTATTCTGACTTTCTCCTGTCTTTAATCCCATCACAGGGATAAACGCAATAGTCCTACGCCATACTTGGGCGTGGTGGTAACATTTTCCGGTTGTCCGTCCGTCCGTCCATGCGTGCGAACGTCCCGAAACCTTGTGAACGCGATATCTCAAAGTCTAATGAAAGGAATTTCACCAAACTTTCACCACTTGTGCGATTTGGGACAAACATGAAATGATTAGATTTTGAGATCAAAAGGTCTAAGGTGAAGGTGATTGTGAGGTCAAATGTCTGTCCGAAAACCATGTGAACACAATATCTCCAAGGCAGATAAAAGGAATTTCACCAAACTTTCACCATTTGTGCACTTGGGAACAAAGACAAACTGATTAGATTTGAGGTCAAAAGGTCTAAGGTCAAGGTCACTGTGAGGTCAAATGTCTGTCCGAGAACCTTGTGAGCACCATATCTCCAAGGCAAATCAAAGGAATTTCACCAAACTTTCACCATTTATGCATTTGGGAACAAAGATAAACTGATGATCCTCATCTTTGGAATGAAGATTTTTCTTCATTGAAATTTTGTTCAAATTTTCTGAGAATCGAATAAAATGAAATTGTTAAAGTAGTAGCTTCAATTGAATTGAATAGTGATGGGGTGTAATGATACACAGCAAATAAGACATGATAGCAATTTATTCTCAACTTTGAGTTTGTTTGTTTGTTTGGTTGGTTGGTTGGTTGGGTCCATTTTATGCCAAGAAAAGGAAATGTCAGAAAGGTGGTTTCATGTCATAATTTGAAGAACTCTTATTCATGGGCTACATTCCACATCATCCTTTTAAAACAGTCTCATAATAATAAGACGACCCACTCAACTGTCCCTTTATATGAAACCTGAAACCAAGGGAGCAGCAGTGACTGAGGATCACAGTTGCACTCGTTACTATGAGATCTCGAAAGCTACCAAATGAAACTGATGAAATTGGCCTATTTCTGTTTCTTGTTTTTATCTTCAAAGTAATAGATTAAAATGTGTAGAGATTATAAATAACAACTGTAACATGCAGGGCCGCTGACAGCTTTGGCTGGGCCCGGGACAAAATGCTCTGAATGGGCCCCCCCTAACAAACCCCCCCCGGGCCAACCCACACACACACCCACCTCTCTTATCCCCAGTGTTGGGCACGTTACTTTCAAAAAGTAATTAGTTATAGTTACTAGTTACTTTTCCCAAAAAGTAACTGAGTTAGTAATGGAGTTACTTTGTCATAAAAGTAACTAATTACCAGGGAAAGTAATTATTCCGTTACGTTTTGTTCCCCCTCAAAAAAAATCAAATTCAATTAGTGTAATCATAATAAAAGTAAATGTTAAATGTGTTTAATGACTGAAATGGACACTTAACAGAACCAATTAGTAACGTTATCTACACTATATTAATATTTTTGTGGGACAATATGAGATAAGACATCTATCAAATTTAATATATTTTTGTAGTTATTAAAATTATGTTACTAATTACTGGCCACTGACGAGGACAAACGCTTTGTTCCTCGACATAATGTGCATTGCACGTAGACATTTTTGCCTTTTATTTCAAGTAATGAAAAGTAATGGCTGTATTTCCAATGTGAAAGCGCAGTGTTGGGCTGACCGCTCGCCATCGCTGTGTCTTCCGATTGAAAGAGTGCGCAGTGCAGTAGGCGTGGCCTACCTACGTATGTTGTCCAAATCTACTCTGATTGGCTTACTGTGCCATTGTCTTGTGTCTCCCCGCCCCACACGAAAGCAGAGTAAAGAAAGGCTGAACGAGCAGCGTGCCAGATGAAAACAGCTTTAATAAAGTAACGCATAGTATTTTATTGTAAGTAACGGGAACGGCGTTATAACGATGTAAAAAGTAATTAGTTAGATTACTCGTTACTAAAAAAAGTAACGCCGTTAGTAACACCGTTTATTTCTAATGCCGTTATTCCCATCACTGCTTATCCCAGTCTCTACTCACTCCAACCCTTAAATGACAGGTATTCAAAAACCATTCAACCGGTCAACAACCATTTCATTTTAGCATTTCAACATTTTTACAGTTTTAACATTTCCTTAGTCTGCAACTATTCAGGTGCGAAATGCAATGCGCATGGGTGGTTCTACACGGGGGCCAGGGTGGGCCAGGGCCCCTGTAGAAATGCCCCTGGCCCCTGCTATGGCCCCTGCGCTAGACAGCCAATAATTTAAAATATTAATTTCCTATAGCGACATGCCTCGAAGACCGGAACTTTCGGTAGTGCGCGAGGTGTGATCTAGACGGACTCGACACGCGACACACACACACACACACACACACACACACACACACACACACACACACACACGCTTTCCAACCTATGACCTGAAAACCCAACTTGGTTGTTGTAGAAGTTGACAGTCTGCATCCCTTACAGGACCAGAAAGAGGTTAAGGTAAGGAAAACAATTGGTTTCCTAACGTCATTGTTTGCATGCACTGTTACTGTTCATCACTACAATAATCGTTATTATCATTGCGTTTAATCGCGCATTGGTCTGACGTTTGTGGATTAGCGGTGCCATACAAGACAGTAGCCTACATATGTGTCACTTGTGTTAACCAAGTACCTTCATCTCTCTTAAAAGTAAGTTGCATAGCAGTTTTCAACTAAATCTATTTGGGGAAGGGGTGTAATGATCAACATTATTTCGCTTGTGTTGTATAATGTTTTTATTTTCTTAATGGCTTAGACGCAGATGTTTACAATCATCTCCGTTTTCTTTTTAGTAGGTTAAAGCTGTCATCATGAAAAGGAACAAGGACATTATGTCCTTTTTTAGCCCTGTTGGCAAAAAACAGAGAGAGAGTGAGGGAAATGCTGAGTGTGAGGCCCATGTGTAGGCCCAATGCACCATCAGGTTTGTGATGATGATGATGATGATGATGATGATGGGGTGTATGCATGTGCTCGTCTGTGTGTGGGTGCTGTAACTATTATTATTATTATTATTATTATTATTATCAAACAAGTACAGATGCACTAAATGTGTGTAGATGAACTTAAATGTGTATGCATGTGATGTGTGCATGATGGGGAGTCTACAGTATACTGGGTGGTGGCTGGGTGAATGAATGATGGAAGCTGGATCACAAAAGCACAAAAGAGCAGTATAGGCCTAATTACAATTCATATAACCCGTGCATGTAAAGTGTAAACTCTTGGGAAAATGTACTTCAATAATAAATGATTAAAAACACTAGTGACATTAAAAAAGTAAAGATAAATTAATGTTGTTCTCAGTTCCATTGTGATTTTAACCGTATTCATCTGTTTTAATCTTTCTCCAGATATCAGCAAATGTAAGGATGACACTCCAGTCCAGCCACATCTAAAGATGTTCCCTACCAAATTAATGGGGGACAGGAAGTGCAGTTTCCAGGCCAGTTGGTATGAACATCACCCTTGGCTTGAGTATTCTGTTTCCGTGGACTCTGTGTTTTGCTTTGCATGCCGACACTTTAGCCCAGCAAATGCAACAACAAGTGTATTTGATTCACCATTGGGTTTTAGTAACTGGAAAAAGGCAACTGAGAGAGAGGGAGGTTTTTCAGTACACACCAAATCTGATAGGCACAATCAAGCAATGATTGCATGGAAGGATTACGATAGGGCTGTCAAAACTAATGCAACACTGGAGCATGTCCTTAATAAGGAGCACACAAAACAAGTGAAAGAAAACAGAGAGTATATAAAAACAATAGGTGAAGTGCTGTTACTTACAGCCAGGCAAAACATAGCACAGAGAGGACATGATGAATCTGAGGAATCCAAAAACAAAGGTAACTTCAAGGAAATTCTTGATCTCGTTGCTAACCATGATTTAGTTGTGAAACGCAGATTGACTAGCATACATAATGCAAAATACACTAGCAAAGTAATTCAAAATGAGGTGCTGGATTGTCTGGCTGAAATGGTTAGGTCAGAAATCATTAAGGAAGTAAAAGACAGTGAGTACTTCAGTGTAATGGCAGATGAAACAAAGGATGTGTCAAAGAAAGAACAGATTTCTTTCATTCTCGGTTACTATTACAATGGAGCCATCAAGGAGAGTTTCCTTCATTTTGAATGTGCAGAAAAGCTTGATGCAACAGGGCTTACAGACAAAATAGTCCACTTACTGGAACATCACGGGCTTGACTATAAAAACCACCTCGTAGGCCAAGCATATGACGGTGCAGCCTTAATGAGTGGCAAACACTCAGGTGTGCAGGCACGCATAAGGGACAAAGCAAAGTATGCCTTTTACATCCACTGTAGTGCACATTGTCTTAATTTAGTGTTAGTTGATGTGGTTAAAACTATCCCTGAAGCAGCAGAGTTCTTTGCATTGTTACAGTCTCTGTATGTTTTCACCTCGTCATCATATGTGCACTCTAAATGGCTGGCTGTTCAAAAAGACATGTACATGTACATGTATGGGAACACAAGGGAGTTACAGCAATTGAGTGAAACTAGATGGGCATGCCGATTTGTAGCCATACGGAACATAATGGATAGGTTACCTGCACTCAAACAAGTACTGCAAGAATTGGCACAGGAGAGCACAGGAGAACGGTCTTCAGAGGCCCGTGGTTTTCTAGCGCAAATTGATTTGGAATTTGTGATGCATCTGGTTGCATTTAAGAAATTGTTTGGAGAAACAAAGCTTCTGTCTGACATGCTCCAGTCACCAAACGTTGACCTTTCAAGGGCTGTAGATTTAGTTGAAGCCCTAGTTCAAACACTGAAGGATTTTAGGCAGGAGAGATACTTTGACACCTTGTGGGATGAAGTGTTACATGTGTCTAAGCAGTGCGATACTGCCACACAGTTGGTGGCAAAACGGCCAAGGAAGCTAAGCTCTAGACTCCGTGAATACCACATACTAAGCACTGTTGGTCAGAGGGAGCTAGAATGTGATAAAGAAACATTTCGGACTTCGTTGTTTGATCCCGTCATTGATTGCATGCTCGGTGAATTAAGCAGACGTTTTTCAAAGACAAATTGTGAGTTGATGTGCAGTCTCTGATCACTCAATCCCAAGAGTGATGCATTTTTAAGGGACAGCACTTTGATTGAGTTTGGGAAGTTGTATGGTGCCAATATTGATGATCTGGGCCATGAGCTTCATCAATTTAAGAGACTACTGGAGAGGAAAGTTCAGGGTGGTGTGATTGAGAAACCATCAGACACAGTAGAATTAATACACTTCATTGAGCCATACAAGGATGGTTTTTTTGAGCTCTTTAGACTTTGTAAGATAGCAGTAGCTCTCCCAGTGAGTTCTGCGTCATGTGAGAGGAGTTTTTCCACATTGAAATTAGTAAAGAACTACCTCCGCTCCACCATGAATGAGGAGCGTCTAAGCAGTCTGGGGGTTCTCAGTATTGAATCGACTAGGTCCAAGGCTTTGGACCTTGATGCTTTTGTTGACTGTTTTGCAAGGAGTCACAATAGGAGAATATTGTTGCTGTAGAGATTCAGGCATGTGCTTTATGGGATTTTGAGACCCACAATATATTCATTTCCTGTTATTTTCTATGTTCCCCCTTGCTACAGTAATGACAGTGTGATTTAAACACATTTTATGAATACTGTATATAAATGATACTTTGATTTTGTTTTCTCCAAGCCACTTGCTGTATGTGAACTTTTTTCTGTTTTACTTGTTATTGTTAAATACAGTGTTACAGTGTATAATATTTCATACTTTCATAAAGAGCTGTAATATAGTGTATAAAATATAATTAAAAAATTAAATATGATGAAATAGTGTGCTGTTATATGTGCCCCTGTAAAATCACACTGGCCCCACCTCGGCCCCCCTGGTAATTTTGGTCTAGAACCGCCACTGGCAATGCGCCGGACTTTTGTTGTGCGTGCATGCGTACTGTCCAGTGTGAAAAGCAGAGAAGAACACACCGCTTGAGAAATGGCGGGATATGATTGCGGGCTAATGTGAATATTCTTAGCTTCAATCAGATATATGAAACACAATGTTATTAAGCCGTTGTGGTTATGAAATGATTCAATGCCCTATGCGTTTGATATGGTGTTCAGTGTGACTTGCTCTCCCCTCGTTTGTAACATGAATTGCGTGCCGCGCGTGCCTTGGTTGGGGTTACTTTACAGGGCTGGAAAAAGTTGGCTGTGTCTTACCTGGCTCAGCTGCCCCACTGCCTTTGCTAGTACCTGCTGCATCATCCGAATCTTTTTTAAAATATTTATGCAGTGAGCCCCTGAGTCTCTTGGTTTCTTCCTCTCTTTTTCTCTTTTCTTTTCTGTGCTCCTGACTTGTGCATGTTGGCAAATGGCATGCACGCTGATTGTCGAAGCGCTATGATCGAACGATGTCATTTTTTTCCCCTTAATCAAAGAGTCAGACCAAACCATTTTTGCATTGGGGTGGTAGGGGGTTCTTGACACCTTTTTCAAAGACAATAAAGGCAAAAGATCTAGAAATCATTTATTGAATGCAAATATAGCACATTTCTCCCCCAAATCAACACATTTTGAAATGAAATAAAATAATCGCAACTTCATGAGAGCCCAGTTCTGGGCCCTCCCCATTCCTGGGCCCGGGACAACATACCCGTTTGTCCCCCCCTATCGGCGGGCCTGGTAACATGTTTGAGGTACAGTGTCTCTGCTGCTGTGTGTCCACTGAACACAGTGCCATGTTTTGTAGCAGTTTTTTTTTTTAACTGTGTTTTACTTCTTAGATTTTTTTAAACAGCTTGTATCTGACTCTGAGCAAATTTGCCATTTGCACAGGACAATTTAATGTAACTTATGTTGTTTTAGAAGGTTCAGTATATATGTGGTTTTTTTTTTCTCTCTCAGCTGTCAAAGACAAAAAAACAAGCTACATGCAAGTGGAAAAGTCACAGAAACCACATGTCCCAACTCAACCGCATCTTTCCTTTCAGACCTCAGTGCTGCATGGTGTTGCTTACCACACATACAATAGCACAGTTTTTCATTCTGTCCTGCACAAAATAAAACTTTTAGACTTACAAACCAAATGTAAAGCTGGATTTATTGTAAAAACTGCACAGACACAGACGAGATCAAACATGTCTTTGAACAGTTTCATTAAATTCTTTAGGCTTTTCTGAAACATTAAAAAATACAACCTTAAATTATATATTACGCATGTAAGGGAATGTTAAGTAAACCTCCCCCCTCACTCCCCCCACCCCCACGGATAGCACTTTCCACCGAGTGTGTTACGCCGCCCCTGCATGAGAAAGCGTTTCGAAAAGATGTGGCCCACTGGCTTCATGGTAGCTGTCATGTGATGGGGGAGAGCTGTCTAGTGGGTGAAGAATGGCCATGACTTAAGGAAGAAAATCGGCGTGGGGACAGACAAAACAAAACAAAAAAAAACTATTTGTATTTCTAAACAACTGGCTGTTGTGTGTTACCAGCTTACTTTATCTGCGTTTCAGGAAAGAATGGAGGAGTAACATTACATAGTTTTTTGTTTGTTTGTTTGTTTTTGCTCATATATTCCTTGTTTATACCATATTTATACACAGATAAAATTCACTGGAAGTAAAGCAGAAATAAATGTGTCTGCTACTGCTCTCCAATCCGCTCTGCATCCAGCACAGACTTTATAATGAACTAATTCACCTCAACACGAACCCACCTGTTTCCTGATTTCAGTCATGATACAGAGTAGCTATTGAAGATGCACCTTTTCACTTACTCTTTGCTATGTTTTGTTTTCTTTGCAAATTCATTAGAGTTTTTCAGGGGGTTTTTTTTGGCTTTTGTTTGACCTTGTTCATTTCCTGGTTTATGATTCTGTTTTGCTTTATACAATCTGTCTTATGACCTTGTTCTGCCTGAAGGTGATGATAAATAAAGCTTGCATATATGTTGATCCATGTAATGGAATTTGTGACCTTTTCCCTTCTGTGATTTTTTTCCCGAACAGGTGATTCCTACTAACAATTTTTGGTTCCCAGAACGTTCCTGGAACACGAGCCTTTGGTTCCAGTTTGGTTCCGGCTACGTTCCCTGAAAGTCATTTTTGGTTCTGTTTAGGTTGTCACTTGGTTGGCAGGAAAGTTTAATTTTGGTTCCCAGAACGTTACTCATGTGGTTCCCTCACTGTTCTCACACCGTCCCTTTATCCTTGTTCATGTCATGTTTGTTCCCTCAACATTTCCATATCGTTCCCATAACCTTGTTGGTTACATGTTTGGTTCCCTAGACGTGCTCCTGATGTTCCCCCAACCTTGTTTATTATGTGTTGGTTCCCACAAGGTTCCCCTACAACATTCTAGTAACCTCGCTGGTTACAAGTTTGGTTCCCTCAGTGTTCCCCCAATGTTCTTTCCCTCACCATAATGTTGTCATATTTCTGTAGTATGTAATTCATTGTAAAAGTTTTGGTTGCATGACAACTATTTACTTCAGAACATATAAGCAGTGATGAATGACCAGGAAAATGTTGCAGGACTAGAAAGTTTAATAGAAAAAATATCAAGAATACAACATTGGTAAGGACATCAGCAACACAGTGCAACATTATTATACATTATAAAACATCTGACAACCATAGACAATTATGAAAACTATTTTTTAATAAAATACAATAAAGGCAAAAAATAAGAAAACAAATTTTAGAAACGCCAAAAACGGGTGCGTGTGCATAGAAGTTGGTGTACGTCTTCAATCTTGAGGACCAGCTGACCTAAAAAGAATAAGAAACAAAACGTTTAACACCAACTTAGTGCCAACACTGTAAAAAATGATTTGTTGTTTTAACTTAAAAAAGTTAGTGCAAGGGTTGCCTTAAGGGCTGCCTTAAAATTTTGAGTTCACTGAAATTAATATAGTAAGTTCACAACAATTTAACTTGTTAAATTGTTAACAATTTAACAATTTAGTTCACTTACTTTTCCAGTGAACTCAAAATTTTAAGTCAGCCCTTGCACTAACTTTTTTAAGTTAAAACAACAAATATTTTTTTTACAGTGAACGTTTCATTTAATTATTATGAATATTCAGCGATTGATAAAAGAAAGACTTAAGTTTAATTTACCGTCTGTGTGGTGCAAACTTCAGTGCATGCCCAATGCACTCCTCAATATCAGCTACCTTCTTGCCAGGGAAGTTCTGCATGCAGGCCTCTACAAATAGAAGTAAAAAAAAGTTACACATTTAAATCTCAGTCAAACTTGGCATAACAATGATTTGAAAAATATATGAACACTTACCCGTTATAATTTTGCAAAGGGTTAAGTTCTGGAAAGGCTTTTTTGCTCTCCTCCCCCTCAGGCTGTACTGCGCCAGGACATTGTTGGTAGCCACCTGGCGTAGAATGCGACGAATGGCTGCCCCCGGATTCGACCCTCCCAGGCTTTCAAGGAAACGTTTCTACAAAAAAAACAAACAAAAAAAAACAAGAAAAACATAAGTATACAATGAAAATGAATGTGAAGAGCTTATGTGGTCTACTTTCATTAGCCAAATCAATACATTACCAATGACAATTTATTTCATATATAATTATGTCCAATTAATTACCATTTGGTTCCTTCTTTCTGGTTGAGCCAGACTCCTGTCTAGCTCCTCCACTGTGCTGCATAGGCCCAACAGCACATCTTCCTGCAGAGGAGGCTGAGGTGGGTTCGAGACCACGGCAGCCTCCAACATCTCTGACTTCCTCTCCATACCCTCCATCCTCCTCTCCATAGCCTCCATTCTCCTAGTCATTTGCCCCATGTGCTCTTTCATGGCTAGGTACATTTGTGATAGAATTCATTTTAGTTTTTGAACATAATATACTTGTCATATGTGAAAATGTGTGTATATAGTACTTACTTCTTTTTGTGTCATCCGTCGTCCTCAATAGGAGCCTCTTTTGTTCCTCCAGGACTACAGGTAGAATTGAGATGAAATTAATTTTAGTTTTATACCCAATACACTTTTCCTGTGTGAACATCAACAAGTGTGTATGAAGTACTTATGCCTTATTACAGCAGCCATGTCTGAAGCCCCCTCCTCTTCGCCATGGGTCATTCCTGAAGTTTTTGAAAAGAAAATTGTTAGTGCTTGCTTTCTTGGTTAGGAACTTGTAATCAGATAGTAAATATAAAATTCAAAGCAAATGTACGCTCAACTGGGTCGGATGATGTTTGTTCCTCAATGTACGACTCTTCCAATGTCCGACGGCTGGGTGCTGGACTGACATGGGTTGAGGGACTGCTGCTGTCCTGCTCCGAGCTGCTGACCAAACTTGTTGGCTCTGCCATGAACTCAGGCTGTTCTTCAATCTCCGCTGGTTGTATCTCTGGCATGTGTTGAGGTCCATGATGTTGTTGCTCTGCTTCTTGCAGAGCCTGTCCTGTCCTTGCTGCATCTCGCGCAGCCTGCTCTTCCCTGCTTGCTGCATCTCACGCAGACTCCTCTGCCCTGTTTGCTGCATCTCCTGCATCCAGCTGGGCACGCACCAGTGCTCGCACATTCAACACCTCTCGCCGCGCCCTCTTCCATTCCTTTGTGTAGATCTGTCTGGCCAACCTCTTTGAACTCATTGGCTGCAATGCAATACCATGCAAACAATGTGTACCTGTTGCAATGAAAAGTGGGGAAAATTTAAATACAACATTACAACAACAACATAAATTTAAGCACAGTGTTTCAGTTTACAACCATACTTGCACTTGACAAAAATACACACAGGATTAAAACTGGGGATGAGGTAAGAATGTGTGAGACAAACATGACAGTAGCATTGCATTCAATTGAGCAGGAAAGCAAAACAAATGTGTAACAAAAGAATGGTCTGTTGCAGAATATTATATATATATATATATATATATATATATATATATATATATATATATATATATATATATAAATAATATTCTGCAATTACTTGTTGGCAACTTGTGTCTGCGGCTGGGACTACAATGGATGCATTAAGTCAACGACTTAACTATAATCAATGGAATTAGCTTTTATAGTAGCTATTATAGTATTATTACTATAATATTAAAGTCTTAACTATAATCAATGGAATTAGCTACACCAGAAAAGGCAGCACAGAGAACATTCTAAAAATAGCCCATTATTTTTCAACTTCATGTATTTTGACTCAACTTGACTAAGCGTAGCGCACCATATCCAGTGAAGCTCCAGCCTGAGGCTACGTTTACATTAGACCGTATCTGTCTCATTTTCTTCGCGGATGCACTGTCCGTTTACATTAAACCGCCTGGAAACGCCGGGAAACGGGAATCTGCCAGCGTCCACGTATTCAATCCAGATCATGTCTGGTCCGGTGCTGTGTAAACATTCAGAATACGCGAATACGCTGTGCTGAGCTCTAGCTGGCGTCTCATTGGACAACGTCACTGTGACATCCACCTTCCTGATTCGCTGGCGTTGGTCATGTGACGCGACTGCTGAAAAACAGCGCGGACTTCCGCCTTGTATCACCTTTCATTAAAGAGTATAAAAGTATCAAAATACTGCAAATACTGATGCAAATACTGCCCATTGTGTAGTTATGATTGTCTTTAGGCTTGCCATCCTTCCACTTGCAAGTGGTAAGTGATATGCGCTGGGATCACACACACAGCGGCTCAGTCCCGAATCGTGGCTTGTGCACTTCACTCGCGCGCTGTGTGAGCTGCGCAGGGCCGGAGTGTGCACCCTCCAGAGGGCACTCGCTGTTCAGGGCGGAGTGATTTGGAGTGCAGGATGCCTGCGGAGCCAAGCGTATCCGTGTATTGGCGTTGCTATGTGCACGCAAATCGTGTATTGGTGTTGCTGTGTGCACACTAATCGTTTTAAAAACGTTAATCTGATGATCCGCTGATACGGTCTAATGTAAACATGGGCTGAGACAGTGTATATAAACTAGCCTTTAACCACAATAAAATGAATCTTACCTTTTCAAGAGTGAATCCCAGTCGTGTAGTCAAGTAGAATCCAAAGCTTTGTTGTCAAAGTAGAAGCTGTTGAAGCAAAAGGTGCTCTCTGCATCCGAAGATAGCAGCAATTGAGTCTGTTCATTGCGATCAACCCAATTATCCATGTCTTCACAGCCACACCCCCACCACGTCAGGCAACCTGGTGGCCAATCAGCAGTCTATGTTCATTTCAAACTGAGGGCGGTCGTTGTGATACAAACGTTTAGATAGTAAAATGTTAACAAATGACTTCCATAGAACCCTCTCATGATATAAAACTACCACATTCTAAAAATACATTTCTATTTTCTACCCACATAACCTACCGCATAAAGTTTGCAACAACAACCATTTATTCTAGTAAATATAGAGGCAGATATCCCTTATGTGAAAACAATACATTTTTTTCTTGCGGCAGGACGGCAGTGTTTCCTGTCCACGAAATTGCCCTCTGCATTAAAGTACAGAGCCGTTGCAGTATGCCGTTTATTTTTATCCAAACTATAGCATTTACTGCACTAACACTGTAGTAATTCTGTTCTGCACTACAGCATTACTCTAGTAATAACAATTCACTGTAGTGCAGAGTTTGATTCTTTCCATAAAGGATGGCATCATGGTAGCTAACATGCTAAATAAATGGCTGTACTATCGACATACCTTCAGTTGATCTTGCTATAGGCGTAAGGTGAAACGTTTTCAAATAGATGCATGCTGAATTGCTGTGCCATTAGACTTTTCGTTTAGTGTACAGGGGAAAAAAAAACCTCTGCAAAAACGTAAACATCCAGTTGTCCTCTCATTTCCAATGAGCTCTCTAACCATAGCTATTACAGGACGTGACATCACACACACGCGAGGCAGTCTTAAAGGCTTACCGCATATTTTGTAGATTAATAATTTCAGTCCACTGCTACAATAATATGCCGTTGTGTACGTTAACTCATGAGTTATGCAATCTATTGAATTTGCAAAGTGTTGCTGTAGCAGCTTTGTCAGTTACAAAACAAAAACAAGAACCAGTTTCCAAAAGCCAGAATGCACACACAATGGCTTTAATAGCCCAGCCATTTCATGTGCCTCTGAATGGCTGTCATTAGCAAGTAGGCTAAGCTTAATTGCTCTTGGTCTAGTTTTTTGTGTGAATTTAAAACTAGTTTGGAATACTTATTGAGACATCTACATTTTATTTTTTATTGTAGTCTACTTGACTTAATACAACTTGCGACATATATACTTATTTTATTGTAGCGTACTTTACTCTTTCTATTTCAACTTTGGTTCAATTAATGTGCTATAAAAACAATGAATGGAGAAACAATGAATGAAGGCTGCACCACAGACCTAAAATGAACTAGACTGGCAGCGCCTGTTCTAAACACTAGGTGGAAACTGGACGCCATCTTACCCCAGACTAACTCAGCTGTGAGTTGTTTAACAGTATTTTATTTATTTTCGGAGGGATTTTCACATTGCATGCCGATTTTTTATAGGCTACACAGCAATAACAGTTTGCTGTGCGAAGTCTGGAGTAAAGTCTGGGGTAGCCAAAAATGGCGGCCGCAGATTCCGGTACCACGTGACCGACTGCCAGTATAGACCCTTTTCAGTCACGTGACCTTCGTAAATGCGACCACCATTTTGGACATGTAGCGG
Source organism: Neoarius graeffei (assembly GCF_027579695.1). Classification (NCBI taxonomy): domain Eukaryota; kingdom Metazoa; phylum Chordata; class Actinopteri; order Siluriformes; family Ariidae; genus Neoarius; species Neoarius graeffei. The sequence goes on from NC_083591.1 coordinate 37,384,033, forward strand.
ACTTCGGCTCGAATTAGTTTGAATGCGAGGAAGGCGACAAACGGAGAACATACAAGAAAAAGGAGCGAGATGCAGAAAACACCTTCGCTATCCAGCGACGTAGGGCATTTACAGGGCGAGCAGAGGGAGAAATAACAACAGTAACGACACATTAGCAACGCCGTACAGAAATAACAGTTTATGGCACAGACCCTTTCGGTTCTTGCTCATCTAGCTGCTACAATGACTGCTTAGACTGCAACAATAATACCTAACACACATTTAAGTATCCGTCGTAAAGACATGAAACTCATCGAGTGACGAGTGTGTTCATTGATAAGCTAACACAATCTAAAAGTAGACATACCATCACACTGCCCTGGCGCTGTGTACAGTTTACCTTCTATGGTTTGTGCACTCACTATTTGCCATTACTTTCTCCAACCGTTGTTACAGATTACAGGGAACGGCCTGGATTTAAGAGACAAATACATGTTCCTCTTGTTTTGAACACTTATTTGTAGGCAGTGCTTAATTTGTAAAGTGGGAGGTCCCGGAGCACAGCGGATGAGCGGCTCCGGTGCGGAAAAAAGAGGGGGGGAGGGGGGCGCGGCGCTGCGCTTCTGGGCATGTTTTGTAATAACACTGCAAATTAAGTTCATCTGCAGATATTTTGTGGATGTCGTTTCATGAGAGAAATCACCAACAAGACAGATATCAAAATCAGACATTAACACTAAATAAACTTGCATTTTTTTATTTAATTTTTTTTTTTTTTGTTACATAGTCAAAAGAGGTGTCGGATCACCGGATCCAGTGTAAACAGCTGCCGGAGCCAACGCCCGAGGTTCCGGCGCGCGCTCCGGCTTGCTCCCCCTCAAATTAAGCGCTGTTTGTAGGACACTGCCTCTGATCTGTCCTACAGTCTACCAACAGCAAAGGAACACAATGCTAGCTAATGTCGTTAGCTAATAGCTACTACAGAAGAACAAAGAGGTGACAATGGGTTATTTTAGCCTATTTGGTTACACACTCGCCGCCACAGAATGTTAACAGCAATGTAATGCCTTTTCTGGCTAATTTTATTCGTCTTACCTCCAACAAAGTGGTCACTACACAAGCGTTGGTATGCCGCTATCCATTTTCTCCGTCGGTCAGCATCTACCGGGATCTGATAAAATGATAACCCTTGCCTTGTTTGCTGATGGTTACTACATCCAGGTGCACAACAATATAGTGGCATGATGGAAGTCTTGCTGAAAATAAACACTTTCTTTGCTGCCGTTCCTCAATGCTGGCTGTGGTAAACTACTGGTAGTACATGTCCAAAATGGCGGCCGCGTTTGTCGTGACGTCACGTGAAAAGGGTCCATAGTTTACTTTAGGTCTGTGGGCTGCACTAATACAGTGATATGCTCAGTTTTTCATAGCCAAGAGAAACAAGGAGAGAACATACCAAGTCATTAGGGGAAAAAACTGTGTTGTACTGCAGGATAAAAAATGAAATATTGTTTTTTAAGGCCACAAATACAATGGGTCCACAAAACTCAGCATCAATAAATGTTGTCTTTAAACCAGTTTGCAAAAGATAAAATGCAATGGCCAGCTAATCAGCCATTTAATGTGTGGAATCTGAATAGCAGTAGCCTAACAATGGCTGTCATTATCAAGTAATTAGGCTCTTGGCCTACTTATGTGTGTCTGCATTTCACTGAATTTAAAACAACTTAAAACAACTTGAGACATCTGTACTTATTTTATTGTAGCCTACTTTACTCTTTCTATTTCAGCTTTGGTTCAATTAATGTGCTATAAAAACAATGAATGGAGAAACAATGAATGAAGGCTGCACTAATACAGTGATATGCACACAGTTTTTCATAGCCAAGAGAAAAAGGAGAGAGCATACCAAATCATTAGGGGGAAAAAACTGTTGTACTGCGGGATATAATTTGAAATATTATTTTTTAAGGCCACAAATGCAAGGGGTCCACCAAATCCAGCACCAATAATGTTGTCTTTAAACAAGTTTGCAAAAGATAAAATGCAATGGCCAGCTAATCAGCCATTTAATATATGGAATCTTAATAGCAGCCTACCAATGGCTTGCATTATCAGGTAATTAGGCTCTTGCCTACCACACACACAATGAATGGGGAACCCCGTTTGGAATGCAACTTGCAATATCACTGTAAAAAATGTCCGTAGAATTAACAGGGAATTTATGTAAAATCATGACATAAAAAAACTGTAAATACAAAAACAATGAAGCAGTGTGTAATTTACATCAATATACTGTAAAACTCCTCACCAAATACCACTGTTAATTTAACAGTAAGAATATGTTGAATTGATCATATTTTTTTGTAGAATTTACAAATTGTTGTAGTTTAAACACAGACAAACTGTAATACTAAAACAGAATGTGATAGTTAAAATTACATAATTGCCCTGTTAAAAAAAATACAAAAACGGCCACTGTCGTGGCTCAGTCGACTAAGGCGCCATACCGTGAATCTGGGGACCCGGGTTCGATTCTGACCCAAGGTCATTTCCCAGTCTCTCTCTAGCTCATTTCCTGTCTCTACACTGTCCTATTCAATAAAGGTGAAAAAAGCCCCCCCCAAAAAAATATCTGTCTAGTAGATCATTGAAACCAGCATACAAAAATCCCGTTGTTCTTACGGAAAAAAACTGGCAGCTGGAGTCACCAGAAAAAATCCGTAAAATATACAGCAAAACGGTAATTGCTTTTACGGTACAGCTTGTACATTTTACAGTTAAATCCAGCATATAAAACACTGGACTTCTGTTATATTTGCTACTTTAAACTGTAAAATGTACATGCTGTGCTGTAAAAGCAATTACCGTTTTGCTGTATATTTTACGGATTTTTTCTGGTGACTCCAGCTGCCAGTTTTTTTCCGTAAAAACAACGGGATTTTTTTTACAGTGTAATTCACTTTGTATGGTACTATTTGTACTCTTTGTAAGTCAGACCTGCTTTTGTGTATGTCTCCATTTCACTGAATTTAAAACAAATATCATACCTTTTTGTATTTTACTCTATTTGCACTTTGGTCCAATTTAGCCCTACCATAAAAATGAACAGGATAAATTAATGAATAATGTCACACTAGGCTGGCCTAGTGTAAAATATCAAGGAAACAAAAACTGTCAGCACTGGTTCTCAGAACAACCAAAAAACAGCCAAGCATAACGTTGTGTGGTGGTAGCAGTGCAACTACTGGCTAACGTTTCATATGAGTGGTTCCCTAAAAGTTCAAGGAACGTTAGCCTTTGTTTGGTTTTTGCTGTAACCAAAGGGAACATTCTTTAAATGGTAGTTTTTGGTTTGGTTATAACCTAACCTTTAGAGAACCAAATTCTAACGTTCCCTTTACGTCCTCTGTTACTCATCTTGCTTTTGGAAACAATGGACCCGAAGTTTGTATGCATTTTAAAAATATAGGTCTATATATGTAATTGTTGATGCTTTATTTACATTCTTTTTAAATGTAGAAACAAGAGAAACAAACTGTTTCAGACTGTAAACCACGCTGTGTAATATGAAAGAAAACAAAACCTAAGGGCATCTTCGGCGGACATTTAAACATACGCAGCATCATCCCAAAAACTGAACAACTTGAGCATTTGCTGACGGACTCAAACTTGGACTATCTGTGTCTCTCTGAAACATGGCTAACTCCAGCAACTCCCGTAGCTGTATTTAATGTTCCAGGCTATAAGACATTTAGAAAAGATAGGAATAAGGGGAAGGGTGGTGGGGTTTTGATTTATGTAGGGAGAAAATACAATGCAAGCAAATAGACATTCATGTTGAAAATCTTGAGTGTGTAGGGGTTAGTGTCTCACTGTCACCTGAAATGTCTTTCGTTATACTTGCAGTTTATCGACCACCAAATGCTTCAAATGATTTCTTTGACAGCATTTTCTCTGTTCTTAAACAACTTGAAGGGAAAGAAATCCTGCTAATGGGTGACTTTAACCTAAACTGGCTTGATAATGCATGCAGGAAGAAGATAAAGAGCATTGCCAGTGCCTTTCAGCTGACACAAATGATTAGTAAACCCACAAGAATTACGAAATCATCACAAACATTATTAGACTTAGTTTTTACCAATAAACCAGATAGGATTATTAAAACTTATAACTTCTGTCAGATAACAATCTCACACTGACTGCCAGGAAGTTAACTAAGTCAAGGTACAGGAATCTCAACTCTATAAGTCACAACACTATATCCTTCATTCCAAATAAAAATCTAAAATTAGTTGAGCATGATCTAAAGCAGGTACAATGGAATGAAATTATTGGAAGTAAATCATGTGAACATTCATGCAATGACTTGGTAACAACCTATAAAGATATATTACTAAAACACACTAAAACACTGACACAGAAACCAAAATCAAAACAAAATCTCCCCTGGTTTAACAATGACCTCTGGGACCTAATGAAGAAAAGAGATGCCACCTTAAAAACGTTTTTAAAATCAAGGTTGGTTACCGATAATTTAATTTTTAAAAGTTTAAGAAATAAAGTTGTAACACAGCTCAGAAAGGCAAAAGCAAACTTTTTCCTTGACATCATAAGAGATGCAAAAGGAAATAGCAAAAAACTATGGAAACACATTGACAAACTTCTTGGAAAGGAAAATCGCAAGTGTGGTAAATTAGAACTCAAAATAAACAGTAGTATTGTAGATGATAGCTTGGCTGTTGCAACTCATTTTAACGATTATTTTATAAACTCTGTGCAACAGCTAGGTCAGATATTTGGAAAAATAAGCACCTCACAAATACCCATTAGCGCTACATCCTCATTAACCTCATTAACCTTGGCTGTGAGGCGACAGCGCTAACCACTGCACCACCATGCCGCCCAAAATCAGACTCATTAAATCATTTGTTATAACATTATTATGTTTATGGAACGTAAATATGGAATAAAAAAAGATCCTCATCTGCATAAAGCCTGAAATTATAAGTATTTGAAATTAAATGCTGTGCTCCTTCTCCTGATCATAGGATAATTATAGAACTCGGACTGATGGATTTGAAGAAAAAGCATCATTTCCTCGTGTAGCAACGCGGTGAAACAAAGAGCTTCACCGGCCAGGGTTCCGCTTTCCTTTCATTCCTCATATGAATATTAATTATGTCCCCGCCCACCCCACACCAAAAAAGGAAAGATGCGGCCGCTCTTTGGAATGTTTGGGTTTGAATCTCTGGGATCATTTCTTTCCAAAACGCTCATTTGTGGAACTGACAAGCTGCGGATCACACGGAACACTTTTACTCAGCGATTATTACTGCAAACCCACTGGACACAGCTTTGGATTTATTCCTGCACCACCTGCGATTTATTCCTGCGTCCTCAGGATGAGGTTCAGAGGAGAAGACCTGCTGAAGTTCCAGGAGGAAGAGCGGCAGCCAAAATGGAGCGGACTGACCGACCCCCGGAAAGGCGAGTTACCCGGTTTTCTCGGTTTCAACACCGCGTTATTACAACAAAACAAAACAAAAAACCCGGAAACACGATCAGGAATATAGTGAAGAGCGTTAAGAGGGTTTCTGGTCAAAGCGACCTGTTCCTGATTATTTGGCTAATCGGTTTACATTCATGCTAATTAGCCTAAAGTTAGCAGCTTCTCAGAAAAGGTGGATCAGGTTGCTAAGCTAACTAGCTGTCAGCATTAGCACGTTACTGTTTGAGTATTAAAGCTATAACGGATACAAACACTGCAGATAATTTTTTGGTTGTCAAACACAGACAGACGCGCTGAAAAATGTCATTAAATGTGTTAAAGTATAAACCGGAAACGAACAGAAAAGAAAAACAGTGTTTATGTTTTCAGAAATGTTAACCTGGGCAGAAATGAACCATTCGGCTAAAGGTTTAAGATAATCATCATAATAATAATGAGAATAATTTATCTAACCAAGTGTTAATTTGTGTTCTGTAGTTTATTACAAAAGTCCGACAGTTTATTTAAAGTTTATTAAAAGTCAAGAGTTACTCTGAGGAGCGAAGCTAAGATCAGCTAGCTGGCTAGTTAGCATAGTTAATGACACTAAATGACTGTTTTTCAGTGTTCAGGATTTTATTTGTATTTTTATTGGGCTGTAAAACAGTGAGACCCTTCAGAAAATAATCGCCTTGTTAAAACAGATAAAATGCTTTCAATAAGATGAAAAGTGTTGGAGTTTATTATTGAGTTATTCACTGGTGTGGTTCAGCAAACTGCTGTAGAACTAATAGGAAAGAAAAGTGTGAGATAGTTTGCACTTTAGCTCAGAAATTTGTCACTGGAGTCTGTTAAATATTTCTTTCTAATACAGTACTCACAGAAATATGAGTCATAGAGAGCTTTTACAGTGCCAGTCCTTGGCAGACTGTTCTTCACGGCGTGCCAGGTGCTCTCTATGGTGTTTGTCTTTGTCGACAAACTCTACGCTGTGATTGACAGTTTGATGGACATCCCCTTCACTGCTCAGACTGGCATATGCCTTCCAACAGTCACTAATTATGGTTGTGCCTGGTAAGATGAACTCCTTAATAATGGGGATCAACGTTTCTGAGGATCTGTCCTCAACTATCCCAGCAAACACAAAAACGTTTATATAACGTTGTATAAACGTTTGGCTAACGTTTCAGAAACGTTACAAAATAACGTTTATAAAACGAAAATTTGTGGACAATTTTTTCGTTTTATAAACATTTGAAAAAACATTATATAAACGTTTGAAAAACATTCTGGAAACCATCATACAACATTCTGGAAACGTTTCAGAAACGTTTTTTAAAACATTGTATAAACGTTTCTTAAAACCATTTAAAAACAATAGTAAAACGTTTCTTTAATGTTTTAGAAACGTTATTAGAAACATGTTAATACCTCATCTCATCTCATTATCTCTAGCCACTTTATCCTTCTACAGGGTCGCAGGCAAGCTGGAGCCTATCCCAGCTGACTACGGGCGAAAGGCAGGGTACACCCTGGACAAGTCGCCAGGTCATCACAGGGCTGACACATAGACACAGACAACCATTCACACCTACGGTCAATTTAGAGTCACCAGTTAACCTAACCTGCATGTCTTTGGACTGTGGGGGAAACCGGAGCACCTGGAGGAAACCCACGTGGACATGGGGAGAACATGCAAACTCCACACAGAAAGGCCCTCGCCGGCCCCAGGGCTCGAACTCAGGACCTTCTTGCTGTGAGGCGACAGCGCTAACCACTACACCACCGTGCCGCCCATGTTAATACCTGTTAAACTTATAATATAACAACACATTTTTGTTATTGCACTTAAGTTTATTTCATTCCTCTTTGCAAGTTCAACAAAACCGATTTGAGAGCAGAGTTTTTTTACATAGACAATATTCACATTTACATATAAAGCCCTCATGAACAGCAAAAATGATAAAGATACTAGTATTAAAAATTTATCTAAATTTATTAAAGAAGCCTTGCTACTAAGAACCAAAACATTAAAGTTAACGTAATCATAGCAAATGCGCAAAATCAGTTAAAAGTTGAAATAAAAAAGCAAATTAAATCAAATAAGTTGTTTGGCCAAAGCTGCGAGCCTTCGATGAAGGAGATTTTCTAAGATAACTTCTAAGTGGACTCGGCCTTCTCAATCTTGTCCCAACAGCAACACGCTCAAAATGGCGCTACTTCCGGTCCCTGCGCCTGCGCAAAGACGTAGGTCGCGCAGGCGCAGGGAACCAGCGAACAAAATGCCAGGGCCAAAAGGGCGTGTATTTTAGCAAATATAAAACGACGAATGGTCGTCTATCCAAATTATTCAAACCATACTTGATAATTACGAGACTAGAGCCACACATTTAATGATTTATCTATCTATCTAGATCTACATCTAAAAAATATTTAGCTAGATCGAAGGTTTTTTTTTCAACGTTTATTAAACGTTTATACAACCACTTATTTTCCATAAAATTATTCCCATGTTTTTTGATACTTTTTAAAAACATGTCATCATGTAGTGTTTATAATCACACAATTAACTGTAGAAATTTTAATATTATCTGTTTTAGCCAGAAGTCTCCGAATATGTATAACGTTTTATAAACGTTTCATAAACGTTGTGAATGAAACGTTTTAAAGAGAACGTTTATAAAACGTCAATAAAACGTTACTCATTTACTGATTATTTTGATAATTGTAATACAATCATTATGACATCTTAATATCTAAAAATACCAAGAGATGATAAAAAATGTGCCACGGGTCAGCAAATATGACTTTATTAAATTTTCACCAACGTTTCATAAACGTTTAATAAAACCTAACCTTAATGCAACCCAAATGAAACGTTTTATAAACGTTTTGTGTTTGCTAGGATCTTGAAAAAAGATTTCTTGCTGCCCCTCTCAATTCCCCCAAACACCTTCAACTCGTTTTCCCCTGCGATATTTCCTCTTTCCAAATTTCAATTCGTCAGTCTCAACAATCTTTCCCGGGCCACCTAACTTTTTGTTGTCTTTCTCCAACATTTCTACACAGACTTCTCTGGCAAAGTTATGCCAGTCAACTGTTGTGTGCTCACGTCCTAGGCGCAGTTCATGTAAAACTAATTCTGCAGGTTATTTAGACACCCAATAGTAAGTTAGTTTCACAATTTTTTGATAAAGAAAGATGCGATTTAGAAAACCAAGAATAGGGTGACCAGATTTCCCGAGTCTAAAACCGGGACACTTTGCGCGTGACTGTGATACTCGTGCACGCACACACGTTTTGATGTAAACATGCGCCGACTCAAACCATGGCTCAGACAGGTACTTTTATCATTTTGTAGAAGCTCACTTTTATCAACATTTCAGAGATTAATCAAGTATTTTCTTGTTATCTACTTGTACTTCTATCACAATTCAGTTAAAGTAAGAAAATCAGACAACAGATGTGATGATAGGGAATAGGCCAATAGCCTAAATTTCAACTGATTTATTTCACCTTTGTGAAAACGCCAAGAAAATGCATTGCTTGCATATTAACATCATTTTATGCAATTAATTTATTTATTTTTTAAAATAGGCTATGCATTGTAATAGGAACAAGCGCATGAGCCTAATCGTTGTCACCTCCGAACCTTTACCCAAAATGCCTCTGTTTAATCTTAACCAGTGTAGGCTATTAACTATCTTGAAAACGTGAACCCTGAGTTGACAACAGCATCAAACAAGTCAAGACAATCTGTGATACAGATTAAAGACAGATGAAACAGATGAAAGACAACAAAAAATGTTTCAGAAACACAGCCACCCAACCCACCCACCCTAAAGAAGATGCCATTTTATTGCATATATTGACATGATGAGTGAATTTGCTCCAGTAGCGCTTTATTGCCCGAGAGCCTGCTGTGAAACTGCGAGCAAGTATCGTCGAAATTGGCCTGGGTAATAAGCAAGGCTTTGAGAGTAGGCACGGTCATGCGATTCCTCTCGTCAGTCCAGGTGTTGCTCATGAGTGAAAATATTCGCTCAACCGGAGCATTGGTGCCAGGTAGGCACGTGGCAAACTGGCAAAGCTGGCTGACATTGCTGTAAGGAATCTCCCTACTCTTGAAGTGCGCGAATATCTCTGCCCAGCGCTCATCCGTTCAGCGTTATCGTGTAGTAGTTGACAGCCGCTAACGAAAAAACCCCCCGTTATAACGCGTCCTCTACATTGCAACATTTTAAGGTTGACTGCGCACACACGCACATTGATCCTGAATTGCTAGAAGCTTTATTGACATCTCGTTGGCTATATATGATCGCTGTAACTGGGACAGTTTATTAGTGTTTGGTGTAAACCGGGACATTTCAGCGTCCCGACAGACCTTTGTCGGGGGAACACGCAACTCAAAATCGAGACTGTCCCGGTCAAACCGGGACGTCTGGTCACGTTAACCAAGAATCTTGCCGAATTGAAAACTTCTTTCCTCACTCACGATCTGAGCACCTCCAACACAGCCCGTCTTTGCTGAATGATTTATCTGTACGTAGATAAATACTACCTTTTCTGCACACCTGACAAACACCACGTAGATTTCCAAGTAATTATTTCTCCTGCAGCCACTCTCTTAACTGAATTTGATCCTTGCACAACTCGTAAACATCATCATAATTCATTGTTTGCATTGAACAGCTGATTTTACTATCATTTTAAATCAATCTCATTCTTCTTACCTGATAACCAATGAAAATGCCGGACAAATCCTTCAACCAATAGAAATATGCATAACAAAATACCCATCAGCCCCTGCATAGTAACGTGACGACAATGGAATTTCATTCATTAAAATCGTCAACAAAGGGTTAATTTTCTTTGTTCTGCCTCTAATTTATTGCGCTCTATCCAAATTTGGCATTATTTTTCCATTTTGACCTCGTTTTCACCATTTTTTGCCCGTTCGCACGTGCTTTTTATATAATACACAGATTTCACATGACTTTTTGTGTACTTTAGAGCCCACTAAAGTGCAGTAATCCCAAACTGTGTGCAAGTGAGCAGAAATGAGATTATAAACAGTTTTACGACAGGTGAAAGAGTTAAAACATTTCGTAAAACATTTTTAGAAGTTTCCACTGTGTGATAACTAAGTGTAAAAATGTTTTCATGGGTTTATTGAGGGGATCATGGTATTTAATCGGTTTAAAAAACAAACAGGCTTGTGGTGAAAACTGAAGGGAATGTTGATTACAGATTCTCTGTACAGAATTGTCTTTGCACATCTTTATGTATTTTTCACAAAAGGAAAGAAAAAAAGATGAAATTCACGTATTGTTTATTTTTCTGAGTTCACAGTAGCATCACTTGTGTCAGTGTGTCTGGTGTAAAGGATGTTTGGAGTGAGGATTTTCTGCCAAACCAAAGAAACTCTCTGTTATAAAAAGAAAGGTTTCTGATTCATTTGACAAGTCATGCAGATGTGTCTCACTGTCTCTTCATCTCTTTGGACACAGGAAGGACGTATTCTGTCAGTCAGCTCGACCACAGCACAGAGGAGAGAGATGACAAGAATGAAGACCACAGGCCTGAACGGAATGTGCAAGAAGATGGTGATGAGTGTGAGGTAATTCTGAGGACCCCCTCCCCTTCAGGTAACCAGACCCCGTCCCCTTTATGGACCCCTACCAGGACCCCATCCCCATTACGGAACCTGTCCCCTTTTGGGTTCCTGTCCCCCTTATTTGACCAGTCCCCTTTTGGGAACCATACCCAATCCCCGGTGAGGACCCCCTCCGCTTCAGGTAACCAGACCCCATCCCCTTTATGGACCCCTACCAGGACCCCGTCCCCCTTACGGAACCTGTCCCCTTTTGGGTCCCTGTCCCCCTTATTGGACCAGTCCCCTTTTGGGAACCGTACCCAATCCCCGGTGAGGACCCCCTCCCTCTTCAGGGAATCGGACCCCATCACCCTTAAAGAACCAGCCCCCTTTTTGGACCCTGTCCCCACGATTGAACCAGTTCCCTTTTGGGAACTGGACCCCGTCCCTGTTGTGACCCCCTCCCTTTCAGGAAACCAGCCACTGTCCCCTTTATTGAACCTGTCCCCTTTTGGTAACCCGATCCCATCCCAGTTGAAGGAACCAACCCCCATTTGGGCCCCAACCATTTTGAGGGCCCCGACCCCCATTTGGATTCCAACCCTTTTGAGAGCCCCAAACCCCATTAGGATTCCAACTCAATTGAAGAACTCTTCCCCTCTGAGGATTCGGACCCCACTGAGGACCCCGACCCCCAAATGGAATCCTGTCCCTTTGAGTACCCCGACCCCTCTGACCACCCCATCCTCCTTTGGGAACCCGTCCTCTCTGAGGATCCCGTCCCCCTTAGAGATCCCATTCATCTTACGGCATCCGTCCTCTCTGAGCACCCCATCCCCCTTCAGGAATCCGTCCCCTCAGATGACCCCCCCTCCTTTGGGACTCCATTCCCCTTCAGGAACCCGTCCTCTCTGAGCACCCCATCACCTTTCGGGAACCCGTTCCCTTTGAGGACCCCGTTCCACATGTGGATCCCACCCCCTTTGAGTGTGCCAGTACCTTCATTGGGCCTGTCCCCCTATGTGCTGGTTCCTATCAGCAGTGTGAGGAATCCTGTCCGATGCCATGGGATAAGGAGGAGGAGGGATGAAGAAGATAACGATGAAGAAGCCCCTCCTCGTCGAAGGCAACATTTGACTCCTGATTAATAGCTTGAGGAGGCTTCATCAGGAGGCTCATCCCAATCCTAGACTAGAAAGAGAACGATCTTATTATTTACGAGTGAGCTATAACCCTCACGCCTCACATTCATCACCACATATTCATCATTCAATGTGTGGTAAGTATATGTGGTAAGTATTTTTTTCCCGAGACTCTTACATAATCATTAATTTATTAATAATAATAATAATATTAGAATAAAGCAGTTATACCAATTATTTTAAAAACTCAGTCTGTATGTTTATTTGTCTGATTATTGTTAAAAGTATCAGTGTTTAACAGTAGGATAGCGTGCATTTATGACTTGTTTTAGTATAATGAATATTATAAATTAATAGTAATTCAAATTTATACATGGTAGTGATAAAGTAGGGCACAATGTATTGATGTAAATATGTAAGTATGTAAATATGTATATCTTATATTTATAATATTAATAAGTTTTCAACTCCCACACCTCAATGGCAAAGAAACAGAAATAAAAATGGTAGTTTTGATTTCTTTAAAAAACATCTTATATGCATACACATACATATATGCAAAGAAACCTATACGTGCGTCATATTAATATTTTAACACAATTCAGCTTATGTTCTTGGTGTCAGAAGAGCAGCAAGCATGTAAAAACATGCAAGTTGAGATTTATTTAAAGGAGGAAAGGTAAACTGGTGTTACTCAGAGCTGGTACACAGTCAAATCTCCAAGACTACTTTCTCCTTTACTGCCCTCTTGAACATTGAAGGTAAGATCTATTATACATGGAAAAATATCATTCGAATGGAGTTGCTGAATGAATTTTTTTTCTTTCAATATACTTATAAAAATTAATTTCAGTCAGATTTTATAGTTTATATGTCGCTACTGTGTAACAGCCAAACCTTTTTCCATGAGCATTTTTGCAATTAACCAAAAGTGATTTTTAATAAATTAATTTTTTTTTGAATCCCACTTTATGCTCCAGAAAAATGAAGACTCTGGTCCTGACTCTGGTTCTTGCCTTGATGTTGATGAGTGGTGAGTTCACATGGCTTCAGTTTGTTTTAAAACAAAATCTTCATATTTCTATGATAATGCCCATCAGTAACTATCATGTACAGGTACTGTAGAAGATGAGTCAGGAAGCAAGTGCCAGAACAGCTTGGCAAAAAAATCAATAAGTATCATCCTGGATAAACAGGAAACATAAACATGGGGGGGAAAAAAGGCTAGGTTCAAATTAGGACATACAAAGACATAAACTTGAGAATATTACTTGGACCTATAAAGACAAGTGCACGATAAGACTTTGCAAACAAAGGAACAGACGGGCATAAGTAGTGCACATTAGATAACAAATCTGTTGAAATGTAAACAAAAAGCACAGGGAGAGAACTCAAAAATGTGTGCACAAAAAAAGGGGAATTCATAAAAGTAATAACCTCAAAACGACTAAAACATGGTGGTGCAGTGGTTAGTACTGTCATCTCACAGCAAGAAGGTTACAGGTTTGAACCTCCCAGCCGACGGGGGCCTTTCTGTTTGGAGTTTGCATGTTCTCCCAGTGTCTGTGTTGGTTTCCTCCGAGTGCTCCGGTTTCCCCCACAGTCCTAAGACATGCAGATTAGGTAAAATACCCACCCACTGGAGCTGTACAAGCCAGAACATCCTTAGTGCCAGTCCCAAGCCCAGATAGATTGTGGAGGGTTGCGTCAGAAAGAGTATGAGGTGTAAAACCTATGCCAAATCAAATACATGGAACAGATCCTCTGTCGCAACCCCCCAACAGGGCTCGACATTAACTTTTACTCCCACTTGTCCCCAATATTATCACTTGCCCCCTATTTTGCAAGTACTCCATTTTTTTAGGAAAACCATAGAATAGTTGTGAATTATAACATAAAATGAAGCTCACACATTGAGTTGAAGTTTGGTTATTGATTAAGTTTATTATCAAGTTTGGTGATTGGTTACTTTTTACTTGTAACAGACAATAATAGTTTTATCCCAAATAGTTTTTCCTGCCTTAGTCGATTTATTTCCATTTCACATGCATGCAGCTGTTGTAAAGTTCAGTGTGTTTGTGTAGAACACTCTCAGACTGTTGGTTCATTATTCGATAATGAAGAAATCATCAAATAGAAATCTATAACAAAGTTTGTATGAAGAAAACAATAGGGTGCCAAGACTTTTGAACAATACTGTGTTTGAGAATATTTATATATTTTTTTGGTTTGTTTTTTTATATGCCTGATTTGTTTGAAACCAATCTGGGTTTTCTGTGTCGTATAAGGAAGGTGCTTCACCTGTAAGAAAATCAAACACTTTCATAAAGGAGCTAACTCAAATGCAAGCAGAAAAAAAAATAAAACGAGATTCTTAAGCAAACTCTTCCATACTCACTTCCGACCTTCTGTTTTTGTAAAATACATTTTAAATACAATTGTGAATTTCTCTGGAGTTTTCAGGCTGAGCTCCTCTCCTCGTATTCTTTAACCACTCATTTCCCCGTTGTTCTTGAAGCATTTGCTTCTATTTTTTAACATTTTCTTGATAGCGGGGAGACGTAATACCTTTTACCTATTTCTCTGTTTGAACAAGCAAAAACAGTGGAAAAATGAACCATATTGAAGACAGATTAAGCTTTGCTTGCATGAAAGACGGTGTCTGTCTGACCCCAGCTGTAATTATCACTGATGCATGACATCAAGCACAAGGGGTCTGTAAACAGTATATAAAATAACTTGCAAAGCAGTAAATGAAACGGAGACTAAGAAAACAGCCAAGACATATTGGCAGATATAATGAGGGACGCTTGTAGGAATTGAAATAAAAGATCGAAAAGCCTATTTTTTGTGGTGCTAGTTCGTAATATATGCTCATTTCAACTTGCCCGCTGGGGCATGCCGGGGACATATCCCACTTGCCGAAATGCATGTTTCACTTGCCCCAGGCAATCGGGCTGTCATTATCCCCATGGAAAACGCAGTCACTAAGCAAGCTACAAACATGGACTACCAGAACTACACATCCCAGAACACACAGCGCCCTCTGTCACCGGCCTATTGAAGTCAGCTGACAATCATCACACACATCAGTAGTCTCCCAAAAAGCCATGCCAGTTCCACACCTTCATTGCGAAGTACCGTTCTGTGTTCCGACCAGTACGACCAAGCCTTTCCATTGTCTGCCTGCTATCTCGTTATTCTGACCCCTGCTAGTATTTCTCTCTCGTCTTTTGCCTCGCCTACTTTGTGTTGTTTGCATGATCGATCGACCCTCGCCTGGTTACCGATTACGTCTCTCATCACATGATTTGGTATAGTTTGCAGTTTGCTCTTCAATCTCTTTCTGCACATACGTCCATAAGTGCCTGCAACCTGACAGGATACATTGCCGTAACATGGATGTAGCGGAAGGAACTAACCAGACTGCTCTGAACGCTCCGGGGCGATTGTTAGGAGAACATCAGCATATGTTAGCCGACCTCAACACCAGGATGGCCCAACTAACGTCCAAACACGCCCTGAGTCATCTGCTCACTCCCTGCTGCCACTTCTGCCTCCTGAGAAATACACCGGGAATCCGGGTGCATGTAAGGGATTTCTGCTTCAATGTTCCCTGTAGTTTTACTCTGTGCCTCATCTCTCTGTCAAGCAGAAGATCTCTCAGCTGTTGTCCATTCTTTCTGGCAAAGCATTACGATGGGCCAGCGCAGTTTGGAGGATAGGCAGTGAGTACACTAGATCCTATGAGCGATTTCTCTCCACGTTCTCTTGAATTTTTGATCACGAGCCCCAAGGAGTAGATGTCGGCGAGAGTTTGGTCTCCCTTTGCCAAGGGTCAAGAGGTGTAGTGTACTATGCCCTGGAGTTCAGAACAATGGCTGCGGCCAGTGGATGGAACGAACCAGCTCTCTAAGCAGTGTTTTGTCAAGGACTGCGGTCTGAGGTCCTGCGAGAACTGGCATGCCAAGATGAACAGGTTACACTCGATGCGCTGATTGATATGGCCATCCGCATAGAACAGTGTAACACGTATCGAGTGTGGGTGGAGCACAGAGGACGGCAGGACAACGCTTTAAACACACAAAGGGCTTTTATTTCACAACTTTTCAGTTAAATCGCCCGTTTCTAATATGCGGCGTAACGCACAAACACACACACACACTCCGCGTTCTCATCCCGGGTTGCGCTCCCTCTCCTCTCTCTCTGCCTCCTTAAATAGGGAGCGGTTACTGGGAAAACACACACAAACACAGGTTAATTACAGTCAGGTGTCGCGATTCTGCCACTCACCTTCCCCGGCTCCACCCTCCTGTCACAGACTGGCGCTTGACCACGCCCCCGCTGCCACATACCCCCACCGCCCGACTCAGGCTGGGCGCCCGTCCGGCCCGCAGCCGACTCCCCCCCCCCCCTTGACGGGAGAGGAAGACCGCCACGACCATCTGCGCCCCCGGCCTGTGGACCACCTTGAAGTTGAAGGGTTGGAGTGCCAGATACCAATGGGTGATCCGCGCGTTGGCATCCTTCATGCGGTGGAGCCACTGGAGGGGCGCGTGGTCCGAACAGAGGGTGAAAGAGCGCCCCAGCAGGTAGTAACGGAGGGCAAGGACCGCCCACTTGATCGCCAGGCACTCCTTCTCAATTGTACTGTAGCGCCCCCCCCACGCACTGACAGCTTCCGGCTGATGTATAGGACTGGGTGGTCCTCCCCCTCCACCTGCTGGGACAAAACGGCCCCCAGCCCTCTGTCCGACGCATCGGTCTGCAACAAAAAAGGGAGAGAGAAGTCAGGGGAGTGTAAGAGTGGCCCCCCACACAGTGCAGCCTTTACCTCAGAGAAAGCCCGCTGGCACTGCTCCGTCCACTGGACCGGATCTGGCGCCCCCTTTTTAGTGAGGTCAGTCAGCGGGCTGGTGACGTCCAAATAATTAGGTATAAACCTACGATAGTAGCCAGCCAGCCCCAGGAACTGTCTCACCCCCTTTTTGGTCTTGGGCCTCGGGCAGGCCGCAATCGCTGCTGTCTTATTAATTTGGGGACGCACCTGCCCGTTGCCCAAGTGGAAGCCCAGATACCATACTTCCACCCGCCCAATTGCACACTTCTTCGGGTTGGCAGTGAGTCCCGTCCGCCTCAGCGACCTAAGGACGGCCCTCAGGTGTTGTAGGTGCCGCTGCGAATCATTACTATAAATGATGATATCATCTAGGTAAGCGGCCGCATAGGTGGCGTGGGGCCGGAGGACCCGGTCCATCAGCCGCTGAAACATAGCGGGCGCCCCAAACAGCCCAAACGGAAGTGTGACGAACTGGTGTAAGCCGAACGGTGTGGAAAAGGCCGTTTTTTCCCGGGATAATGGAGTCAAGGGGATCTGCCAATATCCCTTCGTCAAATCCAGTGTTGAGTAAAAGCGAGCCGTGCCTAGTTGATCGAGCAGCTCATCAATACGAGGCATTGGGTACGCGTCGAATTTAGACACCGTGTTGACTTTTCTATAGTCCACACAGAACCGGACCGAGCCGTCGGCCTTGGGAACCAAGACCACCGGGCTGCTCCAGTCGCTGTGGGACTCCTCGACGATGCCCATTTCGAGCATGGCCTGAAGTTCTTCCCGAACCACCTTTTTTTTGTGTTCGGGTAATCTATAAGGACGGCTACGTACTACCACCCCTGGGGGCGTCTCTATGTGGTGTTCTATGAGGTTAGTCCGACCGGGCAGGGGCGAGAACACATCCGAAAACTCGGCCTGCAACTGGGCGACCTCCGTGAGTTGGGTCGGGGAGAGGTGGTCTCCACAGGGGACCGGAGAGGTACGTGATGCCAATGACCCTTTTTGGACTTCCGGCCCCAGCTCCGCCTTCTCCGGAACTACCGACACCAACGCCACGGGGACCTCCTCGTTCCAGAGTTTCAGCAGATTGAGGTGGTAGATCTGTAGTGCCCCCTCCCTGTCCGTTCGCCTAACCTCATAGTCGACATCCCCGACTCGCCGTGTGACCTCAAAGGGTCCTTGCCACTTGACGATTAATTTGGAGCTCGATGTGGGCAACAGGATGAGTACCTTATCTCCCGGAGTGAACTCTCTAAGGCGCGTGCCCTTGTTGTACAGGCGGGCTTGCCGTTCCTGGGCCTGCCGCAAATTCTCCTGAGTTAGGTGGGTGAGCGTGTGGAGTTTTGTGCGCAGATCCATAATGTACTGAATTTCGTTTTTGCTCTGTGAAGGTCCCTCCTCCCAATTTTCCCACAGTACATCTAAGATGCCGCGCGGCTTACGCCCATATAATAATTCAAACGGGGAGAACCACGTGGAGGCTTGGGGGACCTCTCGTACTGCAAACAACAAGGGTTCGAGCCACTTATCCCAGTTACGTGCGTCCTCACTTACGAATTTTTTGATAATATTCTTGAGGGTGCGATTGAACCGTTCAACTAGACCGTCCGTCTGTGGGTGATAAACGCTGGTGCGGATCGGCTTAATACCCAGTAGCCCATACAGTTCGCTCAGTGTTCGTGACATAAATGAGGTGCCTTGGTCAGTCAGAATCTCTTTCGGGATTCTAACCCGGGAGATGACGTGGAAGAGGGCCTCCGCAATACTGCGTGCTGAGATATTGCGAAGAGGCACCGCTTCCGGGTATCGCGTTGCATAGTCCACCAGAACCAATATAAAGCGGTACCCTCGTGTTGACCGATCTAATGGCCTGACGAGATCCATCCCAATTCTTTCGAACGGGGTCTCGATTAATGGTAGGGGGCGCAAGGGCGCTTTTGGAATGGCCGCTGGATTTACTAACTGGCATTCACGGCACGCCGTACACCACTTACGGACGTCACCGCGAATCCCCGGCCAATAGAATTGGGCCATTATCCGGGCGAGTGTCTTATCCTGCCCGAGGTGTCCAGCCATGGGATTAAAGTGAGCCGCCTGAAATACCAATTCCCGGCGGCTCTTTGGAATTAACAATTGGGTGACTCGCTCTTTCGTCTGAGTGTCCTGCGTCACTCGGTATAACCTATCCTTCAAAATGGAAAAATAGGGGAAGGACGGGGTGGCGTTCGGCTGGAGCGTCTGTCCATCGATTACTCTCACTTGGTCAAACGCGTGTCGCAGAGTCTCGTCTCGTGATTGTTCCAGTGGGAAATCCGCGA
Organism: Neoarius graeffei; assembly: GCF_027579695.1. NCBI lineage: Eukaryota > Metazoa > Chordata > Actinopteri > Siluriformes > Ariidae > Neoarius > Neoarius graeffei. The sequence continues at coordinate 37,403,393 of NC_083591.1, forward strand.
GGGATTCCCCAATAGAAAGAGGAGGGGCCGGTGGCTCCTCGCTCTGTCGCGGAGATGACGTAGACGGCTCTGCGACCGCAGCTCCAGCCAAAGCGACACCGGGACCTTCCCCTGTTAACCGGCAGGACCCACTCTTTACTAGGCGTGCCATTAAACCCCGAAATCCCGGCCAATCAGTCCCCAAGATCAAAGAGTGGGTAAGGCGAGGATTAACCGCCGCCTTCACTATCGATTTTTCCCCTCTGAAATGTATGTGGACCGACACCAACGGGTAGCTGTGAATATCCCCGTGCACACACAACACCTTCACCCCTTGTGCTCCCCCCAATGCCTCGTCTTGCACCAGGCTTTGGCGGATCGAGGTCTGATTGCAACCCGAATCCACCAACGCCTGATATGTAGCCCCTTGTACACTTACCGGTATGCGATACGCTCCGGCCCGATCGAGGGCAGCCTCTGGTGCGTCGGGGATCCGCACCACCGCCCCCACTTCCATCGCTGCACACTGTTGCTGCAGGTGGCCCGGTTCCCCGCAGCGCCAGCAAACCGGCCCAGGCCTTCCCTCTGCAGCTGTGTTCTGGGGCTCACTCACCTGAGAGGGGGGAGAGACAGACACAGAAGGGAGAAACGGGAGGGCACCACGAGTGCGGCGGGCCGGCTGGGGTGGAGCCAGCCCCCGCCTCCGCGGTGGGGAATGGGGCAAGGACGGGACACGGGAGGAGGGGGGGAGAAAGAGAGAGAGAAGAGGAGAGAGAAGATGATGTCGTCCGCTGTCCTGCCGCTGGAACAGCCGCCAGATGAGCCTCCGCCAGTCCCACGGCCTGATCCAGCGACGCCGGGCAGTGGCACTGGACCCACTCCGCGGTTCCAGCTGGTAAGCGGGCGATGAACTGTTCCAGCGCCACCTGGTCGATGATTCCCTCGGCGTCACGATCTTCGGCCCTCAGCCACCGCCAGCAGGCATCCCGGAGCTGCTGGCCGAACGCGAACGGGCTACCGACTTCCTCCATCCGCAGCGCGCGGAAGCGCTGGCACTGCTGCTCCGGCGTGCGCCCCACGCGCTGGAGGACAGCCCGGCGAAGGTTGGCGTAGGCCAGCCTGCGGTCGGCGGGGAGCTGTAGTGCGGCCAGCTGCGCTTCTCCCGTCAGGAGGGGGAGGAGGCGCGCCGCGCGCTGCTCCATCGGCCACCCCGAGGCTTCGGCGACCTGCTCGAATAATGTGATGAAAGCCTCGGGGTCGTCCTGCGGGCCCATCTTGGTCAAGGTGAGGGGAGACGGGCCCGCGGCCGGGGCGCTGGTGGACCCTGCCGACGCGAGGAGACGCCGGAACGCCTCTTGATCTTTCTGCTGGGCCAGCACCAGGGCTTCGAAGCGGCGCTCCTGCTCCTTTCGGAGCGTGACAAGTGCCTGGTGCTGTCTCTGCTGAGCCGTGGCGAGGGCGTGGACCAAGTCCGCGAACGGGGAGGATTCCATGGGGCTGCTGCGTTGGTGCTCCACCTTAATCCCGGGTTTCGGCACCACTGTAACGCGTATCGAGTGTGGGTGGAGCACAGAGGACGGCAGGACAACGCTTTAAACACACATAGGGCTTTTATTTCACAACTTTTCAGTTAAATCGCCCGTTTCTAATATGCGGCGTAACGCACAAACACATACACACACTCCGCGTTCTCATCCCGGGTTGCGCTCCCTCTCCTCTCTCTCTGCCTCCTTAAAGGCGTCGTGCGGTAATTTCAGCAATCAGGCTATATCATGTGTCAAAATGTCGGGTTTGGTGGGTTATTCAAGCCCCTCGGTTTCCCGCGATCTCAGTGTCACGATGCGCCCGCTACAAGCATTTAAAGTTGACGCGCACAGCCAAATTTAGGCAGCCAGCCGTTAACTAGGTCAACTTATGTGTGACGTCATACCAGTAACCTCCCTTGGGTGATGCTGGCCTGTCCCAATGTTTTCTCTATAGCGTGCGTTTACCAGAGTTGTTTACATTGCGGATTTTGTGGATTTATTCAGTTTGTGGATAGTTTTGAACACTCAAAACACTATGAAATGATGTATTAACATTCTGTGATACAAAATGCCTAATCAGTGTATTGTGTTTGGCTGTAACAACGAACACTGAACACTATTTGTGACTGTTGTTATCAATGGATCTGATTTCAAGGTCATGGCTAGGTATTGATAGAAAAAAATATATTTTTTTAAAAACACATTGTGGCAGCGGGGGCGTGGTCAAGCGCCGGTCTGTGACAGGAGGGCGGAGCCAGGGAAGGTGAGTGGCAGAATCATTACACCTGACGGTAATTAACCTGTGTTTTGTGTGTTTTCCCAGTAACCGTGCCCTATTTAAGGAGGCAGAGGGAGAGCAGAGAAGAGCTCATCTCGGGACAAGAACACAGTGTGTGTTTCGCTATCAGATTAAAACTGGCGGTTATACTGAAAAGTCTGGCAATAAAAAGCCTATTTGCATCTGAAGCGTTGTCCTGCCGTCCTCTGTGCTCCACCCACACTTCAGAGAGCTCTACAGTGGTGCCAAAACCCGGGACAAGGTGGAGCACCAACCTCGCAGCCCCATGGAATCCTCCCCGTTCGCGGACCTGGTCCACGCCCTCGCCACGGCTCAGCAAAGCCAGCACCAGGCACTCGTCACGCTCCGAAAGGAGCAAGAGCGGCGCTTCGAAGCCCTGGTGCTGGCCCAGCAGGAAGATCGCGAGGCGTTCCGGCATCTCCTCACGTTGGCGGGGTCCACCAGCGCCCCGGCCGCGGGCCCGTCTCCCCTCACCGTGACCAAGATGGGCCCGCAGGACGACCCCGAGGCGTTTCTCACATTGTTCGAGCAGGTCGCCGAAGCCTCGGGGTGGCTGATGGAGCAGCGCGCGGCGCGCCTCCTCCCCCTCCTGACGGGAGAGGCGCAGCTGGCCGCGCTATAACTCCCCGCCAGCTGGCCTACGCGGACCTTCGCCAGGCCGTCCTCCAGCGCGTGGGGCGCACGCCAGAACAACAGCGCCAGCGCTTCCGCGCGCTGGAGGACGGCCCGGCGAAGGTCCGCGTAGGCCAGCCGGCGGTCGGCGGGAAGTTATAGCGCGGCCAGCTGCGCCTCTCCCGTCAGGAGGGGGAGGAGGCGCGCCGCTCCATCGGCCACCCCGAGGCTTCGGCGACCTGCTCGAACAATGTGAGAAATGCCTCGGGGTCGTCCTGCGGGCCCATCTTGGTCACAGTGAGGGGAGACGGGCCCGCGGCCAGGGCGCTGGTGGACCCCGCTGACGCGAGGAGATGCCGGAACGCCTCGCGATCTTCCTGCTGGGCTAGCACCAGGGCTTCGAAGCGCCGCTCTTGCTCCTTTCGGAGCGTGACGAGCACCTGGTGCTGGCTTTGCTGAGCCGTGGCGAGGGCGTGGACCAGGTCCGCGAACGGGGAGGATTCCATGGGGCTGTGAGGTTGGTGCTCCACCTTGTCCCGGGTTTTGGCACCACTGTAGAGCTCTCTGAAGTGTGGGTGGAGCACAGAGGACGGCAGGACAATGCTTCAGATGCAAATAGGCTTTTTATTGCCAGACTTTTCAGTATAACCGCCAGTTTTAATCTGATGGCGAAACACACACACTGTGTTCTTGTCCCGGGATGAGCTCTTCTCTGCTCTCCCTCTGCCTCCTTAAATAGGGCACGGTTACTGGGAAAACACACAAAACACAGGTTAATTACCGTCAGGTGTAATGATTCTGCCACTCACCTTCACTGGCTCCGCCCTCCTGTCACAGACCGGCGCTTGACCACGCCCCCGCTGCCACACACGTTTTAAGTGTTTCTATGTATCAATCATTAATTGTACAAAATGATTTTCATACATTTACGTATTTGTCATATCTTTCTTTGTCACATGAAGTGTTGTCTTGATAACACATGTGGCACATAATTTTAGCAAATGGATGACAGAAGATTAATTGAAAGATTTATGCCACAGAGCTGCCTTTAACTAATAATTATCACTTATTACTGACGATTGTACGTTTACTAAACAATACAATACAAAGCTCAATACTCCCAGCCTATAACATACTGAATATCAAGTTAAAATCAACCGCAATAAAAGGAAAATTATGAAAACTGGAATATCAAGGGGTCTACTGTATCAGAAGGCCCACTGCATTTCGCGAGATCGCAAGCTGTCAAGTTGCTAGAATTCAATCTTTCTAGCTATACTTTCACCCCCTACAGCTATCAGTATTACACATAATCATAGATTAATCACACAGCATTCTAATTCAAGTGAAAATGGTCTTTAAAAATACACACAAGTAGTGATTTAGTCAGAGAAACCAACCAAAACAAGTCTTCAAGTCGCCGGTCTTCATTCTCGTCTTCGTTTCTGTCGTCGTCAGAACTGTCCTCATTTTCTTCTGAAGATGAGTGCTCAGGTTCAAATCTGTAAGGCTGGATACCACCAGGACATTCAGCTGTCAAAATCTCTAATTGTGGGCCATTTTCTTCTTCTGTATCGGTAAAATCAAAGCTAATTTCCTCAGCATCACTCCTATTTTCTGGTGTGTCCGTCATTGCAACTGCACCGAGTGGTTACTGGTATGACGTCACGCAGCTGTTCCATTGACCGAGAGGGGGCGCTGCGAACGCGGAAAATTTCAAGTGATGGGCATGATCAAATAAGGACCGATTACAACCGCGGGAAGCTTTTGAAAAATCGACGGTCAATTTATTTCGAATCTCGAAAGCATTCTGGTGCAGAATAATGCGACTTTTATCGCCACTGCGTGACGCCTTTAAATAGGGAGCGGTTACTGGGAAAACACACACAAACACAGGTTAATTACAGTCAGGTGTCGCGAGTCTGCCACTCACCTTCCCCAGCTCCACCCTCCTGTCACAGACCGGCGCTTGACCACGCCCCCGCTGCCACAAAGAGCTTCTGACTCATCGACCCTCGTTTGAGGAGAACAGCCTTTTCAATCGCACAACCGATGAACCCATGCCCACGGATATCACCCGCACCAAGTTAAAGCACTCAGAGCGTGAATGTCGCCGTAAGGAGGGCTTATGTTTTTATTGTGGAGATTCAGAACATCTGATTTGTGACTGTCCCATCCGGCCATGCTGTGCTAGCCCAGCTGAAGTACCAGCTCGCATGGTGAGTCCGGTAAGAAAGTTTAATTCGAAATCTTTCGAAGTTCCAGTGCTACTAAAATTCGCTTCCTCCGCACACATCTTGTCTGCCTTGATAGACTCGGGGGCAGAGGGCAACTTCATCAGTCTCTGGGCCACTCAGAAGCTCAACCTGCCCACTACACCGTTACAAAGCTCAGCATCTGTGCCATTGATGGAGGACCCATCGGAGACGGCATAGTCTTCACACACACTGCTCCAGTCCAACTTCAGGTGGGAGCCTTATGTTCTGAACTCATCTCACTGTATGGCACTCACACTGTCAACCATGACATCATTCTTGGGTACCCCTGACTGCAACTCCATGATCCACTCATCTCGTGGCGGAACGAGGAGATCCTTCAATGGTCAGACACCTGTTTTCAGCATTGTCTCTCTGCCACAGTTACAGATCTCATCCACTTCGGTGGATGACTCCATGGAACATGTTACTGAGCACTACTCAGATCTCAAAGAGGTCTTCAGCAAGGGAAAGGCCTGTGGTTTACCACCTCACAGACCCTACAACTGTGCCATAGACCTGCTGCCAGGGATGTTGCCTCCTAGACGCAGAATCTACCCATTGTCTCAGAAGGAGCATGTTGCCATGGAGGAATACATTCAAGAGGCCCTCAAACAAGGATACATCTGTCCCTCAAGATCTCCCGCTTCTGCTGGGTTCTTTTTCATGAAGAAACGAGGATGAGGGCTTCATCCGTGCATTGACTATAGAGGACTCAATCAGGTATCGGTTAAGTATCTGTATCCCCTGCCCCTGGGGTGTAAGGGGTGTCCATGCGCCTTGCAGTACAGCCAGTGCTGTGAGGGTCTGCTAGCCTAGTTTATACCGGGCGAAGAGTGAAATCAAGTAGCCTGCCGATGAAACGTAGGGCATCCCAGCCAACCTCACCTCCTAGTGGTACACCCTGGAAACTAGTTCCTCGCGGATCTAGGCCAACGAGGCAGTGGCTCGGAGAAGGAAAACTCTAGAAAAAACCTACTGCGATGGGCTAACAACCCACCCAGTTCAATTAATTGTTACCGAAGCACGGACAACTGAAACCAAATGCTGGAGAGCGGTTGTCCGTGGCCTATGCTCCGCAGGGAGCCAAGGGCCTAAGTAAGTAAGTAAGTAATCCCCTGCCCCTGGTCCCTGCTGTTCTTGAACAACTTTGCTGTGCCAAGCTCTTTAGCAAGCTTGACCTACGAAGTGCCTGCAGTCTGATCCGGATCAGGGAGGAAGATGAGTGGAAGACTGCATTCAGCACCACTACTGGTCACTTCGAGTACAGGGTCATGCCATGTGGCCTGGCTTCAGCGCCCAGTGTGTTCCAGTGGCTCATAAACAACATTCTTAGGGACTTGCTGGGCAGATTCGTTATTGCTTACATCAACAATATCCTCATTTATTCTCCAGATGAGGAGAGCCACATTCACCACATGCGCACGGTCCTGCAGTGTCTGCTCGACAACCACCTGTACGTCAAGGCAGAGAAATGTGAGTTCCATCAACAACACATCTCGTTCTTGGGCTACATCATCAGCGCTGAGGGCATTAGCATGGACTCCAACAAGGTCTCTGTGGTTACTGAAAGGCCAGTTCCCACCTCCGTCAAGGACCTGCAATGTTTCCTTGCGTTTGTCTACCGTTGTTTCATCAGGAACTTCAGTTCCATTGCATCTCCACTCACCACCTTGCTAAAGAAGGGCCCCAAGAAGATCAGCTGGAACCCAGCAGCTGAGGAGGCCTTCAACAAGCTCAAGAAAGCCTTTGTCTCTGCTCCGATTCTACAGCATCCGGATCCCACCAAAACTTTCAGAGTAGAAGTAGTTGCATCCGACACTGGAGTAGGTGGTATCCCCTCCCAACATTTCGGTGAGAAGAACAAGCTCCACTCCGTAGCATACTTCTCAAAGAAGCTCACTTCCGCAGAAAGGAATTTTGATGTGGGAAACCGAAAACTGTTAGCCATCAAGTTGCCACTGGAGGAGTGGAGACACTGGCTGGAGGGAGCAACACATCCATTCACGATTCTCACTGATCACAAGACACTTGAGTACCTAAAGAAAGCTAAGAGGTTGAACCCCCACCAAGCAAGATGGGTACTATTTTTTACCAGATTTCATTTCACAAGAGCATTTCGTCCAGGTTCCAAGAACACCAAAGCTGATGCCCTGTCTTGCAACTTTAGCCCTGTACAGCCTGATTCTTCAGACCACCGCATTATACGCGCCAAGTGTTTCGTCCAGTCTATCACCTAGGCTCTAGCTCAAGAGATCAGAGGAGCACAGCCCAGATCCACACCTGAGGAGCTTCCACCTGGCCTTCTTTATGTACCAAGGTCACTCCGAGGGCGCCTTATCACCTGGGCTCACATGTCCCCAGCGACTGGACATCCACGTAGTCAAACAACCTACCGGATGCTGAAAAACAAGTACTGGTGGGAGAACATGCTGATGGAAATCACCCGGTTCATCACATCATGCTCAGAGTGTGCACAGGCCAAGGTTCCCAGGACACCGCCAGCAGGAAAGCTGTGTCCTCTTTCCACACCACAATAACCCTGGTTGCATCTTGCTATGGACTTCATCACAGATCTCCCACCATCTCAAGGTAACACCACCATCCTGGTAATCATCGACAGGTTCTCCAAGTCACTTAAGCTTATTCCTCTACCAGGCCTTCCCACAGCATCTCAAATGGCAGAACTCATGTTTCACAATATCTTCAGGTACTTTGGCATCCCAGAAGACATCGTCAGCGACCAGGGTCCACAGTTTACGTCATGCTTCTGGTCGTGCTTCATGGGACGCCTGGGAGTATCAGTCAGCCTCACATCCAGTTATCACCCGCAGTCTACTGGTCAAGTTGAAAGAGCCCATCAGGAAGTAGGCTGCTTCCTGAGAATCTTCTGTAGGTGTAACCAGGGGAACTGAGCGCAGTTCCTCCCCTGGGTCGAGTATGCACAAAACTCCCTAAACATTCAGCAACACAGTCAACACCTTTTCAATGCATACTTGGCTACGAACAGTCCCTGTTCCCCTGGGATGACACCCCAGCCCAGGTACAATCAGTAGAGGACTGGTTCAAGTGCAGCCAAGAAGTATGGGAGGAGGTACACCAAAGCTTAGAATCTGTTAGTGCCAAGTACAAGGAGTGCACAGACAAGCGCAGTGGCCCGAACCTGGATTTTTTCCCAGGTGACAGGTCTCCACAAAACATCTGCGTGTACCCAACACACGTAAGAAGCTTCAACCATGCTACATCGGACTGTTCAATGTCATCAAACGCATCAACAAAGTCTCATATAGACTGGAACTCCCCACACACAGCTGAATGTCCCCCACGTTTCATGTCTCATGCCTGAAACCTGCCATCCCAGGTCTTTTGTCGTCCAACCCACCGACACAGGAACACCCAGCTCTGGAACTGGAAGGAGAACCCATCTCCCAGGTAAACAAGATACTGGACTCGAGACGCAGAAGAGGGTGTAGTGAGTACCTGATAGACTGGGAGGGTTATGGTCTGGAGAAACAGACCTGGGTCGAAGCCAAGGACATCCTGGACTCTCTGCTCAAACAAGAATTCCACGCTCAGCATCCAGACAAGCCTGCACCTAGAGGGAGAGGTCATCCCAGAAAGAATAGAGTGGGTGGGGTGGGGTGGGGGAGTTCTGTCAGTATCCCCATGGAAAAAGCAGTCACTAACCAAACTACAAACATGGACTCCCAGAACGACACATCCCAGAACACACAGCGCTCTCTGTCACTGGCCTATTGAACTCAGCTGACAATCATCACACACATTGGTAGTCTTCCCATATAACCACGCCAGTTCCACCAGTTCTGTGTTCCGACCAGTACTACCGAGCCTTTCCATTGTCTGCCTGCTATCTTGTTATTCTGACCCCTGCTAGTATTTCTCTCTCGTCTTTTGCCTCACCTACTTTGTGTTGTTTGCATGATTGATCGACCCTCGCCTGGTTACTGACTACGTTTCTCGTCACACAATTTGGCTTTGGTTGCAGTCTGCTTCTTAATCTCTCGATGCACATACATCCGTAAGTGCCTGTAACCTGACACGGGCAGTGCTCAACGTCGAGCCCTGCATAATGAACGGGAGCAGCCGAAAGAGGAAGAAGAAAAAGAAGTTGTGTGCATAATATAAAATATACAGAAACCTCAAGCACAAAGACCCAGTCGTCTCCTTCCACTGTGGTATAAAAGTAAAAATATTAATCCAGTCTAAAAGACATATAAAGTTAGAATACATTTAGTCACAAATAAAAGTTTGAACACACCTGCTAATTTAATGGTTCTTTTATTTATTTTTAGAAATTAAAAGTTATGTCACGTCTTAAAGTAATGATGGATATCATTTCTCTTTACTTAGTTGAGCGGTTCTTGACATAATATGGATTATTACAGTTGTGGAATAGGGCTATTTACTGTATTTTTATTATTTGCTATTTACTGTTTGATCTTAAATGCATTAAGAAGGCAAGAAACTGATCCACTATAACTTTTGACAAGGCACACCTGTTAATTGAAAAGTTTTCCAGGTGACAACCTGATGAAGCTGGTTAAGATAATGCCAATAGTGTGGAAAGCATCATCAAGATAAATGGTGGCTACTTTGAAGAATCTAAAATATGAAACATATTTCGTTTTTTAACACTTTTTTGTTTGCTGCATAATTCCATATGCGTTCCATAGGTTATTTCATAGTTTTGATGTCTTCAGTATTGTTCTACAATGTCGAAAATACAAAATACAGAAAAACCTCTGAATGAGTAGAGTAGAGGTGTCCAAACTTTGGACTAGTACTGTATTTCAACAGTCATACTGACCTTGAATATGAGCAAAGGAAAGATACCAGTCAGGGCATCTACTTAATCATATTCGCATAGTCACAGTTGGCCGTCCTATTTCAAAAAGATGCAATGGCAGACTTGATGATGCTTGACTGGTGTTGCTGTTATGGCGAAAGGAGAATACAACAGATATTAAAATGATCAAAAACAGTCCAGGAAGCTGATTTACAATTGAATGAATGAATGAATTTCCACTTTGGTTACAGGTTCTGCTCTGAAATGCCGCCATTGTGTTCCACGTCGCGTTGGCAGTTATATTACCACCGTTGAAACCTACGGTGATAAGGAAGATGACTGTGTCGCTGCTCACTTCACCTTGGACCCCTGTATGTCTCTTTTTGTGTTTCTTTATGATCATTGCACCCTTGAGATTGTTAATATAACATAACAGCACTGCAGATCTTAAATGTAAAACTCAATTTAACAATCTCTGTAGTACACTGTTAAGAAAACATTGCACATTCAGGATAAGCGCTTTGGCTTTTCTCTACTCATGCACCCCGAACCTCACACACACACACACACACACACACACACACACACACACACACACACACACGACTCACATTGATCACGTTAATAATAACCCCCTAGCTCCCAAAACACCTCCCACTGCACATCCTCACTAAATCATGCCCACATCTGCTACAACTGAAAGCATGCCAATTACCATATATCTATTGATGATGTTTGACTGGTGCTGCTGTTATGCTGAAAGGAGAATACAACAGATATTAAAATGATCAAAAACAGTCCATTAGGCTGATTTAAAAATGAATGAATGAATTTCCACTTTGGTTACAGGTTCTGCTCTGAAATGCCGTCGTTGTTTTCCACGTCGCGTTGGCAGCTGTATTACCACCGTCGAAACCTACGGCTATAAGGAAGATGCCTGTGTCTCTGCTCACTTCACCTTGGACCCCGGTATGTCTCTTTTTGTGCTTCTTTATGATCATTGCACTCCTGAGATTGTTAATATAACATAACAGCTATGCGGATCTTAAATATAAAACACAATTTAACAATCTCTGTAGTACACTGTTTAGAAAACATTGCACATTCAGGATAAGAGCTTTGGCTTTTCTCTACACATGCACCCCCAACCTCACAAACACACACACACGACTCACATGTACAACCCCGATTCCAAAAAAGTTGGGACAAAGTACAAATTGTAAATAAAAACGGAATGCAATAATTTACAAATCTCAAAAACTGATATTGTATTCACAATAGAACATAGACAACATATCAAATGTCGAAAGTGAGACATTTTGAAATTTCATGCCAAATATTGGCTCATTTGAAATTTCATGACAGCAACACATCTCAAAAAAGTTGGGACAGGGGCAATAAGAGGCTGGAAAAGTTAAAGGTACAAAAAAGGAACAGCTGGAGGACCAAATTGCAACTCATTAGGTCAATTAGCAATAGGTCATTAACATGACTGGGTATAAAAAGAGCATCTTGGAGTGGCAGCGGCTCTCAGAAGTAAAGATGGGAAGAGGATCACCAATCCCCCTAATTCTGCGCCGACAAATAGTGGAGCAATATCAGAAAGGAGTTCGACAGTGTAAAATTGCAAAGAGTTTGAACATATCATCATCTACAGTGCATAATATCATCAAGAGATTCAGAGAATCTTGAAGAATCTCTGTGCGTAAGGGTCAAGGCCGAAAAACCATACTGGGTGCCCGTGATCTTCGGGCTCTTAGATGGCACTGCATCACATACAGGCATGCTTCTGTATTGGAAATCACAAAATGGGCTCAGGAATATTTCCAGAGAACATTATCTGTGAACACAATTCACCGTGCCATCCGCTGTTGCCAGCTAAAACTCGATAGTTCAAAGAAGAAGCCGTATCTAAACATGATCCAGAAGCGCAGGCATCTTCTCTGGGCCAAGGCTCATTTAAAATGGACTGTGGCAAAGTGGAAAACTGTTCTGTGGTCAGACGAATCAAAATTTGAAGTTCTTTATGGAAATCAGGGACGCCGTGTCATTCGGACTAAAGAGGAGAAGGACGACCCAAGTTGTTATCAGCGCTCAGTTCAGAAGCCTGCATCTCTGATGGTATGGGGTTGCATTAATGCGTGTGGCATGGGCAGCTTACACATCTGGAAAGACACCATCAATGCTGAAAGGTATATCCAGGTTCTAGAGCAACATATGCTCCCATCCAGACGACATCTCTTTCAGGGAAGACCTTGCATTTTCCAACATGACAATGCCAAACTACATACTGCATCAATTACAGCATCATGGCTGCATAGAAGAAGGGTCCGGGTACTGAACTGGCCAGCCTGCAGTCCAGATCTTTCATCCATAGAAAACATTTGGCGCATCATAAAACGGAAGATACGACAAAAAAGACCTAAGACAGTTGAGCAACTAGAATCCTACATTAGACAAGAATGGGTTAACATTCCTATCCCTAAACTTGAGCAACTTGTCTCCTCAGTCCCCAGACGTTTACAGACTGTTGTAAAGAGAAAAGGGGATGTCTCACAGTGGTAAACATGGCCTTGTCCCAACTTTTTTGAGATGTGTTGTTGTCATGAAATTTAAAATCACCTAATTTTTCTCTTTAAATGATACATTTTCTCAGTTTAAACATTTGATATATCATCTATGTTCTATTCTGAATAAAATATGGAATTTTGAAACTTCCACATCATTGCATTCCGTTTTTATTTACAATTTGTACTTTGTTCCAACTTTTTTGGAATAGGTGTTGTATCATGTTAATAATAACCTCCTAGTTCCCAAAACACCTGCCACTGCACATCCTCACTAAACCACGCCCACACCTGCTACAACTGAAAGCATGCTAATTATATCACATTCACATGGACTTGTACTGACTGCTAAATGTTCTTTCTCTCCTTAGATACCTAGTTCAGGAGATGCACTTATTTGGCAGATTGCTTGATTCTCCAGACCAGTCCTCACTTTAAAGCCCGATGCTGTCAGAGGGACTTCTTCAATTAGGACACTGCTGGCCCATGAACATGCTTAATCTAAAACTTGATCTGTTCACTATTCCTGTTGTTTTCTGTCCGTTTTACTTTTCAATTATATATTCAGCAACATCAGCAGGATCTTCGGTTCTTTATTTGGGTTTGTTTTCACTTAAACAAAGCCTAAAAAACCTGTACTTAAAAAATGCATTTTAAATAGTCTTTCCTGCAGCAAGTTTGACATTTTAATTTACTTCGGTCAGGATTTACAAGGTGGTGGAGCAGGAAGACAAAAGCAACCTGACTATATTACATACAGTATTTCTAGAGTTACTATATTAACTGAATCAATTTTGATGTTCTTCTACATTGGACTGAGCACTCTTCATGGCATGAAATTAATTTACATGTGCTCAGCCATCAGCTGCTTTACAAGCATGAAAATATTATGAAAGAAGAAAACACAACATGGGCATGCTATATTTGGAAAATAATCAATTATCGGTGGAGTAATGTGCGTCAACGCTAACCTGAGTTTCTGCAGATGATTTCCCAATAACGTCACATCTCTTTCACTCATTACTCGGGTTTTATAGTTTCTGTTTCATAATCTAGACAGTGTTATACTTTGAATATACTTTTATATAATATAAAATGACACTTGTATTGGGAAAATATTCATCATAACATCAATGCTAACACTTGTGTTAAACCATAGCCTCATTTATCCAAGTATGTTTGTATAACCGTTTAATCTGTTGACTAGTAGCGTGTGTTTTTTGTAAAGATAATATAGTATATGACAAAAAAAATGCCTTTGTTCTCCTCTCTGCTAAACTAGTTTATCCTTGCATACTAGATGAGGAGACGGCTCTGTGTGGTACCAACACACACACATTACCATATGGGGTCTCTCCCTAAATACCTTCGTGGGCTCTCCCGAAATACCTTCGGGCTGAGTAGAGCGCACCAGTCTTCTGCATGCATAGAGAATACTCACAATAAATTTCCTTTATTCTGATTCTCGTTCGGACTCAGGCCTCATTATTTTCCCACCACACACTGTAAATATGATGCCAGAGACGTGGATTTTTCTTTGTAAGTAATGTGTAGTAAATCTTTCCCTGTAGTAAATTGCGGCCACTGTCACCCTGAAATGAAATGAATGGGGCTATGAATGTTTCACTGAACACTCTTGAACAGATCTTTTTGTTGTCATAACCCAATTGTGAGCCGCAATTCTCAAAAAAAAAATAAAGGCATAGGTAAGAACAAAGAGAATAGTGTAATATAAATGATGGGAAATCTTGCACCACAAAATAAACAAGCAAACATAAATAATATGGGAGAGAAATCAGGTATAAGTTATATCATGGATAACCAAGTCCCATGTGCATAATCCTCACTAGAGTCACTTGATACACCATAGTAGAGTTTGCACTATATTTTGGGGCATGGCTGTGAGGATTTCTGTTTAGTCAGCCACAAGAGCATGAGTACAGTTTGGCACTGACATTGGATGAGGACACCTGGGGTGCAGTCGTGTTCCAATTCATCCCAAAGGTCTTCAGTGGGGTTGAGGTCAGGGCTCTTTGCAGGACACTTGAGTTCTTCTTCTCCAACCTTAACACGCCATGTCTTCATGGAGCTTGATTTGTGCAACAGATGAAACAAGTTTGAGCCTCATAGTTCCACTGAAGGGAAATAGTAAAGCTCCTGCAAACAAAGCCATTCTATAAAGTTGTGTGCTTCCAACATTGTGGCAACAGTTTGGGGAAGTCCAGTGTAGAAGGGTATCATGGAGACACTGGACTCAAAATCTCAGAATGCAATGCAGCTCTTCGAAGCAGTTGTGCAGACTGAGTTAGAGCAGAGACTCGACTAGTTAGCGATCTGTGACATGGTGAGCAAGATGGCATTGGCGTTGGTATTAGAATGAAAGGTGAAACTTTGCAAGATGATCTACAATGTGTTTGAGCAGAAGGAACAACTGAGGAGCTGTGAGAGCTGGACCGACAAAAGGACTAAAGTGCCATCGCCGCATCTCTCTTTCTCTCTCTCTCTCTCTCTCTCTCTCTTCCCCTCGGTTCAGGTATTCATTTGAAAGCAATTATAAAAAGTGTTAAAACTGAAATGCTGGAGCTTATTTTAATTCATTTACTAGATTTATTATTCTCAGGAAAATAGTATTAATAGAGACATTATTAACACAACACTCACACCTGTTGGATATACTTTGAACTGCACTCGATATATTCGAGAAAGTGAAAATGATAAATAATTATAAAATATGAATCTTGTTTCTAGGCATAGTTCTCTTGCAGCATGTTTAGGTATGCTGTTTTTTTTTTTAAATTGACTCGTAACTGTTTCCCCCCCTTTTTCCAGGAAAAGACATATTATGCCCTGGATAAAGCTGAGGTATTCTGTTTACTGCTTCTGTCAGACATGTAATCCTGATGTGCCAATATACTTTTAATTAATAAATCATTTCATCTTTACATTTTTCAGGAATATTATGAGACCATAGAGTCTGGTATTAATATATCTGTACAGACTGTGAGAGGTGAGAAGCTTTAATCAGTGCACAAAGAAATATTTTCGAAAGACAGTATATTTACTACATGCAATATTTTCACAGTGTGTTTTGGTTTATTGTTTCAGACACTTATGCGTTTCTGATTAATCCTCCGTCTGAGTTCTACCCAAGTGTGAGTGCTGTAGGGTTTTCTGCAATCCTCAGACTTTCCCCTCCCAAAGGTAGGTGTGAAACTGATTTATACTTTGATCATTATTATTTTTTATTTATAGTTAGTGATTATTTCCTGTATCAGTGAAATGAAATGTGGTGCTGTTTGTTTTTTCTCTTCCCCATTGGATTGATGACTCTGAGCTCCTCCATGTTCTACCCATAGCATGCTGTCTCTCTGGCCAAGGCAAGTCTGACATGAGAAAACCTTCAGGACCGAGAACTTTACACTTTTTGGGTCTCTTGGTAACATAAAAAAGAGACTAGTGAGGGAGTGTGTGTTTATATCTGCTTTGTAACATAAGTAATAACAGGAACTAGCTTGTTTCATGGATGTCCCAGAACATTAAATGTAGCTATAAATTGAGAAAACACATGACACATTGGTCTTTAATAAATAAAGCTTTCTTTAATCCTTACTCAATTTCTTCTTCTTTTTTAGGTTGCCAAAGGCGCAATATCCACCATATCTCTTCAAGGGGGAAACATTTTCATCTAGCAACCTTAAGTGTTCTTTAGTTTGTTCTTCTCAGGGGATCCCTAAAGCAGAGATCTTCAGATGTATCCCTACAGTGTGAGCTTTTGTTAAAAAACAACAACAACTGGAGCCATGCTTAGAAAGCTAGAACATCGATCATCCAGAGAACCTTGTTGAATGATTGTTTGAATTTGATCTCTTTTTTAATGTTTAATGATTTTGAGGAGGCCAAAGACCAGATATCCAGTTTGGGTTCACAGCTACATGTGCGTTTGGAGGACATGTGGAAGGGAAAATCACGTGGGAAGAAGGTGAGTACAGAGAACATGAAGTTCTGCAATGTTTCCATCAGAGTCTCAGACTAATCCTGATTTATTAGAAATATGATAGCCATCTTTCTGTTAACCATCCATCATCATCATCATCATCATCATCATCATCATCATAATTTTGTATGAAATTGTTCTTTATGTCAGATTTGTATAGTCTCTTTTCCTCTTTCTCTATCCAGAAATGAAGAGTCACAGGTCAAAGACAGATGAAAGACTAAGGAAGGGAAAGTTGCTCTAAAGCTGAAAGAGACTTCACTCTGCTTAGCTCATTCCATTCAGTTTTATACTGGTGTGTGGATCTGGGACAGTGCATATTTGATCTATGAATCAGTACAAAAGTTCTCTTCTCGTGTTTAAACACTACTATTGTCTGTCTGTATTAGGTCTCAGCATTAAATCATAATTTAGTTGATGGAGCGAAGCAGTTGAAGGACAGTTCCCCCATTTCCCCCGATGAAGCCATCAGTACAGGATGTTTTTCTATCTGACGCTTAAAGAAGTTGATTTGAATTAAAATGTCTAAAAGGGAAAAATGTGAATTAATATGACAGATCTTTAGGCAGATAACTAGAAAAGGGATCATGAATTCAATTCCATTACAAGTGTTTACATTTTTGCTAAACCTTTATTAGTTTCTTAAAATTGCATTTCATATACACTATGTTCCTATCTATCTATCTATCTATCTATCTATCTATCTATCTATCTATCTATCTATCTATCTATCTATCTATCTATCTATCTATCTATCTAGTGGTAAAAAAGTGGTGAAACAACATATTGTGAGACCAAGGTGGAATGACTATGTACATGAAGTTCATATGGAGGCAAAAGATGCTTCTAGAAGATGGGCTTTAGCAGGCAAACCTAGGTATGGCCCAGTCTGTGGGCACAAGGTACGGACTAATGCTAGATTCAAATATGCTGTGCGTTGAGCGGACTGAGCAGACTGGCGAATTCTATGGCGAAAAAGTTACGAACTAATAATGTATATGAGTTCTGGAAGGAGGTGAAGGTGGAAAATAACAGTAAAATGCCACTGCCTGTTAGTATTGATGGCATTACTGAACCTGAAAACATTGCAGAGCTATGGAGGAGACACTATGAGAACATTTTTAATTGTGTGAAGAGTGATGTGTTTAACTTAGATGAAATACCACACAGTGATGGTGTAGTCATCTGGCCAGATGAAGTATGTTATGTTATTGAGAAACTTAAAATGAACGAAGCCTGTGGGCAGGATAAGATAACAGCTGAACATCTGAAATACGCTAGTCAAAGTGTTTCAGTGTTACTTGCTCTATGCTTTTCTGGGTTAATGAAGCATGGCATACTTCCTGGATCAATGTTATCTGTCTTGTTGGTACCTGTAGTTAAAAATAAGACTGGTAAATTAACTAGTATAGATAACTATAGACCTATTGCACTAGCAAGTATACTATCCAAGGTATTAGAAGGGATCCTTATGGATAGGCTTACAGAATATATAGTATCAACACAATCAGTTTGGCTTTAAGAGTAAGCATGGAACTGATTTGTGTATTTACGCACTTAAAGGACATGGGACATGAAACATAAATGCACGCTATATCAGTTTCTTTCCATTAAAAATATGAATTAATTGCATCAACAAATACAAAATCATCTATTAAATTCAGCAAAATCGTTATATTCGTGATGATTATATGGCATTTCTGCTCGAGCTCCGATATGCATATTTTACAACCGGAAGAGCCGCTGTCACGTGATCATACGTCACAAAAACTTTTGGGCACAGCACAAGCGGGTAGATGAATGGAGAAGTGAATGACAAGAAAATTGTTTTTATAGTCTTTAACGTACATTGAACATCATGGTGTATTGTGCTGCTTATGGTTGCAATAATTCCAATGGGAAATGCCCTGGAGTAAGTTTTTTTGCATTCCCCAAGGACCCGAAGCTGAGGAAAGTGTGGGCTCACTACTGCCATAGAAAAAACTTTGCACCTACTGTTTCCCACAAACTGTGTTCGGACCATTTCACTGAGGATTCTTTCAACATTAATACTCAGGTACTGAGCAATATTAATTGCCAAGCCAAATTTAAGAGGCCGTATAGCCGGGTTCATGGAGGCAGTGATAGCGCCATAATATACAGGGCCTAACATTCCTACAACTGTAGAGACAGTCAAGAAATCCTGTAACATTAATGGACATTTAAATAGGAACAGTCCACCGTACTTCCATAATGAAATATGCTCTTATCTGAATTGAGACGAGCTGCTCCGTACCTCTCCGAACTTTGCGCGACCTCCCAGTCAGTCAGACGCGCTGTCACTCCTGTTAGCAATGTAGCTAGGCTCAGCATGGCCAATGGTATTTTTTGGGGCTGTAGTTAGATGCGACCAAACTCTTCCGCGTTTTTCCTGTTTACATAGGTTTATATGACCAGTGACATGAAACAAGTTCAGTTACACAAATTGAAACGTGGCGATTTTCTATGCTATGGAAAGTCCGCACTATAATGACAGGCGTACTAACACCTTCTGTGCGCTTCGACAGCACATTGATACCTTCACTCGGAGTTGTACCATTATTTTTTAGACATGGCGGACGGACCAGGGCATTCGCCCGCCTGGCCGTGCCCGACGAGGAGCGCTCTCGGCAGGCTTGGGAGGCAGACGGCAGCCCCTTCTGGAAGTGTGGTTTTACCACGGGCCTCATGCGGAAAAATGCCGAGGTGCATTCGCTAAGCGACTGAAAGCCAAAGTAAGGATTAGTATTATAATTTTGGGTGTATCAATTATTGATTATCATAATTCTGACTCGTTTCGCCATTTTGAATGTTTTCATCTCGGACTCTGGAAGCATTGTATCTCAATCAATCTCGAAAAATATCAGCAAAAAAACCCTAGCTTGCAACGGACTTTAGCTAGATCTATGATGAACTTTCAATGTATGATACAAAAATCATACTTCTTTCAACAGATCATTAGCCTTTGAGCAGAATTGTTTTTAACTTACCAGGATGTGTTATCGAGCCGACCGCTTTCAGTTTCATGGCGATTGAATGAACTCTCACTCTCAGAATCATCTGACCCATCAGAGTAAAGACAAGATCCATGTTCATGTGAATTTCCAGCTATCGGTTCGAATTGATAGGGTCTAATTTCACATCTCTGTGAAACATCGGGAATGTCACTGTCGATGGTGTCCATTTCGGTAACCTGTTTACATTAGATACCCAAGCGCTGGCTCCTTGGAAAGTTTTTGTGACGTCACGGGTCACGTGACCACCTAGCTAATTAACGAATCATTGTTTTACGCTGATGTATAAAAAAGTTGAATAATGTGATGATTTTCACATTTTTGACGCCCTGCAGTGATTTAGATGGCATTTCTTATGTCCTTTATACATAATTATACCCAGAAAAAAATCCATGTCCCATGTCCTTTAAAGAAATTGTCTATAGGTACAGATCACGTAGTAGCACAGTCTTCATGTGTTTCCTGGATGCGTCAAAAGCCTTTGACCGTATCAATCATGGGAAACTGTTTGTCAAAATGCATGAGCGAAGTGTTCCCTCTTACCTAATTAGGATACTGCAGTTTTGGTATTCTCATCAAACTATGCAAGTTAGTCGGGGGGGTGAGTATGTCCACACCCTTCTATGTCTCTAATGGAGTGCGGCAGGGCAGAATTCTGTCTCCACTATTATTCAATCTGTACATGGATAACTTATCTATGGAGCTAAAGGAGTGTAGAACTGGCTGTATGGTGGGGGATAACCTCATTAATCATATGCTTTACACTGATGATTTGGTGATATTGTCTCCCTCCAGTGCTGGCCTGCAGCAGCTTCGAAGAATATGCTGTCAGTATGGCATAATGTATGATATTAAATTTAACTCATCGAAGAGTGTGGTACTGATTGTTAGAACCGAGGATATGAAGCTTGTTTCTCCCTCTTTCTCATTGGCAGGTGAACCACTTGTGGTTGTAAAGAAAGTTAAATATCTGGGACATGTGATAAGAGATGACCTCAGTGATGATGATGATGATGATGTGCAGCGTCAGTGTGGTAAACTGTATGGGCAGGCCAATATGCTGGCTCGCAAATTACACGTGTACTACTGATGTAAAAATATCGCTTTTCAAAACATACTGTACTCCACTGTATACTGCCCACTTGTGGTGCAATTATAGTAATGCAAAAATGAAAAAAAACTTCAAGTTGCATATAATGATGCTTTGAGAATTTTGCTTAAAATTCCCTTGTGGGAAATTGTGAGAGTGATGCAGTGCGCGGAGCAGTCACAGTTGCAGGAGCTGAGCTGTACTGTGTGGATGTGTGACTTGCCATGAAGCGACAAGCCTGTGTCTCTCTGAGAGGGAGCAGCCCCTCCCTCCTGTGTGTGTGTGTGAGAGAGAGCGAGCAGCCCCTCCCCCACCCGCGTGCTGAGCACAGAGACACAGAAAGGGCAGTTTTTTCTCAGAGTGCTCCCTCCAAACAACGGGGATTTACATGAAAACGGAAGGAGATATTCACAAAATTCTTTCACATTGAGTGCCACAAGGCTTTCCTGAACACATAGATGTAATTTTTTTGTCTGTAGTGTAAAAAATGAGGACAATTTATTGACGAAACAAAACATGGGTCAGTTTAGGAGCACTGAGAAAAACCGCGGCTTTGACGATCCCAAAATCGTGTTGTCTGAGATCGCGATTTTCGGTCGAAAACGATAGATCGTTCAGCCCTAGCGCCCGCTAGAGTGCAGTAGTCCCAAACTGTGTGCAAGTGAGCAGAAATTAGATTATAAACAGTTTTACGACAGGTGAAAGAGTTAAAACATTTCGTAAAACATTTTTAGAAGTTTCCACTGTGTGATAACTAAGTGTAAAAATGTTTTCATGGGTTTATTGAGGGGATCATGGTATTTAATCGGTTTAAAAAACAAACAGGCTTGTGGTGAAAACTGAAGGGAATATTGATTACAGATTCTCTGTACAGAATTGTTTTTGCACATCTTTATGTATTTTTCACAAAAGTAAAGAAAAAAAGATGAAATTCCTGTATTGTTTATTTTCTGAGTTCACAGTAGCATCACTTGTGTCAGTGTGTCTGGTGTAAAGGATGTTTGGAGTGAGGATTTCCTGCTAAACCAAAGAAACTCTCTGTTATAAAAGGAAAGGTTTCTGATTCATTTGACAAGACATGCAGATGTGTCTCACTGTCTCTTCATCTCTTTGGACACAGGAAGGACGTATTCTGTCAGTCAGCTTGACCACAGCACAGAGGAGAGAGATGACAAGAATGAAGACCACAGGCCTGAACGGAATGTGCAAGAAGATGGTGATGAGTGTGAGGTAATTCTGAGGACCCCCTCCCCTTCAGGTAACCAGACCCTGTCCCCTTTATGGACCCCTACAAGGACCCAATCCCCGTTACGGAACCTGTCCCCTTTTGGGTTCCTGTCCCCCTTATTTGACCAGTCCCCTTTTGGGAACCATACCCAATTCCCGGTGAGGACCCCCTCCCCTTCAGGTAACCAGACCCCATCCCCTTTATGGACCCCTACCAGGACCCCGTCCCCGTTACGGAACCTGTCCCCTTTTGGGTCCCTGTCCCCCTTATTGGACCAGTCCCCTTTTGGGAACCATACCCAATCCCCAGTGAGGACCCCCTCCCCTTCAGGTAACCAGACCCCCTCCCCTTTATGGACCCCTACCAGGACCCCATCCCCCTTATGGAACCTGTCCCCTTTTGGGTCCCTGTCCCCCTTATTGGACCAGTCCCCTTTTGGGAACCATACCCAATCCCCGGTGAGGACCACATCCCTCTTCAGGGAACCAGACCCCATCCTCTTTATGGACCCCAACAAGGACTCCATCACCCTTCAAGAACCGGCCCCCTTTTTGGACCTTGTCCCCATGATTGAACCAGTTCCCTTTTGGGAACTGGACCCCGTCCCTGTTGTGACCCCCTCCCTTTCAGGAAACCAGACACTGTCCCCTTTATTGAACCTGTCCCCTTTTGGTAACCCGACCCCATCCCAGTTGAAGGATCCGACCCCCATTTGGGCCTCAACCATTTTGAGGGCCCCGACCCCCATTTGGATTCCAACCGTTTTGAGAACCCCGAACCCCATTAGGATTCCAACTCAATTGAAGAACTCTTCCCCTCTGAGGATTCGGACCCCACTGAGGACCCCGACCCCCAAATGGAATCCTGTCCCTTTGAGTACCCCGACCCCTCTGACCACCCCATCCCCCTTCGGGAACCCGTCCTCTCTGAGGATCCCATCCCCCTTAGAGATCCCGTTCATCTTACGGCACCCGTCCTCTCTGAGCACCCCATCCCCCTCCAGGAATCCGTTCCCTCAGATGACCCCCTCCTCCTTTGGGACTCCATTCCCCTTCAGGAACCCGTCCTCTCTGAGCACCCCATCACCTTTCGGGAACCCGTTCCCTTTGAGGACCCCGTTCCACATGTGGATCCCACCCCCTTTGAGTGTGCCAGTACCTTCATTGGGCCTGTCCCCCTATGTGCTGGTTCCTATCAGCAGGATGAGGAATCCTGTCCAATGCCCTGGGATAAGGAGGAGGAGGGATGAAGAAGATAACGATGAAGAAGCCCCTCCTCGTCGAAGGCAACATTTGACTCCTGATTAATAGCTTGAGGAGGCTTCATCAGGAGGCCCATCCCAATCCTAGACTAGAATGAGAACGATCTTATATTATTTATGAGTGAGCTATAACCCTCACGCCTCACATTCATCACCACATATTCATCATTCAATGTGTGGTAAGTATATGTGGTAAGTATTTTTTCCCCGAGACTCGTATATAATCATTAATTTAATAATAATAATAATAATAATAATAATAATTATTATTATTATTATTTTAGAATAAAGCAGTTATAGCAATTATTTAAAAAAATCAGTCTGTATGTTTATTTGTCTGATTATTGTTAAAAGTATCAGTGTTTAACAATAGGATATCGTGCATTTATGACTTTAGTATAATGAATATTATAAATTAATATTAATTCAAATTTATACATGGTAGTGATAAAGTAGGGCACAATGTATTGATGTCAATATGTATGTATGTAAATATGTATAACTTATGTTTCTAATATTAATAAGTTTTTAACTCCCACACCTCAATGGCAAAGAAAAATGGTAGTATTGATTTCTTTAAAAAACATCTTATATGCGCACACATACACAAAGAAACCTATACGTGCGTCATATGAATATTTTAATACAATTCAGCTTATGTTCTTGGTGTCAGAAGAGCAGCAAGCATGTAAAAACATGTAAGTTGCATATGAGATTTATTGAAAGGAGGAAAGGTAAACTGGTGTTACTCAGAGCTGGTACACAGTCAAATCTCCGAGACTACTTTCTCATTTACTGCCCTCTTGAACATTGAAGGTAAGATCTATTATACATGGAAAAATATCATTCGAATGGAGTTACTGAATGAATTTTTTTCTTTCAATATACTTATAAAAATTCATTTCAGTCAGATTTTATAGTTTATATGTCGCTACTGTGTAACAGCCAAACCTTTTTCCATGAGCATTTTTGCAATTAACCAAAAGTGATTTTTAATAAATTAATTTTTTTTGAATCCCACTTTATGCTCCAGAAAAATGAAGACTCTGGTAGGCCGTAAGGTGAACCCCGAAAAGTCTTTCAGAAACAAGATTCCGTTCCGACGTCTCCGAACTACATAATATCCAATTCTTAAAAATGGACATATTATGAAATGATGTCATCAAAAAGTTCTCACCTTGTAATGCTGTCAATTTTTCGCACGAAGGCTTGAAAAAGTGAACTAATGTCATCGGCACGGAATGATATTTTGGCACCGCGGAATAAGATTTCGCTACAGAACAGGTTCCACGGTTGCTGATGTATCCCATAAACACCCGTGACGTAGCCCCATTTCGTAAACAAGAGACCAACATGGCAGCCGCCACAGCCTCGTCTAGCAGCAGTGGAGGAGAGGAAAGTTTGGAAATAACGGCAAAAAGGAGAAAACTTCTTGCACGTAAGCAGTGCTATATGCATATAGCTTCTGTGAAGCACGGAGTGACCCAGGAATTTACCTTCAAACGGTGGAATACATACCGGGACAGTATCCGACAGTGGCTGCAGTTGAGCGGTGAGAACAGGAGAGTAGCCAAAAACTACAAACACTTTAGATTTAGAGTTTGACAAGATACCCGAGGATGCTGCCTTCCACCCTGCATGTTACCACAGGTTTACGGACAAACTTGCTATTGAACGAGCGGGAAAGCGTATGGTGCGCGAGAAAGAAGGGGGAGATGAAACTCAAGACGCCGCAAGACCCCCCGAAGCTGCCCCCCCCCTCCGAAGCTGGCCCCTCAACATCGGGCAGCACTAAGAGTCTTAGATCCAGGTCAGCACTGCCTATGTCCAGCTCAGGTCCCGTCCTTCCTGCCCTGTGCATTATATGTAAAAAAAAAACCCTCAAATTCGTCTTAAAGGGAGGCAAACGACAAAGGGAAGCTCTTTCAAAAGCTGAGACCTTAACAGCAGGTAAGCAAACCCCCCCCCCCCACACACACACACACAAAGGGTCACAATCACTGATCAACCCACCAACCCCCCTGCCCCCACACACACAAAGGGTCACTATCACTGATGACTATCTACAGTGCTGTCTCCCTCTGCAAGTGTGTTTGCATGCATGGATGTTATGTTTCAATGTTTGTATGCATGTAACATATGTGTGCCTTTATGTGAATATGCTACTGGCAAACTTAAATTCCTATGTGGTAATATGCATGTCTTTCTGTCTGGCAAGGCAAGTTGCAGACTGCTGCTGAGACTAAAGATGACCACAGTATTCTGGTACACATTAAGGACAAAGACTGTGTGGCTCTGGAGGTGCAGTACCACAAGAGCTGCTACCAGCAGTACACCAGATTTCTGAATGAGCCTGCTAGACAAGAGAAGGACAAGTAAGCCATGTACTAACTTCTCATACATGACCATAGAATGCTACTTGCTACTGTTCAATGTGTAGACAATTAGTCACAGCACTGTGTGTGTGTGTGTGTGTGTGTGTGTGTGTGTGTGTCTTCCCCCCCCCCCTCTTTCTCTGTCACTGACACCTAGGTCATTGCCTGGATGCTGACCCCTGCCTTTTTGCACCGTGCCACAGGACTTTTATATATTTATATATCTCATCTCATCTCATTCATCTCATTATCTCTAGCCGCTTTATCCTTCTACAGGGTCGCAGGCAAGCTGGAGCCTATCCCAGCTGACTACGGGCGAAAGGCGGGGTACACCCTGGACAAGTCGCCAGGTCATCACAGGGCTGACACATAGACACAGACAACCATTCACACTCACATTCACACCTACGGTCAATTTAGAGTCACCAGTTAACCTAACCTGCATGTCTTTGGACTGTGGGGGAAACCGGAGCACCCGGAGGAAACCCACGCGGACACGGGGAGAACATGCAAACTCCACACAGAAAGGCCCTCGCCGGCCCCGGGGCTCGAACCCAGGACCTTCTTGCTGTGAGGCGACAGCGCTAACCACTACACCACCGTGCCGCCCATATTTATATATATATATAAAAAAAAAATCTCCTTCTCACCCCCGGGGGGTGGGGGTGGGGGGGTGGTATCCATGTCATCCTCAAGCTCGGGTCCTCTACCAGAGGCCTGGGAGTTTGAGGGTTCTGCGCAGTATCTTCGATGTTCCTAGGACTGCGCTCTTCTGGACTGAGGCTTCAGATGTTGTTCCTGGGATTTGCTGGAGCCACTCTCCCAGTTTGGGGGTTACTGCCCCAAGTGCCCCCACTACCACGGGGACCACGCAACCCTTGACCTTCCACATCTGTTCCAGCTGCTCTTTCAACCCTTGATACTTCTCAAGTTTCTCATGTTCCTTCTTCCTGATGTTGGCGTCAGCTGGGATCGCCACATCTATCACCACCATCCTCTTCTGCTCTTTGTCCATCACCACTATGTCCGGTTGGTTAGCCAGGATCTGTTTGTCAGTCTGGAAGCTGAAGTCCCACAGAACCTTGGCCCTGTTGTTCTCAGCCACCTTCTGTGGTATGGCCCATTGGGACTTGGGTACTTCTATTCCATACTGGTTGCAGATGTTCCTGTATACTATCCCAGCCACTTGGTTGTGCCTCTCCATGTACGCTGATCCAGCTAGCATCTTACACCCTGCTACTATGTGCTGGACTGTTTCAGGGGCTTCTTTGCACAGTCTGCATCTTGGGTCTGATCTACTCTGGTAGATCCTGGCCTCTATGGCTCTTGTGCTTATGGCCTGTTCTTGTGCTGCCATGATTAGTGCCTCTGTGCTGTCTGTCAGTCCTGCATTATCCAGCCACTGGTAGGATTTCTTGATATCAGCCACTTCCTCTATCTGACGGTGGTACATACCATGTAGGGGTTTGTCTCTCCAGGTTGTCTGTTCCTCCTCCTCCTCTGCACTCTCATCAGGGTTCTGCTGCCTGAGACATTCACTTAGCAGTTCATCCTTTGGGGCCATCTTTCTGATGTATTCTCGGATTTTCGATGTTTCATCCTGGACCGTGGTCTTGATGCTCACTAGCCCTCGGCCTCCCTCTTTCCGCTTAGTGTATAGTCTCAGGGCGCTGGACTTGGGGTGGAACCCTCCATGCATGGTGAGGAGCTTTCTAGTCTTGATATCTGTGGCTTCTATCTCCTCCTTTGGCCAGTTTATGATGCCAGCAGGGTATCTGATGACTGGTAGTGCATACATGTTGATGGCTCGGACCTTGTTCTTACCATTCAGCTGACTTTTCAGGACCTGCCTTACTCTCTGGAGGTATTTGGCTGTGGTTGACTTCCTTGTGGCTTCTTCATGGTTTCCATTAGCCTGTGGGATGCCAAGGTACTTGTAGCTGTCTTGGATATCACCTATGTTGCCCTCTGGTAGGTCAATCCCCTCAGTCCGGATCATCTTGCCTCTCTTTGAGACCATCCGGCCACACTTGTCCAATCCGAATGACATCCCTATGTCATCGCTGTAGATCCGGGTGGTGTGGATCAGCGAGTCTATTTCTCGCTCGTTCCTGGCATACAGCTTGATGTCATCCATGTAGAGCAGGTGGCTGATTGTTGCCCCACTACGGAATCGGTACCCGTAGCCGCTCTTCGTGATGATCTGACTGAGGGGGTTCAGGCCTATGCAGAACAGCAGTGGTGATAGCGCATCTCCTTGGTATATGCCGCACTTGATGTTGACTTGGGCAATGGGTTTTGAGTTGGCCTCTAGGGTTGTCTTCCACATTTCCATTGAGTTCTGGATGAAGGTACTTAGGTTCCTGTTGATCTTATACAGTTCCAGACATTCCAGTATCCATGTGTGTGGCATTGAGTCGTAGGCTTTCTTGTAGTCAATCCAGGCAGTGCACAGGTTGGTCTGTCTCTTCTTACAGTCTCGGGCGACTGTTCTATCAACCAGTAGCTGGTGCTTGGCTCCTCTGGTGTTACTGCCAATCCCTTTCTGTGCCTCGCTCATGTATTGAGCCACATGCTTACTCATTTTTGCTGCAATGATGCCTGACAGGGCCTTCCATGTTGTGCAGAGACAGGTAATTGGCCGGTAGTTGGATGGGATGGGTCCCTTCTGGGGGTCCTTCATGATTAGGACTGTCCTGCCTTGGGTTAGCCATTCTGGGTGGGTTCCATCCCTCAGCAGCTGGTTCATCTGTGCTGCTAGGCGTTCATGGAGTGCAGTTAGCTTCTTCAGCCAGTACGTATGGATCATATCGGGGCCTGGTGCTGTCCAGCTCTTCATCTTTGACACTCTTTCTTGGATGTCTGCCATTGAGATGGTTACTGGTTCTTGTTCTGGGAGGTTGCTGTGGTCAGCTCTTAGGTCCACTAACCATTGGGCATCGGTGTTGTGTGATGCCGTTCTTTCCCATATTTCTTTCCAGTATTTTTCCACCTCAGCTCTTGGTGGGTCTGACCGGTTGTTGCTCCCCTGCCACTGAGAGTACACCTTGGCTGGTTCAGTGGAGAACAGCTTGTTTATTCTCCTGGCCTCTCCCTCCTTGGTGTATCTCTTCAACCAGGTGGCCAGAGCTGTTAGTCGCTGTTTGGCAGTTTCGAGTGTCTCTGGTATGGAGAGTGAGTTGTACTTCCTGGGTGCCCCTTTATTCACCATGTTCCCTTTCTGTAGTTCAGCTAGCTGGCTAACTTCTCTTATCTTGGCCTCTAATCGTCTCTTCCATGGTGGATACTGTTTGTTATGTCCCAAGCCCACCTTGTGTCCAAGCATCTCCAAGCTGTACTGTGTATCAGCTTGTTGGTCTCAGTGATGGTTCTTGTGGAGATTGTGGAGATCCTCAGATCAGCATTCACATCTACTAGTAGATCTTCTGAAGGTACTTGGCAACTCAGCTTCGGTATTCGTCGGGGGCTCCAGGTTTCCAGTTGGGTCACGATCTTCCTTCTCAGGTCAGCAGCTCTTGTGTTGAGGCTGTTAGGTGTTGGGGCTTGGTACCCAATCTCTGGTTGTGGGGATGATGACATCTCCCCGCTGACCTGTCTTCCTGGCTCCCCCTTGCATCGTTGTTGTGATAGTAGATTTCGATTACGGATGTTGGAACACTGGGCTAATAGCTGTTTCTTTGTTAGCCTTGATTGTGGGTTTCGAAGTATCCAATGGTCCCACATTCGCTGCATGTATCCCCTCTCTCTGGGACTGCTTGTATAGTAGCATTCCAGCAACTCCGTATTTTCTGTCCTCGTCCATCGATGTCTTGTTCCAGTAGCCCATTTCTCATCAGTTTGCCCTGGTTCCCTAGCAACTGACGCAGACCTTGTTGACCCAGGAGACATCTGAGCCGGTATGACTCTATCAGTTATGTCTTCACTCATTCCTGAGGTAGGCCGATATATCATGAGGGGTCTTGCCTAAGGACCCTTACTGGATGATGTTTTGCCCCGACCGGGATTCGAACCCCAATCTCCTGCGTCATAGTCAGTGAGCATTACCACTGTACTATCCAGCTGTGTGTGTGTGTGTGTGTGTGTGTGTATATATTTTTGTGTGTGTGTGTATATATAAATTTGCATTTGTAATGTGTATATATCACTGTTTTGTTGTTTACATTTTCTATTAAAGTTTGCAATTTGCCACATAGTTCTGTTGTGTGATGTATGATGACTCAGTCTTGCATCTTCTTTGTTGCCGCTGCTGCAGGTGCATAGTGCTGCCTAGTGCGTTTACCTACCTCTACTGTGCCGCTGCATAGGTAGTGAATACTTGAATCCCTGCCATTGTGCCTCTGAACTGAGCAATAGAACTGCAATATTATATATATAGGTTGTATTATTATTATTGTGTATTATTATTCCTATGGACTCTTCTCCTTCCTGCACAATTTCTTAAATCTTGATCTGAAATCACACGCATTGCCTATATATTATATATGCCATTTTATGGCTAATCCATGGCGAACTGTCCACAATGACAAGTCAATACTCTATTCCATTACTGCCTGTGTAACATTGTAGGTCTGTTTTTCAAGCAAATTGTTTTATGGTTGATCAGTACTTTATAGTTAATAACCTAAGAGAATGAATACATGAATGGTCCTAGTCATAGACCATTACACCATATTTTGTACTATAATAATGGTGATAATAAAATTTATTTTTATTCTAATAATAATATAAATGGGCGGCACGGTGGTGTAGTGGTTAGCGCTGTCGCCTCACAGCAAGAAGGTCCTGGGTTCGAGCCCCGTGGCCGGCGAGGGCCTTTCTGTGTGGAGTTTGCATGTTCTCCCCGTGTCTGCGTGGGTTTCCTCCGGGTGCTCCGGTTTCCCCCACAGTCCAAAGACATGCAGGTTAGGTTAACTGGTGACTCTAAATTGACCGTAGGTGTGAATGGTTGTCTGTGTCAGCCCTGTGATGACCTGGCGACTTGTCCAGGGTGTACCCCGCCTTTCGCCCGTAGTCAGCTGGGATAGGCTCCAGCTTGCCTGCGACCCTGTAGAAGGATAAAGCGGCTAGAGATAATGAGATGAGATGAGATAATATAAACACTTCAATATACCACATATATGCAATATTGTCTTAGTGATGTATTTAAAGCACTATTTAGGACTTAGAAGACCTTTCACCCACTTTCGAGGGTGTTTTGGAGACTTTTTCTACTAATGTGACTGTAATTACGCAAGCTGTCAGCTGATCTGTGGTCAAAAATCGGCAACGCGATTGGTCCAGACCGGTCACGTGATGTCCCGCCACGTCATTTTTAGAGGAAAATACTTCGCCACGCGATCGCTCGGTGCGAGGAATTGACAGGATTATAAGGTGAGAACTTTTTTCGCCACACTTTCTAGTACTCGTTCTTAGTTTTAAAATAAATATTTCGTAGTTCGGAGACGTCGGAGCGAGATGAAACGAAAACGGGGTTCACCTTACGGCCTATTTGTGACTCCGCTCTTTTCTTGATGAGATAAGCCAGATACTTTCCAGGTTTGTCCCCATGTTCATACATCCTTTGTCTAATAAATCGAATTTTGATCTCTTCATCTTGTGTTAGAAGATTATCTAAGGTTATTTTTTATTGCATTTATTTCTGCCATAATAGCAGGGGATGGGGATGCTACATAAGCCTCTTCTTTAGTTTTGAGTTCCACCATTAACTTATTTTGCTTCTCCCTTTTTTGTTTTCTTTTACTGGCTGAAAAAGCAATAATTAACCCTCTAGCAAACACTTTAGTAGTTTCCCAAAGTAAAGCTGAGTTATCTGTGGACTGGTACTTTTTGACTACTACTAATTAGTAGTCAAAAAATACCCAAATTCCGTAGTGAAGTAATCAAGAAATGTTTGATCCTTCAAAATAGATGTATTCAGTCTCCAGCATCTCACCCTACTATTCACTCCTTTAATGGAGAGATCCAAAACCACTTTAGCATGATCAGAAATCAAGATGTTGCCAATAGAGCAGGACAAAGCTCTGTGCAAAGAGAGCCTTGATAGAAAAAAGTAATCAATTCTAGTATGACAGCCATGGGGAGCAGAAAAAAAAAGTATATGCTTTATCAGTAGTATGAAGAGCTCTCCAAACATCTACATATCCAAGTTCCTCACAAATTGCACTGAGAGCTTTAGTTTGTGGTGAGAGAGGCATAGCTTTAGGGGGGAGCCTGTCCATCATTGGGTTTAATAAACAATTAAAATCCCCACCTACAATGGCAATATCTGACTGAATAGCAGAAAAATCCAAAAACACGTTTGTTATGAAGTCCGAAGGGTGAGCAGGAGGATAGTATACATTCAAAATAGAGATGGTCATGCCCTGTATAACACCCTTAACAATAACATATCAGCCACTTTTATCTTTAACACAATCCAGTACTGAAAATTGTAAGTTCTTCTTTACCAATATAGCTACCCCTCTACTCCTTGAAGTGAATGAAGAGAAGAAAACTTGTGCAAAACCTCCCCGCTGCAGTTTTAAATGTTCTTCATCATTTAAGTGCGTTTCTTGTAAGAGAGCAATATCAATATTACCTCTTTTCAAAAAGGTCAAAATTTTTCTTCTTTTAACAGGATTATGAACCCCTTTTATGTTCCATGTACAGAGGCGCAATTTATCATTTGACATATTGTCTGACTTTAACCATAAGCTTACACAAATAATAACCTATACTGAGCATGTGTCATAAAATGTTTAAAAAAAAACATAATGCATTCACTGAGCCAAGAGAGAAACACTGCTGATAGTGTAACAAAGAACTATCATACAAAGAAAAACAAGTCCAACTTAAAAGTT
Source organism: Neoarius graeffei (assembly GCF_027579695.1). Lineage (NCBI taxonomy): Eukaryota > Metazoa > Chordata > Actinopteri > Siluriformes > Ariidae > Neoarius > Neoarius graeffei. The sequence continues at coordinate 37,435,757 of NC_083591.1, forward strand.
CACGGGGGATATCCCTGCTACCTAACCTGCAGGGAACTCTAAATGTCATCCTCGGCCAGCTTAAGGCCCGGTCCCACTGGCCGATGGACACAAAACGTATGCAAAAAGGACACAGCGGACGAGCAAAATTTCGGGGGTGGCTCTATCCGTTTTCATCCGCTCCAGAAATGGACAAAATTGGCGAAAATTTTCGAAAACAGAACGGAAAAGAACGGACGTGGGTAGTATATAGCGGGGATGTTAAATGCATGTTCATAGGAAGCCTAGCGGATGGAAGTGGATGACAGCTCCGAAGGGGTTACCGGTGATAACTGAGAAGCGGACGCATAGCAGAAAGAGCGGATGCATAGCGGATGAAGGGGATGCATCACGTACGCCTAACGGAAAAAAGGGGATGTTGCGCGGATGTATATCGGATGCAGACCGTTCACTGCGCATGCAGGGGGTATGAATTGCGTCTGCTCCGCGGATATAAAGGGATGCAGCATGCACGCCGTCAGCATAAAGCGGAAAGACGTGCTGGCGGCTACATCGAGAGATCCAGATGATTTTCTCCCCCTTTTTATACAAAATATCGATTGTCCGCTAGGTGTCCTTCTACATACTCTAGACATACTCCAGACATCCTAAATATACGAGATACATCCCAGATATAAACGCTTTGTCCGTTTTGAATGCTTTATATACAAGATGCATACGCTTACATCCTTTCTATTTCCGTGCTACTAACGATGAATAGACGTTTCATGTACCTTATCTTTCCTCCCTCTTTCCGTTTTCAGCTGCAGCGGATGTGAGTTGCGAGGATGCCCAGAGGATGCAGAGAGGATACGGCAGACGTTTAACAGATGATAACGGACATAGAACGTTTGTTGCTCGTATATGTCGCAGATTTACATCGTACACGGCGGAAAGTTCATCCGTTCTAAAAGTTTTGTGCAGCTCAAAACTTTTTGCGCGGATGAAATCACAGTGGACGGATGCTCAATGGATAGAGCGTATGAAGCATGTATGCAATGAGTACACAACGGATGCATAGCGTTTTCCAATGGATGGCAAAGATTTTTTTACGTTTTACATCCTCTTTGCATCCGTAAGTGCAGTGGGACCGGGCCTTTAAATAGCTTGCCATCCAATCCTCATCTCTCACCATAAGTAAAGCCACTATTGAGGCGCTTTTAGCCTACACAACAACAAAAGAACCCTCAATAAGAATAGTAAAAAAAAAAAGAACACCCAAGAAAAAAAAAACATTTCAGCATACTCACAGTGGCTAGACAAATAAAATATATGAGTTTTCGTTAACGTTAAGCAGAGAGGCACTACTTACAAATTTACCAGGCTAATCAGTGTCCACTTTATCATCCTCAGACTCATTGCTCTGGCTCGACCTAATGTTACCTCTGCGTCCCTCCTCCAGCGACTGTACAAGTAATGCGGCATCTTTAGGAGACTTGAATCTTGTCTGTTTTCCGTCCAATGTCACCCTCAAAGTAGCCGGATAGAGCAACGCATATGCCACGTTAAGTTTCTTCAGTCGTGTCTTCGTATCATCAAATGCCCTGCGCCTCCGTACCACTTCAGCCGAGAAGTCGTTGAAAAAGGAGATCTTGGGCTCCCTGGATGTAGAGCCATCTTGATCACGGGATCCTAGCCGCCTTGCCGCCTCCATTACTTGCTGTTTGTCTCGAAAGTTGTGGAACTTCAAAATCAGTGGCCTTGGATGCTGATTCGGGCCGGGTTTTGGTGCCATGGATCTGTGAGCTCGGTCAAGCTTTACGCGGTTGCCTTTCATCGTCATTTGGAGGTGTTCAGGAATCCATTTTTCTAAAAATTTCACTGGATCTTTCCCTTCTGAATCCTCCGGTAAGCCAACGACACGCACATTACACCTGCGACCCCGATTATCCAAGTCATCGACATGTTCAAGCATATCACGAACCTGCTTTTCAAGTGATGCTATCCTAGCTTCTGAGGCTATGGACGCTTCCTCAGCATCGAGGATTCGTTTTTCAGCCTCTTTGATGCGTGTGGCAACAGCTTGAATTTGTGAGGTCTGTTCTTTAATGGCATCTAGTACGGTGGAGATTTTCATGTCGATAGCTTTCGTGAGATTATCTGATAAATTATCCAAAGCCTGGACAATGCTAGGTTCCATAGCGCTTGCCGTCATTTGCTCACCTCTCAGGCTAGATTTCGCAGGAGTATTCTTCGTTTTTTTCATCAATTTTTTGTCCATAGTCGATTTTTGTCCAAAATAAGTGTCTAGGTTCATATTAGGGTACCTCCCTCGCAGTTATTTCATATGTGTTAGGGTTTTGCTGGGATTCGAACCTGGTTCATTGGTGTGATGATCCAGCAAACCCCCACTAGGCCACCAGGGGAATGACTCAAATGCAGAGGCGTGAGGCGGAAGTAGAAAAAGTAACAAAAGGTTTATTTATACTATGTACACTATATACAATCCAGGGCAAAACAAAAAAAAAAAACAAAAACAAAGAGTATAATTCAAAAAGAAAAAGGCAAAAATGCAAAAGCTCAGAAGATCCACAAAACACAGTACAAAGGAAACTGGAGATAAACATAACAGCACAAAGACTCCGTGACAAGAGGACTGAACTCAGGGGTATAAATACACAAACTAATTAAGGACACAGGTGAAGATAATTAGGACTAACAGGCAATTAACAAAAAAAACCACAAAACACAGGAACAGTGGCGGCCTCTAGAGGCCAAAATAAATATGACACGAAAAGGAAATAACAGCGGCCTCTAGAGGCCAAAACAGTCCAAGTCCTAACAATATGTCTTTTATACAAACACGTATTTATATAAAAAAAAGATAAAGATAGCCACTGGAGCTGCCGAACAGTGCTACTCACTCTACGACGCCATCTTGTTCCCCCCCAGCCCGCCATTTCTGACAGCACAGTCTGGCCAGCATGGACCCAGCAGATTTCGCCCACCTAAGAGCAGCAGTGCAAAAGCAGGGTGCTCTCCTTGGGACCCACCAACAGGACATCCAGCAGGTGAACCAAAACCTTGTCGCCATCTCTAACACTCTCAATCTTCTTGCCACTTGGCTACAACAGTTTCAGGTAACGTCTGTGTAATGGAAACTTCTAATAAACACTTCAGAACGCTTAGCAGTTGTCTTTTCAGTTATTTATTTTAGTAGATCATAAAAAACAGATATATAAAATAGGAAAGGAAAAAAGAAGAGAAGACACCACTTCAATGATCCCAAGAGTATGAGCACTCTGAGTTGTATTTAGTGGCTGTTATCTATTATACTCTAAAGGCATTCACTTACTGCTCGCATCTTCACGTGATTGGCTCAAGATTTTCTATGAAGCTTTGTTAAAGAGTGCACTTGGCGTGTTCTGGTATGTGCAGGCAGATGTGTAGTTAGGGAGAACTCAGGCACCCTGCTTATCACCACCAAGGCCACAGAAAGGCGGTTACAGCATGTGGAAAAACAACCCTTCTCAGTACTCTAGGCCACTTGAGCTCAACACACAGAAATACAGAGAATAGGAATGTTCATTCACTAAATTTCCTTCACAGTCTGCTCCTACACAACCCCCTCCACCTACCGCTCCTCCAGCTCCTGCTCCAGCCCTCTTCAGGGAGCCAAGACTTCCCGCCCCACAGACATATGACGGAGAACCAGGTACCTGCCGATCATTCTTATCTCAATGCTCGCTAACCCTTGAGCTTCAACCACTGGCCTTCCCCACAGAGTGTTCCCGAGTGGCCTACACCATCACTCTCCTCACTGGCAAAGCTAGGGAGTGGGGAACAGCTATGTGGGATGCCAATGCACCATGCTGCACCAGCTTCAAGAATTTCACGGAGGAGATGAGGTGAACCTTTGACCGCTCTCTGTCTGGCAGAGAGGCAGCAAGAGAAATCATGGGGCTGCGGCAGGGCGCCCAGTCCGCTTTTGACTATGCTATTGAGTTTCGCACTTTGGTGGCATCTTGTGGCTGGAATGAGACTGCCTTGTTTGATGCATTTTTGAACAGGCTGTCAGACTCCATCAAGGATGAACTGGTGAAATCAGGATAACAGATGAAGAAAATACATGGATGTAACAAAAATAAATTAAGCAGAATAACTAGGCCTATAAAATTAATAAAACAAACAGGATAAATAAAAAGATAAATAAATAAATAAATTTAAAAAAAGACAAATAAAAAATAAATAACCTCAGCAATGCAGATGTTAGATATGCATGGTAGCCTATAGCCTACATAATATTATACGTGTGTGTCACCTACTGGCACATGTAGGATTCAGAACACAGCAGATGATTGCAAAGTTATAATCCGATTCAACCATACATAGCCTAGTGCCAGACAGCAGATTTTTCACCTCCAGCACTGACGGTCTCATGTTGCTATTTCGAAGTTGTTTGCATTGTTGTTCAATTTACAAATAGTATACTGGTCTTTAGCTGCATATTTTTACTTTACAAGATAGGCATCAAGTACATTTTACATTTTGGGCGGTTTTAAGTGCATTTTGGTGGGTTTTGAACATATTTTGGGCTGGAAAACGTCAGCAGTATCTGGCAACACTGCCCCTCACTTGCTACGCTCGTTTGCGCAGTCGCTTCGCTCCTTTGATGTGCCCAAATTAGTGTAATCTAAAGGCCTGCAAGAGCAGATCCAGGAAAATGGGAAGGGGGCATCAACCCGGGAAGGGGACATCAACCCAGTAAGGCTGGGGGTCTGGGGGCCACCAGAGGCTCCTGGAAGCTCTGCAGTTTTTAAATGCCCGGAGGTGCATTTTGAGCTGTCAGACACATGCTGTAAATGAAATCTCTTCAAGAATATTACCATATCAAAAATCTGTTTTAAAAGTAGGAACTTGCAAAACCATTTTATTCGTCACTGAAACTGATATTGTCAGAGTTGCAGGTATATGCGTAGAACATAATTACAACTGATACATGGTAATATTTATGAAAGTTGCATTGGCATATAATGCACTGGCACATGACACACTACAGTGTAGTACACTGACCACAAAACACCTTATATATCAATAAATTATGACTATTTTAGCAACTGCAATCTGAGCTCCTGCTCAGGACATTCAATGTACATATACGGTAAGACAGTAAATATACCCAGGTAAACTGAGGAAATGTAAGTGGCCACTTAAGACAGAGCTTAATACCTAGATAACTATAAACAAAGACTGCAAGAGTTGCATGTCTATAATACAAAGTCAGTAACTGCAGTCTGAGCTCCTGAGTCTAACAGACTGAAATAACTGTACAATGATTGTGCGAGTTCATGTGAACAAGTCCGATAAGAAGTCTTAGTTCCCAAGACTCGGGATTTCAAACAGGTTTTCTTCAGAACCGTTGCAAAAATCAACATCTCTCACAAACCAATCCAGCCACTGTCGTAAAAATCAAAGTGAGGCTCACCCCTAATGGCACGTGTACCATGTACATACACAGGGTATAGTGAGTACAGGGATACCCTATTAATGAATACGAGCAGTACCCGGACAGCCGACACGTGTGTGCACGCAATAAGCCTGCTGCAGCACCTTATCATTTTGGCTTGTGAACATGCGTGTTAACGATACCATAAACATAAAAATGCAGTCCGGGAATACAGTATGTTATTATGTAGATGCACAAAGTTCTGGTGCTTTGTTAAAATCCAACAGGACTCGCCCAGCTTGCTTTTCACTGCATTTGTGTCATGAGCAAAATAAACCTAAGTTAGGACCTACTATTAAATATAAATTTAGACCATAAGCTCTACAGCTCAATCCCACATATTTTATTTTGGTGGGTTTTTTAGCTTATTAATTAAAAACAGCGGGCATATCTCGGATTCTGCAATATGTTGCACACTGAATGTAGACAATTTTCATCCAAGTGTCAGATGATTTTATTGTACTGAAACACACAGCAAAAAGACAGTCTAGCATTAGTATTATCTCCCATTGGTGCTGCTCTGACTGTCTTCACTCCGACTGGGCTGACTTCCCTCAACAATAGGATTACAGCGCCAGTCACTAACACAACACATCCACTACCACCTTCTTCTGCCAAAGGAGAACATTGCTCAACAAATGCTAATAGAGAAATCAGGTGAGTTTTCTTCTGCTTAAAAGTGACACAAGCATTTTAAATAATAATCACCAGAAAAATAATGCTTGGGGGACCAAGGTGATGACACAAATTAATACAATATGAGTTTTGTATATAACCTTAGCCTCTGAAATGTCCAGGGTGCCACAAATACAGTCAAGTCACAATTCCAAGTAGCCATGTACAAATTGTTTTGGGTTTTTTTTGGGGATGGGTGCACCCCGTGCCAGGTTACTGTTGGTCTGACTGTATCAAGCCTTTGCGCTCCAGCACTGCTCTTCTGGTTTTGACTTTGTGTTTTTGGATTTTGCTCTTTTGCCTCTGCCTTTGATTTCCTGTTTGTTTCTCGCCTGACCATTGCCTGTTTTTGACTCTGCATTTTGCCGAATGATTTGGATTTGTCTGCTAGTTTGTCTTATTGAACTCCTTTCTGCTTTTACTTCTGTCTCTCGCCTGAATACCTGACAACTTCAAACAGAGGAAATGGTTAAATAGACATACTCTTTGTACTAGGGATGAGCGAGTACAGCATTATCTGTATCTGTATCTGTTAACCATATGAATTATCTGTATCCGTACTCGGAGTGGGCGGGGCCTAACCCGGAAGTGGGCTGGGTTTAACCCGGAAGTGGGTCTGGTTGTCTTGAAACGGGCGGGGCTTTAACCAGTATGTTATTTTAAGCATGCAATTGATGTGGGTTGATCAGAAATTGTAATATTTATTGCTGATTAGAAAACTATTTACAGGACAGCATCAGCATTGAGCTTCAGGTCAATGGTTTTGATCACGATAGCAAACAAACTATTTACAGAACAAGTTTTGCAACAATGAATACAACACATGCGGTTGCAATTATGAAATGTAATGAACGATTTTTCATACTCAACATAACTTTTTCTTTTTTTAACTTTTAATTTTTTTATGATCAGTGTGGTTTGTTTTTTGGTTCTTTTTTATTTTTTTTATTTCCACACCAGGTGTGTGTGTGTGTAGCTTAATTTGTAATATTATTTATACCACTACTATCTAGAAAGTGTCAGACACTCAGTGCGTGAAGTAAAATAAAACTGGTTAGAGCCAGCTGACGGCTTAAAAAAAAAAAAACTCCGCCGACTGGCAGAGAGAGAGAGAGAGAGAGAGAGAGAGAGAGAGAGTGTGTAGCTTAATTTGTAATACTTATACCACTACTACCTTTATTTTTACATGAATTACAGCAAGAAAGTGTCAGACACTCAATGTGTGAAGTAAAAAAAACCTGTTTTTAACCGACGGTTAAAAAAAGAAAAAAAAAATCTCCGACAGGCAGAGACGCAATGCGAGTCGCTTTCTACCAAGCACCATGTCTGAATGAACCCATGTTTACCAGAACTCTCCTGGTTATAAGTACAAACTGAAATAAAAACAAACTTGAAGCTGAAGAAACCCGAAACGTTAACGGAAAAGAGCTGCGAACCTGAATGACTGAGGGAGAGACAGAGAGCCGTTCTCTGTGTGAGTGAGCAGAGCTGTGTGTGTAGGGGAGGGGCACTGTGACGCTGTGTGAGGATTTTCATTCAGGCCGAGCACAGATATTGACTCGTATTACTCGTATAATACTCGTACTCGGCAAAAGTGCTTTAACCGTACCGGATGCTCGTTTCAGCCGAGTATCCGGCTCAACTCTAGTATGTACCACATACTTTCAGATATGAAAGGCAAAAGAAATGGAACTGTGGTTTTGCAAGCACTGTTTGCTCTGATTTTTCATGAATAAGTAACCTCACAAAGATAATTTCATTGAAAGCAAAATAGTTGTAAGAAACCCTCTTGGACATTATTGGTGAAAATATTTTTAAAAATCAAACAGTATTTTCATACACAAACTGTAAAATATGATTTCAGAAAATCTCTGAAGGTTAGGGTTGGGATGAGTTTTTTTTTTCTTTTATATCTTTTCTTTTGACTTCATTCATATGATGTCGCACAAAATCTATCTACATTGCCTCCATTCCTTTGAAATTTATGCACATTTTTTCATGACATCAGTTTGCCTTTTGCCATTTAATGCTATTTTAAATTCAGTATTTTTTCATCTTCTCGCTGAATGACAATGTATGAAAAGTTTCAGTTAAATTTTAGTCGCAGAACTGGTCTTTTTGACTCTGTGAAAACTTCCTATTAGTTACAGAAAAGATTTCCTATTTGTAAGACTGAAATTTCATCTGGAAATTTTGACTGCAGAGAAAACTGGACCTCATATGTCACACCATCGCTGCCTACTGGTGTGTTAGTGCTTAATTATAGAAGACATCCAGGTTAAGTATTAACCTAAATGTCTGTGAAGATTCTCAGTCATCTAGGTCATAGTAAACTGTGGGTGGTAAAAGAGAGCAACTGGACTTGCTTGAAGATTCTTGAAGACGTTTCACCTCTCATCCGAAAGGCTTCTTCAGTTCTTAGTATCTTCAGATACTGATAGAGAGTATCAGGTATTTATCCTCTCATGGATGAAAAGTAATCCTAAGGTGTCTGTGGCAGCGGGGGCGTGGTCAAGCACCGGTTTGTGACAGGAGGGCGGAGTCGAGGAAAGTAAGTGGCAGAATCGCTACACCTGAGGGTAATTAACCTGTGTTTGTGTGTGTTTTCCCCAGTAAACCGCCCTCTACTTAAGGAGGGAGAGGGAGAGCGGAAGGGAGCTCTCTCCCCAGCCAGACGACTTGTGTGTGTGGGTGTGTCTGTATGCGTGGCTGAGAGAGTGGTGTATGCGTCTGAAAAGAGCAAATAAAAAAGTGATTGAGTTTTACTCTGTCCTGCCGTCCTCTGTGAAGGTCCCTCCTCCCAATTTTCCCGCAGTACATATAAGATGCCGCGCGGCTTACGCCCGTATAATAATTCAAACGGGGAGAACCCCGTGGAGGCTTGGGGGACCTCTCGCACTGCAAACAGCAAGGGTTCAAGCCACTTATCCCAGTTATGTGCGTCCTCACTTACGAATTTTTTGATAATATTCTTGAGGGTGCGATTGAACCGTTCAACTAAACCGTCCGTCTGTGGGTGATAAACGCTGGTGCGGATCGGCTTAATACCCAGTAGCCCATACAGTTCGCTCAGTGTTCGTGACATAAACGAGGTGCCTTGGTCAGTCAGAATCTCTTTCGGGATTCCAACCCGGGAGATGACGTGGAAGAGGGCCTCTGCAATACTGCGTGCTGAGATATTGCGAAGAGGCACCGCTTCCGGGTATCGCGTTGCATAGTCCACCAGAACCAATATAAAGCGGTACCCTCGTATTGATGAGCTGCTCGATCGACGAGGCACGGCTCGCTTTTACTCGACACTGGATTTGACGAAGGGATATTGGCAGATCCCCTTGACTCCATTATCCCGGGAAAAAACAGCCTTTTCCACACCGTTCGGCTTACACCAGTTCGTCACACTTCCGTTTGGGCTGTTTGGGGCGCCCGCTACGTTTCAGCGGCTGATGGACCGGGTCCTCCGGCCCCATGCCACCTACGCGGCCGCTTACCTTGATGACATCATTATTTATAGTAATGACTGGCAGCGGCACCTGCAACACCTGAGGGCCATCCTTAGGTCGCTGAGGCGGGCGGGGCTCACTGCCAACCCAAAGAAGTGTGTGATTGGGCGGGTGGAAGTACGGTATCTGGGCTTCCACTTGGGTAACGGGCAGGTGCGTCCCCAAATTAATAAGACAGCAGCGATTGCGGCCTGCCCGAGGCCCAAGACCAAAAAGGGGGTGAGACAGTTCCTGGGGCTGGCTGGCTACTATCGTAGGTTTATACCTAATTATTCGGACGTCACCAGCCCGCTGACTGACCTCACTAAAAAGGGGGCGTCAGATCCGGTCCAGTGGACGGAGCAGTGCCAGCGGGCTTTCTCTGAGGTAAAGGCTGCACTGTGTGGGGGGCCACTTTTACACTCCCCTGACTTCTCTCTCCCTTTTATGTTGCAGACGGATGCGTCGGACAGAGGGCTGGGGGCCGTTTTGTCCCAGCAGGTGGAGGGGAGGATCACCCCATCCTGTACATTAGTCGGAAGCTGTCAGTGCGTGAGGGGCGCTACAGCACCATAGAGAAGGAGTGCCTGGCGATCAAGTGGGCGGTCCTCGCCCTCCTTTACTACCTGCTGGGGCGCTCTTTCACCCTCTGTTCGGACCACGCGCCCCTCCAGTGGCTCCACCGCATGAAGGATGCCAACGTGCCGATCACCCGTTGGTATCTGGCACTCCAACCCTTCAACTTCAAGGTGGTCTACAGGCCGGGGGCGCAGATGGTCGTGGCGGACTTCCTCTCCCGTCAAGGGGGGGGAGTCGGCTGCGGGCCAGACGGGCGCCTGGCCTGAGTCGGGCGGTGGGGGTATGTGGCAGCGGGGGCGTGGTCAAGCGCCGGTCTGTGACAGGAGGGCGGAGTCGGGGAAGGTAAGTGGCAGAATCGCTACACCTGAGGTTAATTAACCTGTGTTTGTGTGTGTTTTCCCCAGTAAACCGCCCTCTACTTAAGGAGGGAGAGGGAGAGCAGAAGGGAGCTCTCTCCCCAGCCAGATGACTTGTGTGTGTGGGTGTGTCTGTGTGCGTGGCTGAGAAAGTGGTGTATGCGTCTGAAAAGACCAAATAAAAAAGTGATTGAGTTTTACTCTGTCCTGCCGTCCTCTGTGCTCCACCCACATGCGATTCTCGCTACAGTGTCGTTAAGTCATCCTGTTGGTGTGGGTCACTGGAGGCTGGGTGTGAATGGCCTCGAGAGTTGTTGGGGTGATCAAAGGATCGTTGGTTCTTTCTGTCCTCCTGTGAGTCACTGAAAACAGCTGGGTTTTGGTGTGCATTCAGTTGTCTGGGAAGTGTGCCAAGGACTGAGGGTGCAAATCTGGTCCGTGGTGACCACTTCAAAGATAACCAGTCTCCTCAGCGACACAACCACATATGAAACCTTGACGCTGGCCCCCACCAGTTGTTACAAAAAGAAAGTGGTCAGCTGCCTGCAACAACTAGAAAAGGACCAAGCCATCAACCGATCTCTGTACTACAGATTGTATCCTCAGGAAGTCGTTCCTCTCATATATGGACTCCCCAAGATTCACAAAAAGGGAGCTCCACTCAGACCTATCATCAGCAGTATAAACTCTGTCACCTCTAACATTGCCAAACACCTAGTCACCATCTTGGCTCCTCTTGTTGGAAACATGCTACATCACGTCAAAAACTCCCAAGATTTTCCTACTAAAGTTGCAGACCTCAAACTGGACTCAGATGAAACCATGGTTTCCTACGATGTCACTTCTCTATTCACCTGCATTCCCACCACAGAAGCAGTTGAATCTGTTAGAAAACAACTCCTTCAAGACAGCACCTTACTGGATAGACCGAACCTCACCATGGACCAGATTTGCACCCTGCTTGATCTCTGCCTAACCACCACCTATTTCCAGTTTAATGAAAGGTTCTACAGACAGAAGCATGGATGCGCCATGGGCTCACCGGTGTCCCCTATTGTGGCTAATATATACATGGAGGAAGTGGAACACAAAGCTTTGACCACTTTTTCAGAAGTTGCTCCCAGCCACTGGTTCAGATATGTGGATGACACCTGGGTTAAAATCAAAACCCATGAGATGGAAGCCTTCTCTAAGCACATCAATACAGTGGATATCAACATCAGTTTCACTCGGGAGTACGTCATTAGGAATAATCTAGCCTTCTTGGATTGTGATGTACACATTAGACAAGACAGATGCCTTAGCATCGAGGTCTACCGGAAACCCCCCCACACAGACTAGTACCTAGTCTTCGACTCACACCACCCACTGGAACACAAATTGGGGGTCATTAGGACCTTGCAACACAGGGCTCAGAACATTCCTACAATGGTAGAGGGAAAAGAGAAGGAGCAGAATCACATCAAGAAAGCACATCAGAGCTGCGGGTATCCCAACTGGGCCTTCTTCAAGAGCAGAAAAAGGAACATAATGGACAAGGAGGATAACAGGAACAAACACAAGAACATTGTCATTCCCTACATCTCTGCTCTATCTGAGAAATTCAGGAGGATCTTCTACAAACACAACATTCCGGTACATTTCAGACCCAGTAACACCAACTGGTCCACCCTAAGGACAGAATAGCCAGACACAAACAGGACAACGTAGTGCATGCAATTCAGTGCAGTGAGGAATGCACGGACTCATATATTGGGGAAACAAAACAACCGCTTCACAGGCGTATGGCTCAAAACAGGAGAGACAGTTCCTCAGGCCAGGACTCTGCTGTCTATCTTCATCTTAACAACAAAGGACACTCATTTCAGGATTGCAACGTATACATTTTAACCAGAGAGGATCGTTGGTATGAGCGAAGAGTTAAAGAAGCCATTTTTGTCAACCTGGAACAGCAATCACTGAACAGAGGTGGAGGTCTAAGACATCATTTATCAGCCACCTACAATGCAGTCCTTGGCACACTTCCCAGACAACTGAATGCACACCAAAACCCAGCTATTTTCAGTGACTCACAGGAGGACAGCGAGAACCAGCAATCCATTGATCACCCCAACGACTCTCGAGGCCGTTCACACCCAGCCCCCAGTGACCTACACCAACAGGATGACTCAACGACACCTTAGGATTGCTTTTCATCCATGAGAGGATAAATACCTGATACTCCCTATTACAGACAGAACTGAAGAAGCCTTTTGGATGAGAGGTGAAACGTCTTCAAGAATCTTCAAGCAAGTCCAGTTGCTCTCTTTTACCACCCACAGTTTATTAACCTAAATCACCTTTATTCAGGTTTTTTACCTGTTTATGTCTGAAACTTCAATAGAATTATTATTTGAAGTGTCAGGAATGTAAGTGTGTATCCTGTGAAATTCCAAGTGTAAATGAAAAGTGTCTCTTGGGTGTTATTTTGGTTTTTATACTCTGACTGAATAAACTCTTTCTGTTCTTGTATCCTCTGTCCATATTTCTGAACAAGTGTTAGATTTCTCCCTGTGGAGATTCCCAGGAACTTTGCACTAAAGATCAGCAGCACATGACTTTGTGGGAAATACAACTTATTTGCAGTAGTACACAGATTAAATGACTGGTTTATACACAGTATACATGGACAAAATGTATCATCACCATATTACAGTACTGTTCTATATTCCATTTCTTGCAGCAATAAGTACAAAAATAGTGCTTTCTAATCATTACAATTTAAATCTGTAAAAATTCAGAATGAACAGATTAAGCAAAAGTCACAACAGAAAACCACCACTAAATGGTAATTTATTTATGGAAGCAGTAGGATATGACATGGTTTTAATATAATAAAAATAATAAACAGAATTAATCTGTAAAAGAGCAATTCCATGTAAATGTCAACCTCACCATGCAAAAATAAAGCAACATGTAATACATCAAAACCACTCCCAGAGATCTCACCTAGGCCTGTATTTTACAGATGTGAATAAGTTGAACCAATTTGTAACCAACCTAATATGTCACTGTCAGTCTTTCTTTCTTATAATGTAAAACCCAAGCTAAAATCAACTTTGATCATGTACAATTCTATATTATTGCCACAAGCCACAGAAATGTATGCTAAAATCCACAAAACAGCAAAACAATAGCCATCCTAAATATTATTTAAGAACTCTGATAGTTTTAGCTGATATTTAGAGAGTTTTTCAAAGGGTTATGGTGGTTAAATTGCTGATTTTCTAAACATATGCCATGTCTATTTCAGACGCGTCACATCCATAACGCAATTTCGTCACATCCATAACGCTGACTTTTCCTTCCGAAACTCTGCATGAAATACAAAATATTTTAAACAAAGATTTTTTTAATATTCACCTTGGACCCCTCTATCAAATGGATATCTCCATTTCGACATTAGGTTTACAATTTCACAGAGTTTGATAAAAATGTACAGTCACCCAAGAAAAGTGATACTTTTTCTGTCACATCCATAACGCATCTTTTATTGGCATTTTCTGGCATGCCCTAGATGTACTATGGGAATTGTTCTTGTTCTATCACTTCTCCAGTATGGTACAGCCTTAAAATATGCAACACCTGTTTAAATACTGGGAGACAATAAAACATGCACTGGGTCATTTGTTGCCATTTTGAGTTCAAGTGTCACGTCCATAACGCTGGAATTGCTCGAAATTACAATACACCAAGTAAAAAATCTCTGCATACTAAGGAGTCAGCCTAAGTTAAATTACTCATTAAAATGTTTAATGAAAACACCATGTAATGCAGCTAAAATCTAGCCTAGTAAACTAGACCCACCCGCCTAGCGGCCAAAAATATTTTTGCCTAGCGAGTGGGTCTAGCCTCGCACCATATAAACAAAAACACCCCGGGCATCAAATCGTGCCCGCCAATCACAACACAAGGTTTTTGTTTGAATTCTTTGGGTGGGCTTTTGCAGGAGTGATGACAAGGCTGCGCGACGCTGGAGAAAGCACAGCAGGAAAGATGGCTACGGCTAGTGAACAGCGCGCGTTTGACTCCGTTTTGGAATCAGTTTTAGAAGAATTAGACTTGGAGTTTTCGTTGAAACATGAGCAGGAAGAGGCTCTCCGCTCATTCCTTTTCAAGAAGGACGTTTTTCGCTGTTTTGCCGACCGGCTATGGCAAAAGTCTGATCTACCAGCTGGCTCCGTTCGTAGCCAAAAGGATGGGCCTAGTTTGTGCAGTACGAAGAATTAATAAACAGCTTTGAAACATTACTTTTTGATTGTTTCTTATTTTCCCGTTATTTTAAATTTAAGGGAAATTATTTCACCAAACACCACTAAATAAAAATAAAAACTCTCAAAAACAGTTTAAGCAAACCCTTGAAAAACGCTTGGGAAAAAAAATGAAAGTATGTGGTACAGACTCCAAACTTGTGGTCATTATCTCCAAACTTCTTAATATCTAGAACCTGTTTATTAATTAATACACATTTTGAAAAATTATTTCTTTCAAGGTCTCCCCCACTGCTTTCTGTCGCTCTGACTACGTCACAGTCACTGTTGCGCTGATTGGTCAGAGCGTTGGCCTATACGCACAGAGACAGTTTGAAAGACTGCGGTTTGTTCCTCCCACCCCCTTCGGAAATGTCTACGGATCGAGGCCAGACTAAATATTCACATTTAGTCTGGCTTGCCAGGCTACCTAAAATCCATAACTGTATCATGTGACTATTGTTGTGGGGTGTTTTATGGATCATGTGGCACAATGCATTGTGATGCAAACATGTGACAATATGCATCATGGGAATGTGTGACATCAGCATTCTCTTCATGATGCATTTCATGCAGTTGCACTGTTTGAACACCAGGGGGCCAAAGAGCCTGCAGTTTCTGTACCTGAGAATTGACCCATAACCTCAAAACTCTGGTTTGCAATGACCAACACACATTATGTTACACAGTTACACAACCCCATTAAAGTAGTTAAAAAGAGGACTTCAGTAGCTTTCAAACACCACCATCCATATCTGTGAGCTACGGTTCCTCAGAAAGACACATTTTAGCTGCCTTTGGAGCTCTATTTCTGTTTCTGCTAAGAAGCTTGTTATTTTCAGGTGATTATTTTTAATGTTCCCAGGTCAGTTATTTTGTTTATTCAATCAAAAATCTGTGAGAGAATTTATGAATTAATTTATTTATTCTAAAGATATGGTCAACCTGTAGTATGTTTTTTATGGCCATGAGTTGGCCTAGTGGTTAGTGTGTCCTCCTGTTGATCGGGAGATCAAGTCAAGCCAACTTTATTGTCAAATATGCTATACATGCTCGACATACAGCACAGATGAAATTTCAGTCCTCTCTGACCCACGGTGCAAACAGGCAATGCAATAAATAAAAATAAAAATAGAATAATCGCGAGTTCTACTCAAGGTTGGGACATACCAAAGACCATCATAAAAATGGTACCTACTGGCAAGGCATGTTGCAATACAGATGCGAGTGGGGAGTCAAACACTCACGGTTACCAGAGGACTGGCCCCACACTGTAACCCTAGCTGTACAGGTGAGAGGCTGAGGGTGATGGAAACGGAGATCGGTGCTGCCTAATGTGCCTCAAGGGTCTGGTTACCTTGCCTGGGATAGGGGGCGAGGTATTGTTTTCAGTCGGGTTTCTTTATTTGTTTTTTTGTTAACGATATTATGGGAAAACAGTTGGATCAACCTTCATGAAACTTTCAGGATAGATGGGCATTGGTCTCAAATAGAACCTCCAACATTTTGAGGGTCATCTGAACAAGGTCACCAAAAAGGTCAAAATTGTTTTTGTTGTGGCTACTGCCTCACATAGAGGCGCTAGCCACTATGTCATCGTGTTGTAAGAATGTAAGTGTGTAACAATCACGCACTGCGCATGCGAATACACGTGTTCCAATTAAAATGGCCGGTGAGTGTATACAATTCAGTTCACCATTCGAAATAAATTAACTAAACTAATCACTTTCAGACATGTTTATGCTTATTACAGAGAGAACGTGTGTTCCACTGAGCTCTAGCACCGGGCCATTTCCAGGAAATAAGAGTTTCAGTCATGGTGACAGCATGTGATAGTCTCGGTTCGGAGGTTTCAGTTTCGAAAACTGTAAGAGGTAAGAGTAGAATAATATAAGTACAGAAACTTGATATGTTTTACTTCTGTGATTTTTAAATTGTTCATTTTTGGATTACGCTTCATTTTTCTGGCGACTGCCTCATAGAGTAAATATATATGCTATATTTATTGTATGGACATGGTATCAGGAAACAATTTTATTTATAAGCAGTACCCATACTGTATGTTTATAATTTGCTGCCCACAGTCTAATGTTCACCTGCAGTTCAGATACAGAGGAACAGATTAATATCCCCTTAGAGTCTGGGGCACCAGTGCAATATTGTGGACCATCAACGGCACCTCATGTGAATTACTAAAACCTGTCCAAATATCAAACCTGCTCAACTTTTACATCCCTACTCTCTCTGTTATAGTGGAATATGATTTTCTCATTTTTGTATCTCGATAAAAATGGCACCAGAAAAAAGAAGAAGCACAAGCATGATACATTTCATATTTATACATTTCAACATTTTATTTCCATGAGAAAGCAGAACATCCACGTTTCTTGGTACACAGCTATTTCACAGCACATCCTTCCAGTGAAATGGTCAGCTACTTCTTGTTTTTTTTAATTGTATATTTATTCAGATTTTACAAAAGGGTATAAGACACAATACATATAAGCAACAAATCCCTGAGAAAGCAAAAAAAAAAAAAAAGGACAGATCTGGGAGTACATTACAGTGAAAATACTGTTGTGCATCACTCGTACATATCTCAATATAGATGTATACAAACAAGGTGAGTAGCACATGTTAGGCCTGGTAACTAATCAGTCTACATCAAGCTGGGTCAGATGATCCAGAAATGGCTGCCAAATCTTATAGAAAACCTTAAGCTTGTTCAATAAGCCATATCTGAGTCTCTCCATGTGCAATACACCTGTCAGTTCTGACAGACATTCCTTAAAAGTGGGCACAGTTTGTGATTTCCAGTCTTAAGATCAACCTCTTAGCAATTATCACTCCATACATAAGAGTATTTTGTACTGAGAGGCTTTGGTTCAGTCGGGACAGAGAATATCCAAACAGCGCTATGTTGGGATCAGGTTTAAATTCACTATTATACATTTCAGAAAACCATTTGAATATTTCACTCCAAAAATTATACAGGTTGTGACATGTCCAGAACAGGTGGGCTAGAGAGCCCTCAGCAGACTTACATTGATCACATAAGGGAGAAATAGTAGGATACATTTTGTGTAACTTAGTTTTTGAATAGTGAAGCCTATGTATTACCTTAAATTGAATTAACTGATGTCTGACATTCACAGAGCAGGATCGGATTCTGCTGAGGCTCTCCCCCCAAACAATATCGTCAATCTGTCAAAAATAATTAGTTTTTCTTTTGTTTCAGACATGTAAAAGCTTTCTACCTTTACCTGACATGTTTCGACGGTGTAACTTCCGTCTTCATCAGAGGGTCACCCGGATGTTGGTGTGTGACGTGCTTTTATAATCAGCTGATGTTATGGAGGCGTGACCTCCCTGTCAATATTGACAGGTCGGTCACGCCTCCCGCTGTCGGTGTTGCCCCCTCAGGACGGCGCTCCAGGTGTGGGAGAGCACGTATGCCCCCTCATCCCTGTTTATTGTTCTTGGGCTACGCTTTCTGATTTCTATTGACTCCTTGATCCAACGGTGGTATCTGTTGTTCTCTTGCTGTATGATCTGGGCATTGTCCCAGTCCATTATATGATTTTCCCTTCTGCAGTGGTCCGTTATTGCTGATTTCAGGTTCTCTTGCATAGCTTTTTCTTTTATTGCTCTTGTTTGTCTCTGTTCTGTTTCTTTTTCACATTCCTTTTTATGTTCCTTTTTTCGTATGCTAAAACTCCTTCCTGTCTCCCCAATGTAGGTTTTATTGCATGACAGGCATGGTATTTCATATATGACATTACATTTACTGTGTTGGTCGATTTTGTCCTTAGGGTGAACTAGTAGCTGTCGTAGTTTGGTGTGTGGTGTGTCTCCGCTATAATGTACGGCTTCTTCATGGAACACCTTGAAAGAGAGGCTATTACATCTGCCCCAGAAGAATGCAGGCCCACATTATGGAGGAGGTATGTAGATGACATCCTGGAGAAAGTGAAAGTCGGACGCACCCAACAATTGACAGATCACCTCAACTCTATAGACGACACTGGCAACATAAAATTCACGCACGAAGAGGAAACAGAAAAATCAATAGCGTTTTTGGACATAAAAATTCATCATACAGACGACGGAGACATCAAAATAACAATCTACAGAAAACCGACACACACTGATCAGTATCTGCTCTGGACGTCCGAACACCCCATCGCACACAAACTGTCAGTTGTCAGAACACTCTACGAACGTGCATCAATCATAACCGACCCCACAGAACGCGCAACAGAAGAACAACACATACGGCAAGCTCTGATCACATGTCAATATCCACCATGGGCTATACACAAAGGCGCACAACAAGTGAAAACAAAAGAAAAGACGCAGGAAAAAGGAAGAAAACAGACAACCCAAAAACAGGAAAGTAAAGCAGTAGTGACTCTACCGTATGTCAGAGGAGTTACAGAACAAATCCAAAGAGCCATGAAAAAACACAACATACAAACACCCGTGAAACCACACACCAAACTACGACAGCTACTAGTTCACCCTAAGGACAAAATCAACCAACACAGTAAATGTAATGTCATATATGAAATACCATGCCTGTCACGCAATAAAACCTACATTGGGGAGACAGGAAGGAGTTTTAGCATACGAAAAAAGGAACATAAAAAGGAATGTGAAAAAGAAACAGAACAGAGACAAACAAGAGCAATAAAAGAAAAAGCTATGCAAGAGAACCTGAAATCAGCAATAACGGACCACTGCAGAAGGGAAAATCATATAATGGACTGGGACAATGCCCAGATCATACAGCAAGAGATTAACAGATACCACCGTTGGATCAAGGAGTCAATAGAAATCAGAAAGCGTAGCCCAAGAACAATAAACAGGGATGAGGGGGCATACATGCTCTCCCACACCTGGAGCGCCGTCCTGAGGGGGCAACACTGACAGCGGGAGGCGTGACCGACCTGTCAATATTGACAGGGAGGTCATGCCTCCATAACATCAGCTGATTATAAAAGCACGTCACACACCAACATCCGGGTGACCCTCTGATGAAGACGGAAGTTACACCGTCGAAACATGTCAGGTAAAGGTAAAAAGCTTTTACATGTCTGAAACAAAAGAAAAACTAATTATTTTTGATTTAAGAAGAAGACATAATGAACGTAATATATTTATCGTCAATCTGTATCCCCAACTCCTCCTCCCAAGCTGTCTTAGTGTGTCAAAATTAGTCCGTTCAGAAAATATCTTAACAAAATCAGAAATCAAATTTTTTGAATCTGTTGGGCCCAGCAAAAGCGTATAGCACCTTTTTTCTTCAGGGAGATGCTCAAAGTTAGATATATTCTGGCGGACATACAGTTAGGTCCATAAATATTTGGACAGAGACAACATTTTTCTAATTTTGGTTCTGTACATTACCACAATTAATTTTGAACAAAACAATTCAGATGCAGTTGAAGTTCAGACTTTCAGCATTAATTCAGTGGGTTGAACAAAATGATTGCATAAAAATGTGAGGAACTAAAGCATTTTTTAAACACAATCCCTTCATTTCAGGGGCTCAAAAGTAATTGGACAAATTAAATAACTGTAAATAAAATGTTCATTTCTAATACTTGGTTGGCGGCACGGTGGTGTAGTGGTTAGCGC
This sequence comes from Neoarius graeffei, assembly GCF_027579695.1. Taxonomy (NCBI): domain Eukaryota; kingdom Metazoa; phylum Chordata; class Actinopteri; order Siluriformes; family Ariidae; genus Neoarius; species Neoarius graeffei. Next base: position 37,456,239 of record NC_083591.1, read on the forward strand.
TGTCGCCTCACAGCAAGAAGGTCCTGGGTTCGAGCCCCGGGGCCGGCGAGGGCCTTTCTGTGTGGAGTTTGCATGTTCTCCCCGTGTCCGTGTGGGTTTCCTCCGGGTGCTCCGGTTTCCCCCACAGTCCAAAGACATGCAGGTTAGGTTAACTGGTGACTCTAAATTGACCGTAGGTGTGAACGTGAGTGTGAATGGTTGTCTGTGTCTATGTGTCAGCCCTGTGATGACCTGGCGACTTGTCCAGGGTGTACCCCGCCTTTCGCCCATAGTCAGCTGGGATAGGCTCCAGCTTGCCTGCGACCCTGTAGAAGGATAAAGCGGCTAGAGATAATGAATGAATGAATGAATGAATGAATAATACTTGGTTGAAAACCCTTTGTTGGCAATGACTGCCTGAAGTCTTGAACTCATGGACATCACCAGACGCTGTGTTTCCTCTTTTTTAATGCTCTGCCAGGCCTTTACTGCACCGGTTTTCAGTTGCTGTTTGTTTGTGGGCCTTTCTGTCTGAAGTCTAGTCTTTAACAAGTGAAATGCATGCCCAATTGGGTTGAGATCAGGTGACTGACTTGGCCATTCAAGAATATTCCACTTCTTTGCTTTAATAAACTCCTGGGTTGCTTTGGCTTTATGTTTTGGGTCATTGTCCATCTGTATTATGAAACGCCAACCAATCGGTTTGGCTGGATTTGAGCACACAGTATGTCTCTGAATACCTCAGAATTCATCTGGCTGCTTCTGTCCTGTGTCACATCATCAATAAACACTAGTGACCCAGTGCCACTGGCAGCCATGCATGCCCAAGCCATCACACTGCCTCCGCCATGTTTTACAGATGATGTGGTATGCTTTGGATCATGAGCTGTACCACGCCTTCGCCATACTTTTTTCTTTCCATCATTCTGGTAGACGTTGATCTTGGTTTCATCTGTCCAAAGAATGTTCTTCCAGAACTGTGCTGGCTTTTTTAGATTTTTTTTAGCAAAGTCCAATCTAGCCTATTTATTCTTGAGGCTTATGATTGGCTTGCACCATGCAGTGAACCCTCTGTATTTACTTTCATGCAGTCTTCTCTTCATGGTAGATTTGGATATTGATATGCCTACCTCCTGGAGAGTGTTGTTCACTTGGTTGGCTGTTGTGAAGGGGTTTCTCTTCACCATGAAAATTATTCTGCGATCATCCACCACTGTTGTCTTCTGTGGGCATCCAGGTCTTTTTGCATTGATGAGTTCACCAGTTCTTTCTTTCTTTCTTTCTTTCTTTCTTTCTTTCTCAGGATGTACCAAACTGTAGATTTTGCCACTCCTAATATTGTAGCAGTTTCTCAGATGTTTTTTTTTCTGTTTTCGCAGTTTAAGGATGGCTTGTTTCACCTGCATGGAGAGCTCCTTTGACCGCATGCTTTCTTCACAGCAAAATCTTCCAAATGCAAGCACCACACCTCAAATCAACTCCAGGCCTTTTATCTGCTTAATTGAGAATGACATAATGAAGGAATTGCCCACACCTGCGCATGAAATAGCCTTTGAGTCAATTGTCCAATTACTTTTGGTCCCTTTAAAAACAGGGTGGCACATGTTAAGGAGCTGAAACTCCTAAAGCCTTCATCCAATTTTAATGTGGATACCCTCAAATGAAAGCTGAAAGTCTGGGCTTTATGTCCATGTCCATTATATAACTATAACTTGAATATGTTTCAGTAAACAGGTAAAAAAACAAAATTTGTGTCAGTGTCCAAATATATATGGACCTAACTGTAGTTCCTAATTTGTAAACACCTATGTGGCAGCGGGGGCGTGGTCAAGCGCCGGTCTGTGACAGGAGGGCGGAGTCAGGGAAGGTAAGTGGCAGAATCACGACACCTGAGAACAATTAACCTGTGTTTGTGTGTCTTCCCAGTGGCCGCGCCCTATATCAGGAGGGAGAGCGAGAGAGGAAATGTCTCTCATCCCTGAACCAGACGCCGGTTGTGTGTGTGTGTGTGTGTGTGTGTGTGTGTGTGTGTCTATACGAGTGATTATGAGCCTGCTGGCGGTGGCTGAGGGCCAACAATCGCGACGCCGAGGGAATCGTCGACCAGGTGGTACTGGAACAGTTCATCGCCCGCTTACCAGCCGGAACCACGGAGTGGGTCCAGTGCCACCGCCCGGCGTCGCTGGCTCAGGCAGTCGAGCTGGCGGAGGATCATCTGGCGGCTGTTCCAGCGGCAGGACAGCAGATGGCATTGTCTCTTCTCTCCTCTTCTCTCTCTCTCTCTCTCTCTCTCTCCCTCTCCTCCTGTGTCCCGTCCTCGCCCCATTCCCCCACCGCGGAGGCGGGGGCCAGCACCACCCCAGCCGGCCCGCCGCACCCGCGGTGCCCTCCCGTTTCTCCCTTCTGTGTCTGTCTCTCCCCCACCTCAGGTGAGTGAGCCCCAGATCACCGGTGCAGAGGGTAAGCCCGGGCCGGTTTGCTGGCGCTGCGGGGAGCCGGGCCACCTTCAACAGCAGTGCACAGCAATGGAAGTGGGCGCGGTGGTTCGGATCCCGACACGCCAGAGGCCGCCCTCGATCGGGCCGGAGCATATCATATACCGGTGAGTATCCAAGGGGCTACATATCAGGCGTTGGTGGATTCTGGTTGTAATCAGACCTCAATTCGCCAAAGCCTGGTTCAAAATGAGGCATTGGGGGGAGCACAAGGGGTGAAGGTATTGTGTGTGCACGGGGATGTTCACAGCTACCCTTTGGTGTCGGTCCACATTATTTTCAGAGGGGAAAAATTTATAGTGAAGGCGGCAGTTAATCCTCGCCTTACCCACTCGTTAATTTTGGGGACTGATTGGCCGGGATTTCGGGGTTTAATGACACGCCTAGTCGAGAGTGGGTCCTGCCATTTGACAGGGGGAGGTCCCGGTGTCGCTTTGGCGGGAGCAGCTGTCACAGAGCCATCTACGTCATCTCCGCGTCAGAGTGAGGAGCCGTCGGCTCCTCCTCTCTCTCTTGGGGAATCCCTCGCGGATTTCCCATTAGAGCAGTCGCGAGATGAGACTCTGCGGCATGCATTTGACCAAGTGAGAGTAATCGATGGTCAAACGCTCCCGCCGAACGCCACCCCGTCCTTCCCCTACTTCGCGATTATGAAGGATAGATTATACCGAGTGACACAGGACACTCAAACTAAAGAGCGAGTCACGCAGCTTTTATTTCCGAAAAGCCGCCGGGAATTGGTATTCCAGGCGGCTCACTTTAATCCCATGGCTGGACACTTGGGGCAGGATAAAACACTAGCCCGAATAATGGCCCGATTCTATTGGCCGGGGATTCGCGGCGATGTCCGTAGGTGGTGTATGGCATGCCGCGAATGCCAGTTAGTAAACCCAGCGGCCATTCCAAAAGCACCTTTGCGCCCTCTACCGTTAATCGAGACCCCGTTTGAGAGAATTGGGATGGATCTCGTCGGGCCATTAGATCGGTCAGCACGAGGGTACCACTTTATATTAGTTCTGGTGGACTATGCAACGCGATACCCGGAAGCCATGCCTCTGCGCAATATCTCAGCACGCAGTATTGCAGAGGCACTCTTCCGCGTCATCTCCCGAGTTGGAATCCCGAAAGAGATTCTGACTGATCAAGGCACTACGTTTATGTCACGAACACTGCGCGAACTGTATGGGTGATTAGGGATTAAGCCGATCCGCACCAGCGTGTATAACCCACAAACGGATGGTTTAGTAGAACGATTCAACCGCACCCTCAAAAATATTATTAAGAAATTCGTAAGTGAGGACGCACGTAATTGGGATAAGTGGCTCGAACCCTTGCTGTTCTCAGTGCGAGAGGTCCCCCAAGCCTCCACGGGGTTCTCCCCGTTTGAATTATTATATGGGCGTAAGCCGCGCGGCATCCTGGACGTGCTGCGGGAAAATTGGGAGGAGGGACCTTCACAAAGTAAGAACGAAATTCAGTACGTTATGGACCTGCGCGCAAAACTCCACACGCTCACCCACCTAACTCAGGAGAATTTGCGGCAGGCCCAGGAACGGCAAGCCCGCCTGTACAACAAGGGTACGCGCCTTAGAGAGTTCACTCCGGGAGATAAGGTACTCGTACTGTTGCCCACGTCGAGCTCCAAATTGATCGCCAAGTGGCAAGGACCGTTTGAGGTCACACGGCGAGTCGGGGATGTCGACTATGAGGTGAGGCGAACGGACAGGGGTGGGGTGCTACAGATTTACCACCTCAATCTGCTTAAACTCTGGAACGAGGAGGTCCCCGTGGCGTTGGTGTCGGTAGTTCCAGAGAAGGCGGAGCTGGGGCCGGAGGTTCAAAAAGGAACATTGGCATCACGTACCTCTCCGGTCCCCTGTGGAGACCACCTCTCCCCGACCCAACTCACGGAGGTCGCCCAGTTGCAGACCGAGTTTTCGGATGTGTTCTCGCCCCTGCCCGGTCACACTAACCTCATAGAGCATCACATAGAGACGCCCCCTGGGGTGGTAGTGCGTAGCCGCCCTTACAGGCTACCCGAACACAAAAAAAAAGGTGGTTCGGGAAGAACTTCAGACCATGCTCGAAATGGGCATCGTCGAGGAGTCCCACAGTGACTGGAGCAGCCCGGTGGTCTTGGTACCCAAGGCCGACGGGTTGGTCCGGTTCTGTGTGGACTATAGAAAAGTCAACGCGGTGTCTAAATTCGACGCGTACCCAATGCCTCATATTGATGAGTTGCTCGATCGACTTGGCACTGCTCGCTTTTATTCGACACTGGATTTGACGAAGGGATATTGGCAGATCCACTTGACTCCACTATCCCGAGAAAAAACGACCTTTTCCACACCGTTTGGTTTACACCAATTTGTCACCCTTCCATTTGGGCTGTTTAGGGCGCCCGCGACGTTTCAGCGGCTGATGGACAGAGTCCTCCGCCCTCACGCCACGTATGCGGCAGCGTATTTAGATGACATAATCATCTATAGCAACGACTGGCAGCGGCACCTCGAACACCTGAGGGCCGTCCTTAGGTCGCTGAGGCGAGCGGGGCTCACAGCCAACCCAAAGAAGTGTACGATTGGGCGGGTGGAAGTACGGTATCTGGGCTTCCACTTGGGCAACGGGCAGGTGCGTCCCCAAATTAATAAGACGGCAGCAATTGCGGCCTGCCCGAGGCCCAAGACCAAAAAGGGGGTGAGACAGTTCCTGGGGCTGGCTGGCTATTATCGTAGGTTTATACCTAATTATTTGGACGTCACCAGCCCGCTGACTGATCTCACTAAAAAGGGGGCACCAGATCCGGTCCAGTGGACGGAGCAGTGCCAGCGGGCTTTCTCAGAGGTAAAGGCTGCACTGTGTGGGGGGCCACTTCTACACTCCCCTGACTTTTCTCTCCCCTTTTATGTTGCAGACCGATGCGTCGGACAGAGGGCTGGGGGCGGTTTTGTCCCAGGAGGTGGAGGGGGAGGACCGCCCTGTCCTGTATATCAGCAGGAAGCTGTCGGTGCGTGAGGGGCGCTACAGCACCATAGAGAAAGAGTGTCTGGCCATCAAGTGGGCGGTTCTCGCCCTCCGGTACTACCTGCTGGGGCACCCTTTCACCCTCTGTTCAGACCACGCGCCCCTCCAGTGGCTCCACCGCATGAAAGATGCCAACGCGCGGATCACCCGTTGGTATCTGGCGCTCCAACCCTTTAATTTCAAGGTGGTCCACAGGCCGGGGGCGCAGATGGTCGTGGCGGACTTCCTCTCCCGTCAGGGGGGGGGGGGAGTCGGCTGCAGGCCGGACGGCCGCCTGGCCTGAGTCGGGCGGTGGGGGTATGTGGCAGCGGGGGCGTGGTCAAGCGCCGGTCTGTGACAGGAGGGCGGAGTCAGGGAAGGTAAGTGGCAGAATCACGACACCTGAGAACAATTAACCTGTGTTTGTGTGTCTTCCCAGTGACCGCGCCCTATATCAGGAGGGAGAGCGAGAGAGGAAGTGTCTCTCATCCCTGAACCAGACGCCGGTTGTGTGTGTGTGTCTGTGTGTCAATACGAGTGATTATTGTTAAACTGAAAAGTGTGGCAATAAAGCCGAATTATAGACCTGATCTCTGTCCTGCCGTCCTCTGTGCTCCACCCACACTTAGGGAGTCCTACAACCTAAAAAAAATGTGTTGATGGAATAGAGAACCTTTCTTTTAATTGGGAGAATACAGCAAATTGTTTGTTAATATACAGATCTTTTATTGTGACAATGCCTTTTTGCCTCCAGCTCTCAAATGCTGCATCTGAGAGAGATGGAAGGAAGGCATGATTACGGTAAATCGGGGCATGAATGATGGTGTCTGGGAATGCACAGTTCTTTCTAATTTGTTTCCAACTTTTCAAGCTGTTCAGAATTACTCTCTTATGCAGCTTTGTGTTTGCAGGCAGACCAGGTGCTGAAAAAAGGAGTGCTGGAAGTGAACTATTTATGACACTTTTCTTTTCAATGGCAACCCAAGCAGGAGTATCTCTTGAGACCTCCATTATGTAACCATCCTGCCAGTAGACTAAAGCCCTCAGATTTGCCGCCTAATAGTAGTGCAGAAAACATGGTAGACCCAGGCCACCCCTCTCCCTTGATTTATATAGGTGAGTTTTTGATATTCTGTGAGCTTTGAAACTCCAAATAAAAGAAATGATTATGGAATCTAAAGTTTTAAAGAAAGACTTTGTCAGAAAAATGGGGAGATTTTGAAAGAGATATAAGAATCTCAGCAGGGTGACCATTTTGATAGCATTTACATGACCTATCATGGAGAGGAGGAGAGTGCGCCACCTCGCTATGTCCTCCTTCAGCTTTTCTACCTTTACCAGGAAATTCAATTTGAAGATTAGTTTAGGATCTTTTGGCAAAACTACCCCCAGGTACTTCAGCTTATCTGTGATTTTGAATGGGAGATTATGCAGAAAATTAACATCCAGGTCTCCACCTAAAGGCATAAATTCACTCTTCTGCCAATTAATTGTATAACCAGAAACTTCACCAAAAGAGTTTATAAGATCTAGTAAAATGGGGATAGACTGCACAGGTTGAGACATAAAAATGACCACATCATCTGCATACAGTGAAAGATGGTGATCCACATTCCCTAGACATACAGGTTTGAGAACAGAGTGTTGCCTGATACTGATAGCAAGAGGCTTGATCGCAATTGCAAACAGCAACGGGCTAAGAGGACAGCCCTGGCGTGTCCCTCTGTATAATGAAAAAGGAATTGACCTATCCTGATTAGTTAAAATTCAAGAGGTAGGGTGAGCATATAATATTTTAATCCATGAAATAAACCGTGAGGCAAATCCAAATTCCTCCAACACTTTACACATATACTGCCACTCTAGCTGATCGAATGCTTTTTCCGCATCTAAACAAAGTGCAGCCACTTCATGGCCCTTTTCGTATTTGATACATTATATTCATTAGCCTTCGAACATTAAAAAAGGAAAATCTACCAGGGATAAATCCAGTCTGGTCCGTGTGGATAATGGTGGCAATGTATTTATTCAACCTGTTTGCTAATAATTTAGTAAAAATCTTTACGTCTGTGTTCAGTAATGCAGTAGGACGGAAAGATGAAGGATCTGTTTCATCCCTACCCTCTTTTAATATCAATGAGATATTGGCCTCGTATAAAGAATTTGGGAATCTCTGAGTTTCAAATGAGTGAGTAAACATTCTCAGCAAGACGGGGGCAAACTGTTCTGGATATCTTTTATACAATTCTATGCCATAGCCATCTAGGCCAGCACTCTTATCATTGGGAAATGATTTTATAGCATCCAAAATCTCTTGAATGGTGATATCAGCGTCTATCGCCTCTCTAGCTGCATTGCCCAATTTTGGAAGGTCTAGATGCGCCATCCAGTCAGAAATGTTCCCCTTAGCTTTTGATGTATATAATTGTTGGTAATATTCCCTAAAGCGCTGATTTATACCCTTAGGATCAGTGACCATCTCCCCAGTTTTTGATCTGATTTGATGTATGGCCCTGCTGGCTTGTAAACCTCTCAGCTGTCTGGCAAGTAATTTCTGGGGCTTATCCCCAAATTCAAAATATTTCTGTCTTAGTTTAAACAGCTGGTCGCTTACTTGGTCAGATAAAATGCTATTATATTCATATTTCAGCTTGAAAATGTTTTGCAAAGTGAGAGGGTCAGAGGCCAATTTATAAATTGTTTCCAATTGTGTTAGCTCTTTTTCAATTTCCAAAAGCCATTTTTGTTTTTCTTTTTCATTGAGGTTTCAAAAGAAATTATATGTCCCCTGATTACTGCCTTAGGGGGTCATTTCACCGAGAAATCTTCCTGGAAGAACGAGCTGCGATCTCAGAGTGTGGCTTGGTCGCCGCAGGTCTTACGCAGTCGACGACGGTTGACCAAGGGTTGGTCACGCCTTGGTCTTCCGTAGTTGTACGTGGTCGAGGAATGGTCTCCCCGACAAAGAGATCGTAGCTCGTTTTTTTGACATGTCAAAAAACTGAGCCTCGACCTAAAAGTCGCACAGAGAGCGTCAAAAGAGCGAACAAGGTCGAGGAAAGGACGCATTGGTTGAGAGACAATCGAGGCTAGAACGGGGATGAGCGATGCTCAGTCTTCTCGAGCGAGAACTGATTGCGCGCATGGTTGTGTTGTGCTGCTCGGCCCGTCCTCGACACGCACTCGATCCGTGCGATCTAGCTTCACTCTTTTGTGATCAAGCCTCGCTCCGCGCAACCTGTCCCAGACCTTCCCTAGACCCGTACGCTCCCTATTCTTCCAATGGGCACGATTGGATTCTAAAGAGGATTAAGGTGCGACCTTCTTCAACCAATAAAGATCGACCATCGCTTAAGTTGCGACCTACCTTCGCCTAATCCTATTAAAGCTATGTGTACTGAACATCATATAAATAGGGCGCATTAAGCATAACCAGAGAGTCTTGCTGCAGTTGCAGGGCACGGTGCTCAGGGATGAAAGTAAGCCGGTCCTGGCTGGTCCGGCGTACCACTAAAAGATTTGGCCGTACCGGAAAGAAAAATATACTGTCTCTGAAAAAAAAAATTAACCAGATCTTGTGCTATAACGTGGTAATAGCTGGTAATCAAAGTGTTTTAGCAGACAGACGTTAGTTGCAAAGTCTCCCAAATAAAAAGGCACATCAAGAAACGTGAATGTTTCATGATAGACTATTTAAAAATTACTTTGATCAGAATTCGTAAATCGAGTGGAAGTTGGGGCAAAGATTCTAGATTACTGTCTGGTTGGAGCGAGCAGAGTAACTAGGCTACCAATGCATGGCACGCACACTGAGAACACGCGCACTTACTGTAGAACGCATGCACTTTCTCAAACGTTCAAGCCTCTTTGGAATTTATTTTAAGTGTTTTACCTAAAAACTTTCACTTTTCTGTTCTGTTACACGGTTCTGTGTCCAATGTCCAAAATGAAAAGTTAGTTTTCAACTGTTCAGCTAAAAAAAATGTTATTAAATTGTGTTGTTGAAATGATGTGTTTGCAATTTATTTATAATCAAAAACTGATACAGGTGGATGAAAGAGTGATAGTGTGATAAAGTACTATACTAGTACTACTGAGTGATAAGAAGTTCTAGTGAATGCTTGATAAGTAGACAATAATAAATAATTAGGTGTATTTTCCGGCGCGTGCTGTGCGCACGCACTATGACTCAAAATAATAGTACCGGCAAGAAATAAAAGTTACTTTCACCCCTGACAGTGCTGTAATAACACAGCATGATGCAGAGCGATTGGGTCCATGTTGTCCCTTCGGAGGCTGGTCAAAAACTGATGGTCGGCCACCGATCGCCAGGCCTTTTTATACGGTCACAGTGGGTCGCACGCAAATCCAGGCGACCATGACAAATTTGCGCATAGCTCAGGCAAGAATCTGTCTAGAAAAGGTCGAGAATTGAGCGTACAGAGCGAGGCTAGAACATTTATATCGCAGGCTAAATCGTATTGATCGAGGGTACGTTGCAATTCGTACGTAGCTAGATCAGCCAAGATTGAGCCTTGATCGGCCGAGGTCGCGCACTTGCGAGGATAGATCGCCGAGAGATTGACGCTATGTCGCAGATTGGTCGAACAGAATGAGCCTTAAGATCGCATCAGATCGAGTGGATAGACGCAAGTAGAGCATATGTAAAGCGTCTACAGAGCATATAGGATGCAGGTAGAGCGTACACATCGAAGGTCGAATGAGATAACATCGAACATAGAGCGTACACAGAAAATAATGGGTTTAGGTCGCACGGATTTTGCCCGCGACTATGGGAAAACATACAGTGGTGCTTGAAAGTTTGTGAACCCTTTAGAATTTTCTATATTTCTGCATAAATATGACCTAAAACATCATCAGATTTTCACGCAAGTCCTAAAAGTAGATAAAGAGAATCCAGTTAAACAAACGAGACAAAAATATTATACTTGGTCATTTATTTATTGAGGAAAATGATCCAATATTACATATCTGTGAGTGGCAAAAGTATGTGAACCTTTGCTTTCAGTATCTGGTGTGACCCCCTTGTGCAGCAATAACTGCAACTAAATGTTTCCGGTAACTGTTGATCAGTCCTGCACACCGGCTTGGAGGAATTTTAGCCCATTCCTCCATACAGAACAGCTTCAACTCTGGGATGTTGGTGGGTTTCCTCACATGAACCGCTCGCTTCAGGTCCTTCCGCAACATTTCCATTGGATTAAGGTCAGGACTTTGACTTGGCCATTCCAAAACATTAACTTTATTCTTCTTTAACCATTGTTTGGTAGAACGACTTGTGTGCTTAGGGTCGTTGTCTTGCTGCATGACCCATCTTCTCGAGATTCAGTTCATGGACAGATGTCCTGACATTTTCCTTTAGAATTCGCTGGTATAATTCAGAATTCATTGTTCCATCAATGATGGCAAGCCGTCCTGGACCAGATGCAGCAAAACAGGCCCAAACCATGATACTACCACCATCATGTTTCACAGATGGGATAAGGTTCTTATGCTGGAATGCAGCATTTTCCTTTCTCCAAACATAACGCTTCTCATTTAAACCAAAAAGTTCTATTTTGGTCTCATCCATCCACAAAACTTTTTTCCAATAGCCTTCTGGCTTGTCCACATGATCTTTAGCAAAGTGCAGACGAGCAGCAATGTTCTTTGTGGAGAGCAGTGGCTTTCTCCTTGCAACCCTGCCATGCACACCATTGTTGTTCAGTGTTTTCCTGATGGTGGACTTATGAACATTAACATTAGCCAATGTGAGAGAGGCCTTCAGTTGCTTAGAAGTTACCCTGGGGTCCTTTGTGACCTCGCTGACTATTACATGCCTTGCTCTTGGAGTGATCTTTGTTGGTCGACCACTCCTGGGGAGGGTAACAATGGTCTTGAATTTCCGCCATTTGTACACAATCTGTCTGACTGTGGATTAGTGGAGTCCAAACTCTTTAGAGATGGTTTGTCACCTTTTCCAGCCTGATGAGCATCAACAATGCTTTTTCTGAGGGCCTCAGAAATCTCCTTTGTTCGTGCCATGATACACTTCCACAGACATGTGTTGTGAAGATCAGACTTTGATAGATCCCTGTTCTTTAAATAAAACAGGGTGCCCACTCACACCTGATTGCCGTCCCATTGATTGAAAACACCTGACTCTAATTTCACCTTCAAATTAACTGCTAATCCTAGAGGTTCACATACTTTTGCCACTCACAGATATGTAATATTGGATCATTTTCCTCAATAAATAAATGACCAAGTATAATATTTTTGTCTCATTTGTTTAACTGGGTTCTCTTTATCTACTTTTAGGACTTGCGTGAAAATCTGATGATGTTTTAGGTCATATTTATGCAGAAATATAGACAATTCTAAAGGGTTCACAAGCTTTCAAGCACCACTGTAGCTGCGATCATAGTCGCATGTGGTCGCGTGTGATTTTTCCAGAGCGTACTCGGTGAAATGAGCCCCTTAAAAGTGTCCCACAAAGTAGAACCTGTTACTTCTGCATTGTCATTATTTTCCATAAACTCAGACATTTTAGTGGAAATAAACTGATCAAATGATGAATCAGAAAGCAGTGAAGGATGAAATCGCCATCTGTACTGCTGCTGCTTATGGTTAAAATTAAGAACTAATGAGACAGGAGAGTGATCAGAAATTAGAATTATGATATTTGGAGGAGACTACGTTTGATATCAAATTGAAATCTATTAAGAAGTAATCAGTTCTTAAGAAAGATGTATGTCTTTGTGAAAAGAATGAATAATCCCTGTTTGTGGGATGCTGAAGCCTCCATATATCCACTAGATTCATGGAGGCTACCAAGTTATGTAGCACCTTAGAAGCAACTGAAGGTAAAGGATTTGTCTGGGCCAATCTATCCAAAAAGTTATCAAGCACGCAGTTGAAATCGCCTCCGACAATCACATGCGTATCAGAAAGACTAGGGATCAAGTTAAATAATTTACTGAAAAAATCAGGATCAGCAAAATTTGGTCCATACACATTCAAAAGTGTAACATGAAATGAGTATATATGACCTGTTACCATGATATATCTGCCATTTGGGTCACACACAGTTGAAATATGTCTAAATGGGATAGTTTTACGAATCAAAATCACCACACCCTGAGCTTTACTGGAGAATGTAGACTGAAATATCTGATTAACCCAACTGCATCTCAGCAATTTTGCACTAGAGGGCTTAATATGCGTTTCCTGCAAGGATAAAATATCTGCAGACAGGGATTTCAAATGGGAGAAAACTTTTGCTCGTATAAGGACATGGCCAAATCCACAGACATTCCAGCTGGCGAATGTAATGCCACCACCTCTTGGAGAAATACTAGGATGCATCACTAATCAAAGTAATGAAAAATTGCACACATGACGCCCCAGCAAAATGATCATAAAAACAAAAAGTGAAACATTCCAAACGGAATGTCAGGAACACTGCCCCCTCCCCCGTCCCACTTTCCCAAACAAAGTGAGAACACAATCCCCACAAACTCACATAGAGGCAGCCGGACCATAGGAAATGCTAAGTTACAACTCAACTATGCTAACACAAGGGCCCTGGTGCTCCCTCTCCAATAGTCCAAAATGATTAAGCATGAATGTCCTGACCTACGCAATTAGTTAAGAGTCACATACCAGACAATGCTTGTCCGCTGGTTTAAGATAAAGTCTCAGTGAAAGCCAATGCTTCTTGTGGGGAAGAGAATACCTCCTCCGACTCATTCAGAGTGACCCGGAGCCGAGCCGGATAGACGAAACCAATCCTCGCGCCAGCATCCTTGAGCCTCTTTCGAACATCATCAAACGCCTGTCGTTGCTTCATGACCTCTGCTGGAAAGTCGGGAAAGATGTGAATCGCTTTGACCCTGTAATTCAGAGGGAACTGTCGATGAGCCAGCTGTAGTATATTTTCTTTCGTTTGGTAGTGATGAATCCGGGGTATCATTATGCGCAGTCGAGCATTTCCATTGGAGGGTTGCTTTCCAAGGCGGTGAGCTCGGTCCACTAGAATTGGCTTGGGGAAATTACTAGCACCCAGCAGCTCAGGCAAAAACTCTGTCAGGAACTCTGTCGGGCGTCCAGTCTCAAACTTCTCGGGTAAGCCAACAATTCTGATATTCTGACGCCTTGAGTGAGCTTCTAGATCAATCACTTTAGAGCAAAGTGCTTCATCCTCCACACACATGTTCATGCATGTCTGTTCGAGATTGGAGAGGCGGCGATTGAAGCCAGAGTTAGCATCCTCAACTTCTGTCATACGGTTCCCCAGACTCAGCAGAAACGCCTGGGTGGATGCCAAAGTTGCTTCTAACATATCAAAATGATCAGTCATCGTCTTGCTCATATTTTGTATCGCCAAAAGGATATTTGTTGGTTCTATATCATCGGTGACTGTGTCTGGAGAAGCCTCGTGCTCAGCTAGCTCTGATAGCATTTCAGTCTCTCCAGGATCTTTGCCCGAAGGTTTCCCACTTTCTGACTTGGGTGGAATGGCGGGTTTTGATGGTTTTGGCATCTTCAATCTTTCAAGAAACGGTAACAATAAAGAGTAGATGACTGAACTGGCAAATAATGAATTAATGACCGAATAATTCAGAACATGGAGAGGAGCTCAGGAAAAACATGTCTATTCCATCTGGTGCTCACTAGCGCCCCCCCATGGTCAGCTACTTCTGTCATGTCTGTGTCTGGTTACACTCAAGACTCCACTTCCCAGAATTCACAGCGGCCTTTAAATAGTTGCACCACAGACTACAACACCCATCATGCACCACACCGTTCACAGTCCCTTGAGTTCTAATCACACACATCTGTTCCTGATCATAGCCACAATCAGAATTAGACTATTTAAGGACTTTCAGTTCATACTGTATGTTCATTGTGAAGTAAATGTTCATTTACTCTTGGTCTGACTTTATCAAGCCTTTGATGGCTAGCACTGGTTTTGACTTTGTATTTTTGTCTTTTGCTCTTTTGCCTCTGCCTTTGATATCCTGTTTGTGCCTTGCCTGACCATTGCCTGGTTTTGACTTTGCCTTTTATTCACCATAAAAGTACTCATAAAGATTTAAAAAAAAAAAAAACTTTTTACTGCACAAAAATTCTTGGACATACCCAAGCTTTCAACTCCTTCAGAAGCCTTCATCAGGGATGGGAAGTGACATCATTCCTTCGAGCATGCAGTGCACATGCCCGATAAAATATTGTCCCAAACTGCTGGTAGTTGATACCTTCCCCCATCCTTGTTTAGGGATGGTTTGTAGGTCCTAATCTGAATAAAATCTCATCTCATTGTTTCTAGCCACTTTATCCTGTTCTACAGGGTCGCAGGCAAGCTGGAGCCTCTCCCAGCTGACTACGGGTGAAAGGCGGGGCACACCCTGGACAAGTCGCCAGGTCATCACAGGGCTGAATAAAATCTTTATATGGAATTGATCGCTGCATAGATGAAAATCTTCAACATAAAAATAATTATAGTAGTAAAAGAACTGTTAAAAAATGATCAGAGGCTGGACTGGAAAAGGGGGGAAAACAATCGTGAAGGGGAGCGCGATAAAGATATGTAAGGAATGGGGGTAAATTTGAGAAAATAAAAGGAGGCAAATTTGATCGGGTACGACGGTTTAACACATAAGCCAAATACACGCAATGAGAGTAGTAAGATGGCGGCCAGATGGCTTCACTCTGACGAGCCTGTGAGCTCTCCAGATTTTATATAGAGCTCAGTTCTCAGGTGTTCTGGTGCAGCGCAGGGAGAATGGGGAAAATGCGGAGTGAAGCGCAAAGGTGCAGGTCAGGATTTGGAAGTTCCGGGCTGCATCATGACACAAATATTTTCGTGCAAAGTATGGGACAGCCATTTTCACAACACTGAAAACATTCAGATGAATAATCAACACTGTGTGCTGCACGTAAATGTGTAAACAGACCCTGTACACTACTATTTGTTTTTTACAGCAAAAACAAACATATGTCGTTTTGTCCACCACGTAGTACAGCTATTTGCTGTGGTGACATCAGTTACTAATTAATTTTCTGTAGTGCTTTAGAAATTTTTACTGGAGGCCAATTTTGGGAATCAGACTTGCAGTGGTGCACTCATCTAAAAGAAGAAAACTCTTCTCATCTATTGCCTCATATGAAACACAGAAAACAAAAGTTGTATGTATTTTTTTATGTATGTTGTAGTTCTCATAATGGCACAACTTATACAGCTCACCCACTCCCATCCCAGCCCTCATCCACAGACACACATTACACATTATATTGTATGTTAGGACAGCAAGGTGGTGTAGTGATTAGCACTGTTGCCTCACAGTAAGAAGGTTCTGGGTTCGAGCGCAGTGGCCGACGGGGGCCTTTCTGTGTGGAGTTTGCATGTTCTCCCTGTGTCTGTGTGGGTTTCCTCCGGTGTTAGCCCTGTGATGATTTGGTGACTTGTCCAGGGTAGGGCTGCACAATTAATCGAAAATCGCGATTTTGGCTGCCACGATTAAATTAAATGAAAATCGCGATTTATTTCCATTTAAAATCTGAGCTCTGCTGCATATGATTAAGCACTTTTTGACCAGTACTCTGCCAAACATTAGGGGGCGAACCGACGCATGTAAGGTTTCATTACTCCGCCTAAATAAGCAAGCAAGCCTTAGGCGGAGTAATGAAACCTTACATGCGTCGGTTCACCCCCTAATTGCGTGAGAGTAGGTAACAGATTGAGGTGAGAGAGAAAAGCTAACTATGTCGGAACAACAGACTATTTAGCACTGGAGGCAATGTTGTGACCTGCCTTCGCTCTTGTTTAAAGCCAGAGCATGTTGATGGGCTGTTCTTTCTAGCTAAAAACTTGTAGGCCTCAGTATAATGCTATGTAATTGTTGCAACTGAGTTTTCAGTTCCTTCATCCTTTGGTAATTTCTTGGATAAATTTCATTTATTTGTCATTTGGAAATTAGAATTTCTCTTTTAAATTTCATTCTGCACTGAAAGCTGTTCATATCGTTTGTTTGAATTAGGGGCGGGCGATATGGGAAAAATGTCATATCACGATTTTTTAACATAAAATCTCGATTTCTTATCACGAGCTTCCATCGAAAAAAAACAGGCATTTTGGGGCTACAAACCTTTCTGAACAGATTTTAATTAATAGTAGCAATTTTGCATGTGCAAACATTGTAAACACACTAACACTGATAAAGTGCACTATTGGTTGTGAAGACAACAACACTAAGTAAACATCACTCTGATAAAGTAAATATCACTCTGATAAAGTAAACATCACTCTGATAAAGTGCATTCTTAGAATATAAAAAAGAAAGTAAAATATGAAATGTTGAATAACACACAGTCTTCGGTTATTTTGAAATGATTTAAGTATCAAAACACCAAATAGCTTTTTGAAAATGGTCCAGACTGGTGGTGGGGAGGCTTCTGCATAGCTTTATTGTGGCTGTTTGAATGTTGCTAGCACCAGCCTCTTGTGCTCGAAATGTAGTTTATATTTAAAGAAGCTTCCCCAAACTTGACAGCCAGAGACCTCTGCACTCTGCCCAAAGAACCAGCACGGGCACGGCGCGCCACCTCGGGATAGAAACGAAACCTAAGCGGAGCCCCGCGGCGCGGAGGCGCGCGGCGGGGCTCCGCTTAGGTTTCGTTTCTATCCCGGGCTCCAGCCCGACGAAGAGCCACGGTGCTCGGCTTTAGTTTCGTTTTCCCATCGGCGGCTCCAGCCTCCCCAAGCTTAGAATGTGTAGATTCCATTTCTGACAATAAGTTCCGTTTCAGATGCATAATTCCGCAATTTCCGCCCGTTTTCCGTGATCATGGATTTTCAGTCCCTCTACAGGTTAAGGACGTCTTACGTCTGCCGCGTCGGCGGGAACCAGCATAGAACGTCAAGTTATTGTACCCAAAGGGAAAAAAAAAGTTATTGCGCTCATTGGCCAAGGCGATC
Organism: Neoarius graeffei; assembly: GCF_027579695.1. Lineage (NCBI taxonomy): Eukaryota > Metazoa > Chordata > Actinopteri > Siluriformes > Ariidae > Neoarius > Neoarius graeffei. The sequence goes on from NC_083591.1 coordinate 37,473,696, forward strand.
TATACGATTTCTCCACTTTGGCAGATCATCTGCGATCTTCTACTCGTTCTTATTCTTCATAATTTTATATCGTCAGATCGCACACCCCTAGTTTGAATATAGTGAAATAAAATTTAAGTGATTTCCCTAACATCAAGAATAATCGTGATTAATAATCGCGATTACAATTTTGATCAAGATAATCGTGCAGCCCTAGTCCAGGGTGTACCCCACGTCTCACCCATAGTCAGCTGGGATAGGCTCCAGCTTGCCCACACCCCTGCACAGGATAAGTGGCTACAGATAATGGATGGATGGGTTCTACTGACTTACAATTTGAAAGAGGCATTTATTTAAGGAGGCCAGATATTCACTAAATATATATTTATACATTCAAGATTTTCTAAGCTTTTATATTTTGAAGGCCTGCTTGAAAAAGGAGAGGGCGAAGAGGTGGCTTTCTCCCGACCACATCGTGTGTGCGTGTATGTATGTGTGTGAGATAAACATAACATGACATTGAAAAATAAAAATATTAATAAAAAGACAGTGTTGCACATCATTTCCCACCTGTCCACACTTCAGTGTTCCACCCACCCTCAGGGATATACTGCAGATATGAACTATCAAATTGTGTAGAGTAGTGTATTTCACGTCAGTAAGTTGCTGCATTATCTTGTGACAGTGATACCAATAATGAGATACTTATCCCAGTTACAAATACATATTTATTACTTTCTTTGACACCGCATGCCATGTGCCAGAAACAACACCATGACATTTATCATGGAGTGACTCTGCTGGGTGTCTGGTGGACAGCAGGGAACCAGCACTTTCACTTTACAGCATTACTATATAGTTATGAAGCATGAATGGTTGTCTGTGTCTATGTGTTAGCCCTGCGATGACCTGGCGACTTGTCCAGGGTGTACCCCTGCCTCTCGCCCATAGTCAGCTGGGATAGGCTCCAGCTTGTCTGTGACCCTGTACAGGATAAAGTGGCTAGAGATAATGAGATGAGATGAGATGAGATGAGATGAGATGAGATGAGATGAGATGAGATGAGATGAGATGAGATGAGATGAGATGAGATGAGATGAGATATGTCAAACAGTTGTCTGGTCACATCTGTCACGTCCACATGCATGTGCATGCATGCAGTGCCATTAGGACTAATTACCATGCACCTGTTTCTGAATTAGAGTGCAATCACAGTACATACATATAAGGAATGTCAGTAACACACAGACTTTGTGAAGTATTGTCTCTGTACCCTGTGTCGCATGTTAAGCTTTGTATTTTGTCTCACTTTTCTGGTTTTAACCATGTTTGTGTCTTTTGACTTTTAGTATTGTATTACCTCTGATATCCTGTCTGTGCTTCACTTGACCACTGCCAGTTTTTCAACTCTGACTTTGTCTGTGTTTTGGATACATTTGCTCATGTGCTGTCAATAAAATTCTTCCTGCACTTACACTACCGTTCAAAAGTTTGGGGTCACCCAGACAATTTTGTGTTTTCCATGAAAAGTCACACTTTTATTTACCACCATAAGTTGTAAAATGAATAGAAAATATAGTCAAGACATTTTTCTGGCCATTTTGAGCATTTAATCGACCCCACAAATGTGATGCTCCAGAAACTCAATCTGCTCAAAGGAAGGTCAGTTTTATAGCTTCTCTAAAGAGCTCAACTGTTTTCAGCTGTGCTAACATGATTGTACAAGGGTTTTCTAATCATCCATTAGCCTTCTGAGGCTATGTAGATATTGCACCAAAAACCAGACATTTGCAGCTAGAATAGTCATTTACCACATTAGCAATGTATAGAGTGGATTTCTGATTAGTTTAAAGTGATCTTCATTGAAAAGAACAGTGCTTTTCTTTCAAAAATAAGGAAATTTCAAAGTGACCCCAAACTTTTGAACGGTAGTGTAGTTCAACGGTAGGGTAGTTTTAAATGAAACTGTCATGAATATTTTTTATTAATATTTTTATTAGGAGGTAAGGCACATCAAAACAGGAAACAATGTCAAATCAACATTCAGTACCACACCATCCCTGCACAACAATCTACAAAATACACCTACCAATGCCACAGAAATACTGTGCATCTCGATGAATTAAGAGAAAGGCATACAGTCTGCCTCCTAGGATTTTTTTTTTCATACAAACAAGAACAAGACATTACACAATTCAAAGAAAATAAAAATAATTGATAAATAAAAAAATAACGAAGTTCTATTATGTAATAATTAAATATCAAAGCTGCACAGTACAAATAAAACCAAAAGAAAAAAAACTAAAATAAAATAAATAAATAAATAAATAAATAAATAAAAAGGGAGAGAGAGGGTCCATCAGTTAGGGGGCAGAGACTGGAGAGAGTGGAAGAATGTAAGAAAGGGAAGCCACTTGTTATAAAATTTAGCAGAGTTACCGTTCACTGAATATCTGATCTTTTCCAACTTTAGAAAAGACATGACGTCATTGAGCCACTGACGACTCAAGGGAGCTTTAGTCGACTTCCAGTGGAGTAGAAGGTGGCGTCTTGCCAGTAAGGAAGTAAAAGCTAAAATATCCAATTGATGAGAGGTAAACTGGTTATGGTCCTCTGGGAGCCCGAATATGGCAACATGGGGGGAGACTTTTATGGTCACTGAAAGTATTTTAGACATGGTATCAAAATAATTCAACCAGAAGCAAGAGAGTAGCGGACAAGAGTAGAACATATGGGTTAAATTGCAGGATGAGGCATGACATTTGTCGCATTTGTCAGCGATACTGGGATAGATTTGAGACAATCGAGCTTTGGAAAAATGGACTCTAAACAGTACTTTAAACTGTATAAGTGTGAGACGAGCACAGGTTGAGCTTGTGTGAATTTTCTTAAGAGCAGTGTCCCACCAGTCATCCTCCAAGTTTAGATCCAGTTCATCTTCCCAGGCAGTCTTAACTTTAGTAACTGGTGAGCAATCAAAAGAAAGAAGTTCGTTATAAACTTTAGAAATAAATTATTTTTGAAGTGGATCGCGGTTTAAAAACACCTCCCAGTGTAGAGTAGGTGGTAAGGAAGGAAAAACTGGAAACAGCTTTAGCGCAGTGTCTAATTTGAAAGTATCGAAAGAGATGAGAAGGTGGGAGATTAAATTCTTTTGAGAGATCTATAAAGCTATGAAAAATACCATCCTTGTAAAAGGTCTTTAAAACATATCAGGCCTTTATTATGCCATGCGAGAAAGGCTGAATCTGTAAGCGGAGGTTGAAATAAATTATTCTTCAGTAAAGGAGCTAATGTAGATGCTGACTTAAATTTGAAGTGCTTCCTAAACTGATACCAAATTTTAAGTGTGGAGTGAACCACTTGATTATTTGTAAAGCCAGAGAGGTTAGATGGAATAGAAAAGGTAAGTAAAGCAGGTAGGGCGGCACGGTGGTGTAGTGGTTAGCGCTGTCGCCTCACAGCAAGAAGGTCCTGGGTTCGAGCCCCGGGGCCGGCGAGGGCCTTTCTGTGTGGAGTTTGCATGTTCTCCCCGTGTCCGCGTGGGTTTCCTCCGGGTGCTCCGGTTTCCCCCACAGTCCAAAGACATGCAGGTTAGGTTAACTGGTGACTCTAAATTGACCGTAGGTGTGAATGTGAGTGTGAATGGTTGTCTGTGTCTATGTGTCAGCCCTGTGATGACCTGGCGACTTGTCCAGGGTGTACCCCGCCTTTCGCCCGTAGTCAGCTGGGATAGGCTCCAGCTTGCCTGCTACCCTGTAGAAGGATAAAGCGGCTAGAGATAATGAGATGAGATGAGTAAAGCAGGTAAGGAGGATGAAACACATGACTGTGCTTCCAAGTTGCACCATGGCAGATTCGTAGATTTGAACCAAAATGAAATTATATGAATATGTGCCGCCCAATAATACAGTTGGAAATTCGGAAGTGTCAATCCACCATTGAATTTACATCTCTGAAGTATGGATTTACGGATCCTGGGAACCTTTCCACACCATAAGAAATCAGAAATAGTTTGATCAGTTGTTTTAAAAAACTGCTTTGGCAGGAAAAGTGGGAGACAATGGAACAAAAATAGAAATTTGGGCAAGATGTTCATTTTAACTGCGTGAATTCTTCCAATTAACGAGAGAGGCAAGCTTCTCCATCTTTGGAAGTCAGATTTAATTTTAGACATTAAAGGTAAAAAATTAGCAGAAAAAAGTAACTTTAACATTCTGGTAACGCTGATCCCAAGATACCTAAAGCCAGACAGATTAATCTTAAAAGGGACATCTGACTGTGTAAGCTGTGATGCTGAAGCATTAATAGGATAGCATTCAGTTTTAGAGATATTCACTTTATAGCCTGAGGATGATCCAAATCTCTGGAAAGCAGATAAAATTGTGGGAATGAAAAGGACAGGATCTGAGACATATAACAATAAATCATCAGCATAAAGTGACAACTTGAATTCTGTGCCCAATCGTGAGATCCCTCTAAAAGTTGAGGAGGACCTCAGAAAGATTGACAAGGGCTCTATAGCTAGTGCGAACAATAGAGGAGATAGGGGACACCCCTGTCTGGTACCACAGGTTAGAGTAAAAAAACTGGATTGGATGCCATTAGTGGAGATGCTTGCTTGTGGAGATGTATAAAGGAGACGTATCCATGAAATGAACCCATTTCCCAGTCCAAATTTCTTTAGTACAGTAAATAAATAGTCCCATTCAACCCTGTCGAAAGCTTTTTCTGCACCAACCGAGATTACTGCTTCAGGTGGTGTTGTGGTAGTTTTAGAGTAAATAATATTTAGGAGTGTGCGGACATTAAAAAATAACTGCCGCCCCTTAACAAATCCAGTTTGCTCATGTGAGACAATAGTTGGTACGATGTTTTCCAGGTGACAGGCCAAAGCTTTAGCAAGGATCTTAGCATCTACATTTATTAATGAGAGAGGTCTGTATGAGCTGCAGAGATTTGGATCCTTATCTTTTTTTAAGAGGAGACTTATGGAGGCTTGCCTTAAAGTGGGAGGGAGAGTGCCATGTTCCAGTGATTCTTTATAAACAGCATGCAGTAAAGGGAGCAGTTTTTCCTGAAATCTCTTAAAAAATTCAACTGAGAATCCATCAGGGCCAGGAGCTTTGTTATTTTGCATGCTACTCACAGCGAGAATGATTTCTTCTACCGTTAATGGGGAGTCAAGTTTTTTAGCAGCATCTAAGCTTAACACAGGAAAATTAAGGCCATCTAGGAATGAATTCACTACAGTGGTGTCAGGTGGAGATTCAGACATATATGAAGAGGAGTAAAATGAGTGAAAAACAGAATTAATGGTAGTGGGATCCTTATGCAATGAGCCGGATGAATCTTTTATCTGAGGGATCATACATGAGGCTGCCTGGCGACGTAGTTGATGAGCCAGGAGCCGACTTGCCTTGTCGCCATGTTCATAATATGTGGAGCGTGATCGTAAGAGAAGTCGCTCTGCATCACTAGTGGTGATGAGATCAAATTCAGTCTGTAAATCAACACGTTGTTTAAGTAAACTGGGAGAGGGGCAAGTAGCGAGTTGTTGGTCCAATTTGGTGATATTGATAGAAAGTTCTTGCAATTTGGTTTTACGGGACTTATTCAAGTGGGCAGAGTAGGAAATAATTTGTCCCCGCAAGTATGCTTTTAATGATTCCCACAGCAGTGAACAAGAAACGGGTTCCATATCATTTTGATTTATAGAGATATAATCATCAATTTTAGTTGCAATAAATTCGGTGAACTTATCATCTGAGAGAAGTAATGTATTGAACCTCCAAGGTGTTGAGTACTGGGGTTGTGAAGAGAACTGAATATCTAAAGAAAGAGGAGCGTGGTCAGAAATAACAATCGGGTGGTAATTGACAGACAATACTTTGGGAATTAGTTTAGCATCAATAAAATAATAATCAATCTGAGAGAAAGACTGATGCATCTGAGAAAAAAATGAATATTTCTTGGTACAAGGGTTATAAAATCTCCAAGGATCAATGCAACTGTTCTTGGACATAAAATATGAAAGTGACCTCGACATTAAAGAAGGGGTCAGAGTTCATGGGTTAGAGCGGTCTAGGTTGGGATCAATTACACAATTCATGTCCCCTCCAATTATAAGAAGGCTGTTGTTCAATGAGGGAAGACATTCAAAAAGTTTATTCATAAAGTGTGGATCATCAAAATTGGGGGCATATATGTTAACTAATAAAACGGGAGTATGGAATAGCGTGCCTGTAACAATTAAGTATCTGCCGTTTTTGTCTGCTATCACCTTAGAAGCTGAAAACTGAATTGACTTACCAATTAAAATAGCAACCCCCCTGGCTTTAGAGTTGAAATTAGAGTGAAACACCTCAGAAACCCAGGAACATTTAAGTCTGACCTGATCTTTGACACGCATGTGGATTTCCTGCAGAAACACTAGGTCAGCTTTAAGACGTTTCAAATGAGCAAATATCCTTGATCTCTTAATTGGACTCCCCATGCCTTTAATATTCCAGCTCAAAAACCTCACAGAGGACCCAATATGTGGAGTATCAGAAGTACGAGCGTTGGTGGACATATGTTAAGTTCCTAGAGATAGAAATAGACTGAATGCGGACCCCCAGGGAAGGAAGGAAAAGAGGGGGGAAAACGCAAAAAAAAAACACACACAAAAAAAACAACAACAAAATAAAACAAAAAAGAAAACACACTTACAGATTGAACCCCGGGGCAGCACGATGGTGTAGTGGTTAGCGCTGTCGCCTCACAGCAAGAAGGTCCTGGGTTCGAGCCTCGGGGCCGGCGAGGACCTTTCTGTGCGGAGTTTGCATGTTCTCCCCGTGTCCGCGTGGGTTTCCTCCGGGTGCTCCGGTTTCCCCCACAGTCCAAAGACATGCAGGTTAGGTTAACTGGTGACTCTAAATTGACCGTAGGTGTGAATGTGAGTGTGAATGGTTGTCTGTGTCTATGTGTCAGCCCTGTGATGACCTGGCGACTTGTCCAGGGTGTACCCCGCCTTTCGCCCGTAGTCAGCTGGGATAGGCTCCAGCTTGCCTGCGACCCTGTAGAAGGATAAAGCGGCTAGAGATAATGAGATGAGATGAGATGAGATGAGATTGAACCCCCCACCCCACCCCATTGCACTTACAACGACCCCATCCCCAAACGATGGAGAACCCAGTGCTAACTCCACAAGGAGTCAGATTCCCAAAACAAAAACTTACGGCTTTAAGCATGACTATCGAGCTTCGGATTGAGCTCCTGCAGGCCTAGCAACATTTGACAGAACGGTACAACCAATCAAGTCCAAGTTGAAGCGAAAACTGAAAACCACACAGTGTGCGTATATGAGAATAGTAAAGAAAGAAGAAAAGAGGAAACAAATGAAATAAAGTAATAACTGTCAATATTAACTAACACTGCTTCCTCAAGGTTGTGTATCATTTCTCGGTTCTCTCACTATTGAGCAATCTGATGAATGCGCTGGCCTCTTCTGGTGATTTAAACTCCTTCTCTGCACCGTTATGAGTGACCCGGAGGCGCGCCGGGTACAGCAAACCAAAGCGAATCCCTGGTATTTTGCGGAGTCGGCGTCGGACCTCATTAAAGGAGGCTCGGGCACGGGCCGTCCTCGGAGTGTAGTCGGGGAAGACAGAAAAACTCATGTCTCCAATCTTGATCCATTGCTGAGTCCTGGCTCGGCGCAGTATGTCCACACAGTCTGTATAGTAGTGCAAACGAGCGATTATGGGGCGCGGGCGCTCTCCGGGCTTCGGCTGGAGAGTATACGATGAGCGCGGTCCACGAGAGGCTCCTTCTGAAGCTTAAAAGCCTCCTTGAGCAGAGAGGAAACAGCTGTAGCAGTAAAGGAGGTGGAAAAATCTTCGGGAATGCCCACTAGCCGTATGTTATTGCGCCGCGATCTCGCCTCCAAATCCTCGCATTTATTGTCTAATCTCGTCAGTTCAGTTGACAGATGCTCCACTTTAGCCTGTAAGGTAGTAATGTCATCGGTGCAGGAGGACAGCGATGTCTCCATTTCACCTACGGTAGTCTTCAGAGTGCACACATCAGACTGGATGTTTGTAATGCTACAAGATAATTCAGACTTCACTGCCTGTAGGTCAGTCTTTATATTTGACAAGTTTTCGGTCAAGGCAGCCTGAAGCTCAGTTTTAAAAATAGCCGACATCTCAACACGGAGTGACGAGAGCAGCTCGGCCTTAAAATCGTGGAAAGCAGCGCCGCCTGCGGCTTCGGCCAGGCCAGAAGGGGAGTCACTACGAGGCGGGGATGCAACGTGCGAAGCAGGCCGCGGTGGTTGTACAGGTACTTTAGGCTTTGGCGGCATTTTGATCGGCAAAAAGACGGCGTTAAATTCAAATTATGATGGTGGAGAACACACACACCGAAAAAAGATACAAAAGGTGTACCTAAAATAGTTTTTTTTTAAAGGTTGCTGCAGGAGCTCGGAGAAACGCGTCCTACTCCATTAGTCGCTACACCGGAAGGACTGTCGTGAATATTTTCTGTAAAATGTGTTAGGAAATAATCCCACATTATGTTTTAAAAATCAAATTAATGGCAGCACGGTGGTGTAGTGGTTAGCGCTATCGCCTCACAGCAAGAAGGTCCTGGGTTCGAGCCCTGGGGCTGGCGAGGGCCTTTCTGTGTGGAGTTTGCATGTTCTCCTCGTGTCCGCGTGGGTTTCCTCCGGGTGCTCCGGTTTCCCCCACAGTCCAAAGACATGCAGGTTTGGTTAACTGGTGACTCTAATGCCGCTTTTCCACTACAAACGCGGCTGAGCCGTGCCGTGCCGAGTCGAGCTGAGTCGAGCTGAGCGGGGCTGTTGGAGTTGCATTTCGACTACAACCGCGCTGAACCGTGCTGGCTGGAAGTGGGTGGACACATTGGGTGGAGTTAGCGAAAGTGGGTGGACGTCACGTGATGTCGTTAAGCAGCGCAAACAGTGACATCAGTGACAGTGGCGGAACAAGTCAGAGCCGGGCCGGGGGCGGGGCAAATGACCGGGCCCTTTATTAAAGCTTATCATAACATCATTTTAGGCTACAAAATGTCCGCAACTGCGGTGTTTACCAATTTCAACACTACCGGGTGCAACTATGTTATTTAGTACATCAAGTCCTTCAAACGAACATGTAACTCAGAAACAAAAAACATTAGGATACTGTACATGGCTCATAATAAAACATCAATAGCCTATACTGCGCACATTATTTGAAGGGCATACGAATGAGCGCTCAGAGGTTGCAACGGTGACAGGAAGAGTCAGAAATAAAAGGAGGGCGGTGCAAACCTCACTGAATGCACTGTGTTTACCAATTTCAACACTACGGGGTGCAACTATGTTATTTTGTACATTAAGTCCTTCAAACGAACATGTAACTCAGAAACAAAAAAACATTAGGCGACATACTGTACATGGCTCATAATAAAACATCAATAGCCTACTGCGCGCATTATTTGAAGGGCATACGACAAGCCTTGCGCTCCGCGAACTCGTCCACGATGCTCTGTATGTCACTGATTCAGTGAGCTTTTAAGCAGTAGTCTCACGACCCGAATAGTAAACAATAAACATGGAGGACATGGAGTCGTTAGTGTTGCTGGTCTTGGTGCTGTGGCTTGTTGTCACCGACAACGCCAACAGATACTGGCAAGAGCGTATAGATGAGGCGAGGCGCATAAGGCTTCAGAAATTCTCGTAATTCGTAATTATTCTTCTTCCGGGTTTACGGTGTTTACAGATCCCAGCGCGCTCGCGGGGAGTGTGTGGGCATGTGAGGACACTCCTCCTCACCAATCAGTGCACAGGGGAGTGTCTGCTCACGCCCCCAGCCTCACTCGGCACGGTTTGGCTCGCTTCAGCCCCACTCCAAAACGGTGCGAGTTTTAGGGGCTAAGCAGGGCTGAAACGAGCTGAGTCGTGCTGGTTTTTGGTAGTCGAAACGCGAGCCGTGTCGGGCTGAAGTGAGCTGAAGCGAGCTGAAAAAGGGTAGTGGAAAAGGGCCATAAATTGACCGTGAGTGTGAATGGTTGTCTGTGTCTATGTGTCAGCCCTGTGATGACCTGGCGACTTGTCCAGGGTGTACCTCGCCTTTCGCCTGTAGTCAGCTGGGATAGGCTCCAGCTTGCCTGCGACCCTGTAGAACAGGGGTGGGCAATTATTTTTCACAAGGGGCCACATGAGAAACCAAAATTATGTCAGAGGGCCACGATAAATTTAGGTTGTAATTTTATTGACCAGATGTAAGGCGCACCTTTTTAATATAGGGTGAATTCAGGTAAATTGGGCCACTTTTTTTTGCAAACTTGGAAAGACCCCCCCTGCCTTTTAGGGGTACACCAGCCCATCCCCTTACCCTCAGGGAGGCGTTTTAGAGTACCAAATGCCATTAAAAACCTATACAAGAAATCGTTTGTTCCCAATGCAGTTAATATGATAAACAAAGTGGGAATTGTATCCAACACACAGGCGACTTTTGCAAACCAAGATGAGTCTTGTTTTATTTATTTAATCATTTATTTATTGGAGTAGTATTCCTTACTATTTTTACATTTTAAAATTTTTACACTTAATTTAATCATCTATTTATTAGAGTAGTATTCCTTACTATTTTTACATGAAATGGAGTCATATGTGTTTTTTATGTGGTGAAACTGAAGACAAGTTTCCACACTTGTGGACAATAAAGATTCATTCCTTCATTCATCACAGAAATATTATGGCATCCAAATGACTTAAAGCAAATAAAGTAATGTTGCAACAATTTAAATACATTTGTGGTGATTGGTCAGTAAAATTGGAAGAGATGAAAAGCTCAGTGCGTAAGTGGCCCAGTTTACCTGATGGCCCAATTTACCTGAATCCACCCTACTTAATATATATTCATGTCAATACATAATTAATATTAATATTATATTTATTCATAGGCTATGTGGAATTGTGGTGTAGGCTACATATAAAGAAGAAAACAAAACCAGTCATTGAATCAGTGCAATTTATTATTTACATTTATTTATTATATATACAATTTAGCTGACATGCCTGACTGACGACGTGCTGGCTATCCTCACTTGTTGCAGTTGACGTTTACGCACAGCTCACAGCTCGCACGTTCGAACGTAAACATGAACGTAGCGCTTTCAAAATAAAAGTCGCACCATTATATTGCACTCGGAATATGGGGGTTTCCCCATTTATTTTGTAATTTATAATTGGCATCGCGGGCCGGACAGGGACACACAGTGGGCCGGATGTGGCCCGCGGGCCGTAGAATGCCCAGGTCTACTGTAGAAGGATAAAGCGGCTAGAGATAATGAGATGAGATGAGAAATCAAATTAAAAATAAGCGCTGGATAAAAACCCATCTATCTTATGTAAACAATCATACAAATTTCATTGTCCGGTAGTCAAGTGTTTATGAGATACAGTGCCATGCGTTTACAATCGGGTTCCCTGTGGTGGTACACGTTCATCGTTCATATGGATGTTGTATGGTCAAAAGCCATCAAAAATCAAGTTGATGCATTACCATTTTCTTTTGTGTGGGCTCCACTCCACACACTTTGTGCACGGGGAGCTCTGCTATAAGCTGTTTGATGTTTATTAGCTGAGTGTGTGAGAGAATGAGAGAAAAACAACTGGACAGAATGGTCGAATAATAACTTAAAAAAACTTGCTATATAGCTCAAATAAGATAACAACCAGGTTAAATTGATCCAGCTGCTTGGTAGATTGTGTCACATCTGGTGGAGGAGAGACAGGGCCACTGTCCTCTACCACTAATCCAGCAGCGGGGTTATAGAAAACAACTCAGAATGAGCTATGGTAGAATTACGTAACAGTATGACTCAACAGTCTGAATCCAAAAAACACAAACCAGCAATTTTTAGATGGTAGAATTTCAGTATAAGCAAAATTCTCACTTCCTTAGTCCAAAACGAAAGTGTTTGATTCCCCCTTGGACCAAAAAAATGACTGGACGAAACACTTTCTGACTTAAAACATAAAGTGCTTGATTTACTCTTTGAAGTTACGCGATGGTGGCAACGATGCAGTTAGTCTTCTTTTTCTACATATTCATCCCAATCACAGGTACAGTAAACTAATCTTCTAAAGTCTTTCTAACTGAAGAGTAATGTAAAGTGTTTGATTTACTATAACCTACAGTGAGCTTTAGACAGCAGACAGTGCTCAAAATTAATAATAAGATCCATTATGTTATAAAGTGTTAAAAGTCAGCTAGTGCTTAAAATTGTTGAAAGTCATCTGGGTAACAATGGGATTAAAACAGAAAGTGCTTGATGTTTACATCAAGCACTTTATGTTTTAATCCCATAAAACAATGGGATTATTTCAGGCCAGTGATGATAGTCACTGTCAACAAATTACTAAAAAAGGTTTTGTTGCTGTGATCCAATATTCTACATCAAATTACACAGTTACCACACAAATTTGTACCATTACACACCATTACAAATTTGTACCATACAAGACACAAAAACCTGCTCCTTTCAGACAGATTGGTAACGTTAAAAGAGTTCAAAAAGAAAGATCTTTTGAGACGTTGTTGAGAATCAGTTGATGGGTGATGACAGTATATAAATGGCTTTCTGTGTCTAAATCTGATTTCTGAGAGTCAGCTTGTCATTTCAAATTTGCATTAAGGGTTCTACTGACTTACAATTTGAAAGAGACGTTCGTTTAAGGAGGCCAGATATTCACTAAATATATATTTATACATTCAAGATTTTCTAAGCTTTTATATTTTGAAGGAGTGAAAAATATCATTGTGAAGGGGTGTTATTTACTTTCAAAAGAAACTCTTCAATTTACTCTGGTTCTTTCAGTAGAGGTTTTACACACACACACACACACACACACACACACACACACACACACAAAGCAAAAAAAAAACCTTCTGCCAGCAATTAATTCCACAATTCGTGTTGGTTTGTGGGTGTGGGTTTTGGGGTTTTTTTGTTTGTTTTTTGTTTTTTGTTCAGTGCGGTAGGGCCACCATTCCCAAGATAGATAATACTATGATTATATTTTAGGATAGATCTAGTACTAAAGAGGAATGAGCATATGAAAGAGGTATGACATAAGTGAAAATTACACTATATTAACTCTATATAATATAATTACTCACAATGAAAATATAACATCTTGAAAAGAGTCAAAATATTACATAATAAGATAGGTTTAATTAATACAATAATATATTATAATAGTGAGATAATATAATGATAAAATGACAGACTAGTTTACAATGGTGAGCTATTAAATGAAAGTAAACAGCCATATCTTTAAAAAAAAACATATATCAATTAATTTATTGATTTGTTCAATTTTAGTAACCACATGATTACTCGTAAGTATTACTAGTAAGTAAGTAATCAGTAAGTGTGCCGAAAACACGAGTTCGGAGCAGCCTCCCAACATGGCCGCTCCGGACTACAAGTCCCAAGAGTCACAGGGTCCTCTGTCACCTGACTATGAGTACACCTGTCTCTCATCCGGCAATCACCCTGAACACCTATACATACTCAGCTCTCACTTCCACACTTTGCGAAGTACTGTCTAGTTCCTCCGTGTCTAATTTTACCAAGCCATTTGTTTTCCACCTGACTTCCAGTTTACGACCTGTGTTCACGTTTATCCTTGACTTCGTCTTCTGCCTACTCTCCATTGTGTTGTTTGCCGATCGACTGACCCTCGCTCGTTTCCTGACTATGATTCCCACTCTACGATTTGGCTCAGCGGGCTGTTTGTGAAGTCCCTGGTCTCCCCTGCGCCTGCATTTGTAACTGCCTGCACTCTGACAATGAGCCTGGATCTGGAGCCTCGCCCAGGAACAATGCTTGCAAGAAAAAGAAAAAAAAAAACAGTGAATCTGCTGTACCACAGTGTCATTCTACAAATTGTTTATTGTAGAGTTAAAAGCATACTGTATACACCTTTTACTCGTAATTGGTAAATACTCAAAAGTGCACAATAATAACTAACCATAGCTAATTATAACTAATTTTGAATTTGGAATCTTCAAATGAAACTGCATAATTTAAGACAGTCAATAAATATGAACTAAATATAATTAAACAATTATTAATAATAATTCTTATAGACGTTATCAAAAGGATATTTGCCCACCTTCCACTTTGTCAGGAACATCTGTACACCCAGACATTCATGCAGTTATCTAATCATGTGGCAGCAGCTCAATCGATAAAATCATGCAAATACAGGTCAAGAGTTTTAGTTATAGTTCACCTCAAACATCAGGGTGAGGAAAAGTCTGATCTTTGTGAATGTAACTGTGGGATGGTTGGTGGTTCCAGAAGGGCTGGTTTGAGTATTTCATAAACTGCTGATCTCCTGAGAATTTCAGATACTGAATATAACAGTTATTACACAGAATGGTTTGAAAATCAAATCCATTCAGAAACACATTTAAATTAATAGAAATATATATAAATCGGGCTTCCAGTTTGACGAGCTGGACGATGGCAGTATAGGAAAGTTGCTCCCGACATTTCAAAGTAAAAATTGCCCACAAGAACCCAAATAATAATAATAAAAAAAAAAAACGTGAGTACAGGGACTGTGGGTTTCGGGAATGAACTTTTTCGACTGATATTTAGGCAAGCAGTCGGAGTTAATTGAGAGAGACGAAGTTAGCCAGAAGCTCCAGGCTAGCAACGAAATGGAGGATACAGACTCGGACCGCGGCCAGGAGCAGATGGAAGAAGCAGGTTTGGGCCTTATACTGAAAGAACTAAGGGAGTTTAGGAAGGACAACAGTCAGCAGCTGAAAGAGAGCCGCGAAGAAATAAACAAAACTAAGACTAGAATAGAGGAAGTGGAAAAGAGGATCGACACAGCCGAAACTCAGATACAAGGGATGGAAGAAGCGGTTACAGAGCTGCTGAAACTGCAGATACACCTGGATGCAAAGCTGACGGATTTAGAGGGTTGCTCCAGAAGAGAGAACGTCAGAATCCACGGAGTTAAAGAGGGTGCAGAGGAGGACTCTCCATCGATGGTGGGTTATGTCGAGCGTTTGCTGCGGGAGGGCCTGGGGCTCCAGGGCTCCTTTGAGTTGCGAGTGGAGAGAGCTCACCACGCCCTGACACCGAAGCCGCCACCGGGAGCTCCACCGCGGTCCATTGTGGCTAAATTGTCAAGCTACAGGATGAAAGAGGAGTTACTGAAGCTGGCCTGGCAAAAGCGGGGATTTCAACTTCACGGAAAAAGTGTTAATCTGGATCATGACTACGCACCTGATGTGTTGAAAAAGCGAAAGGAATATGCCGAAGCAAAATCAGTATTGAAGGAGAAGAAAATCTGATTTCAAACTCTGTTTCCGGCCCGGTTAAGAGTGTTCTACCCGGAGGGGACAGGGCTATATGGATCAGTGGAGGAGGCGACCGGGGACATGGCGAAGAGGGGGTTCTCGGTATCGGTTATTAAACACCCGGAATCTCTGCTGGAGCAGATTCAGAAGTTCACATGGCGAACGAGCAGGAGATCGGGGAACCGGGAGAGAGCAGGCAAAGAGAGGAGTTATGTGGAGAAACTACAGGTTTTTAGGCGCCAGGATCCAGCATGACTATAAAACATCTGTGATTCAAGGGTCGTTGAAAGTCCCAGAGAAGAAGGGGTGAGTTTTTATTCTGAAGAGGAGAGTCCGGGGGAACCAGCTATCAGCAAGAACAGACAGTGAACAAGTACTGTCCATTACAGGAGCATTTTACAGGTTATAACTAAGATCATACTGTAACGTCAGGAGTTTTGTTTTCCTCTGTCAGACAGCCGGATGGACACTAGAATAAAACTGCAAATGGCTGAGGGCCCTCTCACACCAGCCAGTGAGGGAGGATTTCCCTCATGGCCCTCTTATCATCAGGGCCTAATAAGGGTCAAGATGAAGACCTCACTATTAGAAGCTTTTTTTTTCATGTGTTACTGTATTTGTGTTGTTCCTCATTAAGAGGCAGGTTTTGCTGCCGTTCCATGCAGCTTTTGGGGTGCTACCTGTGATACATTCAGTTAATGGTGAATATTTGTGTTGGTGCGAGAGGGTTTTCTTTTTTTTATTTCGTTTCAAAACTGGACACTAAATGCAAGCAATTAAAATAGTAACTTATAATGTGAACGGTCTAGTCAACCCTATCAAAAGAAGTAAGATTTTGACAAAACTAAAAAGAGACAAAGTTGAGGTGGCATTTTTGCAAGAAACCCATCTTTCAAACACAGAGCACGCTAAATTAAAAAGAATGGGCTTTAAGTATCAGTTCTCATCATCATATGCAAATGGGCATAGGAGAGGGGTGGCAATATTAATTTCCAGGAAAATTTGTTTTGAGTCCCTATTTGAAAAGAAGGACACAGAAGGAAGATATGTGTTTTTGAGAGGGAACTTAAATGGCTCATTGATAACTTTGTTGAATATATATGCTCCCCCTAATTCTGATTGGAGTTTTTTTAGTCAAATATTTGAATTGATTATAGCAGAATCTCAAGGTGTATTAATTTGTGGGGGGGATCTCAATATTAGATTATGCCCTAAACTTGATTCATCAAAAATACAGGTAGCTCAGCCCAGTCACCTGAACAAAAGGATCAATTCAGCAATAAAGGATATTGGTTTAGTAGATGTGTGGAGAGAATTAAATCCCTTAAAGAGATACTCTACATATTTTTCTAATCCACACTTGTTGTATTCAAGGATTGACTACTTTTTAATCTTTGGTAAAGATTTACACAGGGTTGGTGATTGCGGCATGGGGATTATGGACCTTTCGCACCATAGCCCTCTGTATTTAAAACTAAATCTTGAACAATACCAGAGAAACACCTTATGGAGATTAAACATACATATATTGAATCATCTGAAGGACCAAATTAAGAAGGATATTACCGACTTTTTGGAACAGAACGATAATGGTGAGGTTACACCTCCGATATTGTGGGATGCATGTAAAGCAGTGCTGAGGGGTAAGATAATTGGATACAGTTCCCACTTAAAAAGAGCTAGACTAAAAGAGCTAGACCAGCTCCAAACAGAATTGAAACAGTTAGAACAAAAACATAAAGACACAAATGACAGGAAAATGTTCAGAAGCACTTAGGAAGAAAAAGAATGAAATAGATGAGATCTACAGTGGTGCTTGAAAGTTTGTGAACCCTTTAGAATTTTCTATATTTCTGTATAAATATGACCCAAAACATCATCAGATTTTCACACAAGTCCTAAAAGTAGATAAAGAGAACCCATTTAAACAAATGAGACAAAAATATTATACTTGGTCATTTATTTATTGAGGAAAATGATCCAATATTACATATCTGTGAGTGGCAAAAGTATGTGAACCTCTAGGATTAGCAGTTAATTTGAAGGTGAAATTAGAGTCTGGTGTTTTCAATCAATGGGATGACAATCAGGTGTGAGTGGGCACCCTGTTTTATTTAAAGAACAGGGATCTATCAAAGTCTGATCTTCACAACACATGTTTGTGGAAGTGTATCATGGCATGAACAAAGGAGATTTCTGAGGACCTCAGAAAAAGCGTTGTTGATGCTCATCAGGCTGGAAAAGGTTACAAAACCATCTCTAAAGAGTTTGGACTCCACCAATCCACAGTCAGACAGATTGTGTACAAATGGAGGAGATTAAAGACCACTGTTACCCTCCCCAGGAGTGGTCAACCAACAAAGATCACTCCAAGAGCAAGGTGTGTAATAGTAGGCGAGGTCACAAAGGACCCCAGGGTAACTTCTAAGCAACTGAAGGCCTCTCTCACATTGGCTAATGTTAATGTTCATGAGTCCATCATCAGGAGAACACTGAACAACAATGGTGTGCATGGCAGGGTTGCAAGGAGAAAGCCACTGCTCTCCAAAAGAACATTGCTGCTCATCTGCAGTTTGCTAAAGATCATGTGGACAAGCCAGAAGGCTATTAGAAAAATGTTTTGTGGATGGATGAGATCAAAATAAAAATTTTTGGTTTAAATGAGAAGCATTATATTTGGAGAAAGGAAAACACTGCATTCCAGCATAAGAACCTTATCCCATCTGTGAAACATAGTGGTGGTAGTATCATGGTTTGGGCCTGTTTTGCTGCATCTGGTCCAGGACAGCTTGCCATCATTGATGGAACAATGAATTCTGAATTATACCAGCGAATTCTAAAGGAAAATGTCAGGACATCTGTCCATGAACTGAATCTCAAGAGAAGGTGAGTCATGCAGCAAGACAACGACCCTAAGCACACAAGTCGTTCTACCAAAGAATGGTTAAAGAAGAATAAAGTTAATGTTTTGGAATGGCCAAGTCAAAGTCCTGACCTTAATCCAATTGAAATGTTGTGGAAGGACCTGAAGCGAGCAGTTCATGTGAGGAAACCCACCAACATCCCAGAGTTGAAGCTGTTCTGTACGGAGGAATGGGCTAAAATTCCTCCAAGCCGGTGTGCAGGACTGATCGACAGTTACCGGGAACGCCGAGTTGCAGTTATTGCTGCACAAGAGGGTCACACCAGACACTGAAAGCAAAGGTTCACATACTTTTGCCACTCACAGATATGTAATATTGGATCATTTTCCTCAATAAATAAATGACCAAGTATAATATTTTTGTCTCATTTGTTTAACTGGGTTCTCTTTATCTACTTTTAGGACTTGTGTGAACATCTGATGATGTTTTAGATCATATTTATGCAGAAATATAGACAATTCTAAAGGGTTCACAAACTTTCAAGCACCACTGTATATAAGAGATATACAAAAAAAGTTAATATTTACAAAACAGAAGTATTATGAAGGAGGTGGGAAAGCCAGTAAATTGCTGGTTTATAGGCTGAAAAAGCAGCAGGCAGAGAATTCAATCCATAAAATTAAAAACCCAATGACTACTTTAATACACTATACATTGGAAGAGATACAGAATAGCTTTGAAACATTTTCAAAGACTATACTCTCAACCCCATGTTGATAGAGGGAAAATGGAAGAATTTTTTGAGAAAATTACTCTTCCTAAATTGACGGGTGAGCAGAGTAACCAACTTGCAGTAGAAATTACAGAGAAAGAAATAAGAGCAGCCATAGCCCATCTCAAATCAGGGAAAGCCCCTGGCCCTGATGGGTTTCCTTCAGAGTGGTATAGGGTGATGGAGGATTCATTGATCCCTATGTTGCAGTCCACCTTTAATTGGGTCCTTAAAAGGAATATAATACCCCCCTCCTGGAGGGAAGCAGTAATTTCACTTATTCCAAAAGAGGGGAAGGATAGATCTGAATGCGGTAACTATAGACCGGTTAGCGTGTTAAATCAAGACTATAAGATCTTTACACATATACTGGCCAAACGAATAGAAGGACTGTTACCACAAATCATTAGCCTTAACCAGACGGGTTTTATTCATCAGAGACAGACCCAAGATAATATCAGACGGACTCTACATGTAATAAGTCATATAATAGAACAGGATTTAGAAGCAGTATTAGTAGGACTAGATGCAGAAAAGGCGTTTGATTGTGTAAATTGGTCTTTTTTGTTTAGAGTCCTAGATGAGTTTGGTTTTCACAATTCCTTTATCAAGACAATACAAGCTCTTTATGATAACCCGAGGGCCAGACTTAAAATTAATGTTATAGTTTCTCTTTTCACTCCTTTTCACTGGAACGTGGAACAAGGCAGGGTTGTCCAATTAGCCCCCTTTTATTTGCGATTTTTATTGAACCCCTGAGTCAATGGATTATACAAAATAAGAACATTAAAGGAATACATATGAAGGGAGGAGAACAAAAGATTTCCTTGTTTGCGGATGACATACTGATACAGTTATCCAGTCCAGAACAATCTCTAGTACATTTGTTTTCACTTTTGGATCAATATGGATCTTTCTCTGGATATAAGTTAAATGTTTCAGAAACACAAATTCTCAGTTTCAATTACAGTCCCTCAGAAAATGTGAAGAAAAGATATGATTTGAGTTGGGAAGCTAAATCCATGAGGTATCTGGGGGTGAATATACCAGCAGATTTGTCAAAACTGCTCTCACTGAATGTTCTCCCCCTGAACAACAAAATTAGAGAGGACATTAGGAGATGGGATTTAATACCATTTCTTAATTTTGGTTCTCGTATTGAATCTGTTAAAATGGTTATTCTGCCGAGGTTATTGTATCTCTTACAATCCCTTCCACTAGATATACCTGATCAACAGTTCCAGGAGTGGGATAAACTCATCTCCAGGTACATTTGGCAGGGGCGTTGACCAAGAATCAAATATCAGAATTTACAGTTAGCAAAAAATAAGGGGGGGGGGGGGGGGGGTGTTGCGCTCCCATGTTTAAAAGATTATTACATTGCAGCTCAGTTGAGACCATTAGTGTGTTGGTGCAATCGAGAATATAGTGCTAGATGGAAGGAGTTGGAGGGGGCCATAACAGCAGAGTTCCCAATTCAAGCGGCATTAGGGGATAAGGGTTTGATGAATAAGTTAACTGATCTGGGAAACCCCTGGATTGGTTTAACACTTAAGCTGTGGAATAGGGTAATAACTAAAAATAATTTGAAAGAGTCGATAAAAGTACTGAGATGGTGTGCATTTGATCCAGATTTCATGCCTAAAAATTTGGATGCAAGATTCAAGGCCTGGAAAACTTATGGACTAACAGCATATTGTACTTTTTTGTGTAAGGGGTCAGTGAACAGTTTTCAAAACCTAAAGAGACAATTTGGTCTAAATAATGATGACTTCTTTAGATTCTTACAGGTTCGTCACCATGTTGAACAAATAGGGAAAGAGATTAAACAAGAGCAATGGGGTAACATTCTACTGAAAGTATTTATGGATGCATATGTTTCAGGCCGGGCGGCACGGTGGTGTAGTGGTTAGCGCTGTCGCCTCACAGCAAGAAGGTCCTGGGTTCGAGCCCCGTGGCCGGCAAGGGCCTTTCTGTGCGGAGTTTGCATGTTCTCCCTGTGTCCGCGTGGGTTTCCTCCGGGTGCTCCGGTTTCCTCCACAGTCCAAAGACATGCAGGTTAGGTTAACTGGTGACTCTAAATTGACCATAGGTGTGAATGTGAGTGTGAATGGTTGTCTGTGTCTATGTGTTGGCCCTGTGATGACCTGGCGACTTGTCCAGGGTGTACCCCGCCTTTCGCCCGTAGTCAGCTGGGATAGGCTCCAGCTTGCCTGCGACCCTGTAGAACAGGATAAAGCGGTTAGAGATAATGAGATGAATGAATGTTTCAGGCCCAGGCCAAAAAACCATCTCAAGACTCTATAGGGGTTTACAACAAATGAAGGGTAGCTCATTGCATGTAAAACAGAAATGGGAGAGGGAAGGAAATCTAGTTTTAAGCGAAGAAGATTGGGAATGTTTATGTGAGATACAATGGAAAACTTCAAATTCAACACTATGGAGAGAGTTTTGTTGGAAAACCCTTATTAGATTCTTTATCACTCCAGCTCAAAAAAGACACTATTCCAATTCATCTATATGTTGGAGACAGTGTGGATGCCTCGAGGCAAATCATTTTCACATATTTTGGTCTTGTTCAATATTGTTGCCTTTCTGCCAGGAGGTCTACAACATTTTGCAAAAAGTATTTCAGACAGACATTACTTTTGAGTTTGTATCATTATATTTAGGAGTTTTATCATCAGAAAATGTCTCCTCTAATGACAAATACTTATTTCAGATTCTAAGTGCCACTTCTAGAAAAGCTATAACAAGGAAGTGGCTAAAACTAGAAAAACCTACAGTAGAGGAGTGGTTTGACATAATTTATAACACTTTTAAGATGGAAAGAATTACTTTTGCTATAAGACTAAAACAGGGTCTGTTTTTGAAAAGATGGAAAAGATGGATTCGATATGTCACTCCGGTTCGTCCATCGTTTGTCTAGTACCAGTAGGCTAGTGACAATGGCCCCACAATTTTGAGACACCCCTACCGAAGGTAGAACTAAACCCAACAATGTTTTTCCTCATCTTTAAGGTCTCCCATATATGAAATGGATTCTTGGATAAAAATATTTTGCTGCAAAGACTGTTAAATTGATAGATGTTGTTATACACCCCAAAACTAAAAAAGACCTAAAATATGGCCTGCCTGTATGGGACTTAACACACATAAACTGCTGTAGAGAAATAACACAAGCTCAGAGAGCTTTAAAATTTGGCATGATTATAGTCAGGATGTTGCTTGACTTACTAGAAAAACTTGGATGTGAATATCTTAAAGTATGTGGCATTTAGAGACCTAGGAACACATACCTAAAATAGGCGGGCATGAAAAAAATTAATATCAATGCAGAATGCTCTCATTTACTTTGTAGTTGCTTTGTCAGTGATGGTCATAGAAACATGTATGATGGCTTGTTGGAAAGATGGGGTTGTGCTGAATCCAGCAATACCAAACATGCCAATATAGCATGCATAATCTGGGCGCTGTATCCCTAAATGTATGAGGTGTCCCTAAATGTATGAGGCGAAACACAAACACTGACATAATCAAGTGTCCAGTCCAAAGCCCATTATCAGTGGTAAGAATAATGTTGACCAATTCAATGATACTGCAAAGTAAGTTACAAAAGGTAAGTACTGCTCTATATTGTATTGTATATGTATGTAGTACATTTGATATGGTGACATTTTACATTACAGTTTACTATACAGCTTTTTATGATATTTTACTATACAGTTAATGTGAAAACAAGATGACAAGACATGTGACCACAGCATATGTGGATGCCATGAAAGAACTTTGTAACACTGATTCAAAGAGCCCGAAAGCACACCAGGAGCATGGAGCATCCAGAATGGACAGAGATGAGAGAGACATACAGAAGATAATGGAGGCTGTGGAGCAGAGGCAGAATCCCTTTGACCTTGATAGCATTCCAGAGGAACTGATTAACATTGCTAGTGGTCAGGTTGCATCTGAGAAAGTTGCAAAAGAGCTCTCAAGCTTCCTCCAAGATGGTGCAAAGCAGAATACCATCTTTACTGAACAATGTCTGGCAAAATCAAAAAGAACAAAGAGCTTCTG
Source organism: Neoarius graeffei (assembly GCF_027579695.1). NCBI lineage: Eukaryota > Metazoa > Chordata > Actinopteri > Siluriformes > Ariidae > Neoarius > Neoarius graeffei. The sequence continues at coordinate 37,496,762 of NC_083591.1, forward strand.
GGAGCCTGAGAAAAGAAACCAGTGTGCAACCTTCAAAGACATGAAAACATCTGTTGGAGTCAGTGCATCTAGACAGGTTCACATGGACTCAGATGTCCTCTTTCAAAGGTTACTTGCTGTGTCCAACCAAAGAGAGGTGTCCATGGAAAGTGTGATGTCTCATGAACTTGCTGTTGTCCCACCTTCTTTGTTTCATGATGATGGCACAATGAGAGAAACAGCAAAGGCTGACCTTGCCAAGCAGCTGGAGTCTGTCAGTGATACAGCAGAGATACAGCAGCTGCCCAATAAAGAACCATCACCATATATCATTGATGGCATGGCTCTTTTACAGAGTCTCCATGAATCAGCCTTTCAGACCTTCAATGACCTAGGCGAGTGTGTCTGGCAAAGGATTGCAACGTTAATGGGAAAGGAAGGCATCAGCTGTGTAGTTATAGTGTTTGACAGATATGACCATCAACACTCAATCAAAGATTTTGAAAGGCAAAGAAGAGGGACCATTCAAACCAGCAGACTAACACATATCATAACCGGACAAGCAAGGGTACCAAACTACAAGAAATACCTGAGGATAAGTGGGAACAAGGCTGCTCTATGTAGCTTTGTCAGCAACTATATCGTCAGTACTGGGCCAAAGAGAATCTCTTCAGAGAATACAGTCATCTTAGCAGGTGGCTTTGAAAATGGTGAGGAGGTCAAGAGGGTCAGCAAGTCAGGCATTGACTGCTTGACAGATCTTTACAGTGACCAAGAGGAGGCAGACACTAGACTGGTGTTACATGCAATACACCTTGCACAGTCATACTCTCAGCTCATTGTGAAATTTAATGATACAGATGTACTGGTTTTGCTTGTGTACTATTCAACCAAAGGGATGTTTGGATCCTCTGCAGTATTCATGCACTCTGGACATGGCCTAAAAGAAAGATTCATCCCAGTCTGTTTGATTGCTCATAATCTTGGAGTAGACATTTGTGAGTGTTTACCTGCATGTCATGCTCTCACAGGTTGCGACACGACAAACAGCCTGTACAGAATTGGAAAGACCACTGCCTTCACAAGACTGAAGACTCATCTAAGTGAGTTAAAGGAAATGGCTAAGTTTGGACTATCTGAAAGCCTGGAAGAATCATTGCCTGTGGCAAGAAAGTATGAACTCCTCCTGTATGGCAAAAAGAAAAAGGAGGACGGACATCCTTGTTCTAACCTAGATGAACTGAGGTGCACACTAGCATCTACCACAGATTTATCAGCAACAAGTCCCCCGACAGAAGATGCTTTCCAGCAACACATGTTGAGAGCCTTGTATCAAACAGCAGTGTGGCGTCATAGCCACCTGGCTAAGCCTCAGCTCTGGAACCCAGTTGGTAGAGGATGGAGGCTTAGAGAAAATGGGTCCATTGAACCTATGATGTTCCTAAAGGCACCAGCACCTAAAGAAGTTCGAGACATCACCCACCTGTACTGTAAAGACAGTAACTGCATTGATGCCAGCAAATGCCAGTGTCTCTCAGCTGGCTTGACCTGCACTGAATTTTGTTCTTGCCCATTCCCAGAGTGCCCAAATATGACCCACTTTGTTGTTGATGACAATGACAATGAGTGACATTAATGTTTTGCAGTGGCCACTGGACATAATAGTTTTATTAAAAGGCTCAAGGCCAAACAACAATCCTGTCTCCTCGTCTATTGTGTGTGTTATTGCCAATGTGTTATCTTTCAATTTCAATCTGTGTTTCTATGTGAATTTTAATAAAATGCATCATATGAAATGTACTATTATTAAATATAGCATGAATATAGAGGAGTACTTACCTTTTGTAACTTACTTTGCAGTATCATTGAATTGGTCAACATTATTCTTACCACTGATAATGGGCTTTGGACTGGAGACTTGATTATGTCAGTGTTTGTGTTTCTTTCATTAGGGACACCTCATACATTTAGGGATACAGCACCCAGATTATGCATGCTATATTGGCATGTTTGGTATGGCTGGATTCAGCACAACCCCACCTTTCCAACAAGCTATCATACATGTTTCTATGACCATCACTGACAAAGCAACTACAAAGTAAATGAGAGCATTCTGCATTGATATTACTTTTTTTCATGTACGCCTATTTTAGGTATGTGTTCCTAGGTCTCTAAATGCCGCATACTTCAAGATATTCACATCCAAGTTTTTCTAGTAAGTAAAGCAACATCCTGACTATAATCATGCCAATTTTTAAAGCTCTCCGAGCTTGTGATACTTCTCTACAGCAGTTTATGTGTCTTAAATCCCATACGGGCAGTCCATATTTTAGGTCTTTTTTTAGTTTTGGGGTGTATAACAACATCTATCAATTTAACAGTCTTTGCAGCAAAATAGTTTTATCCAAGAATCCATTTCATATATGGGAGACCTTAAAGATGAGGAAAAACATTGTTGGGTTTAGTTCTACCTCCGGTAGGGGTATCTTGAAAACTAAAGCACTTTTTGGCAGTTTGTCACTAGTGTTACGTTTTCCCTCTGTGGAACCGCGATTGCTGGATGGCTCGTTATCTCCACGAAGATCTCTAAACCTGTCAGCAACTCGCGGGGTAACTGTGGTATTAACTCCTACTTGGTGGTGACGAGACAGGGAAGGCTTCGTTTAACAGTATGCTGATTTAATATTGTTCTCCGTCTTTTACAAGCAAAAAAAAGGAAACATAACGTGGCATTTCACTTTCACTTCTGCTAAAAAAAAACATATCACACGCACTTCCGTTTACATCAGTGCAACCCCAAAACCGTTCCCCCTAGCCCACTACCTAGATTGCATACCTGTCCCCCTTACTCTAATAACACTACCCCCACTCTGGATGGCAATTTGGCTACAGACAATTTCCACTCCAGCACAGTAAACAATACACATTATACAACACAGTCAACAGAATTTTCCTTTTTTTTTTTCAACAAAACTCATCAGACCAGTGCCAATAAGTCCATTCAGGATGTTCCCATGCAGTGTCAGGGGTGGTGAAAGCGGTAGTGCAACATGCTGCAGGCAGTGGGGAAATCAGGATAACTCTAACCCTCTGGTGCCTAGGAAGAGAATTATTACTCAGCCAGCATACTAGAACATAATAACAACTGCAACTAGAACACCACAACCGAGTTGCCTTATTTTTGCTATCTGAAATCGAACCTGTAACATTCACTCAAGGCTTCCCCAGAATAACAATAATGGTAAAAGAGTAGCCATTCTGCCTATACTTAAGAACTGGCAGGATATATTTCGCATCACATAAGCAACAGTATACACTACAACCATATTTAACAGCTAACTGCAGTTCCATATAGCCAACTAGTTGCAAATAGTGAGTTTTTTTTTTAATCATTTAACAGTATATAGGCTATACTCATCTTAATGCTCTGTCCATTCCCCATAATGGTCAGGACGCCTTCTGTTCCTCCTGGGCCGATCAATCATGGCTGCAGGGTGAGACACTTCTTGGCGTTGATGCCCCTTCTTATCCCCGTCGTCTTGAGGAGCGTTGGCCTCTTGGAACGGCAGTTCTGGCTGGGGATAACCTGTTGTGACTGGACAGGAGGAGTCGTTGATGGATAATCCTGGGTGCTTGAATCCACTCGGTTCCTCTGGGTGAGTGCTGGGGAAAAGGTTGGATAGTCCCAGGTCTCCATCTCCTGTCGGTAAGTCCACATCAGGAGTGTCCACTTCCGCAGGTTTCCAGTCAGCAGCCTGTTCGAAGACCCAGCTGTTATCGAGCGCTGTACGTGAGTAGTATGGTTTCAACTTGTCGTGATGCACTACCTTTACTTTGGTCCTAGACCCTTTCTGGATACGATCGTCCAGCTGGCTTAAAACAAAGTACGGCCCTTCATATGCTGGCAAGAATTTCCTCACTTTGTTTTTGACACGCTTTGTCCCTTTTATCAGGTACCAGACAGCATCCCCGGTGTTGTACTTAGTATGACATATTCTCTTGTCATAGTACCTCTTGGCTCTTTCAGTAGATTGCTTGAGGTTGTCCCTGGCTATTTGGTGAACCAACTCTAGTCTTTGGCGGAGGTCTTTTACATGTCGTGATGGACTTTTAGCATTTTCAGGATCTGGTGGTAGCCCAGCAACCAGGTCAATTGGCTCGTTCAACTCTCTTCCGAACATCATCATGTTGGGGCTAAACCCGGTTGAGCTATGTTTTGTGGCCCTGTACACTAGGACAGCATAGGGAATCATTAAGTCCCAATCCCAATGGCAGCTTTCTGCAGTAGTCGCCGAGATATTTTGTAGAGTTGCATTAAAATGCTCTACTTGACCATCAGATTGAGGTCTGAATGGTGTTGTGCGGGTTTTATGTATCCCTAGGGTCTCACACATCTGACGGAAAATGTCAGACTCAAAATTTGAGCCCTGGTCACTGTGGAGATCATATGGTACCCTGTATCGACACACCCACTCTGAAGTAAAAGCTGCTGAAACAGTCTCGCCTCGTTCATCGGGCAAAGGATATGCTTCCACCCATTTACTGAAATAGTCCTGGACTACCAGTATGTATTGATTATGCTGATCAGTCTCATTCAAGGGTCCCATAATGTCTAAGACAACCCGCTCCATGGGGGCCCCTACCTTAACTGTGCCCATGGGACCCTGAGGTGTTTTTGGCTGTCTGGCCTTTGCAGCACAGCTCGTGCAGGTTCGGCACCAGAGAACAACGTCTTCTCTCATTTGATACCAATAATAACGGGTCTGTAGTCTAGCCAGAGTGCGTTCCACACCAAAATGTCCTCCCACAGGCGCATCATGCATTTGTTTTAGTACATCTGATTGCAAGCTGTGAGGCAGGACAATCTGGGGGTAGAATGAAACATCATTGGTATTGTAGAATTTCCTCACTAGGACACCATCTTTAAGGTATAATCGGTTCCACTGACTCCAATAGGCTTTGGTAGTCGGACTACAAGGTGCAACATCTGACCATGGTGGTAGCCCTTCTCCAAACTCTAACCATCCCAAAAGAGGGGCAATATGTAAGTCTGATGCCTGAGCCTCTCGTAACTGGTCAGTGGTCCACCCAGAGAGCAACTGGCAAGGGTTGGTATCAACAAGACATACTCTGTCCACTTGGCACTCCCTCATTTCTTCCTTGGGCGGCTCCACTACCCCCACTAGACTTGGCCTCACTGGCAGAGATTCCCTCCCTAGGTTGCACTGCACTTCCTGGTGCCGGACCAGCACATGCTCCTTGGAATCTTCCGGCAGCCTGCAAGGGCAAGCAGCATGGCATGGCCATCGAGAAAGGCTATCAGCATTTGAGTGTAGACGACCAGCACAGTGGACAATACTGAAATTGTACTCACCGAGTTTCTCTAACCACCTTGCCAGCTGCCCTTCGGGTTCTTTCATCCTGGTTATCCAGCGGAGACTGTTATGGTCTGTGCGGACAGTGAATGTGCGGCCCAACAGGTACTGTCGGAAGTGGGTGACGAATTCCACCACAGCCAGTAGCTCCCACCTAGTAATACAATAGTTTTGCTCAGCCATTGACAGTCTCCGGCTTCCATAGGCCAACACACGCTCCTCTCCATTTTGGATCTGGGCAAGGACTGCCCCAATTCCGACATCACTTGCATCAGTATCCAAGATGAGCTCACCGTGGTCAAAGGGGTAGCCTAGTACTGGTGCGGAGGTAAGGAGCTGTTTCAGTTCCTTGAATGCTTGGTCACACTCCTCTGTCCAAAGGAAACAAGCGTACTTCTTTGTGAGAGCGTGTCGTGGTTGGGCTATGGTTGCAAACCCCTTTACAAAACATCTGTAATAAGATGCTAAGCCTACAAACTGACAAACCTCAGACACGGTGGTTGGGGTTGGCCACTGCTGTACTTTGGCAATCTTTTGTGGATCTGTTGCCACACCAGCTTCAGAAACGAGATGCCCCAAGTAGGCGACTTCACGTTTAAACAGGTGGCATTTGGATGGTTTGAGCTTGAGGTTTGCTTCACGAAGTCGTTCAAAGACTTGTTGGAGATTATGGAGCATCTCGGAAACATCTCTACCCAGGACAATGATGTCGTTCAGGTATACTAGGCAAGTTTCCCACTGCAGGCCCACCAGCACACGATCCATCAAGTGCTGGAACGTGGCTGGCGCGTTGCATAGCCCAAAAGGCATGACATTCCACTCGAACAGCCCCTTCCTGGTACAGAAAGCAGCCGCTTTTCGTGCCCTAGGGGTGAGTTCCACCTGCCAGTATCCTGAAGCCAAATCAAGGGTGCTGAACCACCTCACACCGGAAAGAGTGTCCAGGGTGTCCTGTATACGGGGCAGAGGATATGCGTCTTTGATTGTGTTGTCATTTAAAGCCTGATAATCCACACAAAGTCTGTAAGACCCATCCTTTTTGCGAACCATCACAATAGGGGAGGCCCAACTGCTGTGGCTAGGGCGGGCGAGACCAGCATCAAGGCCTTGTTTGATCTGTCGATCCGCTTCTGTCTGTTTCTCAGCTGCCATGCGCCTGGGGTGCTGCTTAATCGGGGCACCAGGTCGGGTCTCAATATCGTGTTTAAATAGACTGGTGCAGCCTAAGTCAGTAGGGCCTGTGGAGAAAATATCTGCATAGTGTTGCAACATGCTCTCCAATTTGTGCCTCTCCTCGGCATTCAATTACACTGAGCTCTGAGCATACAACTCCTGCACGTGATCAGGCATTGTCGGAGTTCCGACCGCCGGAGGACAAGTGGTGCCAGTGGCAGCAGAGGAGACCACATCAGCTGGGTGAAGGAGCCCCACTACCGCCCCCACTCTGACAGTGACCGATACGTTGCCAGGGTTGAACATGTGGACGGGAATACGCTGGTTGGGCCCAGCTTCTGTGAGGGCACGGGCAACCAGCACCTGATGCTTTTCCATAAACCCTTTAGTGGGGCTTAGAAGAATCCCACCCTTTACAGGTCCACGGAGGTGGGCACGGCCTGGAACAATAAATTCTTGACCTGGTTTCAAGATGGTAGTGCGAGCAATACGGGCAACATGCATCCTTGGCTGTCTATTTGGGTTGAAGTATGGTATCTGTTCACCGAACAGCACAATTTTCTTTTGTCCAAAATCTAGGCGTGCACCAGCCTGTTCTAAGAATGGGTGACCAAGGATAGCGTCAGAATTGGCTATGTCAGCAATAATAAAATTGACACTGACCGTGTGGTTGCCCACCTGTACAGGTAAATGGGATTCTCCTTGCACTGGTATTTTCTCTAGCCCAATGCCCTGTAGGAACTGCACACCTGATGGCTGTAATTGTGGCCTGATATCGGGGTTCAGTGCAGAGTAGTGCGCTGCAGGCAGGACATTCCTTCATGCCCCTGTGTCCAAAATTGCACAGATTTCATTATTGTGTATCCACACATGGATGCTCATTTCTTCTCCTTGAGCTTTAACATGCAACACATCTGGGGAGTTCTCTTTCTGTGTTTCAGCAGGTTCCAACCTGGTGGATGCCAACATGGTGGGTACTGTGTTAAACAGGCCTTTTGGGGTGGGGCAGTTCCGCTTCATGTGTCCCAGACCAGAGCAATTATGACAGCGCACTTCAGCCCAATTGATGTTCGCCCGCTTATTTGATTTAACCAGCCTGCTACGAATATTCTGCAGCCGGGGGCCTGGTTCTGGTGCAGCCTCCACCAGCGCATTATTCGCAGATTCCCCTTCATCGCAAGCTCGTATGGCAGCAGTTGCAGGCCTTTGTATTGCATTATTGCGCCTCCCAGAGGTCATCAGTCGAGTAACGTTTTCAGCTGCCTTCTTAGTTGTCTCATAATGATGAGCAATGTTGTACGCCTGGGCTAAGGTGCTAGGTTGCTTTTCAAGGAGCTTTTGGACCATACCCACATCACCTACAGCATTAGTGAACACCTCTACTGCAAGAACATCTTGTTCAGCCTCTGTCCTATTTGCATAAACAATTGAGATTTTGTCATAGATGTCATCCCTTAGGCTATGCAAAGCCTCACCTTGTCTATGCACCCGCTGTCTCAATTCGATTCCAACAGCAGCTGCATGTTGTGAGGTGGGGCCATATGCCTTTTCAAGCTCCTCCACGATACGATGGTAACCCCATTCTGTTGACCTTGGGTTTCGGTTTACAATGCTACCTGCAGCTTCCACTAAGGCGAACTTTAATTGGATAGCCATTGTTTGTTCAGACCAGTGGTTGGCTAATGCACAGCTTTTAAATCGGTGGATGAATTCTTTCCATGGTGTAGTGCCATCATACTGACCCGGCCTTAAAGTTGGAATGCACTCATGGTGATTAGATTCATCCTCACTCTCGGAGGACAGAGCATACCACACGGACTGAGGACGCCGTCTACGTGCACCTGATCTATTGCGCCTTGATGCCACATGTTCGGATTGCTGTTCTCTTATGGCCTCGTGCTGCTGACATGAGGGCCTTTCCAACAGAGTACATGCTTGGAGTGCACAAACACAATGTTTAGTAGACAGTTCTGGGGTGGTGAGCTGTGGAGATCCGACACATGATGCAATAAATGGGTTGGTTCTGGCTGGCGTACTTTTAATACATGTGCTATGATGGTCAGGCTTGAAGGGGTTAACATGAGCTGTTCTGGGGATATCACTGGCTGGGCAAATACACACTGGAACATCATTGACCTTTCCTCTATGCAACACACGTGAAACTTCAATCTCTCTTTTCTCCACCATTTCATTCACAATATCCACTAAAAAAGGGTTTGTGCTGGATAATTTCGTTGGTAATGCATTGAATGTTATGCTGTCATTGTCACTTGAACTAGCCTGACAGTTTGCTGAAGACGCACACTGGTTGGTCCAGTTAGCACAACTGCGGTAGCTCGCGCCAATTTGCCTAGACACTTGTGGCGCCAATGGTGAAGACAGGCTCATTTCAAGGGGGGTTAAACACATTGAATCATTCTGATATATCGTTCGATTTTCTGGTTCTTTTTCACAGTCACTTATAACGTCGGCGTTTCCCTCGCGGGTGGTTGCCGTTAATGCAGTACTTGAAACGCCGTCTTGCATGTTTTATGTGCCGGCATTACTGTAAACTCCACTTCGGCTCACGTCTCACTCACCGCACATTAGTAGGATCCCGGACGAGCCCCTAGTGTTACGTTTTCCCTCTGTGGAACCGCGATTGCTGAATGGCTCGTTATCTCCACGAAGATCTCTAAACCTGTCAGCAACTCGCGGGGTAACTGTGGTATTAACTCCTACTTGGTGGTGACGAGACAGGGAAGGCTTCGTTTAACAGTATGCTGATTTAATATTGTTCTCTGTCTTTTACAAGCAAAAAAAAAAAGGAAACATAACGTGCCATTTCGCTTTCACTTCCGCTAAAAAAAACATATCACGCGCGCTTCCGTTTACATCAGTGCAACCCCAAAACCGTTCCCCCTAGCCCACTACCTAGATTGCATACCTGTCCCCCTTACTCTAATAACACTAGCCTACAGGTCTTACATCCATTTCCTTTTTTCACCTATGTTTTTTCCTTTTCAACCCTTATGCATCAGTATTTTTTTTTCTCTAGTATAGCAGATGTGCACCCCAACATTCTTGTTCTAAGCCTAAGGAGTTAAGTTCTCAATTTTTGTATTTTATTAATTTCATCTTTTGCGTGATTGAGGGAGGACCACTCATCCCTATCTGTATTGTTAATGGAATTGTTGATGTATTACTGTGCAATTCAGTTGTAATTTACAGATGAATGGATGAGATTGGTGAATTGATATGTGAATGAACATGTGTACCACGAAAATCACAATAAAAAATAATTGGAAAAAAGAGAAATATATATAAATCAATGCCGTACAATAGAAATTATGATATACTAGTGCATGTCAAAAAATTACAATATCATGAAAATGTTCATTTTTTGTAATTTAATTAAAAAAGATAATAATAATAATAATAATAATAATAATAATAATAATAATAGGGCGGCATGGTGGTGTAGTGGTTAGCGCTGTCGCCAAACAGCAAGAAGGTCCGGGTTCGAGCCCCGTGGCCAGCGAGGGCCTTTCTGTGTGGAGTTTGCATGTTCTCCCCGTGTCCGCGTGGGTTTCCTCCGGGTGCTCCGGTTTCCTCCACAGTCCAAAGACATGCAGGTTAGGTTAACTGGTGACTCTAAATTGACCGTAGGTGTGAATGTGAGTGTGAATGTTTATCTGTGTCTATGTGTCAGCCCTGTGATGACCTGGCAACTTGTCCAGGGTGTACCCTGCCTTTCGCCCGTAGTCAGCTGGGATAGGCTCCAGCTTGCCTGTGACCCTGTAGAACAGGATAAAGCAGCTAGAGATAATGAGATGAGATAATAATTTCTATAGCACCTGTTTCACACCCAAGGTTGCTTTATAAAAAAAAAAAGAGCAGCGAGCTCACTGCAGTCCACAGTGAGGAGTACAGGCATCACCCATGGCAGACCAAGGCCTGAAAGGAACAGACCCCCCAAAACTGGGTTCAGAGCCATGCCACAACCCGGCAGACAAAACACTCAAACAAAGAACAAACACCAAATCACACATTCACAAAAAGAAAAACAAAAGTGGGGGGGAATATAAAAAAACTCCGGTGAGAAGCAGCAGCCAAATGTGTACAGCGTACTGTCAACCGGAAAGCAAATGATCAAGGTAAACTTTCATATATTTATATTCATTACACGTGAAGTGAAATATTTCGAGCCTTTTTTGTTTTAATTTTGATGATTATGGCTTATAGTTCATGAAAATCAGAAATCCAGTATCTCAGATGATTAGAATATTTCTTAAGATCAACCAAAAATGGATTTGCAATGCAGAAATGTCCAACTTCTGAAAAGTATGTTCATTTATACACTCAATACTTGGTTGCGGCTCCTTTACCATGAATTACTGCATCAGTGCGGCATGGCATGGAGGTGATCAGCCTGTGGCACTGCTGAGGGGTTACTGAAGCCCAGGTTGCTTTGATAGCAGCCTGCAGCTCATCTGTATTTTTGAGTCAGGTGTTTCTCATCTTCCACTTGACAATACCCCATAGATTCTCCATGGGATTCAGGTGAGGCGAGTTGTGCTGGCCAATCAAGCACAGTAGTATCATGGTTACCAAACCATTTGGTAGTAGTTTTGGCACTGTGTACAGGTGCTTATTCCTGCTGGAAAAGGAAATTGGCATCTCCATAAAGCTTGTTGGCAGATGGAAGCATGAAGTACTCTAAAATCTCCTGGTAGATGGCTGCGTTGATCTTGGGCTTGATAAAACATAGTGGACCAACATTTTTTCAATATTTTTCAAGAATTATTACTGTAGCATTTTTCACAAATTGCTACTGTCATTTCACCGGTTTTATATTCAAAACAGAAATGATTTTGTTCGACAGTTTGTATAAAGTTTTTATTTATCGAATTTGCAAAAGATAAAAATAAAAATGCTCTGTTTCTCAAAATCCAGTGAATGTGGATAGAATAAAACAGTTATTCCACTCAGTCTTATTGTACATGGCTTATAGCCCACTTGGTGCTATGCACCTCGTCAGCTATCAGCTCATGTACAACTTGATTTCATGGAATAACTGTTAAATAACTGCTTTAATCAAGCAGTTAATCCCTTTCCTGGACATCTTCACTGTCCTGTACCTGTCACCCAGTGTATTTTAGATGTGCATACAGACACCATGTTGCAAAATATATTTCCTCCTGAGAACCAACCCATAGACTTGTGTTCTTTGTAGTTGACATTGGTTTTACGTGCACACCCTCTTACTCTTTCATGCTATTCACTTGAATCCTGGTGTCTTGTAAAGAGTACATCCTGGGCTTTCCAATGATATATCATGTGACTAGAAGGGTTGCTGGGAAATTCCTAGTAAGGAAATCACAACAAAAGAGAAATTGAGAGACACATTTTTTCTTGGTTCCCAGGAGGATATAATATATAATTCCAAACCAAGTAAAAAGAAGTTTCATACAAGAAAACATCCATCCATCCATTTTCTGTAAATGCTTATCCTGTACAGGGTCGCAAGCAAGCTGGAGCCTATCCCAGCTGACTATGGGTGTACACTCTGGACAAGTCGCCAGGTCATCACAGGGCTGACACAGAGACAAAGAACCATTCACACTCACATTCACACCTACAGTCAATTTAGAGCCACCAATTAGCCTAACTTGCATGTCTTTGGACTGTGGGGGAAACCGGAGCACCCGGAAGAAACCCACATAGACACGGTGAGAACATGCAAACTCCACACAGAAAGGCCCCCCTTGGCCACTGGGCTCAAACCCAGAGCCTTCTTGCTGTGAAGCAACAGTGTTAACCACTACACAACCGTGCCGCCCTACAAGGAAACACTTGTGAAATGTATAACTTCAGTGCTCCTTGTGAGATGATGCGAGATAACCACTCGAGGGAGTAGCACTCTTTCAATGGTGATTCTCTAAAATTGTGTTTAGGGAATTTACAAGTGCGTTCAGACTGCTTTCCAGTTACTTCCTTTTGAGTCTGAGCTTTGTCAAGCTGTGCTGTTTACTTTCAGGTTGAGTGTGATATCTTGCCATTTATTCATGGATAATAATGCAGCACAACAGTATCATTGGGTAATCATTATTTAATGTGTTTGTGTGGTTTAATAAACATCTGAAAGGCAAGAAAGTTTGTTGTATAGCAGCTGCTGTAGTCTGCAAATGTGGTAGCATTTTGACAGAAAAGACATGCACCCATTAATTTCCACACTTAAGATGTACAAAAGATACACTGTAACCTCCCTGATTAATGGTGAAAGCATTTTTTTTTATCATAACATACTAGCCATGATGACCATGGTTGCTAAGGTCCTAAGGTTTAACCATAAATCTAGGACTGAAAGAAAAAAAATAAGATAATCCATTTCCTGCACCCCTGCTTTCTCACAATCTTACAAAGAGTTGGTGTCTTTACATTTTGGTCAAACTACTTAGTGTACAGTATACAGTTAGGGATACGACCCTGTAGTTCTACTGAATGCAGCCAAAGAAAATTAAGTTTGTCGATAATTTCATAAGAAGTATCTTTATGTTGTCAATGCTGAGACATGTCATGTTAAAATAATGTACAACTAAATGGAGTTGCCAATGCTCAGTTTGTTCTACCTTGGATTCTGTATTTATTTTGTTTGTTTATAAACAAATTGTGACATAAAATACACAACATAATGCAAGTAATTAAAACATAACTAAATTGTTTATTTTTGCTTTTTCCTGGCTATTTTTGCTGTTTCCTTGTAAACAAATAATGACATGAAATTAATAATGTAATGCAAGTCACTAAAACATAACTAAATTGCTGATTTTTTTTTTTTTTTTTTTTGCTTTTTCCCTACAGTGTCTGATGAGATTTTTAAGCTGGTTAACAGTTCTGTTCAACTGGATGTACAGACAAAAGATTATGAGTTCACCGACTTCACATGGTCATTTAACGGAAGTAAGAACATTGTGAAATACATTAAAAATTCTCCGAGTAAAGCATTCACTGATTATAAAAACAGAGTAGAGGTGAATGAGAAAACCCAAAGTCTGACACTGAAGAACTTGCAGAAGACTGATAGTGGACTCTATGGAGCAAAGGCATCTGATGAACAAGACCGAATTGTGGCCGAGTACCAATTAACTGTGTTGGGTAAGTCATTAAAATTGCAGTACTGATACAATAATCTTGTCAGTCTGAGATAAGAAGCCAATTTTTTTTGTTCAATCCTGCATTTTGTTCTGTAAAGTTTTATTATTTAATGAAGTGATGTCTCAATTGTAGTGATGTTTGAGGTCAGTTGGTTTTGCCTTTACCAAGATAAATGCACTGATGCATATAGAAACCTGCAACTGTGTGCATTGCCTAGCAGTACAGTAGTGTGTGTGTGTGTGTCCCAGATCCAGTGGAGAAACCAGTCCTTAATGGCCCTAAGCAGCAAAGCAATGAAACTTGTAATGTGACTCTCAGCTGTGAAGCTCAGAAACTCTCAGTCACCTCTCACTACTACAGTGATAACTGTGATATGAAGAAAGAGACAACAACTGAAGACGGGGTTCTTTCCCTCTCATTGTATGTCAGTAACAGCTTCATTATTTGCAATCATAGCAACCCAGTCAGCTGGAAAAATATAACCATAGAGATGGAAGAAGTGAAAAAACTCTGCCCTTTTGAAGGTGTGAGCATGCACACATACAGTACACACACCATGTTACATTTATCCGCACATGCACACATGGTCCTTTCTGATAGCATGCTATTCTTATTGGATGATATTATATGTAAATTATAATCTCATTAACAAATTTTCCCTAGGAGATAAAAATCATAATGGTATAATCATTGGCTCAGTAGTGTTTGTCATCATCATCATCATCATCATCATCATCATCTCCACCTTTAACTGGCATAAGAAACATAGGACAACAGGTAATTGTCTTTTTTTATAATTATTAGAATAAATATGGATGAATATTGAGTAACACTTTATTCAATCACTTAATTATCTGCTAATTGTCAGTTATATTCTCACATTCATATCACACTGAAAGTACCATTAGTGGTATCAAATAGTATTATATTGATTTTTTTCATTGATTTTTATATTTTAATGATGGAAACTGTTGATAAATTTTCTAGAAAAACACAGCGCACTGGTGCTGGCAGCTGGGCACATCACAATTAAATGTAATTACAAAAACAACGTAACTTTTGTAATGGTCAGAGATGAAGAGAAGACTTGCAAGGTTTTTTAATAAGAAACTTTTAATAATAAGAAAAGTTGCATTTTTGTGTTAGAGAGAGAGAGGCTGATGCCAAAGTGACTGTTTATATAAGAAATAAAAACAGGTTTAGGTACATGTGAAGCCCTTACCACTCTCATCTCATCTCCTCTAGCCGCTTTATCCTGTTCTACAGGGTCACAGGCAAGCTGGAGCCTATCCCAGCTGACTACGGACGAAAGGCGGGGTACACCCTGGACAAATCGCCAGGTCATCACAGGGCTGACACATAGACACAGATAACCATTCACACTTACAGTCAATTTAGAGTCACCAGTTAACCTCACCTGCATGTCTTTGGACTGTGGGGGAAACCGGAGGAAACCCACGCGGACATGGGGAGAACATGCAAACCCTGCACAGAAAGGCCCTCGCCGGCCACGGGGCTCGAACCCGGACCTTCTTACTGTGAGGCGACAGCGCTAACCACTACACCACCGTGCCACCACTGCACATCCTGAAATGTATTATTCCACTTATGACCATGTAATTTGCCAATAAGTATGATATTTTACATCTTAAATTCCGAATAATGCATTCACCAAATCTATTGTGTGAAGATAAACAAAACCTTTTCATGTGGAGCATGTTATGTATCCAAATTGTGTATACGTAGTAGTTCCCTTCTAATAGTATCATCAAAAGATAAGTTGAGACTTTGTATATGAATCTAGTTCTGTTCCCACCATTGCTTCATGCCTTTTCCAGTAATTAATTAACTTCTCCTGCAAGCATTTAATTAATAACACTTTAATAAATTGTTGCATAAAAATCATTAAACTGAAAAGAACGCTGTCCACACAGGAACAGTGCCAGATATTTCCTTTTGCTGCTGCCCTGGGGTTGCTTGACTTTTCAGTGAGGCTGCTCTGAAATTTAGGGTTTCTCATTAATGTGCCAGTCAACACAGTTTAATCACCTCTACAAAGGAGGTTATGCTTTTGGTTTGTTTGTGTGACGTTAAGCAGGACTATGCAAAAACTACTGGCCTGATATTCATGAAACTTGGTGGAAATGTGTAGTATGGACCAAGGAAGAACCCATTAAATTTTGGAGCAGATCCAACACACAGGGCAGCTCTTAAAATTTCCTTCCACTTTTGCTAAAGTTGCAGTATTTGGCCTTGGTGGAGGTCTGTGTTCTCAGAGTGCCCTTCTAATTCCTATTGAATCACTATAGACATACGTACACAGACACACAATACCTGCACTGCAACAGTTACAGTGCCATTCTGTGTTAGACAAGGTGATATATTCAGCTCACAGCATATACAGTGGTGCTTGAAAGTTTGTGAACCCTTTAGAATTTTCTATATTTCTGCATAAATATGACCTAAAGCATCAGATTTTCGCACAAGTCCTAAAAGTAGATAAAGAGAACCCAGTTAAACAAATGAGACAAAAATATTATACTTGGTCATTTATTTATTGAGGAAAATGATCCAGTATTACATATCTGTGAGTGGCAAAAGTATGTGAACCTTTGCTTTCAGAATCTGGTGTGACGCCCTTGTGCAGCAATAACTGCAACTAAATGTTTCCGGTAACTGTTGATCAGTCCTGCACACCGGCTTGGAGGAATTTTAGCCCATTCCTCTATAGACCCTTTTCAGTCACGTGACCTTCGTAAACGCGACCGCCATTTTGGACATGTAGTGGACTTTGGCTCGAATCGGTTTGAATGCGAGGAAGGCGACAAATGAAAAACATAAAAGAAAAAGGAGCGAGATGCAGAAAACACCTTCACTATCCAGCGACGTAGGGCATTTACAGGGTGAGCAGAGGGAGAGGTATTTGCAAAAATTGAGGTTAGCAGGCTTAGAGAACGATGTTTACCTGCTTCCACCAGGATTGTTCACTGACGTACGGAAGTACACGAAGCCCTCGTCTTTACCTGACTTCGGCCCACATGATCTGTATACCTATGTCGTTAAAAACCCATCGCCATGCCATACACATACACGCCAACGTCCGAGGTTCCGGAGCATGCTCCGGCTTGCTCCAGGAGTGCTCCGTCCGAGGTTCCGGAGCACGCTCCGGCTTGCTCCAGGAGTGCTCCGGCCGAGGTTCCGGCGCGCGCTCTGGCTTGCTCGCCCTCAAATTAAGCAACGCGCTCCGGCTTGCTCCGGAGCAAGCCGGCGCGCGCTGCTTAATTTGATGGGGAGCAAGCCGGAGCGCGCTCCGGAACCTCGGCCGGAACACTCCGGGACCAAGCCAACGCACGCTGCTTAATTTGATGGGGAGCAAGCCGGAGCACGCTCCAGAACCTTGGCCGGAACACTCCGGGAGCAAGCCGGCGCGCGCTGCTTAATTTGAGGGCGAGCAAGCCAGAGCGCGCTGCTTAATTCTCGGACGTTGGCTCCGGCAGCTATTTACACTGGATCCGGTGTAAATAGCTGCTGGATCATAATTACAGTAAACTAGTAAATACAGTAAAGGAAAAACTTGAGACTGAAAGGTTTTAACAGTCATCCAAATGACTGAACGTAAACATTGCTACAGTAACATACCAGCTATGATGTTGTTGACATTAGCTAGTCAACAATAGCTACTACAGAAGAACAAAGAGGTTACAATGGGTTATTTTAACCTATTTGGTTACACACTCGCCGCCACAGAATGTTAACAGCAATGTAATGCCTTTTCTGGCTAATTTTATTCGTCTTACCTCCAACAAAGTGGTCACTACACAAGCGCTGGTATGCCGAGGGCTGCCAATCTGTTAATGGCCGCTATACATCTTCTCCGTCGGGATCTGATAAAATGATAACCCTTGCCTTGTTTGTTGATGGTTACTACATCCAGGTGCACAACAATATAGTGGCATGATGGAAGTCTTGCTGAAAATAAACACTTTCTTTGCTGCTGTTCCTCAATGCTGGCTGTGGTAAACTACTGGTAGTACACGTCCAAAATGGCGGCCGCGTTTGTCGTGACATCACGTGAAAAGGGTCCATACAGAACAGCTTCAACTCTGGGATGTTAGTGGGTTTCCTCACATGAACTGCTCGCTTCAGGTCGTTCCACAACATTTCGATTGGATTAAGGTCAGGACTTTGACTTGGCCATTCCAAAACATTAACTTTATTCTTCTTTAACCATTCTTTGGTAGAACGACTTGTGTGCTTAGGGTCATTGTCTTGCTGCATGACCCACCTTCTCTTGAGATTCAGTTCATGGACAGATGTCCTGACATTTTTCTTTAGAATTCACAGGTATAATTCAGAATTCTTTGTTCCTTCAATGATGGCAAGCCGTCCTGGCCCAGATGCAGCAAAACAGGCCAAAACCATGGTACTACCACCTCCATGTTTCACAGATGGGATAAGGTTCTTATGCTGGAATGCAGTGTTTTCCTTTCTCCAAACATAATGCTTCTCATTTAAACCAAAAAGTTCTATTTTGGTCTCATCTGTCCACAAAACACTTTTCCAATAGCCTTCTGGCTTGTCCATGTGATCTTTAGCAAACTGCAGACGAGCAGCAATGTTCTTTTTGGAGAGCAGTGGCTTTCTCCTTGCAACCCTGCCATGCACACCACTTTTATTCAGTGTTCTCCTGATGGTGGACTCATGAACATTAACATTAGCCAATGTGAGAGAGGCCTTCAGTTGCTTAGAAGTTGCCCAGGGGTCCTTTATGACCTCGCCGACTATTACACGCCTTGCTCTTGGAGTGATCCTTGTTGGCCGACCACTCCTGGGGAGGGTAACAATGGTCTTGAATTTCCTCCATTTGTACACAATCTGTCTGACTGCGGATTGGTGGAGTCCAAACTCTTTAGAGATGGTTTTGTAACCTTTTCCAGCCTGATGAGCATCAACAATGCTTTTTCTGAGGTCCTCAGAAATCTCCTTTGTTCATGTCATGATACACTTCCACAAACATGTGTTGTGAAGATCAGACTTTGATAGATCCCTGATCTTTAAATAAAACAGGGTGCTCACTCACACCTGATTGCCATCCCATTGATTGAAAACACCTGACTCTAATTTCTCCTTCACATTAACTGCTAATCCTAGAGGTTCACATACTTTTGCCACTCACAGATATGTAATATTGGATCATTTTCCTCAAAAAATAAATGATCAAGTATAATATTTTTGTCTCATTTGTTTAAGTGGGTTCTCTTTATCTACTTTTAGGACTTGTGTGAAAATCTGATGATGTTTTCGGTCATATTTATGTAGAAATATAGACAATTCTAAAGGGTTCACAAACTTTCAAGGACCACTGTAGATGTAAGGTTCACAAGCCATTCTACATACACACACCTCTGAATATAAAATTTCACCCAGTTAGGCCATAGCCAAAGCTTTCACACAAGCAGCAAGCAACAGACAGGTTTGTGCCCATTTCAGCATCAGATTCTGAGACCACAAACCCATGCTGCCAGTTACCAACACCTCACCTAATAAGTCAACAGAATTCCACTCCATAGACCGAATGTTATATGAATGAGCATCGCATAGAGAACTATAAGGAGTTGGAATTTCTGCCTCAAACAATAAATCCATCACACTTAAATCTGGCAACAGGAAAAAGAAATCATGCACGTATCATGTGCTCCAGCTTGCCTGTGACCCTGTAGAACAGGATAAAGCGGCTAGAGAGAATGAGATGAGATGAAAATAAAAAAGAAAATGCAAAGAAATGTATTGGGGTGCTATGAGGATGCTATAGCTATCCTAGGGGTAACTACAGCACCCACAAGGCCCTCCCTGGCCCTGCCCATGCATACACTTTTTTTTTTTAATTACAAGGTTTTATTCTTTTTTTAATTCTTTTTTCCTTTTTTGGAAGTAGGGGACAGTGTGATGTTTTTCACAATGCTAGAATTTCATGAATCTTCATTAAATTGAGACAAAGATGATATTTACTGAATCATATATATCATTTGATATCACAAACTATGATGAACATTTTATGATCAAGCATTTTAGAAAAATGTTATTTAAGATTTTTAATGAAACTTACATTTTGACATTTTTGTTCATTTCTTTTGTCACATGCATTATTTCCGATCAAAAGGAAAGTTTTACCTCATATTGTTGCTTTAAATAAAATATGAATGAACAAAAATAGTATGCAGCAACATGAAATAAACATGGTCAGTTCATGTTGTCTCCATAAACCACACTGGAGTAAAAATAATATTTAAATAGGCTTAATGTTATAAGTGTTAACTCTCTGAGATCTGTAGCTTCAGGAAGCTGGCATGTCACCTGACAATCTTTATGTCGTTTATTAAAAGTACACACGTGCTTTTTTACAAAATGTGAGTGAAATATCACATTTATTCATGTTATAAATCTAATGTGCATTGAAATAGGTTATTAAACACTGACGTGTGTTCATGAGGGATCAGTCAGTGACTGTGGTATCATCAGGTGTTGGTGGTAAAGTGATATTAAAATTGTGTCTGATGTTTCATCTTGAATTTTGTTTGAAATTATAAACCATTTCATTTCTATACTTGCTAGGTTCTGGTAACACAGTTTATGAAGAAGTTAAGGTGACCTTTTTATAATATAATCTTTTTTTCCATTATTTACATATTACTGGGGAAAAGAACACAGTATGTGGTGTATTTAACAGTTTTGTTAAACCATGTCTGCAGTGGGTAAAAAAGTCACTCGAGATGTCAGAGAACCCTGAACATCCTGGTACTATTTACTGTACAGTCATGAGGCCAGCCCAGACTTGTAGTAATGATGAGAGCACTGTAAGCACCGCAAGTCCTAGCAACAAGGTAAATGCCAGCAAACAATCATTTTAGGTGAAAGAAATTGTCATGTTCTATTAATACTGTCAAATAATATATATACGTATATAATCCAGCCACTGGGGGTGCATAAGCATACTCTTGGTGCCAGTCCCAAGCCCGGATAAATTGGAGAGGGTTGCGTCAGGAAGGGCATCCGGCGTAAAACTGTGCCAAATCTAACATGTGGAATGAAAAGAGAAATACCATACCAGGGGGGAGGCATGTTAGGAGAGAGCGTGAAAGATGGAAGGGAAGGAGCTTAGAATTGAGGGTAGGAACACTAAATGTGGGAACATTGACTGGCAGAGCAAGAGAGTCAGTAGGTATGAGGGAAAGAAGGAAGTTGGACATTTTGTGTGTGCAGGAGATGAGGTGGAAAGGAAGCAAGGCCAAGAACATTGTAGATGGATGCAAGTTGTTTTATTATGAAGTTGATGGAAAGAGAAATGGTGTTGTATTGTTTTGAGGGGAGAGTTGGTCAACAGTGTGATTGATGTGAAGAGGGTGTCAGAGTGATAGGCATGAAGTTGGAGATTCAAGGAGTGGTAATCAATGTTGTGTGTGCGTACACCCCACAGGCTGGATGTGAGAATGAAGAGAAAGAGTCTTTCTGGGAAAAGATGGATGAAGTGGTAGAAAGTATACCAAGGGAGGAGCGCGTGCTGATAGGAGCAGATTTCAACGGACATGTTGGCAAGGGAAACAGAGGAGATGAGGACGTGATGGACAGATATGGTGTAAGAGAGAGAGAAATGTGGAAGGGCAAATGGTGGTTGATTTTTCAAAGAGGGTGAATTTGGCAATAGTCAATACATACTTTGAGAAGAAAGAGCAGCACAGGGTGACATTTAAGAGTGGAGGAAGATCTACACAGGTGGACTACATACTCTGCAGAAGGGGTAACCCGAAGGAGATTGGAGACTGTAAAGTGATGGCAGGGGAGAGTGTAGCTAGACAACATCAAGTGGTCATGTGCAGGATGAGCTTGAAAGTGAAAAAGAGGAAGCGTGAAATAGTGGAGCTGAAGATTAAGTGGTGGAAACTAAAAGAGGTTGAACATCAGAAGGAGTTCAGGGAAGAAATGAGACGAGCATTGAGTGGTCATGGAAGTCTGCCGGAAGATTGGAATACTACTGCTGTACTAGTAAGAGAGGCAGCAAGGAAGGTGCTAGGGTGGTCATTGGAAAGGAGGAAGGAAGACAAGGAGACATGGTGGTGGAACAAAGAAGTGCAGGAAATTATAAAAGAGAAGAGGCTAGCAAAGAAGAATTGGGACGATCAGAGAGACGAGGAAAGCAGGCGGTTATACAGAGAGATGAGACAGAAGGCAAAAAGAGTTGTAGTGAAAGCGAAAGCAGATGCATACCAGGAGTTGTACGAAAGACTGGAGACCAAAGAAGGAGAGAAAGACCTGTACAGACTAGCTAGGCAGAGAAACATGGAAGCGAGGGATGTACAGCAGGTAAGAGTGATGAAAGATGTAAATGGAAATGTGCTGACAAACAAAGAGAGTGTATTAAGAAGGTGGAAAGAGTACTTTGAGGATTTATTAAATGAGGAGAATCCAAGAGAGAAAAGGTCAGATTCACTGGAGACAGCAACTCAGGAAGCAGAGTTTGTTAGTAAGGATGAGGTGAGGACAGCCATGAAAAGAATGAAGACTGGGAAAGCAGTTGGACCAGATGGTATCCCGATTGAGGCTTGGAGATGTTTGGGTGAGATGGCTGTGGAGTTCCTAACGAGATTGTTTAATAAGATCCTAGAAAATGAGAAAATGCCAAATGAATGGAGAAAGAGTGTGCTAGTCCCAATATACAAGAATAAGGGAGATGTACAGAGCTGCAGTAATTACAGAGGAATAAAATTGATGAGCCACACCATGAAGCTATGGGAAAGGGTATTGGAGGCGAGATTGAGAAGAGAGGTAGCAATCTGTGAACAGCAGTACGGGTTTATGCCAAGGAAGAGCACGTCGTATGCAATTTTTGCTCAAAGAATATTAATGAAGAAGTACGGAGAAGGCCAGAGAAATCTACATTGTGTGTTTGTAGACCTGGAGAAGGTATACGAAAGAGTGCCGAGAGATGAGTTATGGTATTGTATGAGAAAGAGTGGAGTGAATGAGAAGTATATTAGAGTGGTGCAAGACATGTATGAGAACAGTGAAACAGCAGTGAGGTGTGCAGTTGGAACAACTGAATGGTTCAAGGTGGAGGTGGGACTCAATCAAGGATCTGCTTTGAGTCCTTTTTTGTTTGCCATAGTGATGGATAGCCTGATGGACATAGTGAGGCAAGAGTGACCATGGAACATGATGTTTGCGGATGATATTGTGATATGTGGTGAAAGTAGAAAGGAGGTTGAGTTGGGTTTGGAGAGATGGAGGTATGCATTGGAATGAAGAGGAATGAAGGTGAGTAGAAGCAAAACAGAATACATGTGCATCAATGAGAATGGGGATGAGAGTGCAGTGAAGATGCAAGGAGTAGACATAAAGAAAGTTGGTGAATTCAAGTACCTGGGATCAACTGTGCAGGAAAATGGGGGCTGCGATAGTGAGGTGAGAAAGAGAGTGCAAGCAGGGTGGAGCAGTTGGAGAAGGATTTCGGGAGTCATTTGTGAAAGGAAAGTCCCAGCAAAAGTGAAAAGTAAGATGTATAAGAGAGTAGTGAGACCAGCTGTGATGTATGGATTGGAGACCGCACCCTTAACGAAGAGACAGGAGGCAAAGTTGGAGGTGGCAGAGTTGAGGATGTTAAGGTTTGCGATGGGAGTGACAAGGTTGGACAGGATAAGGAACGAGCACATCAGAGGGACAGCACATGTGGAGAGCTTGGGAATTAAGCTAAGAGAGATGAGACTGAGATGGTATGGGCACATCCTGAGAAGAAATGCAGAGCACTTGGGAAGGAGAATGTTGAGGATGGAGCTGCCAGGCAAACGAAAACGAGAAAGGCCAAAGAGGAGATACATGGATGTGGTGAGAGAGGACATGAAAGTGGCAGGTGTGGTAGAGAAGGATGCGGAAGACAGGGAGCAATGGAGATGAAAGATCCGCTGTGGCGACCCCTAATCGGGAGCAGCCAGAAGAAGAAGAAGAAGGGGTCTATGATATATACATATATTCTTGCTGTCGCCTCACAGCAAGAAGGTCCGGGTTCGAGCCCCGTGGCCGGTGAGGGCCTTTCTGTGTGGAGTTTGCATGTTTTCCCCGTGTCCATGTGGGTTTCCTCTGGGTGCTCCGGTTTCCCCCACAGTCCAAAGACATGCAGGTTGGGTTAACTGTGGTGACTCTAAATTGACCGTAGGCATGGGCGTAGCGGACGCGGAGTACGCGGGGGACATGTCCCCCGCACTTCCTGTATTTGTGCCCTCTGTCCCCTGCACTTTTTACAGCCATTACAACCACTCAGTTCATTTTTAACATGTGGAAACGTGTTTTTCCGAGCCGCCTCTAAAAGCATCATGAGCAGGCAGAGCTCAGGCGGCAAACAAACACCGCTGTCGTGTGTGATCAGAGACGCTTTAGAAAATATTGTATGAGTATCTTTGGTGTGATTCAGATCTGGGCAGTGCTTCTGTATGTTCAGCAAACCAGCTAAGAGGCTAAAGACTTTAGACAGTTTTTTCCAAACAAACCATGTAAGTTGAGTAATGCTGTTGAATGTAGATAATGTTTCGCTAAAATATGACAAATAGATGTCAATTTAGTTAGTTAAGCTACTGTAGCTAGCTAACTTAGAGGCGGTAGTAACTAGTTACATTTACTCCGTTACATTTACTTGAGGTTAACTGGTGACTCTAAATTGACCATAGGTGTGAATGTGTGTGTGAATGGTTGTCTGTGTCTATGTGTCAGCCCTGTGATGACCTGGCGACTTGTCCAGGGTGTACCCCGCCTTTCACCCGTAGTCAGCTGGGATAGGCTCCAGCTTGCCTGCGACCCTGTAGAAGGATAAAGCGGCTAGAGATAATGAGATGAGATGAGACATTTACTTGAGTAACTTTTTGGATAAATTGTACTCTTAAGAGTTGTTTTGTTGCAAAATACGTTTTACTTTTACTTGAGTAATATTATTCTAAAGTAACAATACTCTTACTTGAGTAACATTATTATTTTGGCTACTCTAAGATTACTCACTTCTGGGTAGAAAATAAGAATATAAATGTATTTGTGTTCCTTTGTTATTTTTGTAAAGATTTAATTTATTTTTGTGGTAGTTAAAGTTTAAAGTACATGAATTTGCTGATTATTATTACTGTATTCCTAATTCTATTTCAAAATGTTGCTTTCCACATATTTTTTAATCTTTATTGCCACAATAGAAAGAGCAGGGTGAGAGAGGAGACAGTGGACCAGAGGCCAACAGGGATGATTATGCAGGGTCACAGGTGAGAAGAGAATATAACTAGCTACATCACTACTACTATTCTTAATTCTATTTATAAATTTTACTTCATAGATTTATAGATTTTGACTTTAGATTTTTATATCATTTTAAAGAACTAAAGTCGGTTCCCTGGTGCTGTGCTGTTTGTGGTTATGTGGTTCTTTAGCTGCTAAGGAGAGGTGCAATTGAATGCGAGAGGATGATAAATCACTCAATAGACCTCTGAACAATTTGTCCCCCTCACTTCTAAAATGATGGCTATGCCCCTGACCGTAGGTGTGAGTGTGAATGGTTGTCTGTGTCTATGTGTCAGCCCTGTGATGACCTGGCGACTTGTCCAGGGTATACCCCGCCTTTTGCCCGTAGTCTGCTGGGATAGGCTCCAGCTAGCCTGCGACCCTGTAGAACAGGACAAAGCGGCTAGAGATAATGACCTTCTCACCCCCGGCGGGGGGGGGGGGGCTATACATGTCATCCTCAAGCTCGGGTCCTCTACCAGCTGCTCTTTCAACCCTTGATACTTCTCAAGTTTCTCATGTTCCTTCTTCCTGATGTTGGCGTCAGCTGGGATCGCCACATCTATCACCACCACCCTCTTCTGCTCTTTGTCCACCACCACTATGTCCGGTTGGTTAGCCAGGATCTGTTTGTCAGTCTGGAAGCTGAAGTCCCACAGAACCTTGGCCCTGTTGTTCTCAGCCACCTTCTGTGGTATGGCCCATTGGGACTTGGGTACTTCTATTCCATACTGGTTGCAGATGTTCCTGTATACTATCCCAGCCACTTGGTTGTGCCTCTCCATGTACGCTGATCCAGCTAGCATCTTACACCCTGCTACTATGTGCTGGACTGTTTCAGGGGCTTCTTTGCACAGTCTGCATCTTGGATCTACTCTGGTAGATCCTGGCCTCTATGGCTCTTGTGCTTATGGCCTGTTCTTGTGCTGCCATGATTAGTGCCTCTGTGCTGTCTGTCAGTCCTGCATTATCCAGCCACTGGTAGGATTTCTTGATATCAGCCACTTCCTCTATCTGACGGTGGTACATGCCATGTAGGGGTTTGTCCCTCCAGGTTGTCTGTTCCTCCTCCTCCTCTGCACTCTCATCAGGGTTCTGCTGCCTGAGACATTCACTTAGCAGTTCATCCTTTGGGGCCATCTTTCTGATGTATTCTCGGATTTTCGATGTTTCATCCTGGACCGTGGTCTTGATGCTCACTAGCCCTCGGCCTCCCTCTTTCCGCTTAGTGTATAGTCTCAGGGTGCTGGACTTGGGGTGGAACCCTCCATGCATGGTGAGGAGCTTTCTAGTCTTGATATCTGTGGCTTCTATCTCCTCCTTTGGCCAGTTTATGATACCAGCGGGGTATCTGATGACTGGTAGTGTGTACATGTTGATGGCTCGGACCATTCAGCTGACTTTTCAGGACCTGCCTTACTCTCTGGAGGTATTTGGCTGTGGTTGACTTCCTTGTGGCCTCTTCATGGTTTCCATTAGCCTGTGGGATGCCAAGGTACTTGTAGCTGTCTTGGATATCACCTATGTTGCCCTCTGGTAGGTCAATCCCCTCAGTCCGGATCATCTTGCCTCTCTTTGAGACCATCCGGCCACACTTGTCCAATCCGAATGACGTCCCTATGTCATCGCTGTAGATCCGGGTGGTGTGGATCAGCAAGTCTATTTCTCGCTCATTCCTGACATACAGCTTGATGTCATCCATGTAGAGCAGGTGGCTGATTGTTGCCCCACTGCGGAATCGGTACCCGTAGCCGCTCTTCGTGATGATCTGACTGAGGGGGTTCAGGCCTATGCAGAACAGCAGTGGTGATAGCGCATCTCCTTGGTATATGCCGCACTTGATGTTGACTTGGGCAGTGGGTTTTGAGTTGGCCTCTAGGGTTGTCTTCCACATTTCCATTGAGTTCTGGATGAAGGTCCTTAGGTTCCTGTTGATCTTATACAGTTCCAGACATTCCAGTATCCATGTGTGTGGCATTGAGTCGTAGGCTTTCTTGTAGTCAATCCAGGCAGTGCACAGGTTGGTCTGTCTCTTCTTACAGTCTCGGGCGACTGTTCTATCGACCGGTAGCTGGTGCTTGGCTCCTCTGGTGTTACTGCCAATTCCTTTCTGTGCCTCGCTCATGTATTGAGCCACATGTTTACTCATTTTTGCCGCAATGATGCCTGACAGGGCCTTCCATGTTGTGCAGAGACAGGTAATTGGCCGGTAGTTGGATGGGATGGGTCCCTTCTGGGGGTCCTTCATGATTAGGACTGTCCTGCCTTGGGTTAGCCATTCTGGGTGGGTCCCATCCCTCAGCAGCTGGTTCATCTGTGCTGCTAGGCGTTCATGGAGTGCAGTTAGCTTCTTCAGCCAGTACGTATGGATCATATCGGGGCCTGGTGCTGTCCAGCTCTTCATCTTTGACACTCTTTCTTGGACATCTGCCATTGAGATGGTTACTGGTTCTTGTTCTGGGAGGTTGCTGTGGTCAGCTCTTAGGTCCACTAACCATTGGGCATCGGTGTTGTGTGAACTCAGCTTTCTTTCCCATATGTCTTTCCAGTATTTTTCCACCTCAGCTCTTGGTGGGTCTGACCAGTTGTTGTTCCCCTGCCACTGAGAGTACACCTTGGCTGGTTCAGTGGAGAACAGCTTGTTTATTCTCCTGGCCTCTCCCTCCTTGGTGTATCTCTTCAACCGGGTGGCCAGAGCTGTTAGTCGCTGTTTGGCAGTTTCGAGTGCCTCTGGTATGGAGAGTGAGTTGTACTTCCTGGGTGCCCCTTTATTCACCATGTTCCCTTTCTGTAGTTCCTTTTCTGTAGAAAAAACATTTCTCAATACAAGATTGAAGGTCTTTCAAAATCTACAATATATAATAGTGTGAAATGATTCATGGACTCTGGAGACATCTCAATGCATAAAGGACAAGGTTGGAAACCAAACATTCAACAGTGATCTTCGAGCCATCAGGTGGCACTGCCTGAGAACCCGTGCTGCTAATGTGACAAATATAGCTGCATGGGCTAGGGAGTTATGGTTCTAGCCAGTCGACAATGAGGTCACATATTACAACAAATCACGCCAGGATTTGTAAAAACCAAACACACTCTGGTGATTGTGAACAATAAACTCTGAAGAAAAAAAAAATTCACTCTGACAAGTTCAAGGCAAATGGGGTATCAGATCATTCATACATTGAGGCAAGGTGAGAAGCATGCATCTTGTGACGTATGTTGGTCAGATTTCTCAGTCAATTTTCTTCACATATGGTGCTCAGAATTCAGGAGAACACACTATTTTGCAACATTTTATTTTTCAAAATTTTCAGGACAAAGGGGCATGCACCCAGCCACCTCTACAAGGGCGTGACGGTGTCGCACAACCTGATCTACCACTTTTTATTCTCAGGGGATTGGCAAGTATGTTCTTGATGCAGTGCCATCTGAGGGATTGGAGAGTGCAGGTGTTCAGCTTAGGCTTGCACCCTTGCCCATTATGCACCAAAATTCCTCCAGGTTCCTTGAATCGTTTAATGATATTATGCACTGGAGAGGGTGAAATATCCAAAACCCTTCCTAACTTTTTTGAGGAACATTGTTTTTAAACTTTGCAATAATTCTCTCATACATCTGTTGACAAACTGGAGAGCCTCTGCCCAGCTTTGCTCCTCAACATTGAGTCCTTTCCTGGATGCTGATTTTGTACCAAATCATGATTACATGATTTGATTTATCACATGTTGACGTCACCTATTTCAAATCACATCTTTATTTAATTGTTTTGCCTCATTACTTGTCCTAAATTTTCCCTGTGCCAGCTGTTTTTGGAATGTGTTGCAGGCCTGAGATGCAGCAATATACGTTTTTATATTGTGTTTATATACGTATATAATACGTATATAAACACATGAAATGAAGATGACCAGACAAAACATGATATATTTGAGTTCACACTATCTGAGATGAAATAAAAGTAAAGTAAAAAAAAAAAAAAGTACATTTAGAAATCAGTGGGGTTTTTTTTTTTATTTAAATTCTAAATACCATCCCAACTTTTTCTGATTTGGGATTGTAATTGCAGTGCTCAGAGCTGTTCTATTTGTTTTTTACAAATCTGCAAACTGCAAACCATTGATGTAATGACAGTTTTATTATGGATCTGTGAAATCAAAGTGTTGAAGTATACAGTAATTAGTGTTTTGGGTTTTTTTGTATCTAGAATCAAGGAGCAGGAAGCATCCATGATGTACCACCTAAAACCATGCTGTAGTGAACAAGGCTGGTCAACATGTGTAAGAAGCCCAGCTCGATGGAAACATGTTTTGTGAGAAATGAAAACAAAAATTTGCTCTTACTTTATTGCCATTTTAATTGCTGTCTTGTTTATTTGTTATCAAATTCAGACCTGTTCCATTAGATTTGTTTGGCTTGAACACATCATGTGGCTTTGTGATTGAGCTGAAAATTATGGAATATTTCATGTGTAATCACATACAAAATCAGTTTTTGTATTGGCCTACTTAAATGCTATTTCTTTTAAATGAAATTGAGGTTGATGTTACTAAGAGGTTGTTTTCTGTTCGGTCATCCTGACCGGTTTCCTTCTGAATTGCGTATTGCTCTAATTCCTGCATCTGCATTTTTTATATGTCATAATGACCTCGCCACAACCATGATAAATCATGTGCACTCTGAATTAAAGAATTATCCACTCTGTATTATGTATTGTTTAATTATGTGTTGTGCTGGTCTTGCAAGTTAATGTATTCCAGCTTATCAAAAATTATCCTAAGTTACATATTGTTCCTTCTCAATCATGCATTCATGCACTGGAGTGTTTGGTCGACACAGTTGAAAAGAAAGTCTGGGAAAGTGAGTTGTTGGGACATGTTGATTTATTCTGTTGATTTTATTAAGAATAAACAAAGTTCCATCCATTATCCATGACCACTTATCCTGTGCAGGGTCACAGGCAGGCTGGAGCCTATCCCAGCTGACTATGGGCAAGGTACACCCTGGACAAGTCACCAGGTCATCGCAGGGCTGATATGTAGAGACAAACAACCATTCACACCTACGGTCAATTTAGAGCCACCAATTAGCCTAACCTGCATGTCTTTGGACTGTGGGGGAAACCGGAGCACCCCGAGGAAACCCACGCAGACACAGGGAGAACATGCAAACTCCACACAGAAAGGCCCTCATCGGCCACTATTTTGAGATTCAGACCATCTGATTTGTGACTGTCCCATCCAGCCATGCTGTGCTAGCCCAGCTGAAGTACCAGCTCAGACGATGAGTCCGGTAAGAAAGTTTAATTCTAAATCTTTCGAAGTTCCAGTGCTACTAAAATTTGCTTCCTCTGCACACGTCTTGTCTGCCTTGATAGACTCAGGGGCAGAGGGCAACTTCATCAGCCTCTGGGCCACTCAGAAGCTCAACCTGCCCACTACACCGTTACAAAGCTCAGCATCTGTGCCATTGATGGAGGACCCATTGGAGACGGCATAGTCTCCACACACACTGCTCCAGTCCAACTTCAGGTGGGAGCCTTATGTTCTGAACTCATCTCACTGTGTGTCACTCATACTGTCATGACATCATTCTTGGGTACCCCTGGCTGCAACTCCATGATCCACTCATCTCGTGGAGGAATGAGGAGATCCTTCAATGGTCAGACACCTGTTTTCAGCATTGTCTCTCTCTCTCTCTGCCACAGTTACAGATCTCATCCACTTCGGTGGAAAGCCCCCAGCCCGACTCCATAGAACATGTTACTGAGCACTACTTGGATCTCAAAGAGGTCTTCAGCAAGGGAAAGGCCTGTGGTTTACCACCTCACAGACCCTACAACTGTGCCATAGACCTACTGCCAGGGATGTCGCCTCCTAGAGGCAGAATCTACCCATTGTCTCAGAAGGAGCATGTTGCCATGGAGGAATACATTCAAGAGGCCCTCAAACAAGGATACATCCATCCTTCAAGATCTCCCGCTTCTGCTGGGTTATTTTTCATGAAGAAACGAGGAGGAGGGCTTCATCCGTGCATTGACTATAGAGGACTCAATCAGGTATCGGTTAAGTATCTGTATCCCCTGCCCCTGGTCTCTGCTGTTCTTGAACAACTTTGCTGTGCCAAGCTCTTTAGCAAGCTCGACCTACGAAGTGTCTGCAACCTGATCCAGATCAGGGAGGAAGATGAGTGGAAGACTGCATTCAGCACCAGTACTGGTCACTTCGAGTACAGGGTCATGCCATGTGGCCTGGCTTCAGCACCCAGTGTGTTCCAGTGCCTCATAAACGACATTCTTAGGGACATGCTGGGCAGATTCGTTATTGCTTACATCAACAATATCCTCATTTACTCTCCAGATGAGGAGAGCTACATTCACTTCCGCAGAAAGGAATTTTGATGTGGGAAACCGAAAACTGTTCGCCAGCAAGTTGCCACTGGAGGAGTGGAGACACTGGCTGGAGGGTGCAACATGTCCATTCACGATTCTCACTGATCACAAGACTCTTGAGTACCTAAAGAAAGCTAAGAGGTTGAACCCCCACCAAGCAAGATGGGTATTATTTTTTACCAGATTTGATTTCACAAGAGCATTTTGTCCAGGTTCCAAGAACACCAAAGTTGATGCCCTGTCTTGCAACTTTAGCACTGTACAGCCTGATTCTTCAGATCACCGCATTATACATGCCAAGTGTTTCGTCCAGTCTATCACCTAGGTTCTAGCTCAAGAGATCAGAGGAGCACAGCCCAGATCCACACCTGAGGAGCTTCCACCTGGCGTTCTTTATGTACCGAGGTCACTCCGAGGACGCCTTATTACCTGGGCTCACATGTCCCCAGCGACTGGACATCCATGTAGTCAAACAACCTACCGGATGCTGAAAAACAAGTACTGGTGGGAGAACATGCTGATGGAAATCACCCAGTTCATCACATCATGCTCAGAGTGTGCACAGGCCAAGGTTCCCAGGACACCGCCAGCAGAAAAGCTGTGCCCTCTTTCCACGCCACAACGACCCTGGTCACATCTTGCTGTGGACTTCATCACAGATCTTCCACCATCTCAAGGTAACACCACCATCCTGGTAATCATCCACAGGTTCTCCAAGTCACTTAAGCTTATTCCTCTACCAGGCCTTCCCACAGCATCTCAAATGGCAGAACTCATGTTTCACAATATCTTCAGGTACTTTGGCATCCCAGAAGACATCGTCAGCGACCAGGGTCCACAGTTTACATCATGCTTCTGATCGTGCTTCATGGAACGCCTGGGAGTATCAGTCAGCCACACATCCGGTTATCAGCTGCAGTCTACTGGTCAAGTTGAAAGAGCCAATCAGGAAGTAGGCTGCTTCCTGAGAATCTTCTGTATGTGTAACCATGGGAATTGAGCGCAGTTCCTCCCCTGGGTCGAGTATGCACAAAACTCCCTAAACATTCAGCAACACAGTCAACACCTTTTCAATGCATACTCGGCTACGAACAGTCCCTGTTCCCCTGGGATGACACCCCAGCCCAGGTACAATCAGTAGAGGACTGGTTCAAGTGCAGCCAAGAAGTATGGGAGGAGGTACACCAAAGCTTAGAATCTGTTAATGCCAAGTACAAGGAGTACACGGACAAGCGCAGGGGCCCGAACCTGGCTTTTTTTCCCAGGCGACAGGGTCTGGGTCTCCACGAAACATCTGCGTGAACCCAACACATGTAAGAAGCTTCAACCATGCTACATCGGACCGTTCAAAGTCATCAAACGCATCAGCAAAGTCTCATATAGACTGGAACTCCCCACACACAGCCGAATGTCCCCCACGTTTCATGTCTCATGCCTGAAACCTGCCATCCCAGGTCCTTTGTCATCCAACCCACCGACACAGGAACACCCAGCTCTGGAACTGGAAGGAGAACCCATCTCCCAGGTAAACAAGATACTGGAGTCGAGATGCAGAAGAGGGTGTATTGAGTACCTAGTAGACTGGGAGGGTTATGGTCCGGAGAAACAGAGCTGGGTCGAAGCCAAGGACATCCTGGACTCTCTGCTCAAACAAGAATTGAACGCTCAGCATCCAGACAAGACTGCACCTTGAGGGAGAGGTCAGCCCAGAAAGAATATAGCTCCCGGAGGGAGCTCCGTGGGGTGGGGTGGGGTGGGGTATACTCTAGCATAAAGATTTAGTGTAGCCTAATTGATTGATGATGCAGAGGTTATGAACATGTTATCCTGATCTTTATCTTTTTCTTATCATTGTAACCATGGTAAAACTATTACTAAATCATAGTAGCCATAATAACCATGGACACTGTAGTTTTGAAAAAAAAAAGCATAATATATTTTATATCTCCAGTAATCGCATTTAATCTTTCATTCTTTCTGTCTCAGTGCTACCAGCTTCATTACTCTTAATAGTCTGATACACTTCTGAAACAGGATGTTACACCATTATAACAGATGCTATATTTGCACTGCAGGTCGCACCCATGCTTTTTCACAGTAATGTATGCACTGAACGAACATTCTTGGTATCATTACTCTTTTGACATCCAATTTAGTGTCCAACCCTGGATTTAGCAAAATAAATATTCACTCATCTATAATTTCATCATCATGTTCATTGATGTTAATGCTGAGACACGCCATGTTAACAATAACACAGTGCTACATTGACTTGCCAATGCATGACTCGTTCTGCCTGTTGGATGGATATTTATTTTGGTCACTTTCAATTCCTGTGGTATAAAACAAAATCATAAAATAAGTCATCACAACATAACGAAGTAACTGATCTTTGCTCTTTCCCTACAGTATCTGATGAGATATTTAACCCTTTGGTGACTGACCCCTTGAAAATCGTTCCTCCAGGAACGATGACGTTTCAGTTGTCAAGACAACGGAAAAACTAAAACTAAAGTTACAACGTTTATCAACAAAACAAGTTACAACAAAATCTTTCTGTTTTGTATTTTAGTTTTTCCGTTGTCTTGACAACTGAAACGTCATCGTTCCTGGAGGAACGATTTTCAAGGGGTCAGTCACCAAAGGGTTAAACTGGTTAACAGTTCTGTTCAACTGGATGTACAGACAAAAGATTATGAGTTCATCGACTTCACATGGTCATTTAACAAAAGTAAAAACATTGTGAAATACATTAAAAATTCTCCAAGTATAGCATTCACTGTTTAAAAAAACAGAGTGGAGGTGAATGGTAATTCCACGATTGGAGGTAATTCCATAAATAAATGACAATGTGTGCATGGTTGTGCATTTCAAATTATTTCTGAGCTATTTTTTTTATTAATTGCAAAAATATCCATGCATCTCCTTTTATTTATTTGTGGATCAGACTTTGTGTATTTGTGGATCTTTAAATTCATGTTATTTAAGTGCAAATTACACAAGAAAAATACCACAATAGTCCATTTGCCTTGAAACCGAAGCAGTCTAGTGTTGTTATTATTATCTTCTTCTTCATCCCATAGCCGGTAAGGGCTTATTGTTTTGCTTTTTATTTTTATTTTTTACTGTTCAGTGTCCTTGGGTACCTTGAAAGGCGCTTATAAATAAAATGTATTATTATTATTATTATTGTAGGGGCACCACTGATGACATTTTAACGGTCCATTAATGGTTTATCTTGGGCATTTATACTTGGCGGAGCCCATCCCTTTCCAAGCTTGATCGATGGATAATTTAGAGTAGCCAGTTAACCTAACTGCATGTCTTTGGACTTTGGGGGAAACCAGAGCACCCGGAGGAAACCCACACAGGCACAGGGAGAACATGCAAACTCCACACAGAAAGGCCCCCGTCAGTCACTGGGCTGGAACCCAGAACCTTCTTGCTGTGAGGTGACAGTGCTAACCACTGCACCACTGTGCCACCCCTGTTATTACTATACTATAGCAGTAAATTCGTTGAATTGTCACATAGTGTGTGTCAGTTGTAGCGCCACTCAAAAACTTGTACACCAGGAAAAAAGTCACACATTAATTAGTCTGTGATATAAATTATGACATGAGAAGTGACAATAAATCTTTGGATGTCTATTACACATGTGGAGAAGTGCACATAAAACAATCACGAAATTAAAGGCTAGATCATAAAAAAATTGGAAGGCAAGAAAGTCTGTTGTATAGCAGCTGCTGTAGTCTGTAAATGTGGTCGCATTTTGATAGAAAAGACATGCAGCCATTCATTTCCACGCTTAAGATGTACTAAAGATGCACTGTAACCTCCCTGATTAATGGTGAAGACATTATAGATTTTATTTGTTTTAATCTTTTCCTTTTTTTCCCCCGATCATACTAGCCATGATGACCATGGTTGCTAAAGCATTAAGGTTTAACGTTAAATCTTGGATTGAAACGACAAAAAAAAAAAAAAAATAAGAATAATAATAATCCATTTCCTGCACCCCTGCTTTCACACACTCTTACAAAGAGTTGGTGTCTTTACATTTTGGTTAAACTACTTAGTGTACAGTATACAGTTAGGGATACGACCCTGTAGTTCTACTAAATGCAGCCAAAGAAAATTAAGTTTGTCTATAATTTCACCAAAAGTATCTTTATGTTGTCAATGCTGAGACATGTCATGTTAAAATAATGTACAACTAAATGGAGTTGCCAATGCTCAGTTTGTTCTACCTTGGATCCTGTATTTATTTTGTTTGTTTATAAACAAATTGTGACATAAAATACACAACATAATGCAAGTAATTAAAACATAACTAAATTGTTTATTTTTGCTTTTTCCTGACAGTGTCTGATTGGATTTTTAAACTGGTTAACAGTTCTGTTCAACTGGATGTACAGACAAAAGATTAGGAGTTTGATGACTTCACATGGGTATTTAACAAAAGTAAAAACATTGTGAAATACTTTAAAAATTCTCCAAGTAAAGTATACCAAGATTATAAAAACAGAGTGGAGGTGAATGAGGGAACCCAAAGTCTGACACTGAAGAACTTGCAGAAGACTGATAGTGGACTCTATGGAGCAAAGGCATCTGATGAACAAGACCGAATTGTGGCCGAGTACCAATTAACTGTGTTGGGTAAGTCATTAAAATTGCAGTACTGATACAATAATCTTGTCAGTCTGAGATAAGAAGCCCTTCTTTTGTTCAATTCTGCATTTTGTTCTGTAAAATCTGATGATTTAATGAAGCAATATCTCTGTTGTTGTCATGTTTGAGGTCAGTTAGTTTTGTCTTTACTAAGATAAATGCACTGCTGCATGGAGAAACCAGCAATTGTGTGCATTACCTAGTAGTACAGTACTGTGTGTGTGTGTGTGTGTGTGTGTGTGTGTGTGTGTGTGTGCGCGTGTGCGTGTGTTCCAGATCCAGTGGAGAAACCAGTCCTGAATGTCTCTCCCCAGCAAAGCAATGGCATCTGTAATGTGACTCTCAGCTGTGAAGCTCAGAAACTCTCAGTCACCGCTCACTGCTACAGTGACAGATGTGATATGAAGGAAAACGAAAAGGCTGTAGATGGGTTCCATTCCCTCTCACTGTATGTCAGTAACAGCATCATTATTTGTAATCATAGCAACCCAGTCAGCTGGAAAAATACAACCATAAAGATGGAAGAATTGAAAAAACGTTGCCCTTCTAATGGTGTAAGTATGCACACATACTGCATGGGGTAAATTTAAATGTAAGAAAAATGTCCATTCTTTATTAATTTGCTTTCAATAATCAATATTTGTGGTCTTACTAAATAATTAGAATTGAACATATTTTTCAACTTGTGTTTTTCTTAATAATATTTTCTTCTTTTAAAAAATGTAGTTTTGTGATCTGCACATAAACAAATAAATTCGAGTCAGTGTTGTGCTGCCTGTGAGTTTTTCCAGCAGTTATGTTTATAATTTGCTGCCCACAGTCTAATGTTCACCTGCAGTTCAGATACAGAGGAACAGATTAATATCCCCTTAGAGTCTGGGGCACCAGTGCAATATTGTGGACCATCAGCGGCACCTCATGTGAATTACTAAATCCTGTCTAAATATCAAACCTACTCAACTTTTACATCCCTACTCTCTCTGTTATAGTAGAATATCATTTTCTCATTTTTTATCTTGAAAAAAGTGGCACCAGAAAGAGAAAGAAGAACAAACATTCTGCATTTTGTATTTATACAGTTCTCCATTTTATTTCCATGAGAAAGCAGAACATACAGGTTTCTTGGTACACAGCTATTTCACAGCACATCCTTCCAGTGACATGGTCAGCTGCTTCTGTCATGTCTGTGTCTGGTTACACTCAAGACTCCACTTCCCAGAATTCACAGCAGCCTTTAAATATGGCCACCACAGTCTCCAACACCCATCATGCACCACACTGTTCACAGTCCCCTGAGTTCTAATCACACACACACACACACACCTGTCCCTGATCACAGCCACAATCAGAATTTGACTATTTAAGGACTCTCATGTCCCACATTCATTGTGAAGTAAATGTTCAGTTACCAAGGACAGAACCAGGAAAATGGGAAGGGGGGCATCAACCCAGTAAGGCTGGGGTTCTGGGGGCCACCAGAGGCTCCTGGAAGCTCTGCAGTTTTTACATGCCCGGAGATGTTGTAAATGCAATCTCTTAAATAAAATTACCATATCAAAAATATGTTTTAAATGTAGGAACTTTCAAAACCATTTTATCCATCGCTGAAAATGATATTGTCAGAGTTGCAGGTATATGCGTAGAACATAATTACAACTGATATATGGTAATATTTATGAAAGTTGTATTGTCATATAATGCATTACCACATGACACACTACAGTGTAGTACACTGACCACAAAACACCTTATATATCAATAAATTATTACTATTTTAGCAACTGCAATCTGAGCTCCTGTTCAGGACATTCAGTGTACATATAAGACTGAATATCTCATCTCATTATCTCTAGCCACTTTATCCTGTTCTACAGGGTCGCAGGCAAGCTGGAGCCTATCCCAGCTGACTACGGGCGAAAGGCGGGGTACACCCTGGACAAGTCGCCAGGTCATCGCAGGGCTGACACAGACACAGACAACCATTCACACTCACATTCACACCTCCGGTCAATTTAGTGTTACCAGTTAACCTAACCTGCATATCTTTGGACTGTGGGGGAAACCGGAGCACCCGGAGGAAACCCATGCGGACACGGGGAGAACATGCAAACTCCACACAGAAAGGCCCTCGCTGGCCACGGGGCTCGAACCCGGACCTTCTTGCTGTGAGGCAACAGCGCTAACCACTACACCACCGTGCCGCCCCAAGACAGTGAATATACCCAGGTAAACTGGGGGAATGTCAGTGGCCACTTAAGACAGAGCTTAATACCGAGATAACTATAAACAAAGACTGCAAGAGTTGCATGTCTATAATATAAAGTCAGTAACTGCAAGTCCGATAAGTAGTCTTAGTTCCCAACACTCGGGATTTCAAACAGATTTTCTTTAGAGCCATTGCAAAAATCAACGAAAACATCTTTCACAGACCAATCTAGCCGCTGTCGTAAAAATCGAAGTGAGGCTCACCCCAAACAGCACGTGTACCATGTACATACACAGGGTATAGTGAGTACAGGGATACCCTACTAATGAATACGAGCAGTAGCCGGACAGCCTACTGCAGAATCTTATCATTTTGGCTTGTGAACATGTGTGTTAACAATACCATAAGCATAAAAGAATGGCACACACCCTGTAACATGTAGTCTATAGTGCAGTCTGGGAATACAGTATGTTATTATGTAGATGCATAAAGTTCTGGCATCTTGGTAAAATCCAAAAGGACTCGCCCAGCTTGCTTTTCACTGCATTCATGTCACGAGTGAAAAAAAAAAAAACTAAGCTAGGACCGACTACACTCAAAAAAAAAATGTGTTGGATTTACTTAAGAAAGTCATGGAAAGTATTTCCACATGATTGCCGTTCTTATTTTTAAGTTAGGCAACTTTGTTGGTTTAAAAGGATTACCTTCAGTTCATGTAACCTTA
Organism: Neoarius graeffei; assembly: GCF_027579695.1. Classification (NCBI taxonomy): domain Eukaryota; kingdom Metazoa; phylum Chordata; class Actinopteri; order Siluriformes; family Ariidae; genus Neoarius; species Neoarius graeffei. The sequence goes on from NC_083591.1 coordinate 37,535,719, forward strand.
CTTATTTGGGTTGATCCAACATTACTGAGTCAGGTTATCTAAACCTGATTCAATCAAGTTGATCCAACAGGATCTCATAATGTTCAGCCAACAGGTTTGATTCTGGGTTGATTATCCCAATGGTCTCAAGTTGATCCAACAAGAGCTCATAATGTTGGAAATGTGCTATTGATTAATGTGGAAATACTTTCCATGTTTTAATCAATTACTTTCAAAGCATTACAGTTAAGCTTGCATTGAAAAGGCTATAAATCTAGGTTAAAAAAAAAAAACCGCCACAAAACCAAGATGTTCAAGATGAACTTTTATTCTGAACATTCCCCAGGCCATTCAGAAAAGCACAGCATTTAAAATTGTGTCTTGAGGGCAATAAATAAAATAATAAAAACTTAAACATTTGGTGTACACAAGAGTTCATGTATGTGATTGGGGAGACATGCAAGCGACACACAGATATGGCAACTGTCTCTTCCGGGAAAAAAAAAAAAACAGCTAAACAAACAAACATGAAAATTATAAATATTTGAAGACAAAATATGCATGTTTGTAAAAGACGCATGCATGGATATGACTCGTCTGTGTGTACATTTCTCTTCTCTCACAAACACACACTTACAGACACAGCATGCCTGCAGACAGTGTTTAGCACTGGAAAACTAATAGTGGTGGAGTGGTTGGAGCCTCTCAATGATCTGCTCAGTGCTTGCAGTGATGGGGAGAAAGTAACAATGAACTACAATGAACATCATGTAAAACACATTTCTGCATTATTACCCAAACAGATTTTGGTAAAACATTACTGGAATGCCCAAACACCACCTCCTGTATGAGGGAGCAAGCACATTTCTACATCACCTAGATAGGTTTTAGTAACATTCATCAGGCCTTTCTAAAATACAACATTTAAAAGTGTGTTTTAAGGCAGAAAAAAAAAAAAAAAAAAACACTGTTAGTGTGTACAAGAGCTGTGTATGGTCTGAATGAGAGTGCACATTGTTACATCATTACTCAGATCTTCTAGTAACAAGTTTACAGGGCAAGTGTCTCCAAAGGCCAAAACAAACAATCCAAGCCTTTGACTCTAATAGTAGAAATATTTAAAGGCATGTGTATGGCTCAGTTATTAACTGTGTGTACTATTTTTCACTGGAAAAAATAGTGTTCTCTCTCTCTCTCACACACACACCACAACGCGCGCGCGCACACACCCGCACACCCACAACATGCATGCAGACAGCGGCCGTTTCTCAAAGTGAAGTGTCTGGCACTTGCTAGTATCCTTGGTTGTACGGCGGATGAGTGACTTCATTGGGCACTTTTGAGTAATAGCATGAAAATTGGTACACATATCAATCTTGAAAAGCTGATTAATATTAGATGTGGAGGAGTCACAAAAAATGCTAAATTTTGGCTGCCATGTGTACTTTTCATGCTTTTACTCAAAAGCGCACAATGAAGTCACTGATCCGCCGTACTACTGGAATGCTAGCAAGTGCACTACACTTCACTTTGAGAAATGGCCAGTGTTTAGCACCGGAAATCTAAGAGTGGTGGAGTGGATTTTGGAGGCTCTCAATGATCTGCTCCATACACTGACTTGCAGTGATGGGTAGAAAATAAAACAATTGACTACTGATACATCTGCATTATTACTCACACAACTTTTGGTAAAACCTTACCGGAATGGCCAAACACATGTATGCGTTTCTTTAAGGCAAAAAACTTTGAACCATGACTCATTTCGTACCTTTAAACTTAGTCAAGGAAAGAGCACCACCGTAAACAATGAACCAATTTGAGGTACTACAGACGCCTCAACGGGAAAGAATCGTTTTCAGAGCCTGCACTTTTCTTCCTATCTTGTTCCCATCCAATTCTAGGATAATTTTCTGCAAGGCTTCAAATGTGTTCTTGTGTTCAGGAGGATAACACAAGTTAAGTGCGTAAACAAAGGCGAGAAATACAGCCACTGCAAGTGGGATGTTCGGCAAGCAGTCAATTATAGTCACCCCTTCAAAAATGATTCCGATGTCTTCAGGACTGTCACCAGCTTCTGCACCTTCATGGCGGATCACGTAGATGGCATGGATGGCTTCTGCCAAAGCAGATTCGGTGTCAGCATCTTGTACCTGAAAAGTAATTTGACAGATATACATGTATATACACAAATATCTAACATGACATACATTTTACCTTCTCCACCATCCATTTCAAATATGCTACCACAATACCAAATACACCAGGTGAAAAGTTTTAGACAAGCTCACATCAATTATTTAAACTTTACACATCTCGATCATGAACTATTCTATCTTTTGAATACTTTGATATGTACAATGCACTTTTTGCCTGATGTATGAAAAAAAAAAAGTATTAACTTGTCGTCAGTGAAAGCAATGTGACTGCTGGCATGACACTGACTAATATGACCCAGATGAATAAGATTCTTCAGACATGTTTGACTATTTGAATCGAAGACTTCAGTTAAAAGACAGTAAACTTGTCTTATGGAGCTGGGTTGTTTCACCCTTAAGCTAAAAATTTCTCTCAGTTCTGGCATGATGTTAAGGAATCTGGAGTTATATCTTTGCATTGTTGGAGGAAGATATGACAACTACATCTGTCGTCACATGACGAAGTGTCACATTTCAAGGTATAAATTGACCTTTTGGCTAAGGCCCGCCATAGAATGTTGATTGATCAATGACAACGCAGCAAGGGGCCAACAGTGATCCCCTTGCTGCATTCTGATTGGTCAATCAACATTCTAGGGCCGGCCTTAGCCAAAGGTCAATTGCAATGGTGGTAGTTGTGGTCAAATGTCTCCACAGACTAAAGGCATATTCAAGGCATATGTTTAGCTATGGTTTCCTGAGTGATCGATTTGTTTGGCTGCAACATAGCAAAATGTTCTGCAGCAGACCTTTGGGTATGCTTGCTACAGTTTGGTAGGCATGATAACCATTTATCTACTCGCGACTATCTACACCCCCACCCCCTGCCCCCAACACATACCATGTATTCCTTCAGCAGCTTTCCAGGGTCTTCATTGAAGTAGGTGCAAAGTCCCTTCAGGATGCATTCGCGTCTGACATTAATGTTATTGTCCTATAGACATAAGGAAACATCCATGAAACAATACACACTTTCTTGGCAGAAAAAAACAAGATCAAATAAACATTTGTTGTGCATTATACCTGGGTCATGGGTTTCATTATGCTCTTGAGGCTTCGACCAACAGTTCCCCCTTTCCTGCTGAACGCCTTCATCAGATTTTGAGAATATGCATCCAGGTTGGAGAAGAACTTCGACTGCAAATTGACTGTTGTTATTCTTCTGAACTCTGCACACACCTATAAAACATACAACACAAAACACAAAATATATGTAGCTTACTTGTCTTTTTTCAGGACACAGACACCAATATCCATAAGAAACTCCAAATAAAAAGAATAATAATCTCTTAAACCCCCTTAAGTAATAGCAACCATCTACAATGAAATGGGAGGCAGGTGGCAAAATCCTCGCAAACATTTGTGCTCTTCCCCTGTTCAGAGCCATTCTTTTATGCCTTTTCCTTCCTTTTATTGCAGTTTTTTATTTTAAAACATAACGTATAAAAATTATTATAATTTATTTCATTATTAACACTTACCTCACGAACACAGAAGAGTGCCGGCCATCTGGTCTTGAACTCAGCAATGAGTGGTTCCTGGATGACTTCTTGTCGCCTCAGGGAGAAGGTCTGATCCATCAACTGAGTCACGTGAATTTCATTGTTTGCCTTATCAAATTCAGACAGAAGTGCCACTCTTTTGGCTTCCTGTGAGTCCATCGTCTCCCCGGGAGGAAGAGCCGGGCAGAAGTTTACCTCCGCTTTACGAGGCTTTTTAACTCCAGAGGCAGGACTGCACTGAACACGTTTGTTGGTCTGGGCATTCACAGCAACTTCTGGGTGTCCCAGCTGACGTAGCGTGGTTCTGTAATTTCCCAGCTTATACTTTAAGCTCGTCTTCCATCCTGCATACCCAGTCTTTGACCCTGGCTCTTTGAGACAAGGATGTGTGGTGACCAGCGCTTCCGCAACTTGACTGAACTCTGCATCAGTAAGATAAACTTTGTACTTCACAATTTCCTCAATTAAACCATTAAGAATGGAAGATTTCAGTTTGGTGCCAGGGTCTAACAAAGTGCCACTATCTTTGAACGCCGCATTCGCTCTATCAAGCTGTATTTCTGCATCATAAGAGAAGTGCGGCACCTTAAAGATGAAAGGCCATGCAGAGGACCTTGAGGAGCTGGACTCGGAAGAAGATAGTATGTCAGTGTCACATGAGGCAATGGACAGCGACGTGGAAAGACTTGAGTTTGATGGGGTAGGAGATGACAACGGTGGTGGTGGACAGCTAGCATGTGGTGAAGGCGGGGAGGCATCAAGCTGGGCTTCCAAAAGTATGGTCAATGGTTGGTAGAGGACTTTGATAGTGCTTTTATCCTCAATTAAAGAAGTTGAAGTCAAATTATTGAACTCATTGCCAAACTCCTGATCCATAAATTGCAGTCTAATGTCGCCCTCTAGTTCGAATTGGTTCTTGATGTACTGTATTAGGTCACCCACAGACTCTGGTATGCCATTTGGGAGCGTCAATCTTGCAGAGTCATTTTCTCCAAGAATAACTCTGAGCTTCACAGGAGCAGCCATAGTTTAACTATAAATGAAGAACAACACATGTCAGAAGTAGAAAAAAACAAAAACAAAATGTAAAATCATCCCCTGACCTTGATGTAAACTGACTGCACTTAGTGTTTTTGGCTTTCTTAAACATTAACAAATTTCGCTGCTTACAAAATTATATATCGTTTAAGGGTCACCATTCTAACTGGTCCAACAAAATAATCTGCCAAAGGGTAAACATCTGCCAATTCCTCCATTCCCACCAAAATGGTTTCTTTGGATGGACATGGACTCAATTCAAATGCTCGGAAGTGTTCCCTGTACCAGCCAGAGAGTCTTTTCACCATGAAACACAGTGTCTTTTGTACAACACAAATATGAATAATCTCTCCAAAGTCAGGGAGACCACTCATTGACCCATGCACCAAAATCATGCCATTCCTGTATGTTACACCTTTGTATGACACACATTTGGTGAGATCAATATCAGAAGCACTGGGGAATTTCTGTTCAACAACCTGAGCCATTTCCCATTTTAAAACGTTCACTGGAACTTTTGATGCCTTTGTAATTTCAAGACCATCCTTTTCATAATTGGAGGAATTCAAGTGATAGGACATCATTAGCTGATGCTTAGTGGCTAAGGACAGAGGGACATTTTTGAAGCAGTTAGTGTGTCGAATAACCTGCTTGAAAAAGCCATGTTTAGCTTCAAATCGGAGGGTCCAGTGACCCACAAGAGGACCAAATGCCCTGATCAGCTGTGGGTAGTGCTCCAAAAAGTGATGCTTTGGTAGCAGTGGTACATCAGGGAAAAGGTATTGATATTTATGTCTGTGATCTGAAATTTTGAACTCAAGGTAGGCAATCGACTCATCTGTGTGTTGGGGCAACCACCAGCTCCACAATATCTTTTAGATCCATCAATAATTGCCACTCAATTTCCTCATCAGGGACTAAATGTCCAATTATGAAAGGGAGATGTCTCAGCAGCGCCCAATTTTCATGGCAGTTCCCACCTATTGTTTTTCTTGTTGAGAATGTGTGTGGGATCTCATGAGGCCTGTTAGTCTTGTCTCCCCACTTGAAGGGGAACTGTAGAACGAGTTTATTAAGAGTGTCAAGATCAAAATATTTCTTGGATATCAGCAATGCTAAACAACGTGCAAGTTCTACTGGCACTATGCCCTCAAAAATGTCATGCATTACATCTGGAGGATATCCTGTAAGAACATCGAAGTGGTCAAGTGATTTACTGATACTGCAATGGCTTTTCACCCCAAAACAGCTTGTACCAGTCGATTCAGCTGTCTGCACATGAGATTCATGGAGTTCCTTTGTCCTGAGAGTGAGCGAGGCTGACTTAACAGAATTGGTTTGAATGTCTGTTTTTGTAGCTGTGCAAAACCGACATATGTACCCACCAGAAAAACTCTCATTAAAACCAGCAAAGGTGTGAGCACCTAGGTTATCTGCCACAACAACCTGAATAGTTCCTTTCAAACATCTGCCAAGCAATGGAATGAAAATGCCATCCTGCTCCAACGTTTTCACATCTTGTAGGAGAGGATGCAGGATCCTATCAAGACCATGTACCTTCAAATCATCACTTTTGCACAGGATTGCCAAGTATATCGAAGACAGAGATGAATGTGAGCCCGGAGGCATATTACTCAGTGTCCAATAAATACCACAAAGCTTATGTTTCCTGCGTGACGTGCCCAGAGGATTACAGACCTCAAAATCATCAGCATACAAATTCACCAAAATTCTCAATTCATTCCCAGATAGGAAAGCATTTTCTTTGAAGTATGAACCATCTTGAGAAGACCTATAGGTATGTTGTTCACCAGACACCCTGTTTCTATTCTGTCCTTCATGATTCTCAACTGCTTTATCCACAATGTTTTTCTTCTCAAAGAGCTGACGTAAAGACTTAAGTAAAGGCACATACTGAAAACTGCTTTTCTTTGAGGAATCAAGAATGTACTCAATGGGTTCGACGAGTTTGAAAGTGTCTTTGTAATACTGGTTGCGGAGATAACAAGTGCTTAGGGGGGAGCCTTTGTCTAAAGCTTTGAATATAGGGTTTGATGCATTCAGAGCACCAGCTATATCAAGTACGACAGATTTATCAGTTGCAACGCCATGTTTCTGAAACAGCTCTTCAAGAACCTCAGCTGAAAGTGGTAATGTACATGAATGCAAGTAATGTAGCTCCTCTAAGAACTCATCAAGTTTTGTGCCTGCCACATGTGCAAAATGCTCCAACTTCAGCAATGATCCAGCAAACTTCTGTTGAATTACTTCAGTCAAGTTCTTAGGTCCACTCAGACAGCTACCAGAAAATTCAGAGTTTCCATCAAAATCATCATCATTCTGCAAATCGTTTTCAGTTACGTCACATGTCTCTCGTGAAGATTGAGTGGTTCTAGGCTTGAAATCTTTTAATGTGTGTGGGTTGTGTTTGCGGTTCTTGTGAGAGTGAAATGTTGCATATATATTGGTTTGAAAACTGCAATCTGAAAACATGCAAGTAACAGTCTCATTACTCCTCAGATGAGTCCCAATGTGTACAAAATAATCCCTCTCTGTATGTAAATCACAACAAGCACACAAATGACAACTGAATGTTGACAGTTCACTAGACTCTTGAAAGTTGTCTTTGTGATGAAATCTACTTAAATGTATGTGTAAAGCGTTCCATGTTTTAAAAGAACATGGGCAGTCTGTTTGTATACAAGCGTAACGTTGCCTGTGATTGTGATCTAATCTTATATGCTTCAGCAACTCAAATCTAGTGGCTACAGATATATTGCATTCCTTACATTTCCACATACTAATGACCACATCATTGCTGCGTTTTGCAGCCCACTAAAAATACTTCATACCCACTGAAATAGTCCACAACACTTCCACACATTCCATCCGAGGTCACTGATTTTGTTAGGCAACACACAGGCACTGACAGTCAGGAAGATCCCCCTGTTTGAATAACACAACAAAGACACAAAACGCATTACAGAAGAAAAGATCTTACAATGTCACAGTCTTTACACTTCAGAGTGACGTCAAACAAAGCAGAGTTTAAAAAAAAAGAGGCAGGAGAGAGATTTCACCTGAGCTCACTGATACTGAAGGTTTCCACACAAGCCACTGCAAGGAACGTAGATTAGTCTCTGCTTGAATATAACAAGGACACAAATGACAAGTGAATATTAAGCGTAACTTCTAGAAGTCGTCTTAGTCATGAAGTCTACTCAAATGGAAATGTAAAGCATTCCATATCTTGAAAGGATATGGGCAGTCTGTGTGTGCAAAAGGAGTGTCGCTTGTGACTATACCCAAATGTTTTAACAGTTAAAACCTAGTGGCCACACATATAACATTCATCACAGGAGAGAGATTTCACCTGAGCTCACTGATGCTGAAGGGTACCACACAAGCCACTGCCAGCCAGGTAGATCAGTCTCTGTCTGAAGATCACAAGGACACAAATGGCAAGTGAATATGACATGTAACTTCCAGAAGTTGTCTTGGTCTACTCAAATGGATATGCAACAGGGTTGTTGCCAGTGACTGTCTCTGAATATTTCAGCAGCTCAAATCTTGTGGTTATTCATATTTTACATTCATTACATGCAAAGGTTTAATATATTGGAAGATGGAAGATGCAGCCCAGTAAAACAGTTCATACCTTGAAATCTTCCAGGAGAGATTTCATCTGAGCTCACTGATGCTGTCAGGTAACCCAAAAGCCACTGCCTGTGAGGAAATCGTCGTCTCTGTTTGAATATCACAACAAGGATACAATTCTCAACTGAATACACCTTTTGGAAATAGTCTTGGTGATTAACACACAAATGGATATGCAAAGCATTCTATATCTTGAAAGATCTGTGTGAATGCAAGATGCTTATGACTGTGCTGTAATCGCACACAATCTAGGTATGTTGCATTCATCACACCTAAAATGGAAGCATAGTAAAACATACCCTGAAATACTCCAGAACTCAGATTGCACTTTTTGCCAGCATTAACAGTAGGCTACTGCAAGACGTTGTACACTTCTGCAATAAACACAATATCTGTAATTGGTGAGATTATCACATGTTGCATAGTTCTACAGTTACATTTAGGTTCAATATGATATTTCAAAATGCCCCCTTTTTAAAACATTGTTTAAAAGGCCACTCAATGGTTTACTTGGTTAGGTGACCCTACGTGTAAAAGGTGTGCAACTTTCAAGAAAGTACACCCATTTATAAGCCAGGTGAATAGACTGCACGCTACTTCGTCGTTGAGAAACCGCTTAGATTTCATGGTCTGGCTGTAGAGTTAACACCGCTCTCGCTGAAGCTGACGGCTCAATTCACATTTCGTTTCAAAGCGCAGAAGTCCTTTTTCCATCCAAAATGAAGTCGCTTTAAAATGATGCGCATTAAAAAGTTAATGCGACACACGTGATGGAAAACGGTTTTGGTGCGTCTTGTGTCGCTTTAAATTAAGTCTGTTGTGTCATGTGTATGTATTGATTTGTTTCATTCTGTCCTTTTTACTTTGTATTTGTTTGTATTTGTTAGCAAATAAATAAAAAAAAAATACACACACAAAAAAAAAAAAATTAAGTCGACATGGGGCTTAAGTCGCTTCAGAATTGGATGGAAAAAGGACTGCTCCCGTCCACTGACTTCCCTGAAGGCCCCCATAGCATTCCCTGTCCACAAAACAGCGCGTACAGGCCAGCGAAACTCCCGCACATCAGAGCACGTGCTAACCCCTGTAACAAGGGAGCAATGAGCTTTTTTCAAATGACGATTCATTACACTTGGCCAAGGACACGAATATAAATACTGGAAGACATGCCACCAATTCACTTTGAATTCATAGGAAAATGGTCACTGAGGTGAAAACCGTGGTTTGCCAATTCCTCTGTGGATTTATTATTAATTAGCCTACATTGTAGGGTAATTAATAACATCAAACATCGAACATATCGTGTGCTGCTGCTAAATAAGAGTATGATATTAACATGTTACAAATTTACTCAGAGTTTTGATTTGTTTCATAAGAGGAAGATTAAGGATTTATTGGAAGAGATTTCCTTACCCGCCGTTACCTTGCTGACAAGCGAACTGTTCTTCCTCTGGTCAAGTCGAAAGGCTGGAGCGTGGCATTCTGGGTAGTGGGAGTAATTGCTTGACTGCTTTGAGTTCGTTCAACATTACATAGTATTTGGAATAACTGCCTAGTAAATCTTACACGATGTTTTCACTTTCATTTTGCTAACGTGACAACATTGGGTAGAAAGTGCTTGCGAGATTTATGTACATTTTATAGACAGCTAGAATCCTTTTTTTGAGTGAGCCTATTCCAGCTGACTACGGGCGAAAGGCGGGGTACACCCTGGACAAGTCGCCAGGTCATCACAGGGCTGACACATAGACACAGACAACCATTCACACTCACATTCACACCTACGTTCAATTTAGAGTCACCAGTTAACCTAACCTGCATGTCTTTGGACTGTGGGGGAAACCGGAGCACCCGGAGGAAACCCACGCGGACACGGGGAGAACATGCAAACTCCACACAGAAAGGCCCTCGCCGGCCCCGGGGCTCGAACCCAGGACCTTCATGCTGTGAGGCGACAGCGTTAACCACTACACCACCGTGCCGCCAATTAATAAATATAAAATACAAATAATAGATATAATAATAAATGAATAATGATAAATAAATGTTGTTCTCAGTCGCACTCTCATATTTACTGTATTCACCTTTCTCCAGATATCAGCAAGTGCTTGGACAACACTCCAGTGCAGCCACGTCTGAAGAAAAGGTTCATTGTATGCAAAAATAGAAATCTTATTTTACAAAAAAGAGAAACATGGTTTTAAGATTTACTGAGCACAATTTATTTTATGTTTAGGCTATTGAGACAGAATGTTTATCTCATTGTATTTATGCTCAATGTATTTTGTTTTGGTTTTAAATAAACTAAACAAAACATTTTGAACGCTTAAATATTGCCATGTTTTGCCCATATGTGCCCCCCTGAAAAAACACTGGCCCCACCTCGGCCCCCCTAGTAATTTTGGTCTAGAACCGCCACTGGTAACAATTATAATAAAAAAATATATATTTCTCTCCCCAAGGTACGCCTAGTGCGTACGGCCATACGCCTGGCGGCGCCACTGATCACAATTGTCTTTCAGATCGGAACGATTGTGTAAGGCCACTATGATCTCAGAAACATCGTTGGTTATAGCCCCGGCCTGTATTAGAGTCCGGCCATTATTTACCTCCTCCGACAGCGAGACCGGCCAATATTAGAGTCCCGGCCAGTAATGGAATACAGGCCAGTATTAGAGGATTTACTGTAGGCCAATTTCATCAGTTTTATTTGGTAGCTTTCAAGATCTCATAGTAACGAGTGCAACTGTGATCCTCAGTCACTGCTGCTCCCTTGGTTTCAGGTTCCATATAAAGGGGCAGTTGAGTGGGTCGTCTTATTATTATGAGACTATGTTTTAAAAGGCTGATGTGGAATGTAGCTCATGAATAAGAGTTCTTCAAATTATGACATGAAACCACCTTCCTGACATTTCCTTTTCTTGGCATAACATGGAACCAACCAAACAAACAAACAAACAAGCAAACAAAGAAACAAACAAACTCAGAGCTCCAGGAAACTTGTCCTTCAAAGCTGAGAATAGATTGCTATCATGTCTTATTTGCTGTGCATCATTACACCCCATCACTATTCAATTCAGTTGAACCTACAACTTTCACAATTTCATTTGATTTGAGTCTCAGAAAATTTGAACAAAATTTCAATGAAGAAAAATTTCTGTTTAATAAACAATGTCAAACTATGTGCCTTTTTGTTTGTATGAAACTAAAGATTTTCAAATTTGCTACAAAGAGGTTTAATATTGTACACAAAATGTCCAACAGGTTAACCATATCTTAAAAATAAATAAATAAATTGATAATTTCTCCCTAAATTTTTGACTGAATAAAGAAAGTATCTGACCTGGGGACTTTAAAAATAATCACCTGAAACATAACGAGCTTGGGAGCAGAAATAGAGCTCCAAAGGCAGCTAAAATGCGTCTTTCTGAGGAACCGTAGCTCACAGATATGGATGGTGGTGATTGAAAGCTACTGAAGTCATAGGCGGTTTTAAACGGGGGCCAGGGGGGCCAGTGCCCCTGTAAAATTGTTCCTGGCCCCTGTGCTGAACAGATAATAAGATTTATTAATTTTGACGTGCGCTGGCTCGAAGATCGGCACTGACATGCAGGGCCGTAACCAGGATTTTTCAAATACCGAGGTCAAACATTGCGATACATCTTATTTGCCAAAAAAAAAAAGTCCTAATATGGTGACTTTTCATACATTTTGGAAATGAGTCAAAATCATAAGCCCAACAAGGAGATGAACATGTAGGTGAACATGTTTATTTTAACAATTTCAAAACTGCACGATCACAACAATATGCAGCATCCTCAGATGGAGAGTACCGTAGCCAGGGGTGTTTTTTTTTTTTCCCCCCACTCAGCACTATATCTCAGAAGCCTTTTCCCAAATTGACGCTGGGGGTATTTATACTGGTCCCTACTCCATCTACCCTGAAGAATGTTCTTTTTCTCCTCATCTGTGTAGGAACTTTTGTTTTTATAGCTTGCCGGATCATGGATGGACAAACTTGTACTTGGAGTTTCTTGATCTTCACGTGTTATTTCCCTATCTTTATCTCCTGATTCTGTTATCTCGTCCTCTCATGACTCAGTTCTTCCCTTTTCTTCCTCTACTGGCTCTGCTCTTCCCTTCTCTTCTTCTCCTGGCTCTCTCTCTTCAACTCGCTGATCCTCACCCTCAGTGTCCTCTATTTGATTTTAAAACATTATTATTATTATTATTATTATTATTATTATTATCATCATCTATTATTATCATTATTACTACTATTATTATTATTGGTGATCGGAGGAGGAGCTGTGAACGCGGCTGGGCTGTTCATGATTGACAGAAAGCAGTCACAGGTGGTACATCATGTTGTAAATAAAATGTGAACATAATAAGTTTGCTACCCGTTTTCATTTCCGTTCGAAAATACAACCAATGATCAAAACAATAGTGTATTGGGTTCACGTTAGGCTATAGTCTGGTAAGTTAGCAAAATAGCTCAAGTCTCGTCAGGACCCAATAACTTCATAAACAACAGGTCACGACTGTCCAGCCTTTTCTGATCTGAAACGCACCAAATCAAATCGAGAGAGACAGAATAAAAAAAGAGTTTGTGCCGCCTGGAAAACGAAAATCCTATCTATAAGTGGCTTCGACTGTTGTTGCTTGAAATGCTAATTAAAATTGCACTGTTAATGATCATAAGCATTCCGGACTGGCAAAATTAACTCACCTTCTTGCCTCTTTCTTTTTCTCTCACTTGTTGACTCTCCAGAGCTGAGTTTGGTTTGTTTTAGTGTAGTAGACTTCTTCTTCATAGGGCGGCACGGTGGTGTAGTGGTTAGCGCTGTCGCCTCACAGCAAGAAGGTCCGGGTTCGAGCCCCGGGGCCGGCGAGGGCCTTTCTGTGTGGAGTTTGCATGTTCTCCCCGTGTCCGCATGGGTTTCCTCCAGGTGCTCCGGTTTCCCCCACAGTCCAAAGACATGCAGGTTAGGTTAACTGGCGACTCTAAATTGAGCGTAGGTGTGAGTGTGAATGGTTGTATGTGTCTATGTGTCAGCCCTGTGATAACCTGGCGACTTGTCCAGGGTGTACCCCGCCTTTCGCCCGTAGTCAGCTGGGATAGGCTCCAGCTTGCCTGCGACCCTGTAGAACAGGATAAAGCGGCTAGAGATAATGAGATGAGACTTCTTCATCTTATTTCAATTTTCAGATTCCACGACTAATTGACAAACTGCCTGGCTGCGGAGTCGGACCTTGATGAGAACACTGAGAACACTTCTCAGCTCTTGTGTATCCCGTGGTGCTTAGCTGACTATCGCGAGGCTGCCTAATATGAAATGTTTCCAATGTCGGATATTTCAGCTTCGTTTAAAAATGATTATGTGGACTTTATTTTTAGACAAACAAACAAATGAGAACAGGGGGATGCAAGCTGAATTTAGAATTTTCCACCGATCAAAGTCAGAACGATTTTCATCATATATTAATTTCACATTTCTGAGTGAAAAAAAAATACCGTGGGAAAAAAATGCCGAGGACATGACCTCGGTGTCCTCAGTGGTAGTTACGGCCCTGCTGACATAACGGAGTGTTCTACACGGACTCCTTAAAGCGCTGCACGCACACTGTTACCTGCAGCAGAGAGACCAGCAGCAGCGCAAATTGTAAACTTCGGATGTGAGAGATAACAGCTGTCACGTCTGAAGTTTTTTGATTGAAAAGCCATCAGATACAGTAGCGTTGACACGTTTCACTGAGCCATATAAAGAAGTGTTTTTTGAGCTCTTTAGACTATGCAAAATAGCTGTGGCACTCCCAGTGAGCTCTGCCTCTTGTGAGCGGAGTTTCTCCACTTTGAAACTGGTGAAGACCTACCTCCGATCCACCATTAGTGAGGAGTGTCTAAGCAATCTTGGTGTGCTCAGCACTGAATCCAGAAGGTCCAAGGCTTTGAACCTTGATGCATTTGTAGACACAGTTCGAATTACGGGGGGTACTATACCCCCCAATGAAGACCCAGTACCCCCAAAGCAGTGCCGTATTAAGCCAATGCGGTGCCCCCCCCACACACACCCTGCGCGCACGCGTTCAGTAACCTCCTGCACACACTCACAAACCTTGTCTTTTGCTGTCAAAAATAGTAGCATATACATAAACAATAGTACACATAAACAAGGTCATTCTTCCTCATTGAAAATTTATTAAGTAGGCTACATCAGCCCATCAAATTCACTGAAAACAACCAACGATATGCATGTAGGCATATTGAAATGTCTTATTCAAAAATGAGCAGCATATATTTGTATGTCTCAAGGGGATCCTCGTCGTCGCCGACCCCTCGGCTAACACTGGCTGTGGTTGTAGCATCTCCCCGGCTAGTGAGCAGGGCCATCTCCCTCACTAGCATCGCTGATTTCACTAGCTTCGGCTTCAGCGCTGGTAGTGACAGCAGTTGTCGACAACGATCTAACACTAGAACATTTTTAATTGCAGCTACACGCCTGGAGTCTCTTTTTTTAATTTTCTCTTCGCACAGCCACTCAATTGATGTTTGTCCATTTTTCATTTCTACCGCGGTTTTTAAAAAATTGATACATTTCACCGTAGGTGGACTGGCTCAACTGACAGGTTGAGGAAAGGGGGGTTAATGGTCACATAGGCCACTCTTGCTCAGAATTATGATTATTGTTCTTATGAAAGTGCTCATAATGAATTATATATGACTATTTAACAATGTCAAGTGTATAACCATTTTAAGTGTACAAACATTCACGAAAAATATTTTTAAAGTTTGTCATGTGGTGCCCCCCCACTGGCTGTGAGTGGTTGGTGCCCCTGGGCACTGTGCCGCAGGCCCATATAGTTAATCCGGCCTTGCCCCAAAGAGACAAAAATACAAGTTTTGGGGGAGTCCGATATTTTTTCTGATATTGTGAAAAGGAATATATAATTCAAACCAACTCCCATTCGGCATTCTTATTGTAGGAACATTTTAATGTAAATCGATTTCAGACGGACACCCCTATTGTGGACCGTACCATTTTTAGTCACCGCAGCGCTAGAACGCTCTAGCTTCTAGTCCACACCGTATTCAGTGGATTCATCAGATACAGTCCATGGGTTTGCAGCAATTTATACAGTCTATGGTTTGCAGCAGAAGACGTGCATTGGTAATGTTAGTTGCTAACCAACTTTTAGCCTGTTGAAAATATGTTATTTTACAACTTTCATTTATTAAAGTGATTTGTTCTTTCAGCTCATGTCACATCTTTATATGTTGAATTACTTACCCACTGAGGCCAGTAGGCTACAGTGGACGGACGTTAACGTTAGTTAGCAAGATAAGCTAAGTCTATTTAAATCAAGCTTATTACAGTGTGGTATAGAAACGATTCTCATTTCAAAGGAGAAGAACTCCACATGTTTCCATTCTCATTTTATCATGAATAAATTGTGCCCTTCTGAAATTCATTTGGCACATAGGCCCATCCTGTTTGTGTGATTAGGCACAAGAAGTTCTGATGTAGGCCGAGCTAAGCCTATGTAAAATTACAATCAGAACCTCTGGGGCAACATAAAAAGAGCCAGGTGGTAGGCTAGCCTAGGCAAAATAGCCTAGTACATCTCATCTCATTATCTCTAGCCGCTTTATCCTGTTCTACAGGGTCGCAGGCAAGCTGGAGCCTATCCCAGCTGACTACGGGCGAAAGGCGGGGTACACCCTGGACAAGTCGCCAGGTCATCACAGGGCTGACACATAGACACAGACAACCATTCACACTCACATTCACACCTACAGTCAATTTAGAGTCACCAGTTAACCTAACCTGCATGTCTTTGGACTGTGGGGGAAACCGGAGCACCCGGAGGAAACCCACGCGGACACGGGGAGAACATGCAAACTCCACACAGAAAGGGCCTCGCCGGCCCCGGGGCTCGAACCCAGGCCTTCTTGCTGTGAGGCGATAGCGCTAACCACTACACCACCGTGCCGCCTAGCCTAGTACATATGCTAGTATTTGAATTTGTTTTCTATTGTTTTTACTTACATTCCTTTTGTATTATTTTTAAGATATTCATAGTTTCATCTGAGTACCCTGTTTGATTTTATTCACAGAGACAGTAGGCCAAACATGAGGAAAAGAAAAGGGCCAGACATCAGGCATTTTTTTGGTGCTAAAAGAGTAAGTAGTAAATATTAGCACTAAGATCTACAGACAATTACAGTACAAGTGTAGGTGCAGTTAGGTTTTATAAACTGTTCATGTGAATAAAGCAAATGGGTTCCCAGCAGACAGGAGAGGCACAGCAGGACGAAAGAGAGCAAGACATTCAGCAGGACTGTTCTGCATGTGTGTATATACTGTATGTGACTCATTTGTAGTGTTGATACCCAGTTTGTTCTGACAAAGTTATCAGCTTGTACTGCTGTTTTTCTTCTGTGGTAGTACTGTATGGTTTGTCATGCTTCTTAATGACATTAAAAATTATTGTTCAGAGTTATTGTGTTGAGTTACTGACACCGACTTCCATAGACGAGATGGGACGGGACCGGGGGGGAATTTATATGATGGTACCCCCCAATTATGGTGGGGTAATTCGCACTCTGTTTGTAGACCGTTTCTTAAGGAAACGGTCTTATGTTTGTATATATTTTTATTTTGTTCTTTTTTGTGTTGTTTTTGTCTGACTGCCCTGGTTTGCTTTGATGTGTATTTGTTCTGTTTTGTGTGGATTTGGACATGTGTCTGGCGAATAAACAGAACTGAAAATTGAAAATTAAGGAGTCACAATCGCAGAATCTTGTTGTTGTAGTGTTTCAGCCTGCTGTGAATGCTATAGGGTGATTCTGATACCATTGTATGTGAATTTATTTTTTCTTTCTATTTTCCCCCCTACTGTACATAAAGAAAGAGTGAGATGATGACAGTGTGATTTAGATAGTGATTGTACATTCAAGTCTCATGCTGTGAAAAAAGAAAATTCATTCATGCTGTGAATTTAAAGTGTCATTGTACAGATAAAAGGTTCATTGTATGCAAAAACAGAAATCTTATTTTACAAAAAAAAGAGAAACATGGTTTTAAGATTTATTGAGCACAATTTATTTTATGTTTAGACTATTGAGACAGAATTTTTATCTCATTGTATTTATGCTCAATGTATTTTGTTTTGGTTTTAAATAAACTAAACAAAACATTTTGAACGCTTAAATATTGCCATGTTTTGTCCTTATATGTGCCCCCCTGAAAAAAACACTGGCCCCCCTAGTAATTTTGGTCGAGAACCGCCACTGACTGAAGTCCTCTTTTTAACTACTTTAATGGGGTTGTGTAACTGTGTAACATATAATGTGTGTTGGTCATTGCAAACCAGAGTTTTGAGGTTATGGGTCAATTCTCAGGTGCAGAAACTGCAGGCTCTTTGGCCCCCTGGTGTTCAAACAGTGCAACTGCATGAAATGCCTCATGAAGAGAATGCTGATGTCACACATTCCCATGATGCATTGTCACATTTTTGCATCAAAATTAATTGTCACATGATCCATAAACACCCCACAACAATAGTCACATGGTACATTTTTGGATTTTATGTGCATTAAATTGTGTTTTCATGAAGCATTTTAAGGAGTAATGTAACTTAGGCTGACTCCTTAGGATGCAGAGATTTTTTTTTTTTACTTGGTGTATTGTAATTTTACAGATTGAGTCTGTTTATTTTTATTATTATTTTAAAACCATGTCATATCCTACTGTTGCCATAAATAAATGACCATTTAGTGGTGGTTTTCTGTTGTGATTTTTGCTTAATCTGTTCATTCTGAATTTTTACAGTTTTAAACTGTCAAGATTAGAAAGCACTACTTTTGTACTGATTGCTTATTTTTTGTACTTATTACTTTTGTACTCATTCATAAAAAACAGTTTCATTTCTATTGCCTTTCATATCTGAAAGTATGTAGTACATACAGTATGTCTATTTAACCATTTCCTTTGTCAAGTCAACTTTATTGTCAAATATGCTATGCATGCTCGACATACAGCACAGATGAAATTTCAGTTCTCTCTGACCCACGGTGCAAACAGGCAATGCAATAAGTAAAAAATAGAATAATTGAAATAAACAATATAAACAGTATAAACACTGTAGATAAGAAATAGACATAGACTAAACACTCATATATATATATACACACACACACACACATAAAATTGGAATATAAAAAAGGACATAAAATAAACAGTCAAGGGCACTTGAGGTATAGCAGGTAAACATGAAATAGCCAGTATAAACAATAAACTAATAGCTGTTAAGGTGAGGTCGTGCGGATGAATGTTGAGAGTGTGTGTGTGTGTGTGTGTGTGTGTGTGTTGGGGGGGGACTGTGAGGGTGACATGATGTCAGATGCTGAAGGGGGGGCAGGGAGGTGTGCGGGCAGAATCTGTGGCAGGGGGCAGAGGGGGGAGGAGGGGCAGAACAGGGAGGGAATTGAGCCTCCTGACCGCCTGGTGAAAGAAACTGTCCTTGAGCCTGCTGGTTTTGGCCCGGAGACTCCGCAGTCTCCTCCCCGACGGCAGCAGGCTGAAGAGGCTGTGAGATGGGTGGGTGGGGTCACCTGCAATCCTGATGGCTTTGCGGGTGAGGTGGGAGTTATAGATTTCCATAAGAGAAGGGAGAGAGACACCAATGATCCTCTCAGCTGCTCTCACGATGTGCTGCAGAGTCTTGCAGCAGGACACGGTGCAGGTGCCGTACCACACGGTGATGCAGCTTGTCAGGATGTTCTTGATGGTGCCTCTGTAGAATGTGTGCATGATGGGGGCCAGGGCTCTTGCTCTCCTCAGTTTGCGGAGGAAGTACAGACGCTGTTGGGTTTTTTTGGCCAGTGATGCGGTGTTGTTGCTCCAGGACAGGTCTTCAGAGATGTGCACACCCAGAAACTTGGTGCTGCTCACCCTCTCCACTGCAGCACCATTGATAGTTAGTGGAGCATGCTGGGTGTGCGTTCTCCTGAAGTCCACAACAATCTCCTTCGTCTTCTCCACGTTCAGGCAGAGATTGTTGTCCTTGCACCACATGGCCAAGCGGCTCACCTCACTCCTGTAGATTGTCTCATTACCATTGTTGATGAGACCCACCACAGTTGTGTCGTCCGCAAACTTAATGAAGAGATTAGAGCTGGATGTTGGTGTGCAGTCGTGGGTCAGCAGAGTGAAGAGGAGGGGGCTCAGCACACATCCCTGGGGGGCCCCCGTGTTCAATGTGATGGTGCTGGAGGAGTTGCTGCCGACCCGTACAGACTGTAGTCTCCCCGTCAGGAAGTCTAGCAGCCAGTTGCACAGGGAGGTGTTGAGTCCCAGCTGGTCCAGTTTATGAATGAGCTGTTGAAGTTGTCAGGTATTCAGGTGAGAGACAGAAGTAAAAGCAGAAAGGAGTTCAATAAGACAAACTGGCAGACAAATCCAAATGTAGAGTCAAAAACAGGCAATGGTCAGGCGAGGAACAAACAGGAAATCAAAGGCAGAGGCAAAAGAGCAAAATCCAACAATACAAACAAAGTCAAAACGAGAAGAACAGTGCTGGAGCTCAAAGGCTTGATAAAGTCAGACCAACCGTAACCTGGCACCCATCAAAAAAAAAAAAAAATTGTACATGGCTACTTGGAATTGTGAATTGACTGTATTTGTGGCACCCTGGACATTTTAGCGGCTAAGATTATATACAGAACTTATATTGTATTAATTTGTCATCACCTTGGTCCCCCCAAGCATTATTTTTCTGGTGATTATTATTTAAAATGCTTGTGTCACTTTTAAGCAGAAGAAAACTCACCTGATTTCTCTATTAGCATTTGTTGAGTGATATTCCCCTTCGGCAGAAGAAGGTGGTAGCGGCTGTGTTGTGTTAGTGACTGGCGCTGTAATCCTATTGTTGAGGGAAGTCACCCCAGTCGGAGTGAAGACAGTCAGAGCAGCACCAATGGGAGATAATACAAATGCTAGACTGCCTTTTTGCTATGTGTTTCAGGTGAGATAAGTGCACAAGCGCCACATATATCTTCAGGTTAAGTTTACTCACAGTTGTGTCATTACATTTTATGTTCGAGGGAAGTGACGAACGGTTTAAGGAAAAGGCAGCTAACTAAAATTTGCTTTAGCCATTCATGTTCGCATGTTGAGGCCGCTAGTTGTGTGTTCTTATGGTAATGTTTCTGACATGACAATATAATGGTATTGTTCTTATGTAAGCTGATGTATAAAACAAAATGCCGGTTTCAGTCCATATTAGCATCCATCCATCCATCCATTATCTGTAGCCGCTTTATCGTGTTCTACAGGGTCGCAGGCAAGCTGGAGCCTATCCCAGCTTAGCAGCAAGCAGTGTTTAAGTTAGTGAACAGGCTGCACACTGAATTCTGTCTGATGATTCATTCCTTTCATTTGTATTCACATGGACAGGTGTATTGACATTGTTTATTTAGTTATTTTCAGCTGTAATCTTTGTTTATTGTTGAGGGAAGTCAGCCCAGTCGTCGTGAAGACAGTCAGAGTAGCAGCAATGGGAGATAATACTAATGCTAGACCAGGGCTCGACATTAACTTTTAACCCCACTTGCCCCCCAGTATTATCACTTGCCCACTATTTTGCCAGTACTACTTTTTTTTTCTTTTTTTAGGAAAACCAGAGGATAGTTGTGAATTGCAACATAAAATGAAGGTCACACATTGAGTTGAAGTTTGGTTATTGGTTACTTTTTACTTGCAATGGACAATAAAAATTTTATCCAAAATAGTTTTTCCTACCTTAGTCGATTTATTTCCATTTCACACGCATGCAGCTGTTGTAAAGTTCAGTGTGTTTGAGTAGAACTCTCTCAGACTGTAGGTTCATTACTCCATAATGTAGAAATCATAAAATAGAAATCTATAACAACGTTTAGATAGATAAACTTTATTGTCCCCACTGGGGCAATTGGATTTGCAGCACAATCGCAATGGACACCAAACATAAGACACAGACAAACATATCAGACAGTTTAAAAAACAAACAACAACAACAACAACAAAAAAAAAACACTAGTGCATCAAACCATTAGATTTGACCAAGACAGCTGAATGGCTGGGTTACTTACTTTACATCATTTAGTGCTTTTATTGCTTGTGGGATGAAGGAAAATTTGGACCTATTTTTGGTCAGAAGGGGGGGACAGAAACGATGTCCAGATGGCAGGAGTTTAAAGGAGGAGGCCAGTGGGTGAGTGTGCTGGGATATTATGTTGTCCGCCTTTTTAATCAGTCTGTCCCTAATGCTCTCCATACTTGACAGAGCAATCCCAAGTAGCTTACTGGCCGTAGTGACTGTCTTCCTGACCACCTTCTTTTGCGCCTCAGTGGCATTGCCAAACCAACAAATAATACAGTAAGTTAAAACACTTTCAATAAAAGCAGTATAAAACATTTCAAGCATTCGGTTATTGACATTAAAAACAAGCAGTTTCTTTAAAAAGTGCATTCTTTGTTGTGTCTTAGTATGCAGAAGATCAGTCCATGAGTCCCATTTCAACTTGTTGTCAAGTATAACCCCAAGGTATTTATAATCTGTGACAGCCTGAATTGTTTCTCCATTAATAACTGTGGCAGAGGATGATGATTGTGACCTTCTAAAATCAACAGACATTTCTTTAGTCTTATTTGTGTTTAAAATAAGGTTTGACTTACTGCACCAGTCTAAAAAGAAATCTAAAACTGGGCCATGATCTCCTTCCCCATCCTCTAGAAGGCTCACTAAAGCTGTGTCGTCCGCATACTTAATAAAGTGCCTGTTAGGTAAAATGCTAGTGCAGGAGTTGGTGTATAAAATAAAAAGCAAGGGTGATAAGACACATCCCTGTGGAGAACCTATGGATGTAATCATGATATCAGAGAGGAAAGAACCTACTCTGACTCGCTGAGCTCTGCAGGTGAGAAAGTCCATAATCCAGTGAATGAGACCAGCATTAAGACTGAATTCATTAGCCAGTATCTCTGCAAGAGTCCTTGGGAGCATGGTATTAAAAGCAGAGGAAAAATCCACAAATAAAATCTTAGCACGAGTCTTTGGTTTCTCAAGGTGCATGTGCAAAAGGTGCATTAGTGTTAAAATGGCACCCTCCACTCCCCTAGAGGCTTGATAGGCAAACTGCAGGGGGTCCATGAGATTGTGGGTTTGGCAAATAATGTACCGCTTCACCAGTCACTCCAAGCATTTCATGACCAAAGATGTAAGTGCTATTGGACGAAAGTCGTTGGGTTCTGACGGTCTCTGTGTTTTTGGAACAGGTACAATTGTAGGTGTTTTCCACAGGTTAGGGACTTTACAGAGATTGAGAGAAGAGTTAAAAATGTCTGTAAACACAGGGGCCAACTGTTCTGCACAGTGCTTTAGGACATTGCCACAGATGTTGTCAGGGCCAGGACTTTTCCGTGGATTGCTGTGTCTGAAAAGACGAAGGACATCAGATTGCCTGATATTCCAGACAGATGCAATGGGGGGAGGGGGCAGTGAGATGCTGCCTGAGTCATAACTGCCGCTCTCAAAACGGCAGAAAAAGCTGTTTAGCTGATTGGCGTTCTCTATGCCCTCACCTCCAAAAAGGTCCAAGCAGGTCCTCCGATCCAGAGAGGATTTCCCCCTGCCCTTGTGTGGGACGTCAGTCATGGTCTTAATTCCCTGCCATGCTTCCCGAGAGTTGCCTGACGCTAGGGTAGCCTCAATCTTTTGCCTGTAATGGTATTTATCTAACTGTATTTGTCTTTTAATTTGTCTCTGTATGTCCCTTCTGGCTATATCATCATGAGTCCAATATACTTGTTTCTTTTTCATTATAAGGTGCTTTAGTTTGTTAGACACCCAAGGTTTATCATTGGAAAAAACTTTTTTGTTTTTTGAAGGTATAATTGTGTCTGTGCAGAAGGTTATATAGTCAGAGATTACTTCTACCTGTTCATTTATATCATCACATTTAAAAACATCCCAGATCGTGCAATCAAAACATCCTTGCAGAGTCATTATGCTGTCATTGTCCCATACTTTCACTGATCGTTTCTGAGGCTTCTCCCTCTCCAATAGTCTCTGATAGACAGGGCGGAGGTAAACAACATTATGATCAGATGCCCCTAGTGGCGGAAGCAGGGACGTGCAGTAGGCATTTTTGACAGTTCCATAACACAGGTCTAAGAATGCATTTTTTCTAGAGGGACAGTCCACATATTGGTAATATGTGCGTAAACACTTTTTCAGTGGACAGTTATTAAAATCTCCCATTATAAATTTGGGGGCATCAGGGGAGAGTAAGTCAAGTTTCTGGGAGAAATTAAAAATAATATCCAAAGCCCTGTCAAAATTCGCTTTAGGATGGATATATGCAACTGTGTAAAAGATCTGGGGGAACTCTCTTGGGAGATATGGGGGCTGTAGGGAGACACAGAGCAGTTCAATATCAGGAGTGCATAGGCTCTCTCTCACCACCACAGTTCTACACCACTCATCCCGGATGAGTAGACAGACCCCGCCCCCATGACTCTTCCCGGTGATTGAAGGGTCCCGGTCAGTCCTGAACACAGAGAATCCAAGGGGTCCCACCTCGCTGTTAGTGATGTTACTGTCCAGCCACGTCTCTGTGATGGCCAGGACACAGGAGCTCCGGTACTCGTGTAGGTAGCGGATGTTCGCTGTCAGCTCGTCAGTTTTTGCTTTTAGGGACTGAGCATTGATGAGCAATGTGATAGGCAGAGGAAGTTTGTTTCTCAGTCTTCTGAGCTTTTGCCAAATGCCCCCCTTTGATCCCCGTTTACGTTTCGTTCGGATAGTCCATTTCTTTGGGTTAGTTTTGAGGTAGTTCGGTATGGAGTTGACAACGGCAGCATAGTCCGTAGACATATAATCGCGCATCAGTAGTAGGAATTCCCTGCTGTATTGTATTTCACCCGCCACGCCGGTAACATGGTCATGGTAGTGGCCATGGTTTAGGCAAGCGTTTAAAAACACTACAAGCAGGCCAATCGTGCACCAGTAAGCAAAGTCCATTTTGCGTTTACTGCAAGCTGCGTGCGGGATTAATCACATCCATCCACAGAGAAAGACTCACGTATAAATAAATCAACAAACACACAGTGCCAAAACGCGAGAGGCAGCAGGGCAGCCACAGTGCAGCGCCCGGAAACCCGGAAATTTTGTTTGTATGAAGAAAACAATATTGTTTGTATGAAGAAAACAATAGGGTGCCGAGACTTTTGAACAGTACTGTGTTTGAGAATATTTATATATTGTGGTTTTTTTTGTTATATTATCAACCTCTAGGTTAAAAAAAAAACAAAATCAAAACAACAAAAAAAAAAACCTGCGCCCCGTAATGACAGACAGGATAATGTTTGAGTTTAAAATTGTTTAGTGTGTAAGTTGTGGGTGTTTTATACAGACCTGGCAACCTGTAACTGAATCAGTGCAGCCGGCCTGTCATGACGCAGCGCGGGTTTTCTTTTCTTTTTTCTTTCTTTTTTTTAAATAAACCTAGAGGTGGATGATTAAAAAAAAAGAATGATAGACATATATTTTGCACAGGACTGTGCACCTCTGATAAGAGAAACAAAGCTCCAGCTCTCTCTACTCTTAATCGGTTCTGTTCTTTCAGGATTTATCGCGCATGTCGCTCCTTGTTGAGTTTTTTATGCCCGAGTTGTTTGAAACCAATCTGGGTTTTCTGTGTCGAATAAGGAAGGAGCTTCACCTGTAAGAAAATAAAACATTTACATGAAGGAGCTAACTCGAATACAGGCAGAAAAAATTAAAATTAGATTCTTAAGCAAACTCTTCCAGACTCACTTCCGACTTTCTGTTTTTGTAAAATACATTTTAAATACAATCGTGAATTTCTCTGGAGTTTTCAGGTTGAGCTCCTCTCCTTGTATTCTTCAACCACTCACTTCCCTGTTGTTCTTGAAGCATTTCCTTCTATTTATTAACATTTTTCTTGATAATGGGGAGACGGTAATGCCTTTTATCTATTTCTCTGTTTGAACAAGCAAAAACGGCGCAAAAATTAACCATATTGAAGACAGATTAAGCCTTTCTTGTATGAAAGACGGTGTCTGTCTGACCCCAGCTGTAATTATCACGTGATACGTGATGTCATGCACAAGGGGTCTATAAACAGTACGCGTACCATACTATAACAGCGGGGGAATATAAAATAACTTCCAAAGCAGTACATGAAACCTAGACTAAGAAAACAGCCAAGACATAATGGTGGATACGTAGTGAGGGCCGCTTTTAGGAACTGAAATAAAAGATCAAAAGCCTAATTTTTGTGGTGCTAGTTTGTAATATATGCTCATTCCAACTTGCTCAGTCGGGAATGTCGGGCACATATCCCACTTGCCCGAATGCATGTTTCACTTGCCCAGGGCGATCGGGCAATCCTTAATGTTGAGCCCTGTAGACTGTCTTTTTGTTGTGCATTTCAGTACAATAAAATCATCTGACACCTGGATGAAAATTTTCTACCTTCAGTGTGTAACATATTGCAGAATTCGATATATCCACCATTTTTAATTAATAAGTTACAAAAAACACAAAATAAATTATGTGGGATTGAGCTGAAGAGTTTATGGTGATATAAAATTCGGTCCTACCTAATAGCGGAGCTTCCATTCAAATGAAAACAAACATGCAACAGATGATGTACTTTGATGTGTTTCAATTTCAATTTTATCATGAGAAGATAAATTTCTCCAAACTCACATGTATATTATTCTTTGTATTACTATAAACTACAGTGTGCGTTAGGGATTTATAGCAAAATGTTTTGAAAACAAAAGATACACGATTCATGAAAACACTGAGTGGATTCAGGTCAACTTGTCAGATCCCGAAGGATTTCACAGTGATTTCAAAATCAACATCACTATTTAGAATTAAATTCCTACAACTCATCATTTCTATTCACGGGCGCAGATAGAGGGGGGGACGGGGGAGATTCGTCCCACCCAGATTTAAATTCACCTCGTTCGGTCCCCCCCACTTATAGGGAGGAAAAAACGTCTATGCTGTCTTTCTTTGCATAACGCAAACCTCACGGAAAAATCAAAAGACTAATTACCATTCGGTTTATTGAGGTGCACAGCAGTATATACATAGTTGCAACTGCGCAGACTGCACAGGTTGCGAGCTCGAGCTTGGTTGCTATGGTTACCCACAAGTTTGACAGGCATATCGGGGACAGCTCCTCCTAGTTCAGGACCCCAACACGGCATGATGAAGGGTGCCAAAAGGCAGAAAACGATTGCATCGTTAAAAAAAAAAAAAAACGACTGTAAGTAAACTGTGCCTTACTTTATCATATCACCTTGCAATTTTTTGATAGTCTGTTCAAAGTAATGTCGTAGTGAAAGTAAAATCGTACGGAGTAGAGATGCCTTTCTGGTAGCCTCCTTCTTTCGGTGGCAGCCTGTAGATACAGTGCTCAGAAGGCAGTTTTAATGTTTAATCTGGCGTTCCCTGCCATAATTTCAGCGAGCATATTGTTTCATAAGGAAACTTTGCGAAGAGTTGTTGACTGACTGCCGCTCACGCAACACACAGGCATAGTTAGAAAGCCAGGATGCGCTGGTTTACATTTTACACACACACACGCAGCCCAGCCTCTCGCTATGTTTAACAGTTGGAACTTAGCGGTTTTAAAACTAGTTTTGCAGTTTTGCAATTTCTGTGCGTGATGATAATGTGTAAACTTTGGATTTCCATAGGCTATGTTAAAATGTTATCATTGTCCTGGCCTGCAGGTAGTTCCTGGTGATGGCAGTGAGGGAGGTGAAATAACATGTACACTACCGTTCAAAAGTTTGGGGTCACCCAGACAATTTTGTGTTTTCCATGAAAAGTCACACTTTTATTTACCACCATAAGTTGTAAAATGAATAGAAAATATAGTCAAGACATTTTTCTGGCCATTTTGAGCATTTAATCGACCCCACAAATGTGATGCTCCAGAAACTCAATCTGCTCAAAGGAAGGTCAGTTTTATAGCTTCTCTAAAGAGCTCAACTGTTTTCAGCTGTGCTAACATGATTGTACAAGGGTTTTCTAATCCTCCATTAGCCTTCTGAGGCAATGAGCAAACACATTGTACCATTAGAACACTGGAGTGAGAGTTGCTGGAAATGGGCCTCTATACACCTATGGAGATATTGCACCAAAAACCAGACATTTGCAGCTAGAATAGTCATTTACCACATTAGCAATGTATAGAGTGGATTTCTGATTAGTTTAAAGTTATCTTCATTGAAAAGAACAGTGCTTTTCTTTCAAAAATAAGGACATTTCAAAGTGACCCCAAACTTTTCAACGGTTGTGTGTGTGTGTGTGTGTGTGTGTGTGTGTGTGTGTGTGTATATATATATATATATATATATATATATATATATATATATATATATATATATATATACACACAAAATGGAATCATTTGCTGACAGCTCAGTCCCCCCCAGTTCAAAAATCCTATCTGCGCCCCTGTTTCTATTAATTCATTTTTTACGTTTTCTTTCTCTTTCAGCTTGTCGCTTTTCTTGTGAAAGATTTCTTCACCTTTCTCAAGCTCTTTCACTTCTTCTTTCCTTTTCTTCCTCTGTCAAAACTCTCTTTCTCTTCCCGGGTTTGACTTCATCTTTCTCTCCTTGGTTAACTTGTTCTGACATCTTTTTAAAGTTTGTATTAAAGTTTGTAAAAATGATTATTATTTTGTTGCACTGTTTGAGTTGTTCTCAGTGGAAAAACCCGATAAATATGAAATTATCTGTAGACAAAAATAAGTTATGTAGGCGTGCTCGCTCTTCTAGTTCCAGCCAAAATCAAACAGCCAATCAGAATTGCGAGGGGTGGGGACAGACGGACGTACATGGCTGGGATCCCTGTGTGTCCATGAAAAATCAACTCGATGGGTTTCGATATTTTCTTAAGTATGGAGCTCCGCTCGCGTGGGCCGAAGCTCCGCTATAAATTTATATTTAATAGTAGGTCCTAGCTAAGGTTTTTTTTTTTCACTCGTGACATGAATGCAGTGAAAAGCAAGCTGGGTGAGTCCTGTTGGATTTTAACAAGGTCCTTATGACTACCAACTGTACTGAACAAGTGTATGATTGTGTTATTGTATTCTTAATAATTTTTTCATGATATAGACAATCTGTAAGGGTAGTGGGGTTTTATGGTATTTAATTGTTTTCCAGTGTTCTGGCCATGAGGCTGATGAAGATCTGTTGAAGACTGACTGATGAAGAGATAGTTTTATGACCTCTGAAGTAACTGATTGTAAATATTGCATAGATTTATTCTAGTTGATGGTAAATGATGTTTTGGGAAAGGTGCCCTTTGGTGCCCACTCTGTATATATCCCCCTTTTTTTTTTTTTTGTATGACACACCACACCCCCCTCCCTTTCCAGGTATTTATACCACACCCTCTACACCTGTTCTTTGTTGCACTTGATGAAGGACTAAGCGTCCGAAACGTCGTGCTATTAAAAATAAAAATGGGAGCATATAACAGTGTTGCGAACCTTTATTTTCTTTTAGTTATCTTCTGTTTGGTCCAGCACCTGTGCTACTGATGTGCGCGCATTCTCTGCTTTTTTGGATTTTAACAAGGTGCCAGAACTTTATGCATCTACAGTGGTGCTTGAAAGTTTGTGAACCCTTTAGAATTTTCGATATTTCTGCATAAATATGAGCTAAAACATCATCAGATTTTCACACAAGTCCTAAAAGTAGATAAAGAGAACCCAGTTAAACAAATGAGACAAAAATATTATACTTGGTCATTTATTTATTGAGGAAAATGATCCAATATTACATATCTGTGAGTGGCAAAAGTATGTGAACCTCTCGGATTAGCAGTTAATTTGAAGGTGAAATTAGAGTCAGGTGTTTTCAATCAATTGGTATGACAATCAGGTGTGAGTGGGCACCCTGTTTTATTTAAAGAACAGGGATCAATCAAAGTCTGATCTTCACAATACATGTTTGTGGAAGTGCATCATGGCACGAACAAAGGAGGTTTCTGAGGACCTCAGAAAAAGTGTTGTTGATGCTCATCAGGCTGGAAAAGGTTACAAAACCATCTCTAAAGAGTTTGGACTCCACCAATCCACAGTCAGACAGATTGTGTACAAATGGAAGAAATTCAAGACCATTGTTACCCTCCCCAGGAGTGGTCGACCAACAAAGATCACTCCAAGAGCAAGGCGTGTAATAGTCAGCAAGGTGACAAAGGACCCCAGGGTAACTTCTAAGCAACTGAAGGCCTCTCTCACATTGGCTAATGTTAATATTTATGAGTCCACCATCAGGAGAACACTGAACAACAATGGTGTGCATGGCAGGGTTGCAAGGAGAAAGCCACTGCTCTCCAAAAAGAACATTGCTGCTCGTCTGCAGTTTGCTAAAGATCACATGGACAAGCCAGTCCATGGCTTGGCCATTCCAAAACATGGACTTTATTCTTCTTTAGCCATTCTTGGAAGGCTATTGGAAAAATGTTTTGTGGATGGATGAGACCAAAATAGAACTTTTTGGTTTAAATGAGAAGTGTTATGTTTGGAGAAAGGAAAACACTGTATTCCAGAATAAGAACCTTTTGGAAAAATGTTTTGTGGATGGATGAGACCAAAATAGAACTTTTTGGTTTAAATGAGAAGTGTTATGTTAAGGCTATTGGAAAAATGTTTTGTGGATGGATGAGACCAAAATAGAACTTTTTGGTTTAAATGAGAAGTGTTATGTTAAGGCTATTGGAAAAATGTTTTGTGGATGGATGAGACCAAAATAGAACTTTTTGGTTTAAATGAGAAGTGTTATGTTTGGAGAAAGGAAAACACTGTATTCCAGAATAAGAACCTTATCCCATCTGTGAAACATGGTGGTGGTAGTATCATGGTTTGAGCCTGTTTGGCTGCATCTGGGCCAGGACGGCTTGCCATCATTGATGGAACAATGGATTCTGAATTATACCAGAGAATTCTAAAGGAAAATGTCAGGACATCTGTCCATGAACTGAATCTCAAGAGACACTGGGTCATGCAGCAAGACAACGACCCTAAACACACAAGTCGTTCTACCAAAGAATGGCTAAAGAAGAATAAAGTTCATGTTTTGGAATGGCCAAGTCAAAGTCCTGACCTTAATCCAATCAAAATGTTGTGAAAGGACCTGAAGTGAGCAGTTCATGTGAAGAAACCCACCAACATCCCAGAGTTGAAGCTGTTCTGTACGGAGGAACGGGCTAAAATTCCTCCAAGCCGGTGTGCAGGACTGATCAACAGTTACCGGAAACGTTTAGTTGCAGTTATTGCTTCACAAGGGGGTCACACCAGATACTGAAAGCAAAGGTTCACATACTTTTGCCACTCACAGATATGTAATATTGGATCATTTTCCTCAATAAATAAATGACCAAGTATAATATTTTTGTCTCATTTGTTTAACTGGGTTCTCTTTATCTACTTTTAGGACTTGTGTGAAAATCTGATGATGTTTTAGCTCATATTTATGCAGAAATATCGAAAATTCTAAAGGGTTCACAAACTTTCAAGCACCACTGTACATAATAACAGACTGTATTCCCGGACTGCACTATAGACTACATGTACAGGGTGTGTGCCATCCTTTTATGTTTATGGTATTGTTAACACATATGTTCACAAGCCAAAATGATAAGATTCTGCAGTAGGCTGTCCGGCTACTGCTCGTATTCATTAGTAGGGTATCCCTGTACTCACTATACCCTGTGTATGTACATGTGCTGTTTGGGGTGAGCCTCACTTTGATTTTTATGACAGTGGCTGGATAGGCCTGTGAGAGATGTTTTTGTTGATTTTTGGAATGGCTCTAAAGAAAATCTGTTTGAAATTCTGAGTCTTGGGAACTAAGACTTCTTATCAGACTTGTTCACATGAACTCACACAATCATTGTACAGTTATTTCAGTCTGTTAGACTCAGGAGCTCAGACTGCAGTGGCTGACTTTGTATTATAGACATGCAACTCTTGCAGTCTTTGTTTATAGTTATCTCGGTATTAAGCTCTGTCTTAAGTGGCCATTGACATTCCCCCAGTTTACCTGGGTATATTCACTGTCTTATATGTACATTGAATGTCCTGAAATAGCTGTTCCAAGAAACCTGTATGTTCTGCTTTCTCATGGAAATAAAATTGAGAACTGTATAAATACAAAATGCAGAATGTTTGTTCTTTCTCTTTCTGGTGCCACTTTTTTCAAGATAAAAAATGAGAAAATCATGTTCCACTATAACAGAGAGAGTAGGGATGTAAAAGTTGAGCAGGTTTGATATTTGGACAGGATTTAGTAATTCACATGAGGTGCCGTTGATGGTC
Source organism: Neoarius graeffei (assembly GCF_027579695.1). Lineage (NCBI taxonomy): Eukaryota > Metazoa > Chordata > Actinopteri > Siluriformes > Ariidae > Neoarius > Neoarius graeffei. The sequence continues at coordinate 37,567,515 of NC_083591.1, forward strand.
CACAATATTGCACTGGTGCCCCAGACTCTAAGGGGATATTAATCTGTTCCTCTGTATCTGAACTGCAGGTGAACATTAGACTGTGGGCAGCAAATTATAAACATAACTGCTGGAAAAACTCACAGGCAGCACAACACTGACTAATTTATTTGTTTATGTGCAGATCACAAAACTACATTTTTTAAAAGAAGAAAATATTATTCAGAAAAACATAAGTTGAAATATATGTTTAATTCTAATCATTTAGTAAGACCACAAATATAGATTATTGAAAGAAAATTAAGAAAGAATTGACATTTTTCTTACATTTAAATTTACCCCATGCAGTATGTGTGCATGCTTACACCATTAGAAGGACAGAATTGTTTCACATATTTCATATCCATAGTTGTATTTTTCCAGCTGACTGGGTTGCTATGATTACAAATAATGAAGCTGTTACTGACATACAGTGAGAGGGAATGGAACCCATCTACAGCCTTTTCATTTTCCTTCATATCACATCTGTCACTGTAGCAGTGAGCGGTGACTGAGAGTTTCTGAGCTTCACAGCTGAGAGTCACATTACAGATGCCATTGCTTTGCTGGGGAGAGACATTAAGGACCGGTTTCTCCACTGGATCTGGAACGAACACACACACACACACACACACACACACACACACACACACACACACACACACACACACACACAGAATACTGTACTGCTAGGCAATGCACACAATTGCTGGTTTCTCCATGCAGCAGTGCATTTATCTTAGTAAAGACAAAACTAACTGACCTCAAACATGACAACAAAGATATTGCTTCATTAAATCATCAGATTTTACAGAACAAAATGCAGAATTGAACAAAAGAAGGGCTTCTTATCTCAGACTGACAAGATTACTTTATCAGTACTGCAATTTTAATAAGACTTACCCAACACAGTTAATCGGTACTCGGCCACAATTCGTTCTTGTTCACCAGATGCCTCTGCTTCATAGAGTCCACTATCAGTCTTCTGCAAGTTCTTCAGTGTCAGACTTTGGGTTTTCTCATTCACCTCCACTCTGTTTTTATACTCTTGGTATACTTTACTTGGATAATTTTTATAGTATCTCACAATGTTTTTTCTTTTGTTAAATACCCATGTGAAGTCATCAAACTCATAATCTTTTGTCTGTGCATCCAGTTGAACAGAACTGTTAACCAGTTTAAAAATCCCATCAGACACTGTAGGGAAAAAGCAAAAATAAACAATTTAGTTATGTTTTAATTACTTGCATTATGTTGTGTATTTTATGTCACAATTTGTTTATAAACAAACAAAATAAATACAGAATCCAAGGCAGAACAAACTGTGCATTGGCAACTCCATTTAGTTGTACATTATTTTAACATGACATGTCTCAGCATTGACAACATAAAGATGCTTCTGGTGAAATTATAGACAAACTTAATTTTCTTTGGCTGCATTCAGTAGAACTACAGGGCCGTATCCCTAACTGTATACTGTACACTAAGTAGTTTGACCAAAATGTAAAAGACACCAACTCTTTGTAAGAGTGTGTGAAAGCAGGGGTGCAGGAAATGGATTATTATTATTATTATTATTATTATTATTATTATTATTATTATTATTATTTATTTTTATTTATTTATTTTTTTTTGTCCTTTCAATCCAAGATTTAACGTTAAACCTTAATGCATTAGCAACCATGGTCATCAGTATGATCGGGGAAAAAAAGGAAAAGATTAAAACAAATAAAATCTATAATGTCTTCACCATTAATCAGGGAGGTTACAGTGCATCTTTAGTACATCTTAAGCGTGGAAATTAATGGCTGCATGTCTTTTCTATCAAAATGCTACCACATTTACAGACTACAGCAGCTGCTATACAACAGGCTTCCTTCCCTTCCAATTTTTTTTATGAAACCAGCCTTTAATTTAGTGATTGTTTTATGTGCACTTCTCCACATCTGTAATAGACATCCAAAGATTTATTGTCACTTCTCATGTCATAATTTATATCACAGACTAATGAATGTGTGACTTTTTTCCTGGTGTACAAGTTTTTGAGTGGCGCTACAACTGACACACACAATGTGACAATTCAACCAATTTACTGCTATAGTATAGTAATAACAGGGGTGGCACAGTGGGGCAGTGGTTAGCACTGTCACCTCACAGCAAGAAGGTTCTGCGTTCCAGCCTAGTGACTGTTGGGGGCCTTTCTGTGTGGAGTTTGCATGTTCTCCCTGTGCGGGTTTCCTCCGGGTGCTCTGGTTTCCCCCAAAGTCCAAAGACATGCAGTTAGGTTAACTGGCTACTCTAAATTATCCATCGATCAAGCTTGGAAAGGGATGGGCTCCACCAAGTATAAATGCCCAAGACACACCATTAATGGACCGTTAAATTGTCATCAGTGGTGCCGCTACAGCCCTTACTGGCTATGGGATGAAGAAGAAGATAATAATAACACTAGACTGCTTCGGTTTCAAGGCAAATGGACTATCGTGGTATTTTTCTTGTGTAATTTGCACTTAAATTACATGAATTTCTCAAAATTAAAAAAAAAAGATCCACAAATACACAAAGTCTGATCCACAAATAAATAAAAGGAGATGCATGGATATTTTTGCAATTAATTAAAAAAATAGCTCAGAAATAATTTGAAATGCACAACCATGCACACATTGTCATTTATTTGTGGATTTACCTCCAATCGTGGAATTACCATTCACCTCCACTCTGTTTTTTTAAACAGTGAATGCTATACTTGGAGAATTTTTCATGTATTTCACAATGTTTTTACTTTTGTTAAATGACCATGTGAAGTCAAAGAACTGATAATCTTTTGTCTGTACATCCAGTTGAACAAAACTGTTAACCATCTTAAAAATCCCATCAGATACTGTAGGGAAAGAGCAAAGATCAGCTACTTAGTTATGTTGTGAGGACTTGTTTTATACCACAGGAATTGAAAGTGACCAAAATAAATATCCATCCAACAGGCCGAATGCATCATACATTGGCAAGTCAATGTAGCACTGTGTTATTGTTAACATGGCGTGTCTCAGCATTAACATCAATGACACTGTTGATGAAATTATAGATGAGTGAATATTTCTTTTGCTAAATCCAGGGTTGGACACTAAATTGTATGTCAAAAGAGTAACGACACCAAGAATGTTCGTTCAGTGCATATATTACTGTGAAAAAGCATGGGCATGACCCGCATTACACATATAGCATCTGTTATAATGGTGTAACATCCTGCTTCAGAAGTGTATCAGACTATTAAGAGTAATGAAGCTGGTAGCACTGAGACAGAAAGAATGAAAGATTAAAGGCGATTACTGGAGATATGAAATATATTATGCTTTTTTTTTCAAAACTACAGTGACCATTGTTATTATGGCTACTATGATTTAATCATAGTTTTACCATGGTTACAATGATAAGAAAAAGATAAAGATCAGGATAACATGTTCATAACCTCTGCATCATCACTCAATTAAGCTACACTAAATCTTTATGGGTATGGAGTGCACTCATAGCTACAGGGATAGAAGACACATTAATGAATGTATGATGGATTAACATTGATGGTTTTCCAAAAGGACAAAATTGCACTTTTTGAGTGGTGTTATAGTTTTCCCATGCTGGCGTAAAAGGACTCAGGGTGCAGTGAAAAATTAAATATTGACTTACTAACTCCCTATTGTAAGATACTGTGTGAAATTATATCCCTATTTCAGCAACCATAAAACCTAAATACTGTATAAACAACTATAAACTGCTGAGAATTTTTCAAAGACTTATTCATGACAGTCATCTGACAGTCTATAGATCCTGTAGTTTGTTGACTATTGAGTTTTTCAAGTGAATGATACAAATAAAGTGTCACTGAAACTATTATAAGGTTTCCACTCAGAAATTTTATGACAAATTTACCAACATTACCAGTCTATCTGAAAGAATTTGCTGAGGAATATCAGAACACAGGAATATTTTTTTTCAATAATTATTTAATATTGATTGCATCATCAGTGGACTGAAGTAACCTCTAATCCTTCCGTAATCAGAAGGACACTGTATCGTATATCACTATAACCTCTTCAGTCAGAACGTTTTAATTCAGAGGATTACTTACCTGTAATGGAGACAAAGAGGGAGAGAAAGGAGACGAGCTGCATCACCACCGCCATCCTGTATGGTCTGCCTCCTCTTTAGATTCAGGAAGTTATGCTTGTTTTCACACTGAACTGAAAAAGAAAACTGTCATATTTTTTAAAGTGCATTTAGTATCACAAGTTCAGCATTTTGGGGCGGCACGGTGGTGTTGTGGTTAGCACTGTTGCCTCACAGCAAGTGGATCCTGGGTTTGAGCCCAGTGGCCGGCGAGGGCCTTTCTGTGTGGAGTTTGCATGTTCTCCCCGTGTCTGCGTGGGTTTCCTACGGGTGCTCCGGTTTCCCCCACAGTCCAAAGACAAGCAGGTTATGCTAATTGGTGGCTCTAAATTGACCTTAGATGTGAATGTGAATGGTTGTCTGTGTCTATGTGTCAGCCCTGCGATGGCCTGGTGACTTGTCCAGGGTGTACCCTGCCTCTTGCCCATAGTCAGCAGGGATAGGCTCCAGCTTGTCTGCGACCCTGTAGAACAGGAAGAATGGCTACAGATAATGGATGGATGGATGGATGGATGGAAGGTCAGCATTTCAAAGAAATACAGTAACAAAACAAAACTACATGTGGTAGAAATGGCACACAGCTGATTAAAATATAATACAACACACACATATTACTGTTGTACATTTGGTTTATTGTTACACTTTCTGCAATTTCAGTAGATCGGTCTCTGTAGTGGACCACCTGAGAAAAAACAACTGTCAATAAGCTGTAGAAGTGCATATCCAATTGGTTTCCATATTTTCATGTTTTTCTAATTGTTCTAGAAATATAAAATCAGGCCTATGTGCTCAGACATTTTGTTTGGGTCCTTCTGAAATAATCTGGAGTGAAGCCAAAATGTCTCTGAGGCCATCTAGTGGCTGGATGCAGTATAATTTTTAATAACCACACCCATTCCATGTTAGTTTAGGGAAACATCGCAAACTTCCATTTGAAGTAACAGTACATCTCCACAAGATTATTTTCAGAAATGCCATTTTTACAAGTTCAGTTGACCTTAATGTCACCCCAATATTTTTCCTTATGATAAATGTTTTTAATAGAAGTTATTTGGTGCTAAATAAAAATGGCCTGGTTGATAGGGCCTGGGTGCTCCGGTTTTCTCCAACAGTCCAAAGACATGCGGATTCGGTCAACTGGCAACACTAAATTGTCCATAGGTGTGAATGTGAGTGTGAATGGTTGTTCGTTTCTGTGTTTGCCCTGCAATAGATTGACGACCTGCTCAGGGTGTACACTGCCTCTCGCCCAAAGTCAGCTGGGATTGGCTCCTGCTTCCCTGTGACCCTGACGGATAATATATAGTGGATGTTTGGATGGATGGATGGATGGATGGATTGACTGTTTGACCTTAGGAAACACCTGTTGTGATTTGATAACAATAACCAGTCAGTCATTCTTTTGAAATGAACTCTCCCTAAAGAATAAACAGAGGATAAGAAAGCACTTCTCCATTCAGATGGATCAATTACTGCAGGTATCAGAGCTAGATGAAAATCAAGGAGCACTGCAATTTTCTTTCAAAAATTAGGCTGTTTAATAAATATTAATGCTGACTGCTGTTTACCATTATGTTTTCATTAGGTACCTTAAATTAATTACTGATACTTTCATGACTTTGATTAAAATAATGGATAATCTCAGCTAGCTAATAAATGGTAACTCAGTCAGTCATGACTCAAAGCGCAAATCTTTACCTGGCAACAGTAAAATCATATCTGTGCAAATTGTACAACTCCACTTCAATATATTATATTAATTAATAACTCTGTACTTTCTACTCTGAATTAGTCAATGGACCATCTTAAGTTGCACCTCATGTGATGTCTAACAGCATGCGTGTTCCTGTACAGTGTCCATCACTGATATGGGCAGGTGAGAGGTGAACCCATCTACTGTGTGTGCTCTCGCTTGAAGGTCTCTACTGCACAGACTCTGGCTCCAGTTTTCACAGGCTGGTGACTCCTATTTTTATGAAAAGAAAGAAAGAAGCTTCAAAATTGTACAGTAAGAATAAATGGCACCATGTTATCCACTCATATACAGTAGAGAGTCATTGGTTGTTTATTCGTGTATTTGTTTTTAATGTAAACACACAGCAACACTATTTGCATTGAGAAATCTATTGCAAACTATTTTAGAGAAGTTACATTTCTGGGAGCTACAACAAGGGAGGCTTTAGCAGAATGTCTGTTTGTCTTCACCAGATCTCAACCCAGCTGAACACCAATGACAGTTTTTGGACAGATGTGTTAAACAGAGCTCTCGCAAACAAACCCTAAGATTCTACACACCCTAGAGATGTGTAGAATCTATACCGTGGTCCGACATAGGCCAGCACATTACAAAGACAATTTATGTTTTTCTTTTATTATTTTTCATTCATTTGTCACCCAGCTGTATACAGTGTATCTAGTGAGATACCACAGTCTCATGCAGCAGACCCTTATTCTAATAGAAACAAGCATTTGTAGAGTGGCACAGTGGTGTGGTGGTTAGCGCGGTTGCCTCACAGCAAGAAGGTCCGGGTTCGAGCCCTGTGGCCGGCGAGGGCCTTTCTGTGCGGAGTTTGCATGTTCTCCCCGTGTCCGCATGGGTTTCCTCCAGGTGCTCCGATTTCCCCCACAGTCCAAAGACATGCAGGTTAGGTTAACTGGTGACTCTAAATTGATGGTGAGTGTGAATGGTTGTCTGTGTCTATGGGGCAGCCCTGTGATGACCTGACGACTTGTCCAGGGTGTACCCCGCTGTACTCCAGCTTGCCTGCGACCCTGTAGAACAGGATAAAGTGGTGAGAGACAAGCATTTGTGATATTTGACTCCTTATCTATGACGATACAAGGATACACTTGATTTTCTGTTTTACAGCAAAATCAACAGCTAGATCAAACAAATATAAATCACCTGTCAGGGAAAAAAATCACAGAAGGGAAAAGGTCACAAATTCCATCACATGGATCAACGTATATGCAAGCTTTATTTATCATCACCTTCAGGCAGAATAAGGTCATAAGACAGATAGTATAAAGCAAAACAGAATCATAAACCAGGAAATGAACATGGTCAAACAAAAGCCAGAAAAAACCCCTGAAAAACTCTCAGAAATGAATTTGCAAAGAAAACAAATCATAGCAAAGAGTAAGTGAAAAGGCGCATCTTCAATAGCTACTCTGTATCATGACTGAAATCAGGAAACAGGTGGGTTCGTGTTGAGGTGAATTAGTTCATTATAAAGTCTGTGCTGGATGCAGAGCGGATTGGAGAGCAGTAGCTTCTGGATCAGTGGTGGAGCTGGATGTGAATTTTATTTGTGTATACATATAAACAAGGAAAATATGAGTAAAAACAAACAAACAAACAAACAAAAAACTATGTAATGTTACTCCTCCATTCTTTCCTGAAACGCAGATAAAGTAAGCTAGTAACACACAACAGCCAGTTGTTTAGAAATACAAATAGTTTTTTTTGTTTTGTTTTGTCTGTCCCCACCCCTGATTTTCTTCCTTAAGTCATGGCCATTCTTCCCCCACTAGACAGCTCTCCCCCATCACATGACAGCTACCATGAAGCTAGTGGGCCACATCTTTTCGAAACGCTTTCTCATGCAGGGGCGGCGTAACACACTCGGTGGAAAGTGCTATCCGTGGGGGTGGGGGGAGTGAGGGGGGAGGTTTACTTAACATTCCCTTACATGCGTAATATATCATTTAAGGTTTTTTTTTTAATGTTTCAGAAAAGCCTAAAAAATTTAATGAAACTGTTCAAAGACATGTTTGATCTCGTCTGTGTCTAGCTGTGCAGTTTTTACAATAAATCCAGCTTTACATTTGGTTTGTAAGTCTAACAGTTTTATTTTGTGCAGGACAGAATGAAAAACTGTGCTGTTGTATGTGTGGCAAGCAACACCATGCAGCACTGAGGTCTGAAAGGAAAGATGCGGTTGAGTTGGGACATGTGGTTTCTGTGACTTTTCCACTTGCATGTAGCTTGTTTTTTGTCTTTGACAGCTGAGAGAGAAAAAAAAAACCCACGTATATACTGAACCTTCTAAAACAACACAAGTTACATTAAATTGTCCTGTGCAAATGGCAAATTTGCTCAGTCAGATACAAGCTGTTAAAAAATCTAAGAAGTAAAACACAGTTTTAAAAAAACAGCTACAAAACACGGCACTGTGTTCAGTGGACAGACAGCAGCACTGTACCTCAAACACATTACAGTTGTTATTTATAATCTCTACACATTTTAATCTATTACTTTGAAGATAAAAACAAGAAACAGAAATAGGCCAATTTCATCAGTTTCATTTGGTAGCTTTCAAGATCTCATAGTAACGAGTGCAACTGTGATCCTCAGTCACTGCTGCTCCCTTGGTTTCAGGTTCCATATAAAGGGGCAGTTGAGTGGGTCGTCTTATTATTATGAGACTATGTTTTAAAAGTCTGATGTGGAATGTAGCCCATGAATAAGAGTTCTTCAAATTATGACATGAAATCACCTTTCTGACATTTCCTTTTCTTGGCATAACATGGAACCAACCAACCAACCAACCAACCAACCAAACAAACAAACAAACTCTAAGCTGAGAATAGATTTGTAGGTGGAATTGGGATTAATTAAATTATAAATTATGTAATAATTGATAATTGAATTACTCAATTTACAATTAAAGATCAGTCTCATAAAATCTTTTTTTTTTTTCCCAAATATTTTTATTAAGTTTTAACATTGGTATACTTACATTTGAACAAAGACAATATATAAGACAATACAAAAAAAACCTTTAAAGTTTAACATAAACCAAATTCAAATGACAGAAAGAACTAAACCGAAAACAAATAATAACTAATTAAAAACCTCGTTAATACATACATTATTAAAAATAAATACAAAAATATATAATAATAATAAAATAAATTAAAATTAAAATTAAAAATTAAAAAAAAAATTAAAAAAGCTTCTCAATTGGTGTCTGTATTATTCACATCTGGTGTTCCATTGCCTCCATCTTCTTCCAGAAAGGCTAAAAATGGGTACCATATCTCCTCAAATTTACTGCCTTTACCTTTCACTATATATGTTATTTTCTCCATGACCATATTATTTGCCATTTCTTTCAACCAATCATTCACATTTGGTGCTTGAATTCTTTTCCAGAATAAAGCAATTAAACGTTTTGCTTGTAACAAACACATGTCAAGAAAAATATATTCCCTTCTTCCCAATGTCACTTCGAGAGGATATAAGTGCATGACAAACACTTTTGCTGATAATGTTAAATTTATACCTGTTATCTTATTTATCATATCTCTCAGCCCCTCCCAGAATGACATTATGTGTTCACATTCCCATATACAATGATAGAAATCACCTTTAAATTTGTTGCATTTTGTACAAGTATCAGGTATATTGTCATTGTACTTGTGTAGGATAGATGGAGTTATGTAAGTCCGCATCAACCACTTATATTGTAGTAGTTTCAATCTTACACTTATTGTTTGAGTTTGAGCTTCCTTACATGCCTCTGTCCAGTCTGCTGTGCACAAATCTTCTTTTAGGTCCTTTTTCCAGGCTTCTAATTTAGTAATTGACGATTCTTGTGACCCTGCTATCATAATTCTGTATAAATGTGAAATTAAGCCTCTCGCATAACAATCACTTAACATTTCTTTCTCTAGGTTGTTTATTGTTGGCATGTCTAAAGTATTATTTTGAGCTACAAATATAAAATTTCTTATTTGTAAGTATTTAAAGAAGTGATTTTTAGGTATATTAAATTTATTAACAATTTCTTCAAAGGACATGAGTTTGTTTGAAGAGTACAAATTATGTATGGCCCTTATCCCTTTATCAGCCCAGCTTTTAAAGCCTGCGTCCAATCTTCCTGGTTTGAAATCTGTATTGCCCCAAATGGGGCTAAAGCAAGAGAGATCATTAGAAATACCAAGATATTTCTTCACCATGTACCATACATTAATCATATTAAGCAAAATAGGGTTAGAGCAGTGTTTCCTATGATATTTGAGATTGGCTGAATATATGTACATATTTAGAGGTAGACCATGTGTGACTTCAGCTGATTCCATATTGACCCATGACGGGGTGCCTTCTGAAGAAAAGTAAAACATCATAGTTCTAAGCTGGGCAGCCCAATAATACCATAGCACATTGGGGCACATGAGCCCCCCTCTATCAAAAGGCAAGTATAAGAGTGAAAGGCGGAGTCTTGGACGCCTGCTGTTCCAGATGAAGTTAGTGAACAGCTTATTTAGTCTCATAAAAAGGTGTTTTGGGGGTGGTAGTGGAATATTTTGAAATATGTATAGTAGTTTGGGCAAGATGTTCATTTTTAGAACATTTATGCGACCAATTAAGGTTATGGGTAGTAACGTCCATCTATCAATGGAATTAGAAATATTTTCAAACAGTGGTTCATAATTTACAGTGATTATATCCTCTAGTTTTGGTACAATTCGTATTCCCAGATATGTAAAGCTATCAGTTAACTGAAAAGTCATTGGATTATTCTGAAATTGCATTCTATCTTCATCATCCAGTACCATTAACATACTTTTTGAATGATTTACTTTGTATCCTGAGATCTTCCCAAAAGTTCCTATAAGTTCTACAAGAGCTGGTATAGAATGGCTAAGATTTGTAAGAAAAAGGAGGACATCATCGGCAAACAGGGCAATTTTATGTTCCATCTGATCAACGTTAATTCCAGAAATGCCTGCATGCTTTCTGACTGCAATTGCAAAGGGCTCTATTGAAATGACAAAAAGGAGCGGAGAGAGAGGTGATCCCTGCTGACAACCCCTCAATATATTGAACGGATTTGATACTACATTGTTCGTCAGTACCTCAGCTACAAGATCATTACAAAGAATTTTAACCCATTTACAAAAATTTTCTCCAAAACCAAATTTAACCAATGTTTCAAATAAATAGGGCCACAGTACGCAGTCAAAGGCCTTTTCTGCATCCAGTGACAAGACAGCTGTGTCTTGCGCATTCCGCTGGTTATGGAGAATGTTAAGAAGCCTTCTTACATTATGAAACCCTTGTCTGCGTTGAATAAAGCCATTTTGATCCTCTCCTATTAGATTAGGTAATATTGTCTCCAGCCTTCTTGCTAACACTTTGCATATTATCTTAGTGTCTGAATTAAGAAGGCTTATTGGGCGCATGTTTTCACATTTTGTATTACTTTTACCTGGTTTTGGTAATAGCGTGATTAATGCCCTTCTCATTGATGCAGGAAGAATGCCCAATTCAAAGGCCTCTACTACCATATCTAGAAAAGGATTTATCAATTTTTCTTTAAATATTTTATAAATGTCTATGGGAAGGCCATCTGGGCCTGGCGTTTTTCCTGTAGTCATTGCATCAATAGCTAATGATATCTCTTCTATTGTAATCTGTTCTTCAAGATTCATCTGGTCTTCCTCTAATATCTGAGGCAATTCAAGATCTTCTAAAAATTGCGTTTGTAAGTCATTATTTGGAGAAATATCTGGACTGTACAAGTTTTTATAATAGTCTCTAAAAGCTTCATTTATCTTTAATGGATCTGTGATATTTTCTGAAGGAGTTTCAATTTTAATGATAGCCCTTTGCTCTTGCATTTTTTTTATTTGCCAAGCAAGTAATTTTCCTGCTTTATCTCCTTGTTCGTAGTAATTCTGTTTTAATTTCATGATTTTTGCTGCCGCTTTTGCTGCTGACTTTTCATTATATTGTGCTCTTAAAAGGAGTAATTTATTGTGTTCATCTTTATTTGCTACCCTGTTTTGATATATTGTTTTTTCTAATTCACTGATACGCTTCTCCAACTGTTTAATGTCTTGTCTAGATTGTTTGGATTTATGGCTACAAAATCCAATAATTTGACCCCTAATAAAAGCTTTGAATGCTTCCCATCTCACACAAGCAGATGTTTCAGAAGTATTGGTCTCAAAATAAAAGTCTATTTGTTTACCCAAGAATTCCTTAAATGAAGGGTCTTGTAGCCACCCTGCTTGCAATCTCCATTTAGGAGGAGTGTTGGTCATCTTTTTATTTGTATAGGTTAGAGATACAGCAGCATGGTCAGAGATTACCACCGTATGGTACTTGCAATCTGTAATATTGGGGAGCAGTGATGCTGATATCAGAAAGTAATCAATGCGTGAATATGTTTTGTGTGTCCCAGAATAACATGAGTAAACTAAAAGGCTAGGGTTGAAATATCGCCACACATCCAACATGTTCAAATCTTTCATAAACTGAGTTATAAGTTTCCTAGACTTAACATGTGTTGTATCCAAGCCAGTTGAGCGATCTTTCCCTGGATCTAGTGTGCAGTTTATGTCTCCTGCCATAATATGCTGTCCTCTTAAAGCCGCTATTGAGAGGAATAAGTTGCTGAAAAAAGAAGGACTATCATCATTTGGGCCATACACGTTAATAAGATTGATTTTATCTCCAAATAAATATCCCTCAACTATAATAAACCTACCTGCTGAATCTTTTGTTATTTTTTCAACTTGAAAAGGGACGGTCTTATGAACCAGTATCATTACCCCTCTAGCATTGGAGGCGTAACAACATGAAAACACCTGACCCTGCCATCTCCTCTGTATTTTAATTATTTCCCCAGTTGTCATATGCGTTTCTTGCAAATATATTACAGTTGCCTGCAGAAGTTTGATTCTGTCCATTACTTGTTTTATTTTTTTAAGGCTACCCATTCCCCTACAATTCCAAGTTATGAATTTGACCTTTTCCTTTTCATACATTACTTTTTATCTGTCATCATCACTCACCCTAAACACTCCTTTAGTATGAGATAGATATACCAATGAGAAGCCAAACATAAAAACAAAAAACATGCACAATAATAAAATAAAAGTAACAATCACACAAACTAACATTCTGAACCTGAACCTTACAAATAACCTCTCCCAAATCCTTCCACAATATATCCCCCCTCCCCCCTTCATGTTCGCTTCCTGTATGGGTTTATTAGATCCACACATCCGTGAGGAGCTAATTACTGATTGGCTCTCTCTACTTAGATCTACTACTTATAACACAACCCTTGAAATTATTAGTTTTCCACTCATATTTCAGATAGAAATGAACTTTTCAGATTTCCCAGCTTATTTAGATTTTTTGATAGTTTGGCTCAAGCTGAGAATACCCCCATAGCTTTGTTCAGAACAAAGTCCTTTCTGTAAAGAAAAAAGTCAGCTTTTCAGCCCCCCTTAAAAACACCAGAAAAAGGGGCCAAATAGGTTGGCTCAAGCTGAGAATACCCCATATCCCTGTTCAGAACAAAGTCCACTTTGTAAAAAGAAAAAAAAAGTCCGCTTTTCAGCCCCCTTTAAACACAACAGAAAAATTAAGGGGCTATCCTTCAGGTGCAGTTAGGAAAAAAAGAAAAGAAAAGGAAGGCAGGTTAAAATAAGGAATCTACTTACTGCCTAACAACTGTTATGGATCAAAGTATAGTCTCTCTATTAAATTATATTACAGGCTATCTGTAGCCGACCTGCCTTAAACTCCATCTGCTGATTTAAAAGAGAAGAAAATGGTATTAAATTGCAAAGGACCACTTATCATCAGATACCCACGCTTTCCATGTAGCGCTCCACCTCTGCCGGAGTATTATACAGTTCAGTTTTTCCTTCGTGGGTGAGAAGCAGTCTCGCTGGGAAGACGACACGGTGCGTCTTGATTCCTTTCTGTCGTAATCTCTGTCTCACTCCATCGTAAGCCCTCTGTTTCTTGTGTGTTTCCGCGGTGACGTCAGGGTAGAATCTGATTGTGTGCTCTTTATATTTTAGTGTCCCTTTATCCCTCGCTGCTCTCAACACCTCTTCTTTCTGTCGATAGCTGAGGAACTTCATGATCAGAGTTCTCGGTCGAGGTGGAGTGGCTGTAGGCGGAGTAGCGTTGGTGTCATTCTCCGCCTGAGGTTGTGGGCCAATTCGGTGTGCTCGTTCCAGTGTTAGCGTGGTATCCTTCATCTCTAAGATTGAAGGGATCCAGCTTTCTAAAAATTTAAGCGCATCCCTTCCTTCTTCCTTTTCTGGAAAGCCTACAAGTCTCAGGTTGTTTCTACGACTGTAGTTGTTCATCCCATCAATTTTCTCAAGCAGTAATGCCACCTGCGATTCCAATGTGTTAATGCGAGTTTTGAGTTTGCTCACCTCGTCTTCCGTACCCGAAATACGTTCCTCAGCTTCTTCAACTCTTTCGGTTATTTCTTTCACTCTTTCCAACACTCCATCTATCTTATCTGCAATTCGCTTTTCCATCCCTTTAATTGCATTCATGACATCCGACGTGCTGGGGTTTGTTGCGGAGTTATCACTGGGTTCAGACTCACACTCTTCATCCCCCATCTCCTCGTGTTCAGATTCTGAAAGTCTTTCGGTATCTTTTTCATGTTTCTGCTGCTTTTGAGCAGTTTTTTTCCTCCTCGTCTGTGACATGGCCCAAAATCTGTCAAAATCACCGCTGAAAGTTCGGTTTAGAGTAAAAAATATAATTTTTCAAGGATTTTCTATCAGGAGGGTTGGTGTTACGCAGCCTCTCAGCACCCCGCCATTACCGGAAGTCAGTCTCATAAAATCTTAAATTATTAATCTTAATATTCACCGTGAATGGTTACATTCAAGATTAATGGTAGCTCTGCATTAGATGGGAAACCCAGTTGTATACAAAAGCTAAATTTGAAGGAAAAAGGAGTTCTAAACAGTTGACCTTGTGAATAAAGAACAGGAACAAGTAGAATGTAATTCAATTTGATTAGCTTTTATTTGTCTACTACTCACTAATAATAATCTCACAAAATACATTCAATGTCGGGCAAAGGTAATAACAAGACAAAACAATGGAACAATTACACCTGGACCATAGATTTGGGGCCGGAGAGAGGAAGAGAGAGAGAGAAAGAGAGAGATAGGGAAAGAGAGTCCCTTGTGTGTGACTAGGGAAAGTCGATGCGTGCGTGTGTGTGTGTGTGTGTGTGTATCTGTGGGCAGATGCTAACGACTAGCCACTCTAGCAATGCTTAAACAAAATGGCAGTCAATGCCTAGATGTCGTAAACCAGGTGACGTATCACAAGTAACTCAGGGACGGAGGTACCAAAATGGCGTCGGGGAATATGGCGCCTGCAGGCCTAGTCGAGAACACAAGCCTACCAGCTAGAGTATCACTCTGAGGTAGCTAGCAATGAGTTGCTAATGAGAATCTGGCCACGTTACAGCTGGATCCAAACACTGTACTTAACAACAATTTCCAACAGACTATCTAGGCAAAGAACTCAATGTGAGAGAGAGAGAGAGAGACAGAGAGAGAGAGAGTGTGTAATAGGTGTTGGATGGAGAGGACTAGGCCTTGTAGCGGTCCAGCCTCGGAGCTTAAAATAACAAACTTGTCACTGCGCTGCTAATCAGATAGGGAAGCTAGCAATGGAGTTAAGGAAAGACATCATGCAAGATACCCTGTCTAACAAGTTCAAAGAAAAACAAAACAGAACCAAAACAAACAATAAAAAAAAACAGAAACACCTTCCGTGTCTGAGCGGGTATGCTAAACAGCTCAAAGCTTAAACATGACCCTAACAACCATCTGAATAAGCTACAAATTATTAAAATTTGCCCAAGTGCCTACTTAATGCAATGGAAGTTCGTTCTCCGATGTCCGCGCTGAGGGTCGCGGTCCGAGGAGAGGAGGTTAGCGGCGAGTTGCGTCCAACCGCGGCTAAACGAAGCAGGGAGATGGAGGCCTAGCTGGCCCACGGTGCTTTGGGAGAAACCTCCGGTGATGCGTCGACAAGAAAAAGGCTGAGAGGAGCAAAGCTGTCCGCAAATGCCTCTTAGTGTGGAAAACTACTTAACTGTAGTTAAACTTTGCAAAGGTTTAGAATCAAAACCACTATATCACTGAAACTTAGCGGATCGTTCAAAAGTTCAGCCGAAACTAATTTGAACAGGCTGTTCTCAGACAATAGCGGTTAGTCTCAACACTGTAGGTGAGCGTGCCAACAGTCTGTCCGACCACTCCAGTAGCCAGAACATGAGAGGACGAATCGAGGCACTCTCGATACAGTTAAAGCAGTTCCACTTTACGTCACATCCGGGTGGAGCGCGCAAGGAATTGTGGGATCGTTATAGGGGGCGCTGGCAAGTTACCAACAGATTGCTATCATGTCTTATTTGCTGTGTATCATTACACCCCATCACTATTCAATTCAATTGAAGCTACTACTTTAACAATTTCATTTTATTCGATTCTCAGAAAATTTGAACACAATTTCAATGAAGAAAAATCTTCATTGAAAAGATGAGGATAATCAGTTTATCTTTGTTCCCAAATGCATAAATGGTGAAAGTTTGGTGAAATTCCTTTCATCTGTCTTGGAGATATTGTGTTCTCAAGGTTTTCGGACAGACATTTGACCTCACAATGACCTTGACCTTAGACCTTTTGATCTCAAAATTTAATCAGTTCATGTTTGTCCCAAATCGCACAAATGGTGAAAGTTTGGTGAAATTCCTTTCATTAGCCTTTGAGATATCGCGTTCACAAGGTTTCGGGATGGACGCACGCATGGATGGACGGACGGACAACCCGAAAACATAATGCCTCCTGCACCTTATGGTGGCGGAGGCATAAAAATTTCTGTTTAATAAACAATGCAAAACTATGTGCATTTTTGTTTGTATGAAACTAAAGATTTTCAAATTTGCTACAAAGAAGTTTAATATTGTACACAAAATGTCCAACAGGTTAACCATATCTTAAAAATAAATAAATAAATTGATAAGTTCTCCCTAAATTTTTGACTGAATAAAGAAAGTATCTGACCTGGGAACTTTAAAAATAATCACTTGAAACATAACAAGCTTGGGAGCAGAAACAGAGCTCCAAAGGCAGCTAAAATGCGTCTTTCTGAGGAACCGTAGCTCACAGATATGGATGGTGGTGTTTGAAAGCTACTGAAGTCCTCTTTTTAACTACTTTAATGGGGTTGTGTAACTGTGTAACATATAATGTGTGCTGGTCATTGCAAACCAGAGTTTTGAGGCTGGGGGCGGCACGGTGGTGTAGTGGTTAGCGCTGTCGCCTCACAGCAAGAAGGTCCGGGTTCGAGCCCCGGGGCCGGCGAGGGCCCTTCTGTGTGGAGTTTGCATGTTCTCCCCATGTCCGTGTGGGTTTCCTCCGGGTGCTCCGGTTTCCCCCACAGTCCAAAGACATGCAGGTTAGGTTAACTGGTGACTCTAAATTGACCGTAGGTGTGAATGTGAGTGTGAATGGTTGTCTGTGTCTATGTGTCAGCCCTGTGATGACCTGGTGACTTGTCCAGGGTGTACCCCGCCTTTTGCCCGTAGTCAGCTGGGATAGGCTCCAGCTTGCCTGCGACCCTGTAGAACAGGATAAAGCGGCTAGAGATGATGAGATGAGATATTGTGTTTTCATGAAACATTTTAAGGAGTAATGTAACTCAGGCTGACTCCTTAGTATGCAGAGATTTTTTTTTTTACTTGGTGTATTGTAATTTAACAGATTGAGTCTGTTTATCTTGATTATTATTTTTAAACCATGTCATATCGTACTGTTGCCGTAATAATGACCATATATTTGTGGCAATGTATTTGTGGCACCCTGGTGGTTTTCTGTTGTGATTTTTGCTTAATCTGTTCATTCTGAATTTTTACAGTTTTAAACTGTCAAGATTAGAAAGCACTACATTTGTACTTATTGCTTATTTTTTGTATTTATTACTTTTGTACTCATTCATAAAAAACACAGTTTCATTTCTTTTGCCTTTGATATCTGAAAGTATGTATTACATACATTACTGCATGTCTATTTAACCATTTCCTTTGTTTGAAGTTGTCAGGTATTCAGGCGAGAGACAGAAGTAAAAGCAGAAAGGAGTTCAATAAGACAAACTGGCAGACAAATCCAAATCATTCGGCAAAATGTAGAGTCAAAAACAGGCAACGGTTAGGCGAGGAACAAACAGGAAATCAAAGGCAGAGGCAAAAGAGCAAAATCCAACAATACAAACAAAGTCAAAACCAGAAGAACAGTGCTGGAGCTCAAAGGCTTGATAAAGTCAGACCAACCATAACCTGGCATGGGGCGCACCCGTCCAGAAAAAAATAAAAAGTTTTCATACATGGCTACTTGGAATTGTGACTTGACTGTATTTGTGGCACCCTGGACATTTTAGCGGCTAAGATTATATACAGAACTCATATTGTATTAATTTGTGTCATCACCTTGGTCCCCCCAACCATTATTTTTCTGGTGATTATTATTTAAAATGTTTGTGTCACTTTTAAGCAGAAGAAAACTCACCTGATTTCTCTATTAGCATTTGTTGAGTGATATTCCCCTTCGGCAGAAGAAGGTGGTAGCGGCTGTGTTGTGTTAGTGACTGGCGCTGTAATCCTATTGTTGAGGGAAGTCAGCCCAGTCGGAGTGAAGACAGTCAGAGCAGTGGCAACGGGAGATAATACTAATGCTAGACTGTCTTTTTGCTGTGTGTTTCAGGTGAGATAAGTGCACAAGCGCCACATATATCTTCAGGTTAAGTTTACTCACAGTTGTGTCGTTACATTGTATGTTCGAGGGAAGTGACGAACGGTTTAAGGAAAAGGCAGCTAACTAAAATTTGCTTTAGCCATTCCTGTTCGCATGTTGAGGCCGCTAGTTGTGTGTTCTTATGGTAATGTTTCTGACTTGACCTTATAATGGTATTGTTCTTATGTAAGCTGATGTATAAAACAAAATGCCGGTTTCAGTCCATATTAGCATCCATCCATTATCTGTAGCTGCTTTATCATGTTCTACAGGGTCGCAGGCAAGCTGGAGCCTATCCCAGCTTAGCAGCAAGCAGTGTTTAAGTTAGTGAACTGGCTGCACACTGAATTCTGTCTGATGATTCATTCCTTTCGTTTGTATTCACATGGACAGGTGTATTGACATTGTTATCTTTGTTTATTGTTGAGGGAAGTCAAAGTCAGCCCAGTCGTCGTGAAGACAGTCAGAGTAGCAGCAATGGGAGATAATACTAATGCTATACCAGGGCTCGACATTAATTTTTACCCCCACTTGCCCTCCAGTATTATCACTTGCCCACTATTTTGCGAGTACTACTTTTTTTTTTAGGAAAACCATAGAATAGTTGTGAATTGCAACATAAAATGAAGCTCACACATTGAGTTGACGTTTGGTTATTGATTAAGTTTATTATTAAGTTTGGTTATTGGTTACTTTTTACTTGCAACGGACAATAACAATTTTATCCAAAATAGTTTTTCCTGCCGGCGGCACGGTGGTGTAGTGGTTAGCGCTGTCGCCTCACAGCAAGAAGGCCTGGGTTCGAGCCCCGTGGCCGGCGAGGGCCTTTCTGTGCGGAGTTTGCATGTTCTCCCCGTGTCCGCGTGGGTTTCCTCCGGGTGCTCCGGTTTCCCCCACAGTCCAAAGACATGCAGGTTAGGTTAACTGGTGACTCTAAATTGACCGTAGGTGTGAATGTGAGTGTGAATGGTTGTCTGTGTCTATGTGTCAGCCCTGTGATGACCTGGCGACTTGTCCAGGGTGTACCCCGCCTTTCGCCCGTAGTCAGCTGGGATAGGCTCCAGCTTGCCTGCGACCCTGTAGAAGGATAAAGCGGCTAGAGATAATGAGATGAGATGAGTTTTTCCTGCCTTCGTTGATTTATTTCCATTTCACATGCATGCAGCTGTTGTAAAGTTCAGTGTGTTTGTGTCAAACTTTCTCAGACTGTTGTTTCATTACTCGATAATGTAGAAATCATAAAATAGAAATCTATAACAACGTTTGTCTGAAGAAAACAATAGGGTGCCAAGACTTTTGAACAGTACTGTGTTTGAGAATATTTATATATTGTAGTTTTTTTTGTTATATTATCCACTTCTAGTTTAAAAAAAAAAAAACAACAACAACAAAAACCAAACCCACACCACGTCATGACAGACAGGATAATGTTTGAGTTAAAAATTGTTTAGTGTGTAAGTTGTGGGTGTTTTATACAGACCTGGCAACCTGTAACTGAATCAGTGCAGCCGGCCTGTCATGACGCAGCATGTTTTTTTTTTAATAAACCTAGAGATGGATGATTAAAAAAAAGAATGATAGATATATATTTTGCACAGGACTGTGTTCCTCTGATAAGAGAAACAAAGCTCCAGCTCTCTCTGCTCTTAATCTGTTCTGTTCTTTCAGGATTTATCCTCCTTGTTGAGTTTTTTATGCCCGAGTTGTCTGAAACCAATCTGGATTTTCTGTGTTGAAGAAGGAAGCGACTTCACCTGTAAGAAAATCAAACATTAACTCGAATGCAAGCAGAAAAAAATAAAATGAGATTCTAAAGCAAACTCTTCCAGACTCACTTCCGACTTTCTGTTTTTGTAAAATACATTTTAAATACAACCGTGAATTTCTCTGGAGTTTTCAGGCTGAGCTCCTCTCCTCATATTCTTTAACCACTCATTTCCCCGTTGTTCTTGAAGCATTTGCTTCTATTTTTTAACATTTTTCTTGATAGCGGGGAGACGGTAATGCCTTTTACCTATTTCTCTGTTTGAACAAGCAAAAACAGCGCAAAAATGAACCATATTGAAGACGGATTAAGATTTGCTTGCATGACAGACGGTGTCTGTCTGACCGCAGCTGTAATTATCACGTGATGCGTGACGTCATGCACAAGGGGTCTATAAACAGTATGCGTACAGTGGGGGAATATAAAATAACTTGCAAAGCAGTACATGAAACCTAGACTAAGAAAACAGCCAAGACATAATGGTGGATACGTAGTGAGGGCCGCTTTTAGGAACTGAAATAAAAGATCAAAAAGCATAATTTTTGTGGTGCTAGTTCGTAATATATGCTCATTCCAATTTGCTCAGTCAGGCATGTTGGGCACATATCCCACTTGCCCGAATGCGTGTTTCACTTGCCCAGGGCAATCGGGCAATCCTTAATGTCGAGCTCTGTAGACTGTCTTTTTGCTGTGTGTTTCAGTACAATAAAATCATCTGACACCTGGATGAAAATTTTCTACATTCAGTGTGTAACATATTGCAGAATTCGATATATGCCCACCATTTTTAATTAAGTTAAAAAAACACAAAATACATTATGTGGGATTGAGCTGAAGAGTTTATGGTAATATAAAATTAGGTCCTACCTAATAGTGGAGCTTCCATTCAAATGAAAACAAACATGCAACAGATGATGTACTTTGATGTGTTTCAATTTCAATTTTATCACGAGAAGATAAATTTCTCCAAACTCACATGTATATTATTATTTTTATTACTATAAACTACCGTACAGAGTGTTTTAGGGAATTATAGCAAAATGTTTTGAAAACAAAAGATACAAGATTCATGAAAACACTAACTGGATTCAGGTCAACTTGTCAGATCCCGAAGGATTTTGCAGTGATTTCAAAATCAACATCACTATTTAGAATTAAATTCCTACAACTCATCATTTCTATGAATTCATTTTTTACGTTTTCTTTCTCTTTCAGCTTGTCGCTTTTCTTGTGAAAGATTTCTTCACCTTTCTCTCTCTCTTTCACTTCTTCTTTCCTTTTCTTCCTCTGTCAAAACTCTCTTTCTCTTCCCAGTTTTGACTTCATCTTTCTCTCCTTGGTTAACTTGTTCTGACATCTTTTTAAAGTTTGTATTAAAGTTCGTAAAAATGATTATTATTTTGTTGCGCTGTTTGAGTTGTTCTCAGTGGAAAAACCCGATAAATATGAAATTATCTGTAGACAAAAATAAGTTATGTAGGCGTGCTCGCTCTTCTAGTTCCGCCCAAAATCAAACAGCCAATCAGAATCGCGAGGGGCACGGACGGACGGACGGACATGGCTGGGATCCCTGTGTGTCCATGAAAAATCAACTCGATGGGTTTCCATATTTTCTTAAGTATGGAGCTCCGCTCGCGTGGGCCGAAGCTCCACTATAAATTTATATTTAATAGTAGGTCCTAGCTTAGGTTTTTTTTTTCACTCGTGACATGAATGCAGTGAAAAGCAAGCTGGGCGAGTCCTGTTGGATTTTAACAAGGTGCCAGAACTTTACGCATCTACATAATAACATACTGTATTCCCGGACTGCACTATAGACTACATGTACAGGGTGTGTGCCGTTCTTTTATGTTTATGGTAATGCATTATATGCCAATGCAACTTTCATAAATATTACCATATATCAGTTGTAATTATGTTCTACGCATATACCTGCAATTCTGACAGTATCATTTTCAGTGATGAATAAAATGGTTTTGAAAGTTCCTACATTTAAAACATATTTTTGATATGGTAATTTTATTTAAGAGATTGCATTTACAACATCTCCAGGCATGTAAAAACTGCAGAGCTTCCAGGAGCCTCTGGTGGCCCCCAGACCCCCAGCCTTACTGGGTTGATGCCCCCTTCCTATTTTCCTGGATCTGTCCTTGGTAACTGAACATTTACTTCACAATGAATGTGGGACCTGAGAGTCCTTAAATAGTCGAATTCTGATTGTGGCTGTGATCAGGGACAGGTGTGTGTGTGATTAGAACTCAGGGGACTGTGAACGGTGTGGTGCATGATGGGTGTTGGAGTCTGTGGTGGCCATATTTAAAGGCCACTGTGAATTCTGGGAAGTGGACTCTTGAGTGTAACCAGACACAGACATGACGGAAGCAGCTGACCATGTCACTGGAAGGATGTGCTGTGAAATAGCTGTTACAAGAAACCTGTATGTTCTGCTTTCTCATGGAAATAAAATGGAGAACTGTATAAATGCAAAATGTTTGTTTTTCTTTATCTTTCTGGTGCCACTTTTTTCAAGATA
Organism: Neoarius graeffei; assembly: GCF_027579695.1. Taxonomy (NCBI): domain Eukaryota; kingdom Metazoa; phylum Chordata; class Actinopteri; order Siluriformes; family Ariidae; genus Neoarius; species Neoarius graeffei. The sequence goes on from NC_083591.1 coordinate 37,590,581, forward strand.
AAAAATGAGAAAATGATATTCCACTATAACAGAGAGAGTAGGGATGTTAAAGTTGAGCAGGTTTGATATTTGGACAGGATTTAGTAATTCACATGAGGTGCCGCTGATGGTCCACAATATTGCACTGGTGCCCCAGACTCTAAGGGGATATTAATCTGTTCCTCTGTATCTGAACTGCAGGTGAACATTAGACTGTGGGCAGCAAATTATAAACATAACTGCAGGAAAAACTCACAGGCAGCACAACACTGACTCGAATTTATTTGTTTATGTGCAGATCACAAAACTACATTTTTTTAAAAGAAAAAAATATTATGAAGAAAAACACAAGTTGAAAAATATGTTCAATTCTAATCATTTAGTAAGACCACAAATATTGATTATTGAAAGCAAATTAATAAAGAATGGACATTTGTCTTACATTTAAATTTACCCCATGCAGTATGTGTGCATGCTTACACCATTAGAAGGGCAACGTTTTTTCAATTCTTCCATCTTTATGGTTGTATTTTTCCAGCTGACTGGGCTGCTATGATTACAAATAATGAAGCTGTTACTGACATACAGTGAGATGGAATGGAACCCATCTACAGCCGTTTCATTTTCCTTCATATCACATCTGTCACTGTAGCAGTGAGCGGTGACTGAGAGTTTCTGAGCTTCACAGCTGAGAGTCACATTACAGATGCCATTGCTTTGCTGGGGAGAGACATTCAGGACTGGTTTCTCCACTGGATCTGGAAAACACACACACACACACACACACACACACACACAGAGAGTACTGTACTGCTAGGTAATGCACACAATTGCTGGTTTCTACATGCAGCAGTGCATTTATCTTAGTAAAGACAAAACTAACTGACCTCAAACATGACAACAGATATATCGCACTTCCTGTTTCCTGAGTTGTTCGCGCCAAGTCCTTTTGCCCGCGAGTGCCGGCGTTAATTACTAATCCTTTTTTAACTTTTTTTCTATAAATAAATTTCCAGTATCCTCTTCATTTTTATTATACTGTCGCTTTCATTTTTGTACTTTTCACTTTCGCTTTCCTTTTTCCGGTTTTTTTCCCGGTTTTTTTCTCTTTCTTTTTTCGGAAGAACGCCGAGACCGGAAGCTTTCTTTTTCTCTCCTCCTGTGTAAAGTCCACAAGCGGAGGCCATCTGATCTGCTTTAATATCAACAGATCTTCATTTAAGGTACGTGAATCTTTTCATCATGGCACACCTTCAGCCTGTTCAGTGTGCTGAGTGCAGGATGTTTAGTCATTCTTCCTCCGTCACTAGCGATAGCTCTATTAGCTTTACTTGTGATAAGTGCAGATTAGTTAGCTCTCTGACGGAGAAGATTTCAGTGCTAGAAGCGCGTGTCCAGGCTTTAGAGCAGGTTAGTGAGCGTGAGAACAGTGTAGTTTCCGTTAGGGAAAGTCTGGACGCCCTAGGTGGAGTTAGCAATCCCCCAACTCCGGCATTAGAGCCCTTACAGCGGGGCGAATGGGTGACGGCTCGGCGGCATAAGCGTAGAGCCAAAGCTACCGCTGAGGCTCGCCCACGGGAGCACCACTCCTCTCCGCGTCACGTGTCGAACAGGTTTGCTCTCCTTAGTGATGCACCCACTGAGAAACCTGAAAGAGCTCTGGTTATAGGGGACTCTATCATACGGCACGTGAAATTAGCTCAGCCTTTAGGGGCACCAGCAGCTTTAGTCAGGTGTATACCGGGAGCCAGGGCGCCGGACATAGCAGGTAATCTTAGGGTCCTAGGCAAGCACAGGTTCTCAAAGATAGTTATCCATGCAGGAGCTAATGATATACGCCTTCGTCAGTCTGAGGTTACTAAGAGTAACTTTGTAGAGGTGTTTAAATTAGCGAAGGCGATGTCCGATGCTGTAGTATGCTCTGGCCCCATCCCAATGCGGCGTGGCGATGTAGCTTACAGCAGGTTATGGTCGCTGAACTGCTGGCTGTCCAGGTGGTGCTCTGAAAACAGTGTGGGCTTTATAGATAATTGGGCTAATTTTGAGGGCACTGCTGGCCTGTTAGGGCAGGACGGTATCCATCCCACTCGGGAAGGTGCTGCTCTCATTTCCTGCAGCATAGGTCATAGTCTCAGAACAGGCCTAGTTAATTTCTGACAATCCAGAGCCAAGGCCAGGGAGCAGACGAACAGGCTAAACCGACTGTCTGCTAGCTGCATAGAGTCGTCACTCAGGGCCCACTACATCGAGACTGTGTCTGTTCCCCGAGCTCAACAAAAAGGTAGAAATTTTCAGAGAGTTTGTTCCAGTAACCTAATCAATATAAAATTAGATCAGACTGACTGTACAGCTGCTGCCAGCACCTTTGATCTAAAGGTGGGGCTATTAAATATTAGATCTCTTACATCTAAAGCGCTAATGGTTAATGAACTCATTACTGATCAGGAGTTTAATGTACTGTGTTTAACAGAAACATGGATTAAGCCAAATGAATATATAGCATTAAATGAAGCGAGTCCTCCTGGATACAGTTATATACACCAGCCTCGTCTAACTGGCAGAGGAGGAGGCGTCGCGGTTATTTATAACGATTATCTAGGTGTAACACACAAACCTGGTTATAAATTTAATACATTTGAAGTTCTTCATACTCATATAATGTATGTAGCCTCGAAAAAAAAGTCTACCCAGTTAATTCCATTGCTTATTATTTACAGGCCCCCGGGGCCATATTCTGAGTTTCTTTCTGAATTTGCAGATTTTATCTCAGATTTGGTTATTTCCTTAGACAAAGCTTTAGTTGTCGGAGATTTTAATATTCACTTCGATAACCCAGAAGACCCTTTAAAAACAGCGTTTGTGTCCATCTTAGATTCAGTCGGGATTAAGCAGAATGTCATAGGACCGACCCATAATGGTGGTCACACCCTTGATCTAATACTAACATTCAGATTAAACGTAGACAATATAGTCATACTTCCACAGTCTGAAGTTATCTCAGATCATTCTCTCATCTCATTCAAAACATGTCTGAGTAATAATATATGCACCTCACCACGCTACTGTATTAAACGTACTTTCACGTCAACTACTGCACAGAGCTTTATAAATGATCTCCCAGAGCTGTCAACTTTGATTGGGTCACTGTCAGCCCCTGCAGAACTTGATCAGGCAACTGAATGCTTAGAGTCAACATTCCGCCATACTTTAGATAATGTAGCTCCTCTAAAAAGGAAAATGGTCAGAGACAAAAAATTAGCACCCTGGTATAATGATGACACTCGCACATTAAAACAGACCACTCGAAAATTGGAACGTAAATGGCGTCAAACAAAATTGGTAGTGTTCAAATTAGCTTGGAAGGAGAGCTTCCTAAAGTATAGAAAAGCTCTTAGTGCTGCGAGATCAACATATTTCTCCTCCCTAATAGAAGATAACAAAAATAATCCTAGATTCCTATTTAATACTGTAGCAAAATTAACCAGGAATAAGTCCACTATCAACACATGCACACCTGCAGTATGTAGTAGCAACGACTTCATGAATTTTTTTAATGACAAAATTGAGAATATCCGACAAAAAATTCAAACTACTAATTTAAGGTTAGACAATGAAAGTGACCTTGTAGTTAACAATATAACTGTATCAGATCATCAGTTAGAATGTTTTACTCCCCTAAAAGAAACTGAATTACTTTCATTAATCTCGACATCAAAAGCCTCAACTTGCGTACTAGATCCCTTACCGACACATCTATTCAAACAGATAATGCCTGGAGTAATTGAACCGCTTCTAAAAATAATAAATTCTTCTCTTATGATTGGCTATGTACCCAAATCCTTTAAACTAGCAGTTATCAAACCCCTGATTAAAAAACCTGACCTTGATCCCTGTCAGCTGTCCAATTATCGGCCAATATCAAACCTCCCCTTTATCTCCAAGATCCTTGAAAAAGCTGTGGCACAGCAGTTATGCTCATATTTACATAGGAATAACATCCATGAAATGTATCAGTCAGGATTTAGACCTCATCATAGCACAGAGACAGCACTGGTTAAAGTAGTAAACGACCTACTGTTGGCGTCTGATCAGGGCTGTGTCTCGCTACTTGTGTTGCTTGACCTTAGTGCAGCATTTGATACCATTGATCATTCCATTCTTCTGGATAGACTAGAAAATGTTGTGGGAGTTAAGGGAATGGCCCTCTCCTGGCTCAGGTCTTATCTAACTGATCGTTATCAGTATGTCGATATAAATGGTGATATTTCTAGACGTACCGAGGTAAAGTTTGGTGTTCCACAAGGTTCTGTCTTGGGTCCACTGCTTTTTTCTCTATATATGTTACCTCTGGGCGATATTATTCGTAAACATTGTATTAGTTTCCACTGTTATGCTGATGACACACAGTTGTATGTCTCTGCAAAACCTGATGAGAGACACCAGCTTAATAAAACTGAGGAATGTGTTATGGACATTAGACACTGGATGCTTATAAATTTCCTTCTGCTTAACTCTGACAAGACTGAAGTACTTGTGCTAGGACCACATACAGCTAGAAGTAAGTTTTCTGATTACACAGTAACTCTGGATGGCCTTTCTGTTTCTTCACGTGCAGCAGTAAAAGACCTCGGAGTGATTATTGACCCCAGTCTTTCATTCGAAACTCACATTGATAACATCACCCGGATAGCTTTCTTTCATCTCAGAAATATTGCAAAGATAAGAAATGTAATGTCATTGCATGATGCAGAAAAACTAGTCCATGCTTTCGTTACCTCCAGGTTGGATTATTGTAATGCCTTACTGTCTGGATGTTCCAATAAGTGCATAAACAAGCTCCAGTTAGTTCAAAATGCCGCAGCAAGAGTCCTTACTAGAACTGGAAAATATGACCACATCACGCCTGTCTTATCCACACTGCATTGGCTCCCAATCAAATTTCGTATTGATTATAAAATACTACTATTGACCTTTAAAGCACTAAATGGTCTCGCACCACAGTACCTGAGTGAACTTCTGCTCCTCTATGACCCGCCACGCCTACTTAGATCAAAAGGTGCAGGCTATCTGCTGGTACCTAGTATAGTGAAGGCTACATCAGGGGGCAGAGCCTTTTCTTACAAAGCCCCACTGTTATGGAACAGCCTTCCAAGTAATGTTCGGGAATCAGACACAGTCTCAGCATTTAAGTCTAGGCTGAAAACATATCTGTTTAGTCAAGCCTTTTGTTAATGGTGTTTATGAGGTAAAGGAGTAGATCTGGAGGGTCCTCAGACATAGAGTGTTTTGGTAAACTGGGATGTATGGATGCTGTCAGGCCCCACTCGCTTGCTCACTCGAGTTTGTTGACGGTGTAGTGGCTGGCTGCTTTATGTCCCAGGGCTCCCTCATGCCTGTGTTACCTTCTGGCTCTCTCCTTTTAGTTATGCTGTCATAGTTAGTTGCCGGAGTCCCTGCTTGTACTCGGTGCAATATGTATACTGTTCCTACTTATTCAGGTGACATTGGGCATACCTAACCACCTGTGTTTTCTTTCTCTCCCCCCCACCCCAAATCTGTCCCTCTGAGTTACATGGAGTCAAGAGGAAATCTTTTGGTGGAGACGGTGGGGACCTCGACTGGCTATCGTAGCCTGCAGGGAATCGGCCGTCAGACATTCTGTCGCATGTCCCAGACCCGGTGAAATGTAACTGAATTGTCTTGGCCAGGCCTAAGGGTCCCATCTGCATCTCATCATTGCTGAGGAGTGTGCTCCCATCACCCAATCAAGCATCCAGCAAGAGCAGGTCATGATATATTTTTTACCATATTAACATGCCATTGTGTGTTATGCCTGATGTAAAGACTCTCGTCTCTGCGAGCCTACCACACAGATTTAATACTTGTCATTTTTAGGGCATACCTAACAACGTGTTTTCTTTCTCTCTCCCCCCCCCCCCCCATCTGTCCCTCTGAGTTACATGTTGATCCTGGGATTGAGATGCTGGCCTCTTCTGCCCCTCGGACCTGCTTGATCCATCCTGGTGCCCTGTGTCTGGTCGGAGTTTTATCGCCCCACTCCTGTGAAGGACGGCCCCATGAGGACAGTTGAGGGTTATATCTGTTAAAACTGTTAATATTATAGTCAGGCTGTCTGTTGTTGCCCAAATGAGGATGGGTTCCCTTTTGAGTCTGGTTCCTCTCGAGGTTTCTTCCTCATGTCGTCTGAGGGAGTTTTTCCTTGCCACCGTCGCCACAGACTTGCTCATTGGGGATAGATTAGGGATAAAATTAGCTCATGTTTTAAGTCGTTCAAATTTTGTAAAGCTGCTTTGCGACAATGTTTATTGTTAAAAGCGCTGTACAAATAAACTTGATTTGATATTGCTCCATTAAATCATCAGATTTTACAGAACAAGATGCAGAATTGAAGAAAAGAAGGGCTTCTTATCTCAGACTGACAAGATTACTGTATCAGTGCTGCAATTTTAATAAGACTTACCCAACACAGTTAATTGGTACTCGGCCACAATTCGTTCTTGTTCACCAGATGCCTTTGCTTCATAGAGTCCACTATCAGTCTTCTGTAAGTTCTTCACTGTCAGACTTTGGGTTCCCTCATTCACCTCCACTCTGTTTTTATAATCTTGGTATACGTTACTTGGATAACTTTTATAGTATTTCACAATGTTTTTACTTTTGTTAAATGACCACGTGAAGTCATCAAACTCATAATCTTTTGTCTGTGCATCCAGTTGAACAGAACTGTTAACCAGTTTAAAAATCCCATCAGACACTGTAGGGAAAAAGCAAAAATAAACAATTTAGTTATGTTTTAATTACTTGCATTATGTTGTGTATTTTATGTCACAATTTGTTTATAAACAAACAAAATAAATACAGAATCCAAGGTAGAACAAACTGTGCATTGGCAACTCCATTTAGTTGTACATTATTTTAACATGACATGTCTCAGCATTGACAACATAAAGATACTTCTGGTGAAATTATAGACAAACATAATTTCCTTTGGCTGCATTCAGTAGAACTACAGGGCCGTATCCCTAACTGTATACTGTACACTAAGTAGTTTGACCAAAATGTAAAGACACCAACTCTGTGTAAGAGTGTGTGAAAACAGGGGTGCAGGAAATGGATTATTATTATTATTATTATTATTATTATTATTTTGTCGTTTCAATCCAAGATTTAACGTTAAACCTTAATGCTTTAGCAATCATGGTCATCATGGCTAGTATGATCGGGGAAAAAAAGGAAAAGATTAAAACAAATAAAACCCATAATGTCTTCACCATTAATCAGGGAGGTTACAGTGCATCTTTAGTACATCTTAAGTGTGGAAATTAATGGCTGCATGTCTTTTCTATCAAAATGCTACCACATTTACAGACTACAGCAGCTGCTATACAACAGGCTTTCTTCCCTTCCAATTTTTTTATGAAACCAGCCTTTAATTTCGTGATTGTTTTATGTGCACTTCTCCACATGTGTAATAGACATCCAAAGATTTATTGTCACTTCTCATGTCATAATTTATATCACAGACTAATGAATGTGTGACTTTTTTCCTGGTGTTCAAGTTTTTGAGTGGCGCTACAACTGACACACACAGTGTGACAATTCAACCAATTTACTGCTATAGTATAGTAATAACAGGGGTGGCACAGTGGTGCAGTGGTTAGCACTGTCACCTCACAGCAAGAAGGTTCTGGGTTCCAGCCCAGTGACTGACGGGGGCCTTTTTGTGTGGAGTTTGCATGTTCTCCCTTTGCGGGTTTCCTCCGGGTGCTCTGGTTTCCCCCACAGTCCAAAGACATGCAGTTAGGTTAACTGGCTACTCTAAATTATCCATCGATCAAGCTTGGAAAGGGATGGGCTCCGCCAAGTATAGACCCTTTTCAGTCACGTGACCTTCGTAAACGCGACCACCATTTTGGACATGTAGCAGACTTCGGCTCGAATTGGTTTGAATGCGAGGAAGGCGACAAACGGAGAACATATAAGAAAAAGGAGCGAGATGCAGAAAACACCTTCGCTATCCAGCGACGTAGGGCATTTACAGGGCGAGCAGAGGGAGAAATAACAACAGTAACGACACATTAGCAACGCCGTACAGAAATAACGGTTTATGGCACAGACCCTTTCGGTTCTCGCTCATCTAGCTGCTACAATGACTGCTTAGACTGCAACAATAATACCTAACACACATTTAAGTATCCGTCGTAAAGATGTGAAACTCGTCGAGTGACGAGTGTGTTCATTGATAAGCTAACACAATCTAAAAGTAGACATACCATCACACTGCCCTGGTGCTGTGTACAGTTTACCTTCTACGGTTTGTGCACTCACTATTTGCCATTACTTTCTCCAACCGTTGTTAGAGATTACAGGGAACGGCCTGGATTTAAGAGACAAATACATGTTCCTCTTGTTTTGAACACTTAGCCCATGTTTACATTAGACCGTATCAGCGGATCATCAGATTAACGTTTTTAAAAGCGATTAGTGTGCACACAGCAACACCAATACACGATTCGTCTGCACACAGCAACACCAATACACGGATACGCTCGGCTCCGCAGGCATCCTGCGCTCCAAATCACTCCGCCCTGAACAGCGAGTGCCCTCTGGAGGGTGCGCACTCCGGCCCTGCGCAGCTCACACAGCGCGCGAGTGAAGTGCACGAGCCACGATTTGGGACTGAGCCGCTGTGTGTGTGATCCCAGCGCAGATCACTTACCACTCGCAAGTGGAAGGATGGCAAGCCTAAAGACAATCGTTTTTTTTTGTTGTTACATAGTCAAGAGAGGTGTCGGATCACTGGATCCAGTGTAAATAGCTGCCGGAGCCAACGCCCGAGGTTCCGGAGCGCGCTCCGGCTTGCTCCCCCTCAAATTAAGCGCTGTTTGTAGAACACTGCCTCTGATCTGTCCTACAGTCTACCAACAGCAAAGGAACACAACGCTAGCTAATGTCGTTAGCTAATAGCTACTACAGAAGAACAAAGAGGTTACAATGGGTTATTTTAGCCTATTTGGTTACACACTCGCCGCCACAGAATGTTAACAGCAATGTAATGCCTTTTCTGGCTAATTTTATTCGTCTTACCTTCAACAAAGTGGTCACTACACAAGCGCTGGTATGCCGAGGGCTGTCAATCTGTTAATGGCCGCTATCCATCTTCTCCGTCGGGATCCGATAAAATGATAAACCTTGCCTTGTTTGTTGATGGTTACTACATCCAGGTGCACAACAATATAGTGGCATGATGGAAGTCTTGCTGAAAATAAACACTTTCTTTGCTGCCGTTCCTCAATGCTGGCTGTGGTAAACTACTGGTAGTACATGTCCAAAATGGCGGCCGGGTTTGTCGTGACGTCACGTGAAAAGGGTCCATAACTGCCCAAGACACACCATTAATGGACCGTTAAAATGTCATCAGTGGTGCCCCTACAGCCCTTACTGGCTATGGCATGAAGAAGAAGATAATAATAACAACACTAGACTGCTTCGGTTTCAAGGCAAATGGACTATCGTGGTATTTTTCTTGTGTAATTTGCACTTAAATAACATGAATTTCTCAAAAATAAAAAAAAGATCCACAAATACACAAAGTCTGATCCACAAATAAATAAAAGGAGATGCATGGATATTTTTGCAATTAATTAAAAAATAGCTCAGAAATAATTTGAAATGCACAACCATGCACACATTGTCATTTATTTGTGGAATTACCTCCAATCGTGGAATTACTATTCACCTCCGCTCTGTTTTTTTAAACAGGGAATGCTATACTTGGAGAATTTTTCATGTATTTCACAATGTTTTTACTTTTGTTAAATGACCATGTGAAGTCGATGAACTCATAATCTTTTGTCTGTACATCCAGTTGAACAGAACTGCTAACTAGTTTAAATATCTCATCAGATACTGTAGGGAAAGAGCAAAGATCAGCTACTTCGTTATGTTGTGATGACTTATTTTATGATTTTGTTTTATACCACAGGAATTGAAAGTGACCAAAATAAATATCCATCCAACAGGCAGAACGAGTCATGCATTGGCAAGTCAATGTAGCACTGTGTTATTGTTAACATGGCGTGTCTCAGCATTAACATCAATGACACTGTTGATGAAATTATAGATGAGTGAATATTTCTTTTGCTAAATCCAGGGTTGGACACTAAATTGGATGTCAAAAGAGTAATGACACCAAGAATGTTCGTTCAGTGCATGCATTACTGTGAAAAAGCATGGGTGCGGCCTGCAGTGCAAATATAGCATCTGTTATAATGGTGTAACATCCTGCTTCAGAAGTGTATCAGACTATTAAGAGTAATGAAGCTGGTAGCACTGAGACAGAAAGAATGAAAGATTAAATGCGATTACTGGAGATATGAAATATATTGTGCTTTTTTTTCAAAACTACAGTGACCATTGTTATTGTGGCTACTTTGATTTAGTAATAGTTTTACCATGGTTACAATGATAAGAAAAAGATAAAGTTCAGGAGAACATGTTCATAACCTCTGCATCATCAATCAATTAAGCTACACTACTGTAAATCTTTATGAGTATGGAGTGCACTCATAGCTACAGGGATAGAGGTCACATTAATGAATGTATGATGGATTAACATTGATGTTTTTCCGAATGTACAAAATCACACTTTTTGAGTGGTGTTACAGTTTTCCCATGCTGGTGTAAAAGGACCCAGGTTGCAGTGAAAAATTATACATTGACTTAATAACTCCCTATTGTAAGATACTGTGTGAAATTATATCCCAATTTCAGCAACCATAAAACCTAAATACTGTATAAACAACTACAAACTGCTGAGAATTTTTAATAGACTTATTCATGACAGTCATCTGACAGTCTATAGATCCTGTAGTTTGTTGACTATTGAGTTTTTCAAGGGGACTATACAAATAAAGTGTCACTGAAACTTATAAAGTTTCCACTCAGAAATTTTATTAAAAATTTACACTGTAAAAAATGATTTGTTGTTTTAACTTAAAAAAGTTAGTAACCGGGCTTGCCTTAAAATTTCGAGTTCATTGAAATTAATAAAGTAAGTTAACACAACGAGGTGAACAATTTAACTTACTATATGAATTTCAATGAACTCAAAATTTTAAGGCAAGCCCGGGTACAAACTTTTTTAAGTTAAAACAACAAATCATTTTTTACAGTGTACCAACATTACCAGTCTATCTGAAAGAATTTGCTGAGGAATATCAGAACACAGGAATATTTTTCAATAATTATTTAATATTGATTGCATCATCGATGGACTGAAGTAACCTCTAATCCTTCCGTAATCAGAAGGACACTGTATAGTATATCACTATAACCTCTTCAGTCAGAATGTTTTAATTGAGAGGATTACTTACCTGTAATGGAGACAAAGAGGGAGACAAAGGAGATGAGCTGCATCATCACCGCCATCATGTATGGTCTGCCTCCTCTTTAGATTCAGGAAGTTATGCTTGTTTCCTCACTGAACTGAAAAAAAAAAACTGTCGCATTTTTTAAAGTGCATTTAGGATCACAAGTTCAGCATTTCAAAGAAATACAGTAAAAAACTACATGTGGTAGACATGGCACGCAGCTGATTAAAATATAATACAACACACACATATTACTGTTGTACATTAGGTTTGTTACACTTTCTGCAATTTCAGTAGATCGGTCTCTGTGGTGGAGCACCTGAGAAAAAACTGCCAATAAGCTGTCGAAGCCCAATTGTGTTTTCACCGTTTCATGTTTTTCACATGTGCGAAGCCATTTTGTTTGTTTCTTACTTAAATAATCAGATGTTTACAATGACTGAAGGGAAGCCAAAATGTCTCTGAGGCCATGTAGTGGCAGTAAATTTTTTAACCCCAACCATTCTGTGTTAGTGAATGGGAAACGTAGTAAACTTCCATTTAATGTTACAGTACATCTACACAAAATTATTTTCAGAAATGTCATTTTTACAAGTTCAGTTGACCTGGATGACACCCACAATATTTTTCCTTATGATGAATGTTTTTAATAGAAGTTATTTTGTGAAAAATAAAAAGGGTCTGGTTGATGAGGTGATTGATAGTTTTGCTCAAGGGGATTGTATAAATCATGGCAGCTAACATGAGCTATCTTTTAAAATAATTTATGATTGTGTTAGTACCATCACGTCACAGCAAGAAGATTCTGGATTTGAACCTCGCGGCTGACTGGGGCCATTCTGTGAGGATTTTGCATGTTTTCTTGTGCCTGCATGGGTTTCTTTGGGGTGCTCCAGTTTCATCTGACAGTCCAAGGACATGCGGATTCTGTCAACTGGCAACACTAAATTGTCCATAGGCAGTGTTTCCCACAGAAATTTTGGAGACTATGGGGGGGGGGGGGGGGGGGCGTGGTGCGCGTGTCCGTTTGAATTGCAGGGGTGCGCGGGGGTTGTTTAGCCTACTAATACTACTAAACTAAGACTAACAAAGAACAAATTCATTGGTATTGGTCATGCACCTTGTATTTTATTTTAGCATGTTGCTACAGAGGGCAGTCCTACAAGAAGGACATATTACAGGTAGCAACCAAACCAAACCAAAAATCCTACAATACTTCACACCCTGAACTCCTACAAAAAGTCCTACAAAACAAGGACTTCTAGCTCTGCTGTATGTCAAAAGTGACCCTGACAAATGCCTGGCCTATTTACAAAGACCACACCCTGCACTTGTGCATTTGATTTTTCTTGGCTTTGAGAAAAAAAAAGAGTTTGAGTGCCCTTTCATAATTTATATCTTCTGGTTGTGGCCCGTTAATGGAAATCCTCAAGCAGGCGGCCAGGTGCTCTCCTTGCAGTCTGTTACGAAGGTCTGTTTTGACCTAAAATGGCAAACAACTTGTTCCTACAATGAGTCATGTGATTGTAGAGCTCACTCTGAAATATTTAATGAAGTAAAAGTGAGATTGAACTTTGCTGGAATTTGAGCATAAAAACAATGGGTAAATGTAAATTGAAATTCACATCACTGGTGAATCAAAAACGATCACCAATTGAGATTCACATCACATCAGTCAAAAACGATCAAATTCGAGTCAAGAAGTTAATTTAATTAAGTAGGTAACTAACATTACATTCCCTTAATTATGTGGCCTAATAGCTTCAACTTTAGAAGGTAGCCTATTAGAAAAGGCTAAAAAATAATTTAACGTCTTCCGTCTCACCAGTAACAAATCGCATTCAGGCTACTAGCACTAATTCTCAAAAGTGGCATCGAAGTTCGCTCTCTGTTAGAATAGACTACTTGTCCCTTTTAACATGTACATGCAGACCTAGATTAGTTTATCACTGCTGTCACTTCACGTCTCCATCACTTGGATAGACTGTGCACATACAATGTCAAGCGGGAAGCACTTTGCCGGTGAATTTGGAAACGACCTGATCCTGGTAGGATGATAAAGTTAATTTGACGAATTAGATAATTACGTAGGGCTAACTAATATTGCCTCAAAATAGCTTACTGTTGCCTTACAGAAAAGGTAGGTTTGTCAGTACGAAATGGACAAAGTAATTTTACTGAAACAATACACTTAACATCATCCATCAATGCGCTCTCCATACGCCTATAAAGCACAATAGCGTAGCCTAAATGTCACCTTCTCAATCGTGTCAAAGGCTACATAAAGTTGTATAAACTTATCTTTACATGTAGATGCAGACAGGATGTAGCTTATCAGAGTTGTCTCCTCACGCTGTCTCAGATAGGCAATGTACGCAATGTCAGGCCGGGTGCGTCAGTGTCACTGTGCATGTGTGCGTGCGGGCGCGGACTGAGACTATGGCGGCCCAAATTAGACTATGGCGGGGCACCATAGTCTCGTCAATGTGTGGGAAACACTGCTAGGTGTGAATGTGAGAGTGAATGGTTGTTCGTTTCTGTGTTTGCCCTGCAATAGATTGACGACCTGCCCAGGGTGTACCCCGCCTCTCACCCAAAGTCAGCTGGGATTGGCTGCTGCTTCCCTGTGACCCTGACAGATAATATATAGTGAATGGATAGATTGACTGTATGACCTTAGAAAACACCCGTGAAGACTTCATAATGTTAACCAGTCAGTCAGTCAGTCAGTCAGTCAGTCAGTCTTTTTAAATGAACTCCACCTAAAGAATGAACAGATCATAAGAAAGCACTTCTCCATTCAGATGGATCAATTACTGCAAGATGAAAATCAAGGAGCATCGCAATTTTGTTTCAAAAATTAGGCTGTGTTCAATATTAATGCTGACTGCTGTTTACCAGTATGTTTTCATTAGGTACCTTAAATTAATTACTGATACTTTCATGACTTTGATTAAAATAATGGATAATCTCGGCTAGCTAATAAATGGTAACTCAGTCAGTCATGACTCAAAGCGCAAATCTTTACCTGGCAACAGTAAAATCATATCTGTGCAAATTGTACAACTCCACATCAATATATTATATTAATTAATAACTCTGTATTTTCTACTCTGAATTAGTCAATGGACCATCTTAAGTTGCACCTCATGTGATGTCTCACAGCATGTGTGTTCCTGTACAGTGTCCATCACTGATATGGGCAGGTGAGAGGTGAACCCATCTACTGTGTGTGCTCTCGCTTGAAGGTCTCTACTGCATAGACTCTGGCTCCAATTTTCACAAGCTGGTGACTCCTATTTTTATGAAAAGAAAGAAAGAAAAAAGCTTCAAAACTGTACAGTAAGAATAAATGGCACTGTGTCATCCACTCATATAGAGATTCATTTGTTGTTTATTACTGTATTTATATCTAATGTAAACACACAGCAACACTATTTGCATTGAGAAATCTATTGCAAACTATTTTAGTGAAGTTACATTTCTGGGAGGCTGTCGCCTCACAACAAGAAGGTCCAGGTTCGAGCCCCGTGGCCGGCGAGGGCCTTTCTGTGTGGAGTTTGCATGTTCTCCCCGTGTCCGCGTGGGTTTCCTCCGGGTGCTCCGGTTTCCCCCACAGTCCAAAGACATGCAGGTTAGGTTAACTGGTGACTCTAAATTGACCGTAGGTGTGAATGTGAGTGTGAATGGTTGTCTGTGTCTATGTGTCGGCCCTGTGATAACCTGGCGACTTGTCCAGGGTGTACCCCGCCTTTCGCCTGTAGTCAGCTGGGATAGGCTCCAGCTTGCCTGCGACCCTGTAGAACAGGATAAAGCGGCTAGAGATAATGAGATGAGACATTTCTGGGAGCTACAACAAAGGAGGCTTTAGCAGAATGTCCGAATGCCTTCACCAGATCTCAACCCAGCTGAACACCTATGACAGTTTTTGGACAGATGTGGTAAACAGAGCTCTCTCAAACAAACCCTAAGTACAGTTCTAGAGATGTGTAGAATCTATGCCATGGTCTGTCATAGCCCAACAAATTACAAAGACAATTTATGTTTTTCTTTTATTATTTTTCATTCATTTGTCACCCATCTGTATACAGTGTATATAGTGAGATACCACAGTATCGTGCAGCAGACCCTAATAATAATAGAAACAGGCCAAAGGAAAAAAAGTTAAATTTTTACATGATAGCATCAAAGGTGCTCACATTTACAGTTTAGCCAAAGCGTTTGTGATATTTGACTCCTTAACTGTGACAATACAAGGAGACACTTCATTTTCTGTTTTTACAGCGAAATCAACAGCCAGATCAAACACAAATATAAATCGCCTGTCAGGAAAAAAAAAATCATAGAAGGAAAAGGACAATGTGACTAATTCCATCACATGGATAGATTTACATTCAAATTTAATCATTGGTCATCACCTTCAGGCAGGCAAAGGTCATAAGACTGGTAGTATAAAGCAAAACAGAATCATTAACCAGGAAATGAACATGGTCAAATAAAAGCCAGAAAAATAAACCTGAAAAACACTGAGAAATGAATTTGCTAAGAAAACAAATCGTAGCAAAGAGTAAGTGAAAAGGCGCATCTTCAATAGCTACTCTGTATCATGACTGAAATCAGGAAACAGGTGGGTTTGTGTTGAAGTGAATTCGTTCATTATAAAATCTGTGCTGGATGCAGAGCGGATTGGAGAGCAGTAGCTTCTGGATCAGTGGTGGAGCTGGATGTGACAGACACATTTATTTCTGCTCTACAAGGAACCCGTGAGGAAAAACGAACAAACAAACTAGTTAATGTTTCTCCTCCAATCTTTCCAGAAACACAGATGAAGTAAGTTTATACACAACTGGTTGATTTTGTTTTGTCTGTCCCCACCTCTGATTTTATTCTTTTAGTCATGGCCAATTCTCACCCATTAGACAGTTTTCCTCCATCACACGACAGCTACCATGAAGTCAGTCAGCTGCATCTTTTTGAACCGCTTTCTCATGCAGCCTGAGGGGCGGCAGAAAGTGGAAAGTGAGGGAGAGGTTCACTTAACATTCACTTTCATGCATAAAACATAATTGTAGTTTTTTTTTCCCTTCATGTAATGTTTCACAAACGTCTCTGAATGAATGAAAAGCCTCAGTTGAATGAAACTGTTTAAAGACATTTTTGATCTCGTTTGTGTCTGTGCAGTTATTACAAAAAAATCCAGTTTGACATGAGGTTTGTAAGTCTAACAGTCTTATTTTGTGCAGGACATAATGAAAAACTGCAACTGTATGTGTGACAAACAACACCATGCAGCACTGAGTTGTGAAAGAAAGATGTGCTTGCGCTTGGGACATGTGGCTTCTGTGAATTTTCCACTTGCATGTAGCTAGTTTCTCGTCTTTGACAGTTGAGAGAAAAAAGAAAATATACACATACTGTACCTTCTAGAACAACATAAGTTAAATTAAATTGTACAGTGCAAATTGCAAATTTGCTCAGAGTCCAACGTGATACTAGAGAGTAACTCTGGGCATGTGGATGCCATCATAAGCATCATAACCAATAAATATAGCAAATCTGACATGAATCTGAATTAGTTTCTCGAAGCAATATCACCAAGATGAGTGAAAAAGTTACTCTTTCTGTTGCCAGATGGTGGCACTATGTCAGAGTGTCAATTTGGGCATATGCATATGATCAGAACTATTATTTCCAATAACTTGTAAAGTTTGAACCATATAAAGCAATGCATGGAAAATCTATCAGGCGTTTCTTTTTCCTGTCATATAAATTTTTCATGTTGCCATTTCAACACCTTACAAGATATCAAAAATCCATTTGCAATTTAACATCAGCATCATCTTGCCAGGGCGGCACGGTGGTTTAGTGGTTAGCGCTGTCGCCTCACAGCAAGAGGGTCCGGGTTCCAGCCCCGTGGCCTGCGAGGGCCTTTCTGTGCGGAGTTTGCATGTTCTCCTCATGTCCGCGTGGGTTTCCTCCGGGTGCTCCGGTTTCCCCCACAGTCCAAAGACATGCAGGTTAGGTTAACTGGTGACTCTAAATTGACCATAGGTGTGATTGTGAGTGTGAATGGTTGTCTGTGTCTATGTGTCAGCCCTGTGATGACCTGGCGACTTGTCCAGGGTGTACCCCGCCTTTCAGAAATATGAGTAGAAATATTAGAGATATTGGCTTCTTCACAGACTTCTGATTGGATTGAATGGATTCAGCAAACACATTTTTTGTGAATGTTGTTTAGTGAAAAAGTGATTTTTATTCTTGCATATGAAAATCCTCAAGTTAGTGAACACTGTACAGTTCTGTATATGAGTCAATTTCACAGAAAACGTATTTTTTTTTGTCCGGACGTGTTTTGTTTACATTTTGAGATTTCTAAAACCTTTTTATCGTCTCATATGATAAAACATTATCAGTTCTACCTTGCATTTCAAAATTTGACTACTTTGGTTCATTGACTACTTTGTCCCCCCACCAGGGCGCTGCCCTGGACCAGCTGGGGGCCTGCGGCCCCCAGACCCCCGGCTAAAATTTTCAGATAATTTCACCAGCCCCAAATCACATCCCTGTAAACACACTGATAACACTGATAAAGTGCACTATTGGTTGTGAAGACAACAACACTAAGTAAACATCACTCTGATAAAGTGAACATCTTCACTCTGATAAAGTAAACATCACTCTGATAAAGGGAACATCACTCTGATAAAGTAAACATCACTCTGATAAAGTGAACATCCTCACTCTGATAAAGTAAACATCACTCTGATAAAGGGAATATCCTCACTCTGATAAAGTAAATATCACTCTGATAAAGTGAACATCCTCACTCTGATAAAGTAAATATCACTCTGATAAAGGGAACATCCTCACTCTGATAAAGTAAACATCACTCTGATAAAGTAAATATCACTCTGATAAAGGGAACATCCTCACTCTGATAAAGTAAATATCACTCTGATAAAGTAAACATCACTCTGATAAAGTGAACATCCTCACTCTGATAAAGTAAATATCACTCTGATAAAGTGAACATCCTCACTCTGATAAAGTAAACATCCTCACTCTGATAAAGTAAACATCACTCTGATAAAGGGAACATCCTCACTCTGATGAAGTAAATATCACTCTGATAAAGGGAACATCCTCACTCTGATAAAGTAAATATCACTCTGATAAAGGGAACATCCTCACTCTGATAAAGTGAACATCCTCACTCTGATAAAGTAAATATCACTCTGATAAAGGGAACATCCTCACTCTGATAAAGTAAACATCCTCACTCTGATAAAGTAAACATCACTCTGATAAAGGGAACATCCTCACTCTGATAAAGTAAATATCACTCTGATAAAGTGAACATCACTCTGATAAAGGGAACATCCTCACTTTGATAAAGGGAACATCCTCACTCTGATAAAGTAAACATCACTCTGATAAAGGGAACATCCTCACTCTGATAAAGTAAATATCACTCTGATAAAGTGAACATCCTCACTCTGATAAAGTAAATATCACTCTGATAAAGGGAACATCCTCACTCTGATAAAGTAAACATCACTCTGATAAAGTGAACATCCTCACTCTGATAAAGTAAACATCACTCTGATAAAGGGAACATCCTCACTCTGATAAAGTAAACATCACTCTGATAAAGTGAACATCCTCACTCTGATAAAGTAAACATCACTCTGATAAAGGGAACATCCTCACTCTGATAAAGTAAATATCACTCTGATAAAGGGAACATCCTCACTCTGATAAAGTAAATATCACTCTGATGAAGGGAACATCCTCACTCTGATAAAGTAAACATCACTCTGATAAAGTGAACATCCTCACTCTGATAAAGTAAACATCACTCTGATAAAGGGAACATCCTCACTCTGATAAAGTAAATATCACTCTGATAAAGTGAACATCCTCACTCTGATACAGTAAATATCACTCTGATAAAGGGAACATGCTCACTCTGATAAAGTAAACATCACTCTGATAAAGGGAACATCCTCACTCTGATAAAGTGAACATCCTCACTCTGATAAAGTAAATATCACTCTGATAAAGTAAACATCTTCACTCTGATAAAGTAAACATCACTCTGATAAAGTGAACATCCTCACTCTGATAAAGTAAATATCACTCTGATAAAGTAAATATCACTCTGATAAAGGGAACATCCTCACTCTGATAAAGTAAATATTACTCTGATAAAGTGAACATCCTCACTCTGATAAAGTAAATATCACTCTGATAAAGGGAACATCCTCACTCTGATAAAGTAAACATCACTCTGATAAAGTGAACATCCTCACTCTGATAAAGTAAACATCACTCTGATAAAGGGAACATCCTCACTCTGATAAAGTAAATATCACTCTGATAAAGTGAACATCCTCACTCTGATACAGTAAATATCACTCTGATAAAGTGAACATGCTCACTCTGATAAAGTAAACATCACTCTGATAAAGGGAACATCCTCACTCTGATAAAGTGAACATCCTCACTCTGATAAAGTAAATATCACTCTGATAAAGTAAACATCTTCACTCTGATAAAGTAAACATCACTCTGATAAAGGGAACATCCTCACTCTGATAAAGTAAATATCACTCTGATAAAGTAAACATCACTCTGATAAAGGGAACATCCTCACTCTGATAAAGTAAATATCACTCTGATAAAGGGAACATCCTCACTCTGATAAAGTAAATATCACTCTGATAAAGTAAACATCACTCTGATAAAGTGAACATCCTCACTCTGATAAAGTAAATATCACTCTGATAAAGTGAACATCCTCACTCTGATAAAGTAAACATCCTCACTCTGATAAAGTAAACATCACTCTGATAAAGGGAACATCCTCACTCTGATAAAGTAAATATCACTCTGATAAAGGGAACATCCTCACTCTGATAAAGTAAACATCACTCTGATAAAGGGAACATCCTCACTCTGATAAAGTAAACATCACTCTGATAAAGGGAACATCCTCACTCTGATAAAGTGAACATCCTCACTCTGATAAAGTAAATATCACTCTGATAAAGGGAACATCCTCACTCTGATAAAGTAAACATCCTCACTCTGATAAAGTAAACATCACTCTGATAAAGGGAACATCCTCACTCTCATCTCATCTCATCATCTCTAGCCGCTTTATCCTTCTACAGGGTCGCAGGCAAGCTGGAGCCTATCCCAGCTGACTACGGGCGAAAGGCGGGGTACACCCTGGACAAGTCGCCAGGTCATCACAGGGCTGACACATAGACACAGACAACCATTCACACTCACATTCACACCTACGGTCAATTTAGAGTCACCAGTTAACCTAACCTGCATGTCTTTGGACTGTGGGGGAAACCGGAGCACCCGGAGGAAACCCACGCGGACACGGGGAGAACATGCAAACTCCACACAGAGAGGCCCTCGCCGGCCCCGGGGCTCGAACCCAGGACCTTCTTGCTGTGAGGCGACAGCGCTAACCACTACACCACCGTGCCGCCCCATCCTCACTCTGATAAAGTAAATATCACTCTGATAAAGGGAACATCCTCACTCTGATAAAGTAAACATCACTCTGATAAAGGGAACATCCTCACTCTGATAAAGTAAACATCACTCTGATAAAGTGAACATCCTCACTCTGATAAAGTAAACATCACTCTGATAAAGGGAACATCCTCACTCTGATAAAGTAAACATCACTCTGATAAAGTGAACATCCTCACTCTGATAAAGTAAACATCACTCTGATAAAGGGAACATCCTCACTCTGATAAAGTAAACATCACTCTGATAAAGTGAACATCCTCACTCTGATAAAGTAAACATCACTCTGATAAAGGGAACATCCTCACTCTGATAAAGTAAATATCACTCTGATAAAGTGAACATCCTCACTCTGATAAAGTAAATATCACTCTGATAAAGGGAACATCCTCACTCTGATAAAGTAAACATCACTCTGATAAAGGGAACATCCTCACTCTGATAAAGTAAACATCACTCTGATAAAGGGAACATCCTCACTCTGATAAAGTAAATATCACTCTGATAAAGTGAACATCCTCACTCTGATAAAGTAAATATCACTCTGATAAAGGGAACATCCTCACTCTGATAAAGTAAACATCACTCTGATAAAGGGAACATCCTCACTCTGATAAAGTAAATATCACTCTGATAAAGGGAACATCCTCACTCTGATAAAGTAAATATCACTCTGATAAAGTGAACATCCTCACTCTGATAAAGTAAATATCACTCTGATAAAGTGAACATCCTCACTCTGATAAAGTAAACATCCTCACTCTGATAAAGTAAACATCACTCTGATAAAGGGAACATCCTCACTCTGATAAAGTAAATATCACTCTGATAAAGGGAACATCCTCACTCTGATAAAGTAAATATCACTCTGATAAAGTGAACATCCTCACTCTGATAAAGTAAACATCACTCTGATAAAGGGAACATCCTCACTCTGATAAAGTAAACATCACTCTGATAAAGTGCATTCTTAGAATATAAAAAAAGAAAGTAAAATAAGAAATGTTGAATAACACACAGTCTTCGGTTATTTTGAAATGATTTAAGTATCAAAACACCAAATAGCTTTTTGAAAATGGTCCAGACTGGTGGTGGGGAGGCTTCTGCATAGCTTTATTGTGGCTGTTTGAATGTTGCTAGCACCAGCTTCTTGTGCTCGAAATGTAGTTTATATTTAAAGAAGCTTCCCCAAACTTGACAGCCAGAGACCTCTGCACTCTGCCCAAAGAACCAGCGCGGGC
Source organism: Neoarius graeffei (assembly GCF_027579695.1). Taxonomy (NCBI): domain Eukaryota; kingdom Metazoa; phylum Chordata; class Actinopteri; order Siluriformes; family Ariidae; genus Neoarius; species Neoarius graeffei. The sequence continues at coordinate 37,612,749 of NC_083591.1, forward strand.
ACGGCGCGCCAGCCCCGCGCCTCGGGACGTAATTCGCCACGAGGCGCGCCACGGAGCTCCGCTTAGGTTTCGTTTCTATCCCGTGCTCCAGCCCAACTTTACAGCGCCTCGGGACGAAGAGCCACGGTGCTCGGCTTTAGTTTCGTTTTCCCATCGGCGGCTCCAGCCCCACTTTGGACGCCCGTATCTCGGGCAGGGGAGGTCCCAGCCTCCCCAAGCTTAGAATGTGTAGATTCCATTTCTGACAATAAATTCCGTTTCATAATTCCGCGATTTCCGTCCGTTTTCCGCGATCGCGGATTTTCAGTCCCTCTACAGGTTAAGGACGTCTTACGTCTGCCGCGTCGGCGGGAACCAGTATAGAACGTCAAGTTATTGTACCCAAAGGGAAAAAAAGTTATTGCGCTCATTGGCCAAGGCGATCTATACGATTTCTCCACTTTGGCAGATCGTCTGCGATCTTCGACTCGTTCTTATTCTTAACGATTTTATATCGTCAGATCGCAAACCCCTACCTTGAATACTGAATGATGGAATTAATTTATTGCAAAGATATAGAAGATAAAAACTCAGCCGGGTCACTTTTGACCCATGTTTTGCATCAAAGGGTTAAATAGGCTATGCATTGTAACAGGAACAAGCGCATGAGCCTAATCGTTGTCACCTCCGAACCTTTACCCAAAATGCCTCTGTTTAATCTTAACCAGTGTAGGCTATTAACTATTTTGAAAACATGAACCCTGAGTTGACAACAGCATCAAACAAGTCAAGACAATTTGTGATACAGATTAAAGACAGATGAAACAGATGAAAGACAACAAAAAATGTTTCAGAAACACAGCCACCCAACCCACCCACCCTAAAGAAGATGCCATTTTATTGCATATATTTACATGATGAGTGAATTTGCTCCAGTAGCGCTTTATTGCCCGAGAGCCTGCTGTGAAACTGCGAGCAAGTATCGTCGAAATTGGCCTGGGTAATAAGCAAGGCTTTGAGAGTAGGCACGGTCATGCAATTCCTCTTGTCAGTCCAGGTGTTGCTCATGAGTGAAAATATTCGCTCAACTGGAGCATTGGTGCCAGGTAGGCACATGGCAAACTGGCAAAGCTGGCTGACATCGCTGTAAGGAATCTCCCTACTCTTGAAGTGCGCGAATATCTCCGCCCAGCGCTCATCCGTTCAGCGTTATCATGTAGTAGTTGACAGCCGCTAGCGAAAAAACCCCGTTATCACACGGCCTCTATATTGCAACATTGTAATGTTGACTGCGCACACACGCACATTCAAGTTTATCAAATCAAATCAAGTTTATTTGTACAGCGCTTTTAACAATAAACATTGTCGCAAAGCAGCTTTACAGAATTTGAACGACTTAAAACATGAGCTAATTTTATCCCTAATCTATCCCCAATGAGCAAGCCTGTGGCGACGGTGGCAAGGAAAAACTCCCTCAGACGACATGAGGAAGAAACCTCGAGAGGAACCAGACTCAAAAGGGAACCCATCCTCATTTGGGCAACAACAGACAGCCTGACTATAATATTAACAGTTTTAACAGGTATAACCCTCAACTGTCCTCATGGGGCCGTCCTTCACAGGAGTGGGGCGATAAAACTCCGACCAGACACAGGGCACCAGGATGGATCAAGCAGGTCCGAGGGGCAGAAGAGGCCAGCATCTCAATCCCAGGATCAACATGTAACTCAGAGGGACAGATGGGGGGGAAGAGAGAGAGAGAAAGAAAACGCGTTGTTAGGTATGCCCTAAAAATGACAATTATTAAATCTGTGTGGTAGGCTCGCAGAGACGAGAGTCTTTACATCAGGCATAACACACAATGGCATGTTAATATGGTAAAAAATATATCATGACCTGCTCTGGCTGGATGCTTGATTGGGTGATGGGAGCACACTCCTCAGCAATGATGAGATGCAGATGGGACCCTTAGGCCTGGCCAAGACAATTCAGTTACATTTCACCGGGTCTGGGACATGTGACAGAATGTCTGACGGCCGATTCCCTGCAGGCTACGATAGCCAGTCGAGGTCCCCACTGTCTCCACCAAAAGATTTCCTGTTGACTCCATGTAACTCAGAGGGACAGATTTGGGGTGGGGGGGAGAGAAAGAAAACACAGGTGGTTAGGTATGCCCAATGTCACCTGAATAAGTAGGAACAGTATACATATTGCACCGAGTACAAGCAGGGACTCTGGCAACTAACTATGACAGCATAACTAAAAGGAGAGAGCCAGAAGGTAACACAGGCATGAGGGAGCCCCGGGACATAAAGCAGCCAGCCACTACACCGTCAACAAACTCGAGTGAGCAAGCGAGTGGGGACTGACAGCATCCATACCCGTACATCCCAGTTTACCAAAACACTCTATGTCTGAGGACCCTCCAGATCTACTCCTTTACCTCATAAACACCATTAACAAAAGGCTTGACTAAACAGATATGTTTTCAGCCTAGAATTAAATGCTGAGACTGTGTCTGATTCCCGAACATTACTTGGAAGGCTGTTCCATAACAGTGGGGCTTTGTAAGAAAAGGCTCTGCCCCCTGATGTAGCCTTCACTATACGAGGTACCAGCAGATAGCCTGCACCTTTTGATCTAAGTAGGCGTGGCGGGTCATAGAGGAGCAGAAGTTCACTCAGGTACTGTGGTGCGAGACCATTTAGTGCTTTAAAGGTCAATAGTAGTATTTCATAATCAATACGAAATTTGATTGGGAGCCAATGCAGTGTGGATAAGACAGGCGTGATGTGGTCATATTTTCTAGTTCTAGTAAGGACTCTTGCTGCGGCATTTTGAACTAACTGGAGCTTATTTATGCACTTATTGGAACATCCAGACAGTAAGGCATTACAATAATCCAACCTGGAGGTAACGAAAGCATGGACTAGTTTTTCTGCATCATGCAATGACATTAAATTTCTTATCTTTGCAATATTTCTGAGATGAAAGAAAGCTATCCGGGTGATGTTATCAATGTGAGTTTCGAATGAAAGACTGGGGTCAATAATCACTCCGAGGTCTTTTACTGCTGCACGTGAAGAAACAGAAAGGCCATCCAGAGTTACTGTGTAATCAGAAAACTTCTAGCTGTATGTGGTCCTAGCACAAGTACTTCAGTCTTGTCAGAGTTAAGCAGAAGGAAATTTATAAGCATCCAGTGTCTAATGTCCTTAACACATTCCTCAATTTTATTAAGCTGGTGTCTCTCATCAGGTTTTGCAGAGACATACAACTGTGTGTCATCAGCATAACAGTGGAAACTAATACAATGTTTACGAATAATATCGCCCAGAGGTAACATATATAGAGAAAAAAGCAGTGGACCCAAGACAGAACCTTGTGGAATACCAAACTTTACCTCGGTACGTCTAGAAATATCACCATTTATATCAACATACTGATAACGATCAGTTAGATAAGACCTGAGCCAGGAGAGGGCCATTCCCTTAACTCCCACAACATTTTCTAGTCTATCCAGAAGAATGGAATGATCAATGGTATCAAATGCTGCACTAAGGTCAGGCAACACAAGTAGCGAGACACAGCCCTGATCAGACGCCAACAGTAGGTCGTTTACTACTTTAACCAGTGCTGTCTCTGTGCTATGATGAGGTCTAAATCCTGACTGATACATTTCATGGATGTTATTCCTATGTAAATATGAGCATAACTGCTGTGCCACAGCTTTTTCAAGGATCTTGGAGATAAAGGGGAGGTTTGATATTGGCCGATAATTGGACAGCTGACAGGGATCAAGGTCAGGTTTTTTAATCAGGGGTTTGATAACTGCTAGTTTAAAGGATTTGGGTACATAGCCAATCGTAAGAGAAGAATTTATTATTTTTAGAAGCGGTTCAATTACTCCAGGCATTATCTGTTTGAATAGATGTGTCAGTGAGGGATCTAGTACGCAAGTTGAGGCTTTTGATGTCGAGATTAATGAAAGTAATTCAGTTTCTTTTAGGGGAGTAAAACATTCTAACTGATGATCTGATACAGTTATATTGTTAACTACAAGGTCACTTTCATTGTCTAACCTTAAATTAGTAGTTTGAATTTTTTGTCGGATATTCTCAATTTTGTCATTAAAAAAATTCATGAAGTCGTTGCTACTACATACTGCAGGTGTGCATGTGTTGATAGTGGACTTATTCCTGGTTAATTTTGCTACAGTATTAAAGAGGAATCTAGGATTATTTTTGTTATCTTCTATTAGGGAGGAGAAATATGTTGATCTCGCAGCACTAAGAGCTTTTCTATACTTCAGGAAGCTCTCCTTCCAAGCTAATTTGAACACTACCAATTTTGTTTGACGCCATTTACGTTCCAATTTTCGAGTGGTCTGTTTTAATGTGCGAGTGTCATCATTATACCAGGGTGCTAATTTTTTGTCTCTGACCATTTTCCTTTTTAGAGGAGCTACATTATCTAAAGTATGGCGGAATGTTGACTCTAAGCATTCAGTTGCCTGATCAAGTTCTGCAGGGGCTGACAGTGACCCAATCAAAGTTGACAGCTCTGGGAGATCATTTATAAAGCTCTGTGCAGTAGTTGACGTGAAAGTACGTTTAATACAGTAGCGTGGTGAGGTGCATATATTATTACTCAGACATATTTTGAATGAGATGAGACAATGATCTGAGATAACTTCAGACTGTGGAAGTATGACCACACTGTCTACGTTTAATCTGAATGTTAATATTAGATCAAGGGTGTGACCACCATTATGGGTCGGTCCTATGACATTCTGCTTAATCCCGACTGAATCTAAGATGGACACAAACGCTGTTTTTAAAGGGTCTTCTGGGTTATCGAAGTGAATATTAAAATTTCCGACAACTAAAGCTTTGTCTAAGGAAATAACCAAATCTGAGATAAAATCTGCAAATTCAGAAAGAAACTCAGAATATGGCCCCGGGGGCCTGTAAATAATAAGCAATGGAATTAACTGGGTAGGCTTATTTTTCGAGGCTACATACATTATATGAGTATGAAGAACTTCAAATGTATTAAATTTATAACCAGGTTTGTGTGTTACACCTAGATAATCGTTATAAATAACCGCGACGCCTCCTCCTCTGCCAGTTAGACGAGGCTGGTGTATATAACTGTATCCAGGAGGACTCGCTTCATTTAATGCTATATATTCATTTGGCTTAATCCATGTTTCTGTTAAACACAGTACATTAAACTCCTGATCAGTAATGAGTTCATTAACCATTAGCGCTTTAGATGTAAGAGATCTAATATTTAATAGCCCCACCTTTAGATCAAAGGTGCTGGCAGCAGCTGTACAGTCAGTCTGATCTAATTTTATATTGATTAGGTTACTGGAACAAACTCTCTGAAAATTTCTACCTTTTTGTTGAGCTCGGGGAACAGACACAGTCTCGATGTAGTGGGCCCTGAGTGACGACTCTGTGCAGCTAGCAGACAGTCGGTTTAGCCTGTTCGTCTGCTCCCTGGCCTTGGCTCTGGATTGTCAGAAATTAACTAGGCCTGTTCTGAGACTATGACCTATGCTGCAGGAAATGAGAGCAGCACCTTCCCGAGTGGGATGGATACCGTCCCGCCCTAACAGGCCAGCAGTGCCCTCAAAATTAGTCCAATTATCTATAAAGCCCACACTGTTTTCAGAGCACCACCTGGACAGCCAGCAGTTCAGCGACCATAACCTGCTGTAAGCTACATCGCCACGCCGCATTGGGATGTACATTGATGCTGCACATTGATGCTGAATTGCTAGAAGCTTTACTGACATCTCGTTGGCTATATATGATCGCTGTAACCGGGACAGTTTGTTAGTGTTTGGTGTAAACTGGGACATTTCAGCGTCCCGACGGACCTTTGTCGGGACTGGGAACACGCAACTCAAAATCGGGACTGTCCCGGTCAAACCGGTACGTCTGGTCACGTTAACCAAGAGTCTTGCTGAATTGAAAACTTCTTTCCTTACTCACGATCTGAGCACCTCCACCACAGCCCGTCTTTGGTGAATGATTTGTCTGTACGTAGATAAATACTACCTTTTCTGCACACCTGACAAACACCACTTAGATTTCCAAGTAATTCTTTCTCCTGCAGCCACTCTCTTAACTGAATTTGATCCTTACACAATTTAAACATCATCATAATTCATTGTTTGCATTGAACAGCTGATTTTACTATCATTTTACTATCAATCTCATTCTCCTTACCTGATAACCAATGAAAATGCCGGACAAATGCTTCAACCAATAGAAATATGCATAACAAAATACATCAGCCCCTGCATAGTAACGTGACGACAATGGAATTTCATTCATTAAAATTGTCAACAAAGGGTTAATTTTCTTTGTTCTGCCTCTAATTTAATGCACTCTATCCAAATTTGGCATTATTTTTCAATTTTGACCTCATTTTCACCATTTTTGCCTGTTCGCGCATGCTCTTTATATAATACACAGATTTCACATGAAATTCAATTTTCTGAGTTCACAGTAGCATCACTTGTGTCAGTGTGTCTGGTGTAAAGGATGTTTGGAGTGAGGATTTCCTGCTAAACCAAAGAAACTCTCTGTTATAAAAGGAAAAGTTTCTGATTCATTTGACAAGATGTGCAGATGTGTCTCACTGTCTCTTCATCTCTTTGGACACAGGAAGGACGTATTCTGTCAGTCAGCTCGACCACAGCACAGAGGAGAGAGATGACAAGAATGAAGACCACAGGCCTGAACGGAATGTGCAAGAAGATGGTGATGAGTGTGAGGCAATTCTGAGGACCCCCTCCCCTTCAGGTAACCAGACCCCGTCCCCTTTATGGACCCCTACAAGGACCCCATCCCCATTACGGAACCTGTCCCCTTTTGGGTTCCTGTCCCCCTTATTTGACCAGTCCCCTTTTGGGAACCATACCCAATCCCCGGTGAGGACCCCCTCCTCTTCAGGTAACCAGACCCCATCCCCTTTATGGACCCCTACCATGACCCCATCCCCGTTACGGAACATGTCCCCTTTTGGGTCCCTGTCCCCCTTATTGGACCAGTCCCCTTTTGGGAACGGGACCCAAGCCCCAGTGAGGACCCCATCCCCTTTATGGACCCCTACCAGGACCCCATCCCCGTTACGGGACCTGTCCCCTTTTGGGTCCCTGTCCCCCTTATTGGACCAGTCCCCTTTTGGGAACCGTACCCAATCCCCAGTGAGGACCCCATCCCCTTTATGGACCCCTACCATGACCCCATCCCCGTTACGGAACATGTCCCCTTTTGGGTCCCTGTCCCCCTTATTGGAGCAGTCCCCTTTTGGGAACGGGACCCAAGCCCCAGTGAGGACCCCCTCCCCTTCAGGTAACCAGACCCCATCCCCTTTATGGACCCCTACCAGGACCCCGTCCCCCTTACGGAACCTGTCTCCTTTTGGGTCCCTGTCCCCCTTATTGGACCAGTCCCCTTTTGGGAACCGTACCCAATCCCCAGTGAGGACCCCCTCCCTCTTCAGGGAACCAGACCCCATCCTCTTTATGGACCCCAACAAGGACCCCATCACCCTTAAAGAACCGGCCCCCTTTTTGGACCCTGTCCCCACGATTGAACCAGTTCCCTTTTGGGAACTGGACCCTGTCCCTGTTGTGACCCCCTCCCTTTCAGGAAACCAGACACTGTCCCCTTTATTGAACCTGTCCCCTTTTGGTAACCCAACCCCATCGCAGTTGAAGCAACCGACCCCCATTTGGGCCCCGACCCCCATTTGGATTCCAACCCTTTTGAGAACCCCGAACCCCATTAGGATTCCAACTCAATTTAAGAACTCTTCCCCTCTGAGGATTCGGACCCCACTGAGGACCCCGACCCCCAAATGGAATCCTGTCCCTTTGAGTACCCCGACCCCTCTGACCACCCCATCCCCCTTCGGGAACCCATCCTCTCTGAGGATCCCGTCCCCCTTAGAGATCCCATTCATCTTACGGCACCCGTCCTCTCTGAGCACCCCATCCCCCTTCAGGAATCCGTTCCCTCAGATGACCCCCTCCTCCTTTGGGACTCCATTCCCCTTCAGGAACCCGTCCTCTCTGAGCACCCCATCACCTTTTGGGAACCCGTTCCCTTTGAGGACCCCGTTCCACATGTGGATCCCACCCCCTTTGAGTGTGCCAGTACCTTCATTGGGCCTGTCCCCCTATGTGCTGGTTCCTATGAGCAGGATGAGGAATCCTGTCCAATGCCATGGGATAAGGAGGAGGAGGGATGAAGAAGATAACGATGAAGAAGCCCCTCCTCGTCGAAGGCAACATTTGACTCCTGATTAATAGCTTGAGGAGGCTTCATCAGGAGGCCCATCCCAATCCTAGACTAGAACGATCTTATTATTTATGAGTGAGCTACCGGTATAACCCTCACGCCTCACATTCATCACCACATATTCATCATTAAATGTGTGGTAAGTATATGTGGTAAGTATTTTTTCCCGAGACTCGTACATAATCATTAATTTAATAATAATAATAATTTTAGAATAAAGCAGTTATACCAATTATTTAAAAAAATCAGTCTGTATGTTTAATTGTCTGATTATTGTTAAAAGTATCAGTGTTTAACAGTAGGATAGCGTGCATTTATATAACTTTTTTTAGTATAATGACTATTATAAATTAATAGTAATTCAAATTTATACATGGTAGTGATAAAGTAGGGCACAATGTATTGATGTCAATATGTATGTATGTAAATATGTATATCGTATATTTCTAATATTAATAAGTTTTTAACTCCCACACCTCAATGGCAAAGAAACAGAAATAAAAATGGTAGTTTTGATTTCTTTAAAAAAACATCTTATATGTGCACACATACACAAAGAAACCTATACGTGCGTCATATGAATATTTTAATACAATTCAGCTTATGTTCTTGGTGTCAGAAGAGCAGCAAGCATGTAAAAACATGTAAGTTGCATATGAGATTTATTTAAAGGAGGAAAGGTAAACTGGTGTTACTCAGAGCTGGAACACAGTCAAATCTCCGAGACTACTTTCTCCTTTACTGCCCTCTTGAACATTGAAGGTAAGATCTATTATACATGGAAAAATATCATTCGAATGGAGTTGCTGAATGAATTGTTTTCTTTCAATATACTTATAAAAATTAATTTCAGTCAGATTTTATAGTTTATACGTCGCTACTGTGTAACAGCCAAACCTTTTTCCATGAGCATTTTTGCAATTAACCAAAAGTGATTTTTAATAAATTAATTTTTTTTGAATCCCACTTTATGCTCCAGAAAAATGAAGATTCTGGTCCTGACTCTGGTTCTTGCCTTGATGTTGATGAGTGGTGAGTTCACATGGCTTCAGTTTGTTTTAAAACAAAATCTTCATATTTCTATGATAATGCCCTCAGTAACTATCATGTACAGGTACTGTAGAAGATGAGTCAGGAAGCAAGTGCCAGAACAGCTTGGCAAAAAATCAATAAGGATCATCCTGGATAAACAGAAAACATAAACATGGGGGAAAAAGGCTAGGTTCAAATTAGGACATACAAAGACATAAACTTGAGAATATTACTTGGACCTATAAAGACAAGTGCACAATAAGACTTTGCAAACAAAGGAACAGACGGGCATAAGTAGTGCACATTAGATAACAAATCTGTTGAAATGTAAACAAAAAGCACAGGGAGAGAACTCAAAAACGTGTGCACAAAAAAAGGGGAATTCATAAAAGTAATAACCTCAAAACGACTAAAACATGGTGGTGCAGTGGCTAGTACTGTCATCTCACAGCAAGAAGGTTACAGGTTTGAACCTCCCAGCCGACGGGGGCCTTTCTGTTTGGAGTTTGCATGTTCTCCCAGTGTCTGTGTTGGGTTCCTCTGAGTGCTCCGGTTTCCCCCACAGTCCTAAGACATGCAGATTAGGTAAACTACCCACCCACTGGAGCTGTACAAGCCAGAGCATCCTTAGTGCCAGTCCCAAGCCCAGATAGATTGTGGAGGGTTGTGTCAGGAAGGGTATGAGGGGTAAAACCTATGCCAAATCAAATATGTGGAACAGATCCTCTGTCGCAACCCCTAACAGGGCTCGACATTAACTTTTACTCCCACTTGTCCCCAATATTATCACTTATTATCACATATTATGGTTTTTTTAGGAAAACCATAGAATAGTTGTGAATTGCAACATAAAATGAAGCTCACACATTGAGTTGAAGTTTGGTTATTGATTAAGTTTATTATCAAGTTTGGTGATTGGTTACTTTTTACTTGTAACGGACAATAACAGTTTTATACAAAATAGTTTTTCCTGCCTTAATCGATTTATTTCCATTTCACATGCATGCAGCTGTTGTAAAGTTCAGTGTGTTTGTGTAGAACACTCTCAGACTGTTGGTTCATTATTCGAGAATGAAGAAATCATCAAATAGAAATCTATAACAAAGTTTGGATGAAGAAAACAATAGGGTGCCAAGACTTTTGAACAATACTGTGTTTGAGAATATTTATATCTTTTTTGTTTTTTATATGCCTGATTTGTTTGAAACCAATCTGGGTTTTCTGTGTCGAATAAGGAAGGTGCTTCACCTGTAAGAAAATCAAACACTTTCATAAAGGAGCTAACTCAAATGCAAACAGAAAAAAAAAATAAAACCAGATTCTTCAGCAAACTCTTCCATACTCACTTCCGACCTTCTGTTTTTGTAAAATACATTTTAAATACAATTGTGAATTTCTCTGGAGTTTTCAGGCTGAGCTCCTCTCCTTATATTCTTTAACCACTCATTTCCCCGTTGTTCTTGAAGCATTTGCTTATATTTTTTAACATTTTTCTTGTTAGCAGGGAGACGGTAATGCCTTTTATCTATTTCTCTGTTTGAACAAGCAAAAACAGTGGAAAAATGAACCATATTGAAGACGGATTAAGCTTTGCTTGCATGAAAGACGGTGTCTGTCTGACCCCAGCTGTAATTATTACGTGATGCGTGACATCACGCACAAGGGGTCTGTAAACAGTACGCATATCATACTACAACAGCAGGGGTATATAAAATAACTTGCAAAGCAGTAAATGAAACGGAGACTAAGAAAACAGCCAAGACATATTGGCGGATATAATGAGGGACGCTTGTAGGAATTGAAATAAAAGATCAAAAGGCCTATTTTTTGTGGTGCTAGTTCGTAATATATGCTCATTTCAACTTGCCTGCTGGGGCATGCCGGGGACATATCCCACTTGCCTGAATGCATGTTTCACTTGCCCCAGGCAATCGGGCTGTCAATATCCCCATGGAAAACGCAGTCACTAAACAAGCTACAAACATGGACTACCAGAACTACACATCCCAGAACACACAGCGCCCTCTGTCCCGACCAGTACGACCGAGCCTTTCCAGTGTCTGCCTGCTATCTCGTTATTCTGACCCCTGCTAGTATTTCACTCTCGTCTTTTGCCTCGCCTACTTTGTGTTGTTTGCATGATCGATCGACCCTCGCCTGGTTACCAACTACGTCTCTCGTCACACAATTTGACATTGTTTGCAGTTTGTTCTTCAATCTCTTTCTGCACATACATCCATAAGTGCCTGCAACTGCAGGATACATCGCCATAACATGGATGTAGCGGAAGGTACTAACCAGACTGCTCTGAACGATCAGGGGCGATTGTTAGGAGAACATCAGCATATGTTAGCCAACCTCAACACCAGGATGGCCCAACTAACGTCCAAACACGCCCTGAGTTGTCTGCTCACTCCCTGCTGCCACTTCTGCCACCTGAGAAATACACCGGGAATCCGTGTGCATGTAAGGGATTTCTGCTTCAGTGTTCCCTGTATTTTTCCTCCGTGCCTCATCTCTCTGACAAGCAGAAGGTCTCTCAGCTGTTGGCCATTCTTTCTGGCAAAGTGTTACGATGGGCCAGCGCAGTTTGGAGGAGAGGCGGTGAGTACACTACATCCTACGAGCGATTTCTCTCCACGTTCTCTTGAATTTTTGATCATGAGCCCCAAGGAGTAGAAGTCGGCGAGAGTTTGCTCTCCCTTTGCCAAGGGTCAAGAGGTGTAGTGGACTATGCCATGGAGATCAGAACAATGGCTGCGGCCAGTGGATGGAACGAACCAGCTCTCAAAGCAGTGTTTTGTCAGGGACTGCGGTCTGAGGTCCTGTGAGAACTGGCATGCCAAGATGAACAGGTTACACTCGATGCACTGATTGATATGGCCATCCGCATAGACCAGCTTCTGACTCATCGTCCCTCGTTAAAGGAGAACAGCCTTTTCAATCGCACAACCGGTGAACCCATGCCCACGGATATCACACGCACCAAGTTAAAGCACTCCGAGCGTGAACGTCGCCGTAAGGAGGGCTTATGTTTTTATTGTGTAGATTCAGACCATCTGATTTGTGACTGTCCCATCCGGCCATGCTGTGCTAGCCCAGCTGAAGTACCAGCTCGCACGGTGAGTCCGGTAAGAAAGTTTAATTCTAAATCTTTCGAAGTTCCAGTGCTACTAAAATTCGCTTCCTCCGCACACGTCTTGTCTGCCTTGATAGACTCGGGGGCAGAGGGCAACTTCATCAGGCTCTGGGCCACTCAGAAGCTCAACCTGCCCACTACACCGTTACAAAGTTCAGCATCTGTGCCATTGATGGAGGACCCATCGGAGACGGCATAGTCTCCACACACACTGCTCCAGTCCAACTTCAGGTGGGAGCCTTATGTTCTGAACTCATCTCACTGTATGTCACTCACACTGTCAACCATGACATCATTCTTGGGTACCCCTGGCTGCAACTCCATGATCCATTCATCTCATGGTGGAATGAGGAGATCCTTCAATGGTCAGACACCTGTTTTCAGCAATGTCTCTCTCTCTGCCACAGTTACAGATCTCATCCACTTCGGTGGAAAGCCCCCAGCCCGACTCCATGGAACATGTTACTGAGCACTACTCGGATCTCAAAGAGGTCTTCAGCAAGGGAAAGGCCTGTGATTTACCACCTCACAGACCCTACAACTGTGCCATAGACCTGCTGCCAGGGATGGCGCCTCCTAGAGGCAGAATCTACCCGTTGTCTCAGAAGGAGCATGTTTCCATGGAGGTATACATTCAAGAGGCCCTCAAACAAGGATACATCCGTCCCTCAAGATCTCCCGCTTCTGCTGGGTTATTTTTCATGAAGAAATGAGGAGGAGGGCTTCATCCGTGCATTGACTATAGAGGACTCAATCAGGTATCGGTTAAGTATCTGTATCCCCTGCCCCTGGTCTCTGCTGTTCTTGAACAACTTTGCTGTGCCAAGCTCTTTAGGAAGCTCGACCTACGAAGTGTCTGCAACCTGATCCGGATCAGGGAGGAAGATGAGTGAAAGACTGCATTCAGCACCACTACTGGTCACTTCGAGTACAGGGTCATGCCATGTGGCCTGGCTTCAGCGCTCAGTGTGTTCCAGTGCCTCATAAACGACATTCTTAGGGACATTCTGGGCAGATTCGTTATTGCTTACATCAACAATATCCTTATTTACTCTCCAGATGAGGAGATCTACATTCACCACATGTGCACGGTCCTGCAGTGTCTGCTCGACAACCACCTGTATGTCAAGGCAGAGAAATGTGAGTTCCATCAACAACACATCTCGTTCTTGGGCTACATCATCAGCACTGAGGGCATTAGCATGGACTCCAACAAGGTCTCTGTGGTCACTGAAAGGCCAGTTCCCACCTCCGTCAAGGACCTGCAACGTTTCCTTGGGTTTGTCTACCGTCGTTTCATCAGGAACTTCAGTTCCATTGCATCTCCAGTCACCACCTTGCTAAAGAAGGGCCCCAAGAAGTTCAGCTGGAACCCAGCAGCTGAGGAGGCCTTCAACAAGCTCAAGAAAGCCTTTGTCTCTGCTCCAATTCTACAGCATCCGGACCCCACCAAAACTTTCAGAGTAGAAGTAGTTGCATCCGACACCGGAGTAGGTGGTATCCTCTCCCAACATTTCGGTGAGAAGAACAAGCTCCACTCCGTAGCATACTTCTAAAAGAAGCTCACTTCCGCAGAAAGGAATTTTGATGTGGGAAACCGAAAACTGTTCGCCATCAAGTTGCCACTGGAGGAGTGGAGACACTGGCTGGAGGGTGCAACACATCTGTTCACGATTCTCACCGATCACAAGACTCTTGAGTACCTAAAGAAAGCTAAGAGTTTGAACCCCCACCAAGCAAGATGGGTACTATTTTTTACCAGATTTGATTTCACAAGAGCATTTCGTCCAGGTTCCAAGAACACCAAAGTTGATGCCCTGTCTTGCAACTTTAGCACTGTACAGCCTGATTCTTCAGACCACCGCATTATATGTGCCAAGTGTTTCGTCCAGTCTATCACCTAGGCTCTAGCTCAAGAGATCAGAGGAGCACAGCCCAGATTCACACCTGAGGAGCTTCCACCTGGCCTTCTTTATGTACCAAGGTCAGTCCGAGGGCGCCTTATCACCTGGGGTCACATGTCCCCAGCGACTGGACATCCACGTAGTCAAACAACCTACCGGATGCTGAAAAACAAGTACTGGTGGGAGAACATGCTGATGGAAACCACCCGGTTCATCACATCATGCTCAGAGTGTGCACAGGCCAAGGTTCCCAGGACACCGCCAGCAGGAAAGCTGTGCCCTCTTTCCACGCCACAACGACCCTGGTCGCATCTTGCTGTGGACTTCATCACAGATTTTCCACCATCTCAAGGTAACACCACCATCCTGGTAATCATCCACAGGTTCTCCAAGTCACTTAAGCTTATCCCTCTACCAGGCCTTCCCACAGCATCTCAAATGGCAGAACTCATGTTTCACAATATCTTCAGGTACTTTGGCATCCCAGAAGACATCGTCAGCGACCAGGTTCCACAGTTTACATCATGCTTCTGGTCGTGCTTCATGGAACGCCTGGGAGTATCAGTCAGCCTCACATCTGGTTATCACCCACAGTCTACTGGTCAAGTTGAAAGAGCCCATCAGGAAGTAGGCTGCTTCCTGAGAATCTTCTGTATGTGTAACCAGGGGAACTGAGCGCAGTTCCTCCCCTGGGTCGAGTATGCACAAAACTCCCTAAACATTCAACAACACAGTCAACACCTTTTCAATGCATACTCGGCTACGAACAGTCCCTGTTCCCCTGGGATGACACCCCAGCCCAGGTACAATCAGTAGAGGACTGGTTCAAGTGCAGCCAAGAAGTATGAGAGGAGGTACACCAAAGCTTAGAATCTGTTAATGCCAAGTACAAGGAGTACACGGACAAGCGCAGGGGCCCAAACCTGGATTTTTTCCCAGGCGACAGGGTCTGGGTCTCCACGAAACATCTGTGTGAACCCAACACACATAAGAAGCTTCAACCATGCTACATCGGACCGTTCAAAGTCATCAAACATATCAACAAAGTCTCATATAGACTGGAACTTCCCACACACAGCCGAATGTCCCCCACCTTTCATGTCTCATGCCTGAAACCTGCCATCCCAGGTCCTTTGTCGTCCAACCCACCGACACAGGAACACCCAGCTCTGGAACTGGAAGGAGAACCCATCTCCCAGGTAAACAAGATACTGGACTCGAGATGCAGAAGAGGGCGTATTGAGTACCTGGTAGACTGGGAGGGTTATGGTCCGGAGAAACAGAGCTGCGTAGAAGCCAAGGACATCCTGGACTCTCTGCTCAAACAAGAATTCCACACTCAGCATCCAGACAAGCCTGCACCTAGAGGGAGAGGTCAGCCCAGAAAGAATAGAGCTCCTGGAGGGAGCTCCTTGGGTTGGGTTGGGGTGGGGGAATTCTGTCAGTATCCCCATGGATAAAGCAGTCACTAACCAAATTACAATCATGGACTCCCAGAACGACACATCCTAGAACACACAGCGCTCTCGGTCACTAGCCTATTGAAGTCAACTGACAATCATCACTCACATCGGTATTCTTCCCATATAACCACGCCAGTTCCACACCTTCATTGTGACGTACCGTTCTGTGTTCGGACCAGTACTACCGAGCCTTTCCATTGTCTGCCTGCTCTCTCGTTATTCTGACCCCTGCTAGTATTTCTCTCTCGTCTTTTGCCTCGCCTACTTTGTGTTGTTTGCATGATCGATCGACCCTCGCCTGGTTACTGACTACGTCTCTCGTCACACAATTTGGCTTTGTTTGCAGTCTGCTCTCCAATCTCTTTCTGCACATACATCCGTAAGTGCCTGTAACCTGACACGGGCAGTGCTTCATGTCGAGCCCTGCCTAATGAACGGGAGCAGCCGAAAGAGGAAGAAGAAAAAGAAGTTGTGTGCATAATATAAAATATACAGAAAACCTCAAGCACAAAGACCCAGTTGTCTCCTTCCACTGTGGTATAAAAGTAAAAATATTAATCCAATCTAAAAGACGTATAAAGTTAGAATACATTTAGTCACAAATAAAAGTTTGAACACACCTGCTAATTTAATGGTTCTTTTATTTATTTTTAGGAATTAAAAGTTACTTCACGTCTTAAAGTAATGATGGATATCATTTCTCTTTACTTAGTTGAGCGGTTCTTGACATAATATGGATTATTACAGTTGTGGAATAGGGCTATTTACTGTATTTTTTTATTATTTACTATTTACTGTTTGATCTTAAATGCATTAAGAAGGCAAGAAACCGATCCACTATAACTTTTGACAAGGCACACCTGTTAATTGAAAAGTTTTCCAGGTGACTACCTGATGAAGCTGGTTAAGGTAATGCCAATAGTGTGGAAAGCATCATCAAGATAAATGGTGGCTACTTTGAAGAATCTAAAATATGAAACATATTTCGTTTTTTAACACTTTTTTGTTTGCTGCATAATTCCATATGTGTTCTATAGGTTATTTCATGGGTGGCACGGTGGTGTAGTGGTTAGCGCTGTCGCCTCACAGCAAGAAGGTCCTGGGTTCGAGCCCCGGGGCCGGCGAGGGCCTCTCTGTGTGGAGTTTGCATGTTCTCCCCGTGTCCGCGTGGGTTTCCTCCGGGTGCTCCGGTTTCCCCCACAGTCCAAAGACATGCAGGTTAGGTTAACTGGTGACTCTAAATTGACCGTAGGTGTGAATGTGAGTGTGAATGGTTGTCTGTGTCTATGTGTCAGCCCTGTGATGACCTGGCGACTTGTCCAGGGTGTACCCCGCCTCTCGCCCATAGTCAGCTGGGATAGGCTCCAGCTTGCCTGCGACCCTGTAGAAGGATAAAGCGGCTAGAGATAATGAGATGAGATGAGGTTATTTCATAGTTTTGATGTCTTCAGTATTGTTCTACAATGTCGAAAATACAAAATACAGAAAAACCTCTGAATGAGTAGAGTAGAGGTGTCCAAACTTTGGACTAGTACTGTATTTCAGCAGTCATACTGACCTTGAATATGAGCGAAGGAAAGATAGCAGTCAGGGCATCTACTTAATCATATTAGCATAGTCACAGTTGGCCGTCCTATTTCAAAAAGATGCAATGGCAGACTTGATGATGTTTGACTGATGTTGCTGTTATGGCGAAAGGAGAATACAACAGATATTAAAATGATCAAAAACAGTCCATGAGGCTGATTTAGAATTGAATGAATGAATTTCCACTTTGGTTACAGGTTCTGCTCTGAAATGCCGCCATTGTGTTCCACGTCGCGTTGGCAGTTATATTACCACCGTTGAAACCTACGGCGATAACGAAGACGCCTGTGTCGCTGCTCACTTCACCTTGGACACCTGTATGTCTCTTTTTGTGTTTCTTTATGATCATTGCACCCTTGAGATTGTTAATATAACATAACAGCACTGCAGATCTTAAATGTAAAACTCAATTTAACAATCTCTGTAGTACACTGTTAAGAAAACATTGCACATTCAGGATAAGCGCTTTGGCTTTTCTCTACTCATGCACCCCGAACCTCACACACACACACACACGACTCACATGGATCACGTTAATCATAACCCCCTAGCTCCCAAAACACCTCCCACTGCACATCCTCATTAAACCATGCCCACATCTACTACAACTGAAAGCATGCACTGTAAAAAAAAATATTTGTTGTTTTAACTTAAAAAAGTTAGTGCAAGGGCTGCCTTAAAATTTTGAGTTCACTGGAATTCACATAGTAAGTTAAATTGTTGTGAACTTACTATACTAATTTCAGTGAACTCAAAATTTTAAGGCAGCCCTTGCACTAACTTTTTTAAGTTAAAACAACAAATCATTTTTTACAGTGTGCCAATTACTGTATATCTATTGATGATGTTTGACTGGTGCTGCTGTTATGCCAAAAGGAGAATACAACAGATATTAAAATGATCAAAAACAGTCCATTAGGCTGATTTAAAAATGAATGAATGAATTTCCACTTTGGTTACAGGTTCTGCTCTGAAATGCCACCGTTGTGTTCCACGTCGCGTTGGCAGCTGTATTACGGTACCACCGTCGAAACCTACGGCTATAAGGAAGATGCCTGTGTCTCTGCTCACTTCACCTTGGACCCCGGTATGTCTCTTTTTGTGTTTCTTTATGATCATTGCACCCCTGAGATTGTTAATATAACATAACAGCACTGCGGATCTTAAATATAAAACACAATTTAACAATCTCTGTAGTACACTGTTTAGAAAACATTGCACATTCAGGATAAGAGCTTTGGCTTTTCTCTACACATGCACCCCCAACCTCACAAACACACACACACGACTCACATGTATCATGTTAATAATAACCCCCTAGCTCCCAAAGCACCTCCCACTGCACATCCTCACTAAACCACGCCCACACCTGCTACAACTGAAGCATGCTAATTATATCACGTTGTTCACAGGGACTTGTACTGACTGCTAAATGTTCTTTCTCTCCTTAGGTACCTAGTTCAGGAGATGCACTTATTTGGCAGATTGCTTGATTCTCCAGACCAGTCCTCACTTTAAAGCCCGATGCTGTCAGAGGGACTTCTTCAATTAGGACACTGCTGGCCCATGAACATGCTTAATCTAAAACTTGATCTGTTCACTATTCCTGTTGTTTTCTGTCCGTTTTACTTTTCAATTATATATTCAGCAACATCAGCAGGATCTTCGGTTCTTTATCTGGGTTTGTTTTCAATTAAACAAAGCCTAAAAAAACTGTACTTAAAAAATGCATTTTAAATAGTCTTTCCTGCAGCAAGTTTGCTATTTTAATTTACTTCTGTCAGGATTTACAAGGTGGTGGAGCAGGAAGACAAAAGCAACCTGACTATATTACATACAGTATTTCTAGAGTTACTATATTAACTGAATCAATTTTGATGTTCTTCTACATTGGACTGAGCACTCTTCATGGCATGAAATTAATTTCCATGTGCTCAGCCATCAGCTGCTTTACAAGCATGAAAATATTATGAAAGAATAAACACAACATGGGCATGCTATATTTGGAAAATAATCAATTATCGGTGGAGTAATGTGCGTCAACACTAACCTGAGTTTCTGCAGATGATTTCCCAATAACGTCACATCTCTCTCACTCATTACTCGGGTTTTATAGTTTCTGTTTCATAATCTAGACAGTGTTATAATATACTTTGAATATACTTTTATATAATATAAAATGACACTTGTATTGGGAAAATATTCATCATAACATTAATGCTAACACTTGTGTTAAACCATAGCCTCATTTATCCAAGTATGTTTGTATAACCGTTTAATTTGTTGACTAGTAGCATGTGTTTTTTGTAAAGATAATTGAAGTATATGACAAAAAAAAATGCCTTTGTTCTCCTCTCTGCTAAACTAGTTTATCCTTGCATACTAGATGAGGAGACGGCTCTGTGTGGTACCAACACACACACATTACCATATGGGGTCTCTCCCTAAATACCTTCGTGGGCTCTCCCGAAATACCTTCGGGCTGAGTAGAGCGCACCAGTCTTCTGCATGCATAGAGAATACTCACAATAAATTTCCTTTATTCTGATTCTCGTTCGGACTCAGGCCTCATTATTTTCCCACCACACACTGTAAATATGATGCCAGAGATGTGGATTTTTCTTTGGAAGTAATGTGTAGTACAACCCCGATTCCAAAAAAGTTGGGACAAAGTACAAATTGTAAATAAAAACAGAATGCAATAATTTACAAATCTCAAAAACTGATATTGTATTCACAATAGAACATAGACAACATATCAAATGTCGAAAGTGAGACATTTTGAAATTTCATGCCAAATATTGGCTCATTTGAAATTTCATGACAGCAACACATCTCAAAAAAGTTGGGACAGGGGCAATAAGAGGCTGGAAAAGTTAAAGGTACAAAAAAGGAACAGCTGGAGGACTTAATTGCAACTCATTAGGTCAATTGGCAATAGGTCATTAACATGACTGGGTATAAAAATAGCATCTTGGAGTGGCAGTGGCTCTCAGAAGAAAAGATGGGAAGAGGATCACCAATCCCCCTAATTCTGCGCCGACAAATAGTGGAGCAATATCAGAAAGGAGTTTGACAGTGTAAAATTGCAAAGAGTTTGAACATATCATCATCTACAGTGCATAATATCATTAAAAGATTCAGAGAATCTGGAAGAATCTCTGTGCGTCAGGGTCAAGGCCGGAAAACCATACTGGGTGCCCGTGATCTTCGGGCCCTTAGACGGCACTGCATCACATACAGGCATGCTTCTGTATTGGCAATCACAAAATGGGCTCAGGAATATTTCCAGAGAACATTATCTGTGAACACAATTCACCGTGCCATCCACCATTGCCAGCTAAAACTCTATAGTTCAAAGAAGAAGCCGTATCTAAACATGATCCAGAAGCGCAGACGTCTTCTCTGGGCCAAGGCTCATTTAAAATGGACTGTGGCAAAGTGGAAAACTGTTCTGTGGTCAGACAAATCAAAATTTGAAGTTCTTTATGGAAATCAGGGATGCCGTGTAATTCAGACTAAAGAGGAGAAGGACGACCCAAGTTGTTATCAGTGCTCAGTTCAGAAGCCTGCATCTCTGATGGTATGGGGTTGCATTAGTGTGTGTGGCATGGGCAGCTTACACATCTGGAAAGACACCATCAATGCTGAAAGGTATATCCAGGTTCTAGAGCAACATATGCTCCAATCCAGATGACGTCTCTTTCAGGGAAGTCCTCGCATTTTCCAACATGACAATGCCAAACCACATACTGCATCAATTACAGCATCATGGCTGTGTAGAAGAAGGGTCCGGGTACTGAACTGGCCAGCCTGCAGTCCAGATCTTTCACCCATAGAAAACATTTGGTGCATCATAAAACGGAAGATATGACAAAAAAGACCCAAGACAGTTGAGCAACTAGAATCCTACATTAGACAAGAATGGGTTAACATTCCTATCCCTAAACTTCAGCAACTTGTCTCCTCAGTCCCCAGACGTTTACAGACTGTTTTAAAGAGAAAAGGGGATGTCTCACAGTGGTAAACATGGCCTTGCCCCAACTTTTTTGAGATGTGTTGTTGTCATGAAATTTAAAATCACCTAATTTTTCTCTTTAAATGATACATTTTCTCAGTTTAAACATTTGATATGTCATCTAAGTTCTATTCTGAATAAAATATGGAATTTTGAAACTTCCACATCATTGCATTCCGTTTTTATTTACAATTTGTACTTTGTCCCAACTTTTTTGGAATCGGGGTTGTAAATCTTTCCCTGTAGTAAATTGTGGCCACTGTCACCCTGAAATGAAATGAATGGGGCTATGAATGTTTCACTGAAGACTCTTGAACAGATCTTTTTGTTGTCATAACCCAATTGTGAGCCGCAATTATCAAAAAAAAAAAAAAGGCATAGGTAAGAACAAAGAGAATAGTGTAATATAAACGATGGGAAATCTTGTACCACAAAATAAACAAACATAAATAATATGGGAGAGAAATCAGGTATAAGTTATATCATGGATAACCAAGTCCCATGTGCATAGTCCTCACAAGAGTCACTTGATACACCATGCTAGAGTTTGCACTATATTTTGGGGCATGGCTGTGAGGATTTCTGTTTAGTCAGCCACAAGAGCATGAGTACAGTTTGGCACTGACATTGGATGAGGACACCTGGGGTGCAGTCGTGTTCCAATTCATCCCAAAGGTCTTCAGTGGGGTTGAGGTCAGGGCTCTTTGCAGGACACTCGAGTTCTTCTGTTTTAAATTTACTTTAATTTTATTCTATTTTATTCCGCTGGTTTCTTTTTCTCCTTTTTTCTTTTTGGCATTTTATTATTTTATTTCTACTGTTAATTCTTATTATTTTCTTTTAATTCTTTTAATTAATTGTTTTAGATTAAAAATAAAATTATTTTATGTAATTTTATTTCTCTATTGTTTACTGTTTTTGCTTCTGTAAAGCACACTGAACTGCCATTGTGTATGAAATGTGCTATATAAATAAACTTGCCTTGCCTTCTTCTCCAACCTTAACACACCATGTCTTCATGGAGCTTGATTTGTGCAACAGATGAAATAAGTTTGAGCCTCATAGTTCCACTGAAGGGAAATAGTAAAGCTCCTGCAAACAAAGCCATTCTATACAGTTGTGTGCTTCCAACATTGTGGCAACAGTTTGGGGAAGTCCAGTGTAGAAGGGTATCATGGAGACACTGGACTCAAAATCTCAGAATGCAATGCAGCTCTTTGAAGCAGTTGTGCAGACTGAGTTAGAGCAGAGACTCGGCTAGTTAGCGATCTGTGACATGGTGAGCAAGATGGCACTGGCGTTGGTATTAGAATGAAAGGTGAAGCTTTGCAAGATGATCTACAATGTGTTTGAGCAGAAGGAACAACTGAGGAGCTGTGAGAGCTGGACCGACAAAAGGACTAAAGTGCCATCACCGCATCTCTCTCTCTCTCTCTCTCTCTCTCTCTCTTCCCCCCGGTTCAGGTTTTCATTTGAAAGCAATTATAAAAAGTGTTAAAACTGAAATGCTGGAGTTTATTTTAATTCATTTACTAGATTTATTATTCTCAGGAAAATAGTATTAATAGAGACATTATTAACACAACACTCACACCTGTTAGATATACTTTGAACTGCACTCGATATATTTGAGAAAGTGAAAATGATAAATAATTATAAAATATGAATCTTGTTTCTAGGCATAGTTCTCTTGCAGCATGTTTAGGTATGCTGTTTTTTTTAAATTGACTCGTAACTGTTTCCCCCCTTTTTCCAGGAAAAGACATCATATGCCCTGGATAAAACTGAGGTATTCTGTTTACTGCTTCTGTCATACATGCAATCCTGATGTGCCAATATACTTTTAATTAATAAATCATTTCATCTTTTCATCTTTCAGGAATATTATGAGACCATAGAGTCTGGTATTAATTCATCTGTACAATCTGTGAGAGGTGAGAAGCTTTAATCAGTGCACAAAGAAATATTTTAGAAAGACAGTATATTTACTACATGCAATATTTTCACAGTGTGTTTTGGTTTATTGTTTCAGACACTTATGCGTTTCTGATTAATCCTCCGTCCAAGTTCTACACAAGTGTTAGTGCTGTAGGGTTTTCTGCAATCCTCAGACTTTACCCTCCCAAAGGTAGGTGTGAAACTGATTTATACTTTGATCATTATAATTTTTATTTATAGTTAGTGATTATTTCCTGTATCAGTGAAATGAAATGTGGTGCTGTTTGTTTTTTCTCTTCCCCATTGGATTGATGACTCTGAGCTCCTCCATGTTCTACCCACAGCACGCTGGCTCTCTGGCCAAGGCAAGTCTGACATGAGAAAACCTTCAGGACCGAGAACTTTACACTTTTTGGGTCGCTTGGTAACATAAAAAAGAGACTAGTGAGGGAGTGTGTGTTTATATCTGCTTTGTAACATAAGTAATAACAGGAACTAGCTTGTTTCATGGATGTCCCAGAACATTAAATGTAGCTATAAATTGAGAAAACACATGACACATTGGTCTTTAATAAATAAAGCTTTTTTTAATCCTTACTCAATTTCTTCTTCTTTTTTAGGTTGCCAAAGGCGCAATATCCACCATATCCCTTCAAGGGGGAAACATTTTCATCTAGCAACCTTAAGTGTTCTTTAGTTTGTTCTTCTCAGGGGATCCCTAAACCAGAGATCTTCAGATGTGTCCCTACAGTGTGAGCTTTTGTTAAAAAACAACAACAACAATTGGAGCCATGCTTAGAAAGCTAGAACATCAATCATCCAGAGAACCTTGTTGAATGATTGTTTGAATTTGATCTCTTTTTTAATGTTTAATGATTTTGAGGAGGCCAAAGACCAGATATCCAGTTTGGGTTCGCAGCTACATGTGCATTTGGAGGACATGTGGAAGGGAAAATCATGTGGGAAGAAGGTGAGCACAGAGAACATGAAGTTCTGCAATGTTTCCATCAGAGTCTCAGACTAATCCTGATTTATTAGAAATATAAGATAGCCATCCTTCTGTTAACCATCCATCCATCATCATCATCATCATAATTATATAAGAAATTGTTCTTTATGTCAGGTTTGTATAATCTCTTTTCCTCTTTCTCTATCCAGAAATGAAGAGTCACAGGTCAAAGACAGATGAAAGACTAAGGAAGGGAAAGTTGCTCTAAAGCTGAAAGAGACTTCACTCTGCTTAGCTCATTCCGTTCAGTTTTATACTGGTGTGTGGATCTGGGACAGTGCATATTTGATCTATGAATCAGTACAGAAGTTCTCTTCTCGTGTTTAAACACTACTATTGTCTGTCTGTATTAGGTCTCAGCATTAAATCATAATTTAGTTGATATAGCGAAGCAGTTGAAGGACAGTTCCCCCATTTCCCCCTGATGAAGCCATCAGTACAGAATGTTTTTCTATCTGACGCTTAAAGAAGTTGATTTGAATTAAAATGTCTAAAAGAGAAAAATGTGAATTAATATGACAGATCTTTAGGCAGATAACTAGAAAAGGGATCATGAATTCAATTCCATTACAAGTGTTTACACTTTTGCTAAACCTTTATTAGTTTCTTAAAATTGCATTTCATATACACCATGTTCTTATCTATCTATCTATCTATCTATCTATCTATCTATCTATCTATCTATCTATCTATCTATCTATCTATCTAGTGGTAAAACAACATATTGTGAGACCAGGGTGGAATGACTATGTACATGAAGTTCATATGGAGGCAAAAGATGCTTCTAGAAGATGGGCTTTAGCAGGCAAACCTAGGTATGGCCCAGTCTGTGAGCACAAGGTACGGACTAATGCTAGATTCAAATATGCTGTGCGTTTTATAAAAAGAAATGAGCAGACTATGAGAGCGAATTCTATGGCGAAAAAATTACGAACTAATAATGTATATGAGTTCTGGAAGGAGGTGAAGGTAGAAAATAACAGTAAAATGCCACTGCCTGCTAGTATTGATGGCATTACTGAACCTGAAAACATTGCAGAGCTATGGATAGCGTATTTCAGATGTTCAGCTGTTATCTTATCCTGCCCACAGGCTTTGTTCATTTTAAGTTTCTCAATAACATAACATACTTCATCTGGCCAGATGACTACACCATCACTGTGTGGTATTTCACCTAACTTAAACACATCACTCTTCACACAATTAAAAATGTTCTCATAGTGCAGATAACATTGATCCAGGAAGTATGCCATGCTTCATTAACCCAGAAAAGCATAGAGCAAATAACACAAACACTTTGACTACACTTAAAAAAAAAAAAAATTAGTCAAGCCAACTTAAAAATGTAACGCAACCTGCTGCCAAAGGATTTTGAGTAAACTCAACTCCGGGCCAAATAGTTGTGCTGACTTGCTCTTTTAAGTCGACACAGATGAGTATTTTATGTTGACCTTACTTTATTTAGCAAGTTCAGTGCATTCAAATTGTGATGTTGAAATAAATTGAAATAATAATTCCAATTAACTTGGAAAAGCAAGTTGGCACAAAAAACATTAAGTTATCCTAAATTATTCTTTTTCCACCTTTATTGGATAGGACAGTGTAGAGACAGATCGGGAAATTACCTCAGATCGGAATCGAACCCGAGTCCCCGGATTTATGGTATGGGGGCCTGATCCACGACGCCCCAAACAAAGTTACGTTGACTTGAGTTGCCTTTAGAAGTTCAGTGCATTTAAATTGTTTAGTTGAAATAAATTGAAATAATAATGCCAATTAACTTACAAGAGCAAGTTGGCACATCATGGTTCTAGTTGAGTTTACTCAAAATCCTTTAGCAGCAGGTTGCGTTACATTTTTAAGTTGGCTTGACTTTTTTTTTTACAATGATTTAGTGTGCATTACATTTTTTTAGTTAACACAAACCTCTCAACACAAGTTCTACTTCACTTTGCCTACCATTACACAAACAGAAACAAATACCGACATACAAGGAGGGAATTCCCTGGCCTCTGTTGAGGAAAGCTTACTCTATACTCCTACACAATGTCTCGTGTCAGTTTCCACGGACTTCTCACTCCACCCGACCGTTGAAACTTTCGAACTTGTGAAGTGCGCATGCGCAGTGGCATCGGATAAGGGGCGTCAATCAGCACTTGAATATATAAGTTCACTTAACTTAATTTTCCAATTCCTATGAACTTGTGGCGAAGGAAAGGCGTCTCAACTATTTTTTTTTTAGTTACTTGAACAATTACAAGGGAAATTTGTTCATTCAACTTAGAATCCTTTTTTCACTCAACAATTTTGCAAGTTACATTTTTTACAGTGTGTCTTGTTGGTACCTGTAGTTAAAAATAAGACTGGTAAATTAACTAGTATACGGTAGATAACTATAGACCTATTGCACTAGCAAGTATACTATCCAAGGTATTAGAAGGGATCCTTATGGATAGGCTTACAGAATATATAGTACCAACACATAATCAGTTTGGCTTTAAGAGTAAGCATGGAACTGATTTGTATATTTACGCACTTAAAGAAATTGTCTATAGGTACAGTAGTAGCACAGTCTTCAAGTGTTTCCTGGATGCGTCAAAAGCCTTTGACCGTATCAATCATGGGAAACTGTTTGTCAAACTGCATGAGCGAGGTGTTCCCTCTTACCTAATTAGGATACTGCAGTTTTGGTATTCTCATCAAACTATGCAAGTTAGTTGGGGGGTGAGTATGTCCACACCCTTCTATGTCTCTAATGGAGTGCGGCAGGGCGGAATTCTGTCTCCACTATTATTCAATCTGTACATGGATAACTTATCTATGGAGCTAAAGGAGTGTAGAACTGGCTGTATGGTGGGGGATAACCTCATTAATCATATGCTTTACGCTGATGATTTGGTGATATTGTCTCCCTCCAGTGCTGGCCTGCAGCAGCTTCTAAGAATATGCTCTCAGTATGGCATAATGTATGATATTAAATTTAACTCATCGAAGAGTGTGGTACTGATTGTTAGAACCAAGGAGGATATGAAGCTTGTTTCTCCCTCTTTCTCATTGGCAGGTGAACCACTTGTGGTTGTAAAATTAAGTTAAATATCTGGGACATGTGATAAGAGATGACCTCAGTGATGATGATGATGTGCAGCGTCAGTGTGGTAAACTGTATGGGCAGGCCAATATGCTGGCTCGCAAATTCCACATGTGTACTACTGATGTAAAAATATCGCTTTTCAAAGCATACTGTACTCCACTGTATACTGCCCACTTGTGGTGAAATTATAGTAATGTGAAAATGAAAAAAACTTCAAGTGGCATATCATGATAGCCTGGCTAACGTGACTTCAAAGCTCTCCGAGCATTTGGTCTGGCCAAGCTATTAAGCCAAACCGTTTCCCAGAGCCCGTGGTTGACCCGCCTCCCTCAAATGCCTCAGTTTGCTACTGGTCGAAGCCAGAAAAGGCTGTGACGATGCTTAAACCAATCACATCACTCTTTCCTCTGACGTATGCGATGCGACGGGGCTAACTGGTAGATTAAACTCTTACCGAAGCCGGTCGGGAGCAAGGCAAAAACGTCCTTCCTTTCAATAAATACCTCCAGGGCTGCTCTTTGCTCCGTTTTCAATGAGAACTTCCCGTTGAATGCTTTCAATACAGCATCTACCGCTGTGTTAAAGGCTTGCCGCTGCTCCATGTTCGTGATGTGAATGAAGCGCTTCCGGCATAGATTCTGTAAACAGTCTATGGCTTCCGGTCGCAGTTCTACTACGTCACTGCCTTGAACACGCCTCTACCCAGGGCCGTTGGAGATGCTCAATGTTGATTGGTTCCCGATTTTTCGGGAACTTGGAAATGCTGTAGATAGCCTGCCTGGCCAGACTAAGCTCGGAATAGGCCCTCGTGTTGCGTCACGCTTAGGATGGGCGGGCCCAGGCTAATATAATGATGCTTTGAGAATTTTGCTTAAAATTCCCAGGTGTAGTAGTGCCAGTGAAATGTTCGTTACGAACAATGTGCCGACTTTTAATGCTGTCCTGAGAAATTTTATGTATAGATTCATGTGCAGATTGACTGGGTCTAAGAACACGATTATTGGACCCGAAGTTTGTATGCATTTTAAAAATATAGGTCTATATATGTAATTGTTGATGCTTTATTTGCATCCTTTTTAAATGTTTTGTATTGTTTTTTTTTTCTTTTTTCATGTACTGTGCTGTCTATATGGACCTTCTTGTGTCTTGAATAAAAGTTTAATTAGACTAATTGATCTTAGGTGTGTGAATTCGTAACTCAAAAGTCAAAGTCAAAAATCAGACTCATTAAATCATTTGTTATAACATTATTATGTTTATGGAACGTAAATTTGGAATAAAAAAAGATCCTCATCTGCATAAAGCCTGAGTGAAAATGAAATTATAAGTATTTGAAATTAAATTCTGTGCTCCTTCTCCTGATCACAGGATAATTATAGGATTGTTTCAAAAACAGGAAATTAATTATTACATCATGTTGTGCTGCTCAGGCCCGTTTCAAGCTATTTGGGGGCCCTAGGCAAAGGGGGATCTGGGGCCCATAATTATCCCCCCCTCGACGAAAGGCCTTAGGCCATTATTAAAAAATGTTCTGTTTCCGGTCCACCGGCCGGGTGAGTGCCATTTGTGCGGGTGAAATTTTTTTTTTAACGCTGGTTTTTCGACATTTTTTTCGGGCTCGTAAATCTAAACTCGAACTTGACATTTACGCATTCCCAGGGCTTTACTAAGGCTCATACTGCCTCCGCCGAGTGCGCGCGCACACTACTGCCTCCGCCAAGTGCACGCGCGCACACCGCATGTCTGATCAACGAAGTCGGCGGGGAATTTGTGGTTATTATCAGTACAAACAGCGCGAATCACAACTTAAATGAGTGCGGTTCAGTTTGACATTATTGTCAGTCCGTTAGATAAACATTTAATTTTATTAAAATCGAAAATTAATATTTAGAGCCTGTGGGCTACAAAAATAGTCATTAAAGTAGCCGGCTGGACTTAATTGTGTGGCCGCAGCCGGCGCTTGTGGAAAGCCCTGTCGAATCAGCCCTGCGCATGCGCCGTGCGGCACAAAAAAAATGGCAGTCACCATGAAGGAAGGAGATCCGGAGCTTTCAAACATTTGCTTAAGTGTGAAATCACAAAATGGTATTCTAGCGAACAACAAAATAGTAAAGATTCAGAAAAACAAATCATTCAGTGATCATTTTAATAGTGTAATTTCATCCGAACTAGGCCTAACGCTCGATTTAGAACTACAAAAAGTCCGTGTGTCGGACATTTTAAGTACCTTTGGAAAAGTTTTGCAAATGTTGCAGTCAGCATTTAAAATGCTAACTTAAAGTTTTTGTATAAGTTTCAGTTGATTAAACTATCATTTTATTAAATGTGTCTGCTTTTGTAATAAAAAAAGTACTGAAAGAAAACGCAAACACAGCATTGTGATTTCTTATCCATCCATATATAATAAAAAAAAAAAATCCCTCCCTCCTGACTGAAAATTTTTTTGCTCACCCGGTGGACAGGAAACGGATTTTTTTTTAAGGATGGCCTTATGGCCGCCTACCCACTGAAGACTTAATAAATAAACATCACACATATTGTAATCATTCTTACGATTTGTACTTAATAAATGAACTCTTTACATTATTATAAATAATTATCAAACCCAATTAAACACAAGAATAGACAAAATACACACACACACACACACACACACACACACACACACATATATAAATCAAATATGAAAATAAGACAAAGTAATATAAAATGTGCAAATAACACGACACTAAATAATTACAGTATATACACAAGTAGAAATAACTTCAAATGGTGATTAAATGATTACAAACATGAATAAGAATCTTAAGAACCAGCACACACAGAAACGTGCAAAAGGTATAGAAAAACACATAAAAATTTAAGAATACACAACTAGAATCATGGGCAAAATGTCTAAAACTGCTGCTTGCGGGCTTTGGCTTCAGCAAAGGCAGCCACAATACCCTCCATGTCCAAAGACCTGCGGACATCACATTCAATTGACATCAGTGCCAGTCCGGAGAGCCTCTCTTGGCCCATGGCGGACCTCATATAGTTCTTAATAAGCTTCAGAGCTGAAAAGCTCCTCTCACTTGAGGCAACTGACACAGGAAGTGTAAGAAGTAAATGTAGTGCAATGCTTAAATTGCTGTACAAGTCTAGTAGCTTCTCACTGTATATGTAGTCAAGCATGTCAAATGTCAAGCATGTCCTTGCAAGTTTGTAAGCCTGTTGTGCATGACAACGTTTACATCACTGTTATAAACACTGTCTACAAGATAACTACCATTAACGTAAGCTAGCTACCAAATTTGCTTGTCGACCCGCTTGGCATTAATGAGTGTGTACATTCTCACTTACCAGTGTCTTGTTTTTTTTCTGTCTTCCTCTTCCCTTTTCGTCTTTCTCTTCTGGCTGCCTGAGGGGTAATTTCACTTCATATTTGATTTTGGTTTTTTTTGTTTTTTTTTGCCACGGAGCTCTGCAACCACTTGACTGGACGGAAATGGGCATTGAGGGGTTGACAACAGACTGTCATTGCACTTTTCGGCCAAAGCATGTAGGGAGGCGCTGTTGTGCATTGGGGGGCCCCTTGGAACTAGGGTATTTCAACAAGTGTCATTAGGCGCTGCGCTGCCGCGCTCAAAAAGTTGTCAGTGCTATTGAATACATAACCAGTCGTTCGGCAGCAGGGGCCCTTCGAGGGCTGGGGCCCTAGGCAATTGCCAAGTCTGCCTACCTTGTTGCAACGGGTCTGGTGCTGCTCCATAACCATGTGTTTTGTACATGTATTTTATTTTACTCCTTTAATTAAAAAAGTCCACCTTTCAATGTTTCACGGATAATAATCCATGGATCACAACAAAATGCATTTGAAGCCAATCGCAGTAAATTCTGTGCTCCTTTTTCCTGATCATAGCATAATTATAGAACTCGGATTTGGAGAAAAAGCATCATTTCCTCGTGTAGCAACGTGGTGAAACAAAGAGCCTTCACCGGCCAGGGTTCCGCTTTCCTTTCATTCCTCATATGAATATTAATTATGTCCCTGCCCACCCCCATACCAAAAAAGGAAAGATGCAGCCGCTCTTTGGAATGTTTGGGTTTGAATCTCTGGGATCATTTCTTTCCAAAACACTCATTTGTGGAACTGACAAGCTGCGGATCACACGGAACACTTTTACTCAGCGATTATTACTGCAAACCCACTGGACACAGCCAGGGCCGTCAACAGGGGGGGACAACCGGGTATTTTGTCCCGGTCCCAGGCATGAGGGGGGGCCCAGAACTGGTCCCTCATGAAGATGCCATTAATCATTCTGTTTCATTTCAAAATGTGTTGATTTGGGGGAGAAAAATGTGCTATATTTGCATTCAATGAATGATTTCTGGTTCTTTTGCCTTTATTGTCTTCGAAAATAGATTCAAGAACCCACCTGCCACCCCTAATGCAGAAATGGTTTGGTCTTTGATTAAGGCGCCAAATAACACGGCACTATTCCATCATAACGCTTCGACAATAAGCGTGCGAGCCCGTTTGCCAACATGCACAAGTCAGGAGCAAAGAAAAGAAAAGAGAAAAAGAGATGAAGAAGGCAAGAGCCTCAGGGGCTCACTGCATCGATATTTTAGAAAAGATTTAGATGATGCAGCAGGTGGTGGAGGCAGTGGGGCAGCTGAGCCAGGTAAGACAGATAACTTTTTTCCAGCCCTGTAATGTAACCCCAGCACGCGCGACGCGCCATTCATAATTATAAAGTAGGGGATAGCAGGGTACACTGAGTGAACACGGAAATGCACAGGGCATTGAATTATTTCATTAAAATATCGGTTTAATAACACTGTGTTGCATATATCTCAATGAAGCAAAGAATAGCACATTGGCCTGCAATCATATCCAAATGTTTTAGGCACGCTTGCTGAGCTGCGCTGAGCTGGACTCCGGTTAGCTGAAAGCCCGTGGAACGCTGCCTCTTGTTAATTAAACTTTATTTTGTTGAAAATCATCCCGTGTAGATACGACGGCATGTGAAATTGCCAGCTAGATAGAGTTTAATGTAACGAATGGGTTATAAATGGGGTGTTTTGAGGTTAGTCTGTTGCAAAACATTAAACTTTCGCTTAGACTGGATACTCTTCAAACAATTCCCTTGCTCAAGTGAAAAATGATAGGCCTGTATGAAAAGCGCAATTAATGAAAGTAGCCTAATAAGCCCTAAATGAATAAAACAACCTCTGTTTTATTGTTGTTGCTTACATGTTAAGATTTTGAAATCTTCTCGGTCCAGTTCTATATCCAGGGAACGTTGTAATCCTTTTGGTTTATCCGTAATAAACATGTCAGCCCCCAGGTCAGATAGGCTAATGTTACGTGGTTGGGAGGGTGTCAATTTTTTTTGTGACATTCTAAATCGAGTACGGAAAGGATGTTTATGAAAAACAAGACAAAAAAATACACTGAAAAACTCACTGTACACATCACTAGTGGCACACACGGACTGGCCATCGGGAGTAGCGGGAGTTTTCCCGGTGGGCCGGTGGTTCAGTGTGGGCCGGCGGAGAAAAAAAAAAAAAAAGAACAGTTGCGCGCTGGCCTTTAATATGATAAGCAATGTTAACAGTTTCTTAAAGAAACTGTTAACATTGCTTATTACAGTTGCGCGCTGGCCTTTAATATGATAAGCAATGTTAACAGTTTCTTAAAGAAACTGTTAACATTGCTTATTACAGTTGCGCGCTGGCCTTTAATATGATAAGAAACTGTTAACATTGCTTATCATATTAAAGGCCAGCGGGCAACTGTTTTTTTTTTTTTTCTCCGCCGGCCCACGCTGAACCACCGGCCCACCGGGAAAACTCCCGCTACTCCCAGTGGCCAGTCCGTGTGTGACTAGTGGTGATGCTTCTATGTTCAGATTTCGGGAAAGCCATAACTCCGTTCTCATTGAGGCCCAGTTCCATCCCGTAAACAATCATTTTGGTTTATCAACTACCTGCGCTCAAACATGTCACAGGAGAGGCTCAATGGGCTGGCTATGCTCTCTATAGAGCGCGAACTTGCAAAGAAGCTGGACTTCAATGACCTTATTGACGACTTTGCCACAGCAAAAGTCCGGCGCATTGCATTTCGCACCTGAATAGTTGCAGACTAAGGAAATGTTCAAACTGTAAATATGTTGAAATGTTGAAATAAAATGGTTGACTGTTATAATGGGCTTGGAATACCTGTTATTTAAGGGTTGGAGTGAATGGAGACTGTGAAAAGAGGGGTTGGGTGTGGGTGGTTGCTGAGTGGCGATGTGCGTGCGCGCGTATGTATGTGTGTGTGTGTGTGTGTGTGTGTGGGGGCACTCAGATTATTTGGGGGGGCCCACTCAGATTATTTTGTCCCGGGCCCAGCCAAAGCTGTCAACGGCCCTGGACACAGCTTTGGATTTATTCCTGCACCACCTGCGATTTATTCCTGCGTCCTCAGGATGAGGTTCAGAGGAGAAGACCTGCTGAAGATCCAGGAGGAAGAGCGGCAGCCAAAATGGAGCGGACTGACCGACCCCCAGAAAGGTGAGTTACCCGGTTTTCTCGGCTTCAACACCGCGTTATTACAAAAAACAAAACAAACAAACCCGGAAACATAATCAGGAATATAGCGAAGAGCATTAAGAGGGTTTCTGGTCAAAGCGACCTGTTCCTGATTGTTTGGCTAATCGCTTTACATTCATGCTAATTAGCCTAAAGTTAGCAGCTTCTCAGAAAAGGTGGATCAGGTTGCTAAGCTAACTAGCTGTCAGCATTGGCACATTACTGTTTGAGTATTAAAGTTATAACGGATACAAACACTGCAGATAATTTTATGGTTGTTAAACACAGACAGACGCGCTGAAAAATGTCATTAAATGTGTTAAAGTATAAACCGGAAATGAACAGAAAAGAAAAACAGTGTTTATGTTTTCAGAAATGTTAACCTGGGCAGAAATGAACCATTCGGCTAAAGGTTTAAGATAATCATAAAAATAATAAGGAGAATAATTTATCTAACCAAGTGTTAATTTGTGTTCTGTAGTTTATTACAAAAGTCCGACAGTTTATTTAAAGTTTATTAAAAGTCAAGAGTTACTCTGAGGAGCGAAGCTAAGATCAGCTAGCTGGCTAGTTAGCATAGTTAATGTCACTAAATGACTGATTTTCAGTGTTCTGGGTTTTATTTGTATTTTTATTGGGCTGTAAAACAGTGAGACCCTTCAGAAAATAATCGCCGAGTTAAAACAGATAAAATGCTTTCAATAAGATGAAAAGTGTTGGAGTTTATTATTGAGTTATTCACTGGTGTGGTTCAGCAAACTGCTGTAGAACTAATAGGAAAGAAAAGTGTGAGATAGTTTGCACTTTAGCTCAGAAATCTGTCACTGGAGTCTGTTAAATATTTCTTTTTAATACAGCACTCACAGAAATGAGTCATAGAGAGCTTTTACAGTGCCAGTCCTTGGCAGACTGTTCTTCACGGCGTGCCAGGTGCTCTCTATGGTGTTAGTACATGCACCAGTGTCTTTGTCGACAAACTCTACACTGTGATTGACAGTTTGATGGACATCCCCTTCACTGCTCAGACTGGCATATGCCTTCCAACAGTCACTAATTATGGTTGTGCCCGGTAAGATGAACTCCTTAATAATGGGGATCAACGTTTCTGAGGATCTGTCCTCAACTATCTTAAAAAAAGATTTCTTGCTGCCCCTCTCAGTTTCCCCAAACACCTTCAACTCGTTTTCCCCTGCAATATTTCCTCTTTCCAAATTTCAATTCGTCAGTCTCAACAATCTTTCCCGGGCCACCTAACTTTTCGTTGTCTTTCTCCAGAATTTCTACACAGACTTCTCTGGCAAAGTTATACCAGTCAACTGTTGTGTGCTCACGTCCTTGGCGCAGTTCATGTAAAACTAATTCTGCAGGTTATTTAGACAATAGTGAGTTAGTTTCACAATTTTTTGATAAAGAAAGATGCGATTTAGAAAACCAAGAATAGGGTGACCAGATTTCCCGAGTCTAAAACTGGGAAACTTTGAGCATGACCGTGATACTCGTGCACGCACACACGTTTTGATGTAAACATGCGCCGGCTCAAACCATGGCTCAGACAGGTGCTTTTATCATTTGTAGAAGCTGACTTTTATCAACATTTCAGAGAATAATCAAGTATTTTCTTGTTATCTACATGTACTTCTATCACAATTCAGTTAAAGTAAGAAAATCAGACAACAGATGTGATGATAGGGAATAGGCCAATAGCCTAAATTTCAACTGATTTATTTCACCTTTGTGAAAACGCCAAGAAAATGCATTGCTTGCATATTAACATCATTTTATGCGATTAATTAATTATTTTTTTTAATAGGCTATGCATTGTAACAGGAACAAATGCATGAGCCTAATCGTTGTCACCTCCGAACGTTTACCCAAAATGCCTCTGTTTAATCGTAACCAGTGTAGGCTATTAACTATTTTGAAAACATGAACCCTGAGTTGACAACAGCATCAAACAAGTCAAGACAATCTGTGATACAGATTAAAGACAGATGAAACAGATGAAAGACAACAAAAAATGTTTCAGAAACACAGCCACCCAACCCACCCACCCTAAAGAAGATGCCATTTTATTGCATATATTTACATGATGAGTGAATTTGCTCCAGTAGCGCTTTATTGCCCGAGAGCCTGCTGTGAAACTGCAAGCAAGTATCATCGAAATTGGCCTGGGTAATGAGCAAGGCTTTGAGAGTAGGCACGGTCATGCGATTCCTCTCGTCAGTCCAGGTGTTGCTCATGAGTGAAAATATTCGCTCAACTGGAGCATTGGTGCCAGGTAGGCACATGGCAAACTGGCAAAGCTGGCTGACATTGCTGTAAGGAATCTCCCTACTCTTGAACTGCGCGAATATCTCCGCCCAGCGCTCCTCCGTTCAGCGTTATCGTGTAGTAGTTGACAGCCGCTAGTGAAAAAAACCCGTCATAACATGGCCTCTATATTGCAACATTGTAAGGTTGACTGCGCACACACGCACATTGATGCTGAATTGCTAGAAGCTTTATTGATATCTCGTTGGCTATATATGATCGCTGTAACCGGGACAGTTTGTTAGTGTTTGGTGTAAACCGGGACATTTCAGCGTCCTGATGGGCCTTTGTCAGGACTGGGGACACGCAACTCAAAATCGGGACTGTCCCGGTCAAACCGGGACGTCTGGTCACGTTAACCAAGAATCTTGCCGAATTGAAAACTTCTTTCCTCACTCACGATCTGAGCACCTCCAACACAGCCCGTCTTTGCTGAATGATTTGTCTGTACGTAGATAAATACTACCTTTTCTTCACACCTGACAAACACCACGTAGATTTCCAAGTAATTATTTCTCCTGCAGCCACTCTCTTAACTGAATTTGATCCTTTCACAACTCGTAAACATCATCATAATTCATTGCTTGCATTGAACAGCTGATTTTACTATCATTTTACTATCAATCTCATTCTCCTTACCTGATAACCAATGAAAATGCTGGACCGATCCTTCAACCAATAGAAATATGCATAACAAAATACCCATCAGCCCCTGCATAGTAACGTGACGACAATGGAATTTCATTCATTAAAATCGTCAACAAACGGTTAATTTTCTTTGTTCTGCCTCTAATTTAATGCGCTCTATCCAAATTTGGCATTATTTTTCCATTTTGACCTCATTTTCACAATTTTTTGCCCGTTCGCGCATGCTCTTTATATAATACACAGATTTCACATGACTTTTTGTGTATTTTAGCGCCCGCTAGGGCTGAACGATTTTAAGAAAAAATTGAATTGCGATTTTTCTGGCAGATATTGGGATTTCAACCACAATTTTTTTTCTTTAAATTGAGTTTCAGTGCAAATTAATTAATACAATGAATTCCATAAAGCTAATGCAAGAATGAAAACTGAGGCCAACAGATTTCAAATGTAGGCCTGTTTATTAACATTGAGTGCCTGAGGAACAAGTTATAATAACTTAAAATAAAAATAAAAAGAGAGCCATCTTTCTTAAATAAACTTTTTTGCTTCTTTTACTTTTCCCATCTACAACATATCAGACATAAAAAAAGGTTGATCAATGGCTCAGCAGCATCAAAATATTGCACTTTTTTAAAAGAATGTACATAAGCATTATAAATTATAACTAGAGCCAACAATTCTCTTGTGGGAAATTGTGAGAGTGATGCAGTGCGCGGAGCAGTCACAGTTGCAGGAGCTGAGCTGTACTGTGTGGATGTGTGACTTGCCATGAAGCTACAAGCCTGTGTCTCTCTGAGAGGGAGCAGCCCCTCCCTCCTGTGTGTCTGTGTGTGAGAGAGCGAGCAGCCCCTCCCCCACCCGCGCGCTGAGCACAGAGACACAGAAGGGGCAGTTTTTTCTCAGAGTGCTCCCTCCAAACAATGGGGATTTACACGAAAACGGAAGGAGATATTCACAAAATTCTTTCACGTTGAATGCCACAAGGCTTTCCTGAACACATAGATGTATTTTTTTGTCTGTAGTGTAAAAAATGAGGACAATTTATTGACGAAACAAAACATGGGTCAGTTTAGGAGCACTGAGAAAAAACGCGGCTTTGACGATCCCAAAATTGTGTTGTCTGAGATCGTGATTTTCGGTCGAAAACGATAGATCGTTCAGCCCTAGCGCCCGCTAGAGTGCAGTAGTCCCAAACTGTGTGCAAGTGAGCAGAAATGAGATTATAAACAGTTTTACGACAGGTGAAAGAGTTAAAACATTTCGTAAAACATTTTTAGAAGTTTCCACTGTGTGATAACTAAGTGTAAAAATGTTTTCATGGGTTTATTGAGGGGATCATGGTATTTAATTGGTTTAAAAAACAAACAGGCTTGTGGTGAAAACTGAAGGGAATGTTGATTACAGATTCTCTGTACAGAATTGTCTTTGCACATCTTTATGTATTTTTCACAAAAGGAAAGAAAAAAAGATGAAATTCACGTATTGTTTATTTTTCTGAGTTCACAGTAGCATCACTTGTGTCAGTGTGTCTGGTGTAAAGGATGTTTGGAGTGAGGATTTCCTGCTAAACCAAAGAAACTCTCTGTTATAAAAGGAAATGTTTCTGATTCATTTGACAAGACATGCAGATGTGTCTCACTGTCTCTTCATCTCTTTGGACACAGGAAGGATGTATTCTGTCAGTCAGCTTGACCACAGCACAGAGGAGAGAGATGACAAGAATGAAGACCACAGGCCTGAACGGAATGTGCAAGAAGATGGTGATGAGTGTGAGGTAATTCTGAGGACCCCCTCCCCTTCAGGTAACCAGATCCCATCCCCTTTATGGACCCCTACAAGGACCCAATCCCCGTTAAGGAACCTGTCCCCTTTTGGGTTCCTGTCCCACTTATTTGACCAGTCCCCTTTTGGGAACCATACCCAATCCCCGGTAAGGACCCCCTCCCCTTCAGGTAACCAGACCCCATCCCCTTTATGGACCCCTACCAGGACCCCATCCCCGTTACGGAACCTGTCCCCTTTTGGGTCCCTGTCCCCCTTATTGGACCAGTCCCCTTTTGGGAACCGTACCCAATCCCCAGTGAGGACCCCCTCCCCTTCAGGTAACCAGACCCCCTCCCCTTTATGGACCCCTACTAGGACCCCGTCCCCCTTACGGAACCTGTCCCCTTTTGGGTCCCTGTCCCCCTTATTGGACCAGTCCCCTTTTGGGAATCGTACCCAATCCCCAGTGAGGACCACCTCCCTCTTCAGGGAACCAGACCCCATCCTCTTTATGGACCCCAACAAGGACTCCATCACCCTTCAAGAACCGGCCCCCTTTTTGGACCCTGTCCCCACGATTGAACCAGTTCCCTTTTGGGAACTGGACCCCGTCCCTGTTGTGACCCCCTCCCTTTCAG
Organism: Neoarius graeffei; assembly: GCF_027579695.1. Classification (NCBI taxonomy): domain Eukaryota; kingdom Metazoa; phylum Chordata; class Actinopteri; order Siluriformes; family Ariidae; genus Neoarius; species Neoarius graeffei. Next base: position 37,652,154 of record NC_083591.1, read on the forward strand.
GAAACCAGACACTGTCCCCTTTATTGAACCTGTCCCCTTTTGGTAACTCGACCCCATCCCAGTTGAAGGATCCAACCCCCATTTGGGCCCCAACCATTTTGAGGGCCCCGACTCCCATTTGGATTCCAACCCTTTTGAGAACCCCAAACCCCATTAGGATTCCAACTCAATTGAAGAACTCTTCCCCTCTGAGGATTCGGACCCCACTGAGGACCCCGACCCCCAAATGGAATCCTGTCCCTTTGAGTACCCCGACCCCTCTGACCACCCCATCCCCCTTTGGGAACCCGTCCTCTCTGAGGATCCCATCCCCCTTAGAGATCCCGTTCATCTTACGGCACCCGTCCTCTCTGAGCACCCCATCCCCCTCCAGGAATCCGTTCCCTCAGATGACCCCCTCCTCCTTTGGGACTCCATTCCCCTTCAGGAACCCGTCCTCTCTGAGCACCCCATCACCTTTTGGGACCCCGTTCCACATGTGGATCCCACCCCCTTTGAGTGTGCCAGTACCTTCATTGGGCCTGTCCCCCTATGTGCTGGTTCCTATCAGCAGTATGAGGAATCCTGTCCGATGCCATGGGATAAGGAGGAGGAGGGATGAAGAAGATAACGATGAAGAAGCCCCTCCTCATCGAAGGCAACATTTGACTCCTGATTAATAGCTTGAGGAGGCTTCATCAGGAGGCCCATCCCAATCCTAGACTAGAACGATCTTATATTATTTATGAGTGAGCTACCGGTATAACCCTCACGCCTCACATTCATCACCACATATTCATCATTAAATGTGTGGTAAGTATATGTGGTAAGTATTTTTTCCCGAGACTCGTACATAATCATTAATTTAATAATAATAATAATAATAATAATAATAATTATTATTATTATTATTATTATTATTATTATTTTAGAATAAAGCAGTTATAGCAATTATTTTAAAAAATCAGTCTGTATGTTTATTTGTCTGGTTATTGTTAAAAGTATCAGTGTTTAACAGTAGGATATCGTGCATTTATGACTTTTTTAGTATAATGAATATTATAAATTAATATTAATTCAAATTTATACATGGTTGTGATAAAGTAGGGCACAATGTATTGATGTCAATATGTATGTATGTAAATATGTATAACTTATGTTTCTAATATTAATAAGTTTTTAACTCCCACACCTCAATGGCAAAGAAACAGAAATAAAAATGGTACTATTGATTTCTTTAAAAAACATCTTATATGCTCACACATACACAAAGAAACCTATACGTGCGTCATATGAATATTTTAATACAATTCAGCTTATGTTCTTGGTGTCAGAAGAGCAGCAAGCATGTAAAAACATGTAAGTTGCATATGAGATTTATTTAAAGGAGGAAAGGTAAACTGGTGTTACTCAGAGCTGGTACACTGTGGGAACATTTTTAATTGTGTGAAGAGTGATGTGTTTAAGTTAGGTGAAATACCACACAGTGATGGTGTAGTCATCTGGCCAGATGAAGTATGTTATGTTATTGAGAAACTTAAAATGAACAAAGCCTGTGGGCAGGATAAGATAGCTCTGCAATGTTTTCAGGTTCAGTAATGCCATCAATACTAGCAGGCAGTGGCATTTTACTGTTATTTTCTACCTTCACCTCCTTCCAGAACTCATATACATTATTAGTTCGTAACTTTTTCGCCATAGAATTCGCCCTCATAGTCTGCTCATTTCTTTTTATAAAACGCACAGCATATTTGAATCTAGCATTAGTCCGTACCTTGTGCTCACAGACTGGGCCATACCTAGGTTTGCCTGCTAAAGCCCATCTTCTAGAAGCATCTTTTGCCTCCATATGAACTTCATGTACATAGTCATTCCACTCTGGTCTCACAATATGTTGTTTCACCACTTTTTTACCGATAGATAGATAGATAGATAGATAGATAGATAGATAGATAGATAGATAGATAGATAGATAGATAGATAGATAGATAGATAAGAACATGGTGTATATGAAATGCAATTTTAAGAAACTAATAAAGGTTTAGCAAAAGTGTAAACACTTGTAATGGAATTGAATTCATGATCCCTTTTCTAGTTATCTGCCTAAAGATCTGTCATATTAATTCACACTTTTCCCTTTTAAACATTTTAATTCAAATCAACTTCTTTAAGCATCAGATAGAAAAAACATCCTGTACTGATGGCTTCATCAGGGGGAAATGGGCGAACTGTCCTTCAACTGCTTCACTACATCAACTAAATTATGATTTAATGTTGAGACCTAATACAGACAGACAATAGTAGTGTTTAAACACGAGAAGAGAACTTTTGTACTGATTCATAGATCAAATATGCACTGTCCCAGATCCACACACCAGTATAAAACTGAACGGAATGAGCTAAGCAGAGTGAAGTCTCTTTCAGCTTTAGAGCAACTTTCCCTTCCTTAGTCTTTCATCTGTCTTTGACCTGTGACTCTTCATTTCTGGATAGAGAAAGAGGAAAAGAGATTATACAAATCTGACATAAAGAACAATTTCATACAAAATTATGATGATGATGGATGGATGGTTAACAGAAAGATGGCTATCTTATATTTCTAAGAAATCAGGATTAGTCTGAGACTCTGATGGAAACATTGCAGAACTTCATGTTCTCTGTACTCACCTTCTTCCCATGTGATTTTCCCTTCCACATGTCCTCCAAACACACATGTAGCTGTGAACCCAAACTGGATATCTGGTCTTTGGCCTCCTCAAAATCATTAAACATTAAAAAAGAGATCAAATTCAAACAATCATTCAACAAGGTTCTCTGGATGATTGATGTTCTAGCTTTCTAAGCATGGCTCCAGTTGTTGTAGGGATACATCTGAAGATCTCTGCTTTAGGGAACCCCTGAGAAGAACAAACTAAAGAACACTTAAGGTTGCTAGATGAAAATGTTTCCCCCTTGAAGGGATATGGTGGATATTGCGCCTTTGGCAACCTAAAAAAGAAGAAGAAATTGAGTAAGGATTAAAAAAAAAGCTTTATTTATTAAAGACCAATGTGTCATGTGTTTCATCAATTTATAGCTACATTTAATGTTCTGGGACATCCATGAAACAAGCTAGTTCCTGTTATTACTTATGTTACAAAGCAGATATAAACACACACTCCCTCACTAGTCTCTTTTTAATGTTACCAGGAGACCCCAAAAGTGTAAAGTTCTTGGTCCTGAAGGTTTTCTCATGTCAGACTTGCCTTGGCCAGAGAGGCAGCATGCTGTGGGTAGAACATGGAGGAGCTCAGAGTCATCAATCCAATGGGGAAGAGAAAAAACAAACAGCACCACATTTCATTTCACTGATACAGGAAATAATCACTAACTATAAATAAAAAATAATAATGATCAATGTATAAATCAGTTTTACACCTACCTTTGGGAGGGGAAAGTCTGAGGATTACAGAAAACCCTACAGCACTAACACTTGGGTAGAACTCGGACGGAAGATGAATCAGAAACACATAAGTGTCTGAAACAATAAACCAAAACACACTGTGAAAATATTGCATGTAGTAAATATACTGTCTTTCTAAAATATTTCTTTGTGCACTGATTAAAGCTTCTCACCTCTCACAGATTGTACAGATGAATTAATACCAGACTCTATGGTCTCATAATATTCCTGAAAGATGTAAAGATGAAATGATTTATTAATTAAAAGTATATTGGCACATCAGGATTACATTTCTGACAGAAGCAGTAAACAGAATACCTCAGCTTTATCCAGGGCATAATATGTCTTTTCCTGGAAAAAGGGGGGAAACAGTTATGAGTCAATTTAAAACAAACAGCATACCTAAACATGCTGCAAGAGAACTATGCCTAGAAACAAGATTCATATTTTATAATTATTTATCATTTTCACTTTCTTGAATATATCGAGTGCAGTTCAAAGTATATCCAACAGGTGTGAGTGTTGTGTTAATAATGTCTCTATTAATACTATTTTCCTGAGAATAATAAATCTAGTAAATTAATTAAAATAAGCTCCAGCATTTCAGTTTTAACACTTTTTATAATTGCTTTCAAATGAAAATCTGAACCGGGGGGGAGAGAGAAAGAAAGATGTGGCAATGGCACTTTCGTCCTTTTGTCGGTCCAGCTCTCACAGCTCCTTAGTTGTTCCTTCTGCTCAAACACATTGTAGATCATCTTGCAAAGTTTCACCTTTCATTCTAATACCAACGCCAATGCCATCTTGCTCACCATGTCACAGATCGCTAACTAGCCGAGTCTCTGCTCTAACTCAGTCTGCACAACTGCTTCGAAGAGCTGCATTGCATTCTGAGATTTTGAGTCCAGTGTCTCCATGATACCCTTCTACACTGGACTTCCACAAACTGTTGCCACAATGTTGGAAGCACACAACTGTATAGAATGGCTTTGCTTGCAGGAGCTTTACTATTTCCCTTCAGTGGAACTGTGAGGCTCAAACTTGTTTCATCTGTTGCACAAATCAAGCTCCATGAAGACATGGTGTGTTAAGGTTGGAGAAGAAGAACTCGAGTGTCCTGCACAGAGCCCTGACCTCAACCTCACTGAAGACCTTTGGGATGAATTGGAACACGACTGCACCCCAGGTGTCCTCATTAGACCCCAAAGCCGTTTGTTTTCAGGATAATGGCTGGCTGATGAAATTATTGGCTGGCTAGCTGACTCAGCCAAAACCTTAATGGCTGCTGCAGCCACCAAAATGTTTATGGCTACAAATGGCTGATACTGTTTCTTCACGCCTATGGTCTACGTTCAATTGATTATAAGATGCAGTGTACTGGTTACACAGATACATAGGCTATTTCCACAACACAGTTTGGTTAAAAAACTGATTGTACTACAACAAATGGTGTATTTATGATAGCATTTATTGATTATAAGTTATTTATTTATTACATTTATTTATTATAAGTACTTAGATGTATTATTATTATCTCTCTCTCTCTCTCTCTCTCTCTCTCTCACACACACACACACACACACACACACACACACACACACGGGTCATTTAACGTGAAATCATATGAATTATGAGATATTAAAATATTAAAAATTGAATATCAAAAAAACCTAGCCTGCAATGTCATGAACTGACTGACTGATCTGACTGCACATGCATCCGCTCACACACACTCACAAACACTGAATATGATTACAAGAACTTGGCATTATCATGAATGAAGGTTATCATATTGCATCGTGAAGGTGCCAAAGACGAACGTTTGCCATTGAGCAGCAGTCCAGTGGAGCTAAATAAACATTCCACTGGCACACTGCCAGGGGAAATGCTAAGATAACAACGGGCCATAGCAGACAGAGATGGGAAGGCATGTCCATGTGTACGCCAGAACTCCAGTGCTCCTTGGTCTCTTGTTCTGATAGCAAGAAAAGAGTCAATCTCTTGGTCAAGGATACAATGTGAGGAATGAGACGCTGCATCCTCCCACACCTCCTCTAGCAACTGCAGCCGCAGCCGTTTGGCATCTCCTCCCGCATCACCTTGGTCGCCACCATTCCATTCGCCAGAACCACCATCTGTAGCCGTCCTCTCATCTCCAACCCCAAACACTGTTGAACTGAATCTGAGGAGGAACATATCAGAAAAAGCCAAATTGCTATTAAAGGAGAATTCCAGCCAAGTTCAACATGCAGGTTTTTCTTTTTAAATATGAACAAAAGACACCATTAGAATGGCCAGGATCTTGGAAAGGGCTGAACAACAAAATGAAAGGCCTAACGCACCATAAGGTACTGACAAGTTAAGAGTAGCGTGAATACAACTGCATACTGTACATTTGGAATTGGCAGATATTCTTCTTTAAAAGGAAAGAAATGGAAAGAAGGTAAGTAGTGTGAATACAACGGCATACTGCACATTTGAAATTGGCAGATATATTCTTCTTTAAAAGGAAAGAAATGGAAAGAAGGTAAGTGGTTAGCATTTACACTATATTGTGAAAAGTATTTGCTCACCTGCCTTGACTCACATATGAACTTTAGCGCCATCCCATTGCTAAGCCATATGGTTCAATATGATGGTCAACCTTTTGCAGATATTACAACTTCACAGAAGAGTTGAAGTTGTAATAGCTGCAAAAGGTGGACTGGCATCACATTTAACCCTATGGGTTAGCAACGGGATGGCACTAAAGTTCATATGTGAGTCAAGGCAGGTAAGCAAATACTTTTGGCAATATAGTGCATATTGAAATCTCAATGTCACCTGGGATTGTTCAGCTTGGCATGGAGATCCTGCAGCACTTCTCTGCACTCATCTGTTGACATTGTGATGTCTCTGACTGCTGGATCGAAGGCTGTGGAGGCTTTAACCAGATCTGACACCGGCAGTCGTTTGTCAACGTTCTTCATGATTTTATCTTTGATTTTCCTCATCAGATGCGGATCTTTTGCAGTCGCCGCACAGATTTTTTTTGATGCGTGCCCTGATGAGTGTGATCACACTGAAATTTGGGCTTACTTCACTGACAATCGTGGTGAATTTTTCAAACTCTTCCAGAAATGATGTCAAGTTGGCAAGCATGTCTAGGTCATCAGGCTGAAGGCATAAGAGGGGTTTGCCGACCCGCTTCAGGATTTCATTGACCTCCTTTTGTAAGCTTATTAGGCTCCTGATCATATTGAGAACGCTGTTCCAACGTGTTGGGACAGTTGTCTTCAGTGTTTTGTGTGTGTGGGCGCTCGTGTGTTTGGATGTTTCTGTTCCCAGCAGACCATCCTCAGTGTCTCGGATTGGATCATCGGAATCTGCGTTCATTTCCTCCTGCAGGGTCTGGATTTTGGCATACAGTTCTGCCTCCTTCTGTTCTAAAACAAACTCATCAATGAGATGTGCCTTGAAGTGCAGGGCATTTACCACCTCCTTGCATTGGACAATCAATGCCTGTAGCTCTAGTATTTTGTTAAGCGTGTCAGTCATCACAAGGTTGTGTAAACTGTGTGCAATGCATGTAACTCGGTCGTGGCCCAGTAAGCGAGACAGTTTGACCATATTTGCTGCTCCGTCTGTTGTGTTGAAGAGGAGAATATTTCTCTCTTGAGGGAGGAATTCTTCCAGTATCTCCCTGACAAATATGGCGAGGTCTTCTGCTTTGTGACTCTCCACTGGTTTCACACAAAGTGTGAATAGACGGAAGTTCCACTTTGCATACACAGTGCAGAGTCTAACGCCAACATATGGGTACCGATGGTGAGCATCAGTCCACCCATCTAACATTATGGTACCACTCACCATTTCTCCAAGTTCTTCCTTCACTTTCGACTTCAAAGCCATGTATACATCAGCAAGGGCTGTTGTGGCAAGGGTACGGCTTGATGGCAAATTGAGATGCACATTTTTTTTGTTGAAGTCTTGGAATCCTTCTTTCTCAATTAATTCAAACGGCAGCAGATCCTTGCACAACCACAACACAATATCACGATTCAAATCAAATTGGGAGGTAGCTGGGCTTCCTTTTGGGACAGTTTGTATCCAGTTTGTCAGTTTACTTGACTGCACTTTCGCAAACATTGCACTGTCACCATGTGCAGCTTTTGCATGAGTGAGGAAGTTTCCACTTGAAGTGCTCTCCCCTAAGCTATACACTTTTGATAGCAGGCCTTGGTCTTTGGCCATTTCTGCACTAAAGCAAAGTTTGCAGTACAGCCGGTCATCAATGCGCTTGTCATTCACATAAAGGTCACCCATGTATGTCCAAAATTGCGAACGAATGGTGCGTGCTGACTGAACACAGTGAGGCCTCCATGTAATGCCAGAATCCCTCAGCAGATGTGTGGTCCGTGGGGTACTTATATATTTGTTGAGTCCATGTTCTGAAAAGAGAACAAAAAGATAGATAAGGCACTGTTGTGACCAATGAACACACAGTCATGAACTGACATTTTTTACATGGATGTAAACAGATCATGGCAAAAAAAAAGTAAGATATGCATGTCCAGATACCAACTTCATTTATAGTTTTCATTATTTAATATATATGTACTAATTACTTATTTAACATGTATTTGCTAAATTATACCCCCCCCCCCCAAACACACACACGATAGGCAGGCTGTTAATCAGCTAAAATCAATATAGAATCATCATTAATGCGCATGTAAAACCTTATGGAATCGTTGCCCTAAAGCCTTGCTCAAAAAGTTGCCTAGTGTATCATCACCCTAAAAGGACAACTGAACATATGACTCGTTCCATCGGAGGCAGAAAAAGACGCAGATACAAGTTGGTTGTCATGTCGTGGGCAAGCCTACTGTCAGGCTGAGCGAAGGTCACCGGGCTGCGATGTTGCGAATCCCAGAGCGATAATGCTGCCACCAGCTTTATTCGCCTCTGATTGGCTAGAATGCTCTCTCCAGGTTTGCTTTCATTTAACACCGCGGACTGACTGTTTTTGAAACCGAGTTCGGTCTGTTTTGAAGACGCACTTGTTGAGAAGTGGGAAGACATCGGTGTCATGCATTTGCCATTTCAAAGAGAAATATCAGGGTGAAAATGTGACAATCCTTAAACATCATAACTTGACTACTTTGGGACGTTGTTGGCAAGGGCGTAACCATGGTATAAATATTGGGGGGGTCCAAATTTGAGCCCTTCCCAAAATATTTTTAAGTGCATTTCGCGCAATTTTCATATGGGCCTATTGATAAAGATGTGCTTATCTAGAACATTGTTTTGATGAATACAATTACCAATGAACATGTTAACATTTATATCTTGTTTTTTTTTATTGTGTATCAGGCAAAAAACTAAACAGAATGTGCAACTGCAAAACATGTAATGCAATACAACATACAAAAAACATGTAAAACATTGCATGAAAATCTGTCACACCAGAGCTAGTCACACACACACACAAACGCACACACACATTTCAAACAAATGCAGAAATGCCAAATTGCTACAAAAAAATGGCTACCAAAGCAATAGAAAGGAGCATTACCCTGGTTAATAGGTCAAAACAACATAGAACTTTGTAGAAAATATATTGACTTTATCTAAATAAATGGCCCAAAAATATGGAGGCGTTCAAGAATAGAGGGCTACTGCATGACGTCACCGTACCGCGAGATTTTGTTAGGGCGCCATATTGGAAGACCTCAAGTATATACATACAAAACAAACTACGAGCGAGAGTGAAGTGACACGATGGCTGATAAGTCTGGTTATGTGAGTACATTACCAGCTGCAGAAAGGGCACGGTATGTAGAGAAACTGGCTGTGATTGATGGGTTTGACCCATATGATAAGACTCGGGGCAAGGGAGAATGGAAACATAAGGAGGACCTGACACCAATTCTGCCATCTGTTTGCTACCCAGACATTGTAAACTATTTGTTGTTTACACCCAGTGCCTACACTGCTGATGACTTGAAGGCCTACAAAGGGCTACAGGCTTACAATTATGTTGTTAGTGGCTTGGTTCATGATATTACAGCTGTTGTTAAGAATAACCTACATATAGTTATGGCCAAGGTAATCTTGTTGATATTTATCTTTTAATAATATATCTTTTCAGTTGAAAAATTAATACTTTTTGCTACTATTAAGGTATCCATAATTTAGGTTAATTTATCCAAATCATACATATGTATTTATGATATATGCCTACACAACAACTATGCTTTATTTATATAATAGGAGGGAGAGCAAGCCCCAAACCATCCTAAATTATTATTATTATTATTATTATTATTATTATTAAATTGTAGAAGTCTGGGAGGCTTGCTCCTCATACAGTTATCAACTTGGGGCCAGTTTAGCATGTTTTAAATCTGAATTTCTTGCGTTTGCTTACCTCAAAGTGTCCGCAGATCATGCACAGACTTATTCATTATATCCACAGTTTTTTGCCAAGTCTCACACAGGTTTCTTTCAAGTCTACTGTTGGGCCAATAAATCATAAATAAAACAGCTCAGATTTGTTTAAGTTGTTTGCCACTCCACTTTATTCTCGTGGGTTCACATACCGCTGCCGTTATTTCCCCCTAATCACGAGTTTGTTGGTCTTCCAATATGGCGCAGGGTCTGTTTACTTCCGGTTTCGGGTGACGTCAGTGAAATCCCTCTATAATGACTGACCAAAATCTCATCTCATCTCATTATCTCTAGCCGCTTTATCCTTCTACAGGGTCGCAGGCAAGCTGGAGCCTATCCCAGCTGACTACGAGCGAAAGGCGGGGTACACCCTGGACAAGTTGCCAGGTTATCACAGGGCTGACACATAGACACAGACAACCATTCACACTCACATTCACACCTACGCTCAATTTAGAGTCACCAGTTAACCTAACCTGCATGTCTTTGGACTGTGGGGGAAACCGGAGCACCCGGAGGAAACCCACGCGGACACGGGGAGAACATGCAAACTCCGCACAGAAGGGCCCTCGCCGGCCCCGGGGCTCGAACCCAGGACCTTCTTGCTGTGAGGCGACAGCGCTAACCACTACACCACCGTGCCGCCCCGACTGACCAAAATGATAATTTTATTTAATTTATTTACATTTAATTAAAGGACAGTATTCTCTTATTACTAGCCTACTGATGACATGCAGCCTATGATGAGGTTAAAAATAAAGTTGTTTTAAGGACTCGTAATACAATGCTCTTTACCAGTTCATCTTCAGAGCAGGTCTCTGTCTGTTCCCTTCCTCCATCATGCCTGTGACTCTCTGTGACAGACTCATCATGTCTGTGACTCGTCTGGAAAAAAAGGCGAATGTCAGCCCGTTGGTCCTTCCAAGGGCGTAAAAACGGTGTTGATATTGGTGGGGACATAATTTGGCCAAGCGCCCCAGTGCGCCATGGTTGTTGCACGAAATGTGGCCTACACTGTACAAATGATTGGTTGTCCATTCCTTTGTGTTATTTTGATTTTTAGCACCAGGTACACTCAGTCTTAGGCTAACATCTGCATGTATACGGGCAATACATTATCACACAGAGAAAGCGGACATTGAAGTTGCTGTGAATTTCGCTGTAGTGGATGACCTACCCAAACTACAACAACACAATCAATCAAAATTATGTGCTGCTGCTTCATTTTCACACAACTTTTACTATTTTCACACATTTGAAACATCATGTGCTTCCTTTTGAGTTACTGCAATTTCAGAATCTGGAAGTAATGTAGGTATGGGTGGTAGAAGTGTGAAGAGTTTTGGTAGTTGTAGTGCATTTTGCAAAAATGTTTATTCATTAAGTTGAAAGGGTTAAGTGACAATTGTTTCACATTTTTATATTTTATTGCAGAGGTTACATACATACGCATATACACATGCATATATACATATGCATATACATGCAAACAATGAGCAAGAAAAAAGTAAATATAAGTAAACATTTAGCATTACCTACAAGCATTTATTAGTGTGTGTGTGTGTGTGTGTGTGTGTGTGTGTGTGTGTGAGTGAGAGAGAGAGAGATTGCAAACAGAAACTCCTTGCTGTTACAGTAAATATAAGTAAACATTCAGCATTACCTACAAGCATTTGTGTGTGTGTGTGTGTGTGTGAGAGAGAGAGAGAGAGAGAGAGAGAGAGAGAGAGAGATTGCAAACAGAAACTCCTTGCTGTTACAGTAAATATAAGTAAACATTTAGCATTACCGGGCGGCACGGTGGTGTAGTGGTTAGCGCTGTCGCCTCACAGCAAGAAGGTCCGGGTTCGAGCCCCGTGGCCAGCGAGGGCCTTTCTGTGTGGAGTTTGCATGTTCTCCCCGTGTCCGCATGGGTTTCCTCCGGGTGCTCCGGTTTCCCCCACAGTCCAAAGACATGCAGGTTAGGTTAACTGGTGACTCTAAATTGACCGTAGGTGTGAATGTGAGTGTGAATGGTTGTATGTGTCTATGTGTCAGCCCTGTGATGACCTGGCGACTTGTCCAGGGTGTACCCCGCCTTTCGCCCGTAGTCAGCTGGGATAGGCTCCAGCTTGCCTGCGACCCTGTAGAACAGGATAAAGCGGCTACAGATAATGAGATGAGATTTAGCATTACCTACAAGCATTTATTAGTGTGTGTGAGAGAGAGAGAGAGAGAGAGAGAGACATAGAGAGAGAGATTGCAAACAGAAACTCCTTGCTGTTACAGGATCATATGACAAAAATGTCATATTATGTCCTCCTTACGTTTTCTTTTATTGCCCGACATCACTGCCTGTGTGCTGTTTTGCTGTAGCAGCGAGCTGGATGCTGATTTTACCGCTTGCTACTGCTTACAGCCAATGACAACAAAAAACCATAGCAACGTCAAGGTAACGGGAGGTAGGCCAATCAAAAACCATAGCAACGTCAGGGCAACGGGAGGTGGGCCAATCAAAAACCATAGCAACGTCAAGGCAACGGGAGGTGGGCCAATCAAAAACCATAGCAACGTCAAGGCAACGGGAGGTGGGCCAATCAAAAACCATAGCAACGTCAAGGCAACGGGAGGTGGGCCAATCAAAGCTTCATAAAGCTTTTTTACCTGCTGTCCCCACCAATAGTCAGCCGTCTTTGAGAGGTCTGTTCACAACTGAAAATCAGCTGGAAGTGATACCGCGTTTCCCGCATCGCGGCTTCTCCATTCAAAAATGGTATGGACATTTTAAACTCAGCTGAATATTGGTATGGACGCGTCCATACGCATTTTTACGCCCATGGGTCCTTCCTTTTCTTTGCGGCTACCGCCATTTGAATGTGTCCACCAGCAGCCTATCTGACAGTCTGACTGAGTGGATTTTCAAACCAACGAACCACATGGGCTGACCCAAGTGCACAATCATAGGGGGTGGTCGCAAAGGTTTTTTGTTGTTGTTGTTGTTGTTTCTCTGTGCTTCCTAAATTGAAAGTAAATCGGACATAACAAGTGAAGGATTCATTATATAGCCATGGCTCAGGATGGCATATTATTTGTCTCATATTGATTTAATACGCCAAATATTGGGGGGGACAGATTGGTACTTTCCCAATATTGGGGGGGACATGTCCCCCCCAGTGCCTATGGTGGTTATGCCCATGGTTGTTGGCATAAACGGCATTAAACAGGCTCCAAAAATTCGTATCGAGGTAGCTTAAAGCCTTAAGCATGATGACTGTCAAATGAAAGCCAATATTTCTCCGAGGCTCATTCAGTCTCAAGCAAATCAGGATAAACCTGTAGTGCACCTCGTTTACATGTTGCCTTAGTGATGTTTCACAAAGATTGTCAAATTTCACCCAAGTATTTCTCTTTGAATGACGAATGCATGACACCGATGTCTTCCAGATGTCTTCTCGTCTTCCAGACCGACCGAAAAATCTGTTAGTCAGCGCAGCGGTGTCAAATGAAAGCCAGTCCGAAGAGAGGCATTCTAGCGAACCAGAGGCGAATATAGCTGGTGGCAGCATCGTCCTGGAATTCGCAACATTGCCACCGGCGCTACACGCAAAGATCCAGAAAGCTAGCATAGCTAACGGCTGCTTCATAACACATTTCCACCTCTCAAACGAAAACATTTTAAACCCCTCTTTAAAATGATAGTAGGCCCTAGTAGACTTTATTCTGTGCAGTGTACGGCGACGGATTCGCTCTAAATTATCTCCGACCGCCAAGTTCACTAATGTTCTGTCTGCCTTGCCTACCAGGCAAACAGAGCGGTCAGTATATTGCTAGCTGTGGTCAGACTGCAAAGTATGAATCATGAAAGAGTGTCTCTGAGGGAGTCCCGCTTAATTAATGGACGTCACTGTGTGGCATATATCCGGGCGAACGGATCAAACAAATGGGGGGAATAAGTAGCAAATTACCACAGGTCCCCTGGTCTCTTACTTCATTGTAAATATAAATCTAGCAAGATTGTAGTTCAATGCTAATAATAAGCTAATCTGGATTGTTCGAGGAAGGCATCTAGCTATCTACTCTCACTAGCAATGACCAGTGAAGGATTGGCAGCTATATTACTACGATGAAAGTAGAGTGGTGGAGTACTTTTTTTTTATCAATCTCAAAGTATGTGAAACAAACAAACAAACAAAAAAAAAAAATACCTTTACACTTTCCCTCAGCAGCGGCAAAGAATGCAGCCATCTCGTCGATATCGGAGTCGATTGATGCTCTGGGTGGGTTCCCGGGTTCCCCAGTGTATCGTGGTAACGGTGTGAGGGGCGGGAAGCCAGACAGGTAGTCACAACGGCAAGCTTGTGGTGGCTCTCTGTGCTGTGATATCAGTTCTAAATCTCTACAGTGTATGCCTATACGTCTCTATTGTGTTACTACTAGTGTGTACAGTTGATCATGTTTGTGTCACTTTTCTTGTAGCTCATGATGTGGATAAACCCATTATTTGATGTACACAATTCTTAGTGGCTCAGCCAAATTTTATTAGATAGCGGCTCAAATTGGCTTACAAAATTATTGGCTGGCGGCGGCTCAAATTCTAAATGGCGGTTTTAGCGGCGGCTTCGGGGTCTAGTCCTCATCCAATGTCAGTGCCAAACTGTACTCATGCTCTTGTGGCTGACTAAACAGAAATCCTCACAGCCATGCCCCAAAATATAGTGCAAAATCTAGCATGGTGTATCAAGTGACTCTTGTGAGGACTATGCACATGGGACTTGGTTATCCATGATATAACTTATACCTGATTTCTCTCCCATATTATTTATGTGTTTGTTTGTTTGTTTGTTTGTTTGTTTGTTTAAATTTGTGGTGCAAGATTTCCCATCGTTTATATTACACTATTCTCTTTGCTCTTACCTATGCCTTTATTTTTTTGATAATTGTGGCTCACAATTGGGTTATGACAACAAAAAGATCTGTTCAAGAGTGTTCAGTGAAACATTCATAGCCCCATTCATTTCATTTCAGGTTGACAGTGGCCGCAATTTACTACAGGGAAAGATTTACTACACATTACTTACAAAGAAAAATCCACATCTCTGGCATCATATTTACAGTGTGTGGTGGGAAAATAATGAGGCCTGAGTCCGAACGAGAATCAGAATAAAGGAAATTTATTGTGAGTATTCTCTATGCATGCAGAAGACTGGTGCGCTCTACTCAGCCCGAAGGTATTTCGGGAGAGCCCACGAAGGTATTTAGGGACAGACCCCATATGGTAATGTGTGTGTGTTGGTACCACACAGAGCCGTCTCCTCATCTAGTATGCAAGGATAAACTAGTTTAGCAGAGAGGAGAACAAAAGGCATTTTTTGTCATATACTTCAATTATCTTCACAAAAAACACATGCTACTAGTCAACAGATTCAACGGTTATACAAACATACCTGGATAAATGAGGCTATGGTTTAACACAAGTGTTAGCATTAATGTTATGATGAATATTTTCCCAAGACAAGTGTCATTTTATATTATATAAAAGTATATTCAAAGTATATTATAACACTGTCTAGATTATGAAAAAGAAAATAAAAAACCCGAGTAATGAGTGAGAGAGATGTGGCGTTATTGGGAAATCATCTGCAGAAACTCAGGTTAGCGTTGACGCACATTTCTCTACCGATAATTGATTATTTTCCAAATACAGCATGCCCATGTTGTGTTTTCTTCTTTCATAATATTTTCATGCTTGTAAAGCAGCTGATGGCTGAGCACCTGTAAATTAATTTCATGCCATGAAGAGTGCTCAGTCCAATGTAGAAGAACATCAAAATTGATTCAGTTAATATAGTAACTCTAGAAATACTGTATGTAATATAGTCAGGTTGCTTTTGTCTTCCTGCTCCACCACCTTGTAAATCCTGACAGAAGTAAATTAAAATATCAAACTTGCTGCAGGAAAGACTATTTAAAATGCATTTTTAAGTACAGTTTTTTTAGGCTTTGTTTAAGTGAAAATAAACCCAGATAAAGAACCGAAGATCCTGCTGATGTTGCTGAATATATAATTGAAAAGTAAAATGGACAGAAAATAACAGGAATAGTGAACAGATCAAGTTTTAAGATTAAGCATGTTCATGGGCCAGCAGTGTCCTAATTGAAGAAGTCCCTCTGACAGCATCGGGCTTTAAAGTGAGGACTGGTCTGGAGAATCAAGCAATCTGCCAAATAAGTGCATCTCCTGAACTAGGTACCTACGGAGAGAAAGAACATTTAGCAGTCAGTACAAGTCCCTGTGAACAACGTGATATACCGTAAAATACCAAATAATAGCCCGGGCTATTATTTGTCTCAATCACGTAAGAGACCCGGCGCGTATTAGAGACTAGGCGGCTATTTGGAACAGGCGATTAATTCCTTCTTCACAAACACCTTCCCCAAAATCTACCTCAAAACGGGGAAAAAATCATTCTCAGATAGGCCTACTTTTAACCAGTATAACTTACAGTTTGTTTAGAGTTAGATTACAGATAGCACGGTGCCGACTTCGGGGAATTTTGAAGACGCGCAGAATGCATCTTCGCATGGCACAGTCGGGGTGGATAAAGGATAAATCACACACCTTTTCCTGTTAATGACTAGTTAAGTGCATGCTTTACAAAATAATCAAGAAACCACACCATTGTCTGTGCGCAGCACTGTGATTTAATTACTCTGCAAAGTTATGGTCACTTGCTATCACCCTCACCCATGCAGCCGCCACCCTTTGCGCTTCGCGATGTCTGTCAATCTGAAATTGCATGGAGGGCGCGACGTTGAAGCAACATAATTAGGGTGCGAAGTGTCAAACCAAAAGGTTTTTCTTATGCTGAAAAATAAGTGACCTGCAGTGGCTACATACTGTCATCTTGCATTCTCACGTTTCTCTCCAAGACGTCTCCCTATTTGGCCGATATGAGCCTATTCCCCGAGTGAGTTGGTACGGTGGCTCGACCCCGTAGAAAACTTAAAGTTCGGATGAAAGTTAGTTGAATAGGTTACTGACTTGTAGGCCTACATGTTGCCTGCCTGACGCGCGCTTCTGCCCAACTTGCACGACAGATTACTTGTTGAAAAGGCCCCTTGGATTAGATTGGCCGCGAGCAGACTGAAATGCATGTTAGAACGCTCTCACCTTTTTTGTAAAGCGTCTTCCAGATCCGAATGGGTAAGGGCAAGTGAAATGGTATAAGGTCCTTAATAAAACTCAGTGTGTGCTTTAACGCATGCATTCGGCAATTTAGGTTGTTTAACAGAAGCAGCAGTCCAACCTTGGAAACCCGCAGTCCTCAATGTCACCACACACGCTGGCTTTCGTTGGGTATACCCAAAGGGGTATTCCTCATTCGATGACGTAAGTGATATCCCACACACCCATGTCAAACGTAATTGGCTAAGACATCTGTCAAAAGTTACGGAGTTGCATTCCTCAAGAAATATTACGGTAGACCAAGATTATAACATTGAAATGGCATGTTTATTATCACGTAAGTTACGTGTAAGTTACGTGTCATTCTGAGATGCACAGATAGACAGTAAAGGGAATTCCGAATTCCCTTTACTGTCTATCTGCGCATCTCAGAATGACACAGGACAATGGGCGAACTAGATTTTTTTTTTTTCCCCAGCCACGGCGCGCCGGAACGCTATCACCCCTGCGTAACAAAATGTTGTAAACAGTATTATAGAAATAATTTCATTTTTCATTCATTCATTCATTCATTCATATTGTTTCGGTAGAAAACTATGCAATGCAAAATCGTTTAAACACCAGAAAACCAGAAAAGTGCTGGGCCTCAAGATTCTAGATAGAACGTTCGGACGCTTTTTTTTTTTTTTTTTTAGACCCCGGCGAGTATTCGGAACCGGCCTTTATTTGTCACAACACACGCGTACACCCGGCCGTTAAAGGGAACTCGGCGGTTAATTGGAACTCGGCTATTATTTGGTATTTTACGGTAATTAGCATGCTTTCAGTTGTAGCAGGTGTGGGCGTGGTTTAGTGAGGATGTGCAGTGGGAGGTGTTTTGGGAGCTAGGGGTTATTATTAACACAATACGTACATGCGAGTCGTGTGTGTGTGTTTGTGAGGTTGGGGGTGCATGTGCAGAGAAAAGCCAAAGCTCTTATCCTGAATGTGCCATGTTTTCTAAACAGTGTACTACAGAGATTGTTAAATTGTTTTATATTTAAGATCCGCAGTGCTGTTATGTTATATTAACAATCTCAGGGATGCAATGATCATAAAGATGCACAAAAAGAGACATACCGGGGTCCAAGGTGAAGTGAGCAGAGACACAGGCATCTTCCTTATAGCCGTAGGTTTCGACGGTGGTAATACAGCTGCCAACGCGACGTGGAACACAACGGCGGCATTTCAGAGCAGAACCTGTAACCAAAGTGGAAATTCATTCATTCATTTTTAAATCAGCCTAATGGACTGTTTTTGATCATTTTAATATCTGTTGTATTCTCCTTTCGGCATAACAGCAGCACCAGTCAAACATCATCAATAGATATAATTGGCATGCTTTCAGTTGTAGCAGATGTGGGCATGGTTTAGTGAGGATGTGCAGTGGGAGGTGTTTTGGGAGCTAGGGGGTTATTATTAACGTGATCCATGTGAGTCGTGTGTGTGTGTGTGTGTGTGTGTGTGTGTGTGTGTGTGTGTGTGTGTGTGTGAGGTTCGGGGTGCATGAGTAGAGAAAAGCCAAAGCGCTTATCCTGAATGTGCAATGTTTTCTAAACAGTGTACTACAGAGATTGTTAAATTGAATTTTACATTTAAGATCTGCAGTGGTGTTATGTTATATTAACAATCTCAAGGGTGCAATGATCATAAAGAAACACAAAAAGAAACATACAGGGGTCCAAGGTAACGTGAGCAGCGACACAGGCGTCTTCCTTATAGCCGTAGGTTTCAACGGTGGTAATATAACTGCCAACGCGACGTGGAACACAATGGCGGCATTTCAGAGCAGAACCTGTAACCAAAGTGGAAATTCATTCATTCATTCAATTCTAAATCAGCCTCATGGACTGTTTTTGATCATTTTAATATCTGTTGTTTTCTCCTTTCGCCATAACAGCAACACCAGTCAAGCATCATCAAGTCTGCCATTGCATCTTTTTGAAATAGGACGGCCAACTGTGACTATGCTAATATGATTAAGTAGATGCCCTGACTGCTATCTTTCCTTCGCTCATATTCTAGGTCAGTATGACTGCTGAAATACAGTACTAGTCAAAAGTTTGGACACCTCTACTCTACTCATTCAGAGGTTTTTCTGTATTTTGTATTTTCGACATTGTAGAACAATACTGAAGACATCAAAACTATGAAATAACCTATGGAACACATATGGAATTATGCAGCAAACAAAAAAGTGTTAAAAAACAAAATATGTTTCATATTTTAGATTCAAGGGCGGCATGGTGGTGTAGTGGTTCGCGCTGTCACCTCACAGCAAGAAGGTCCGGGTTCGAGCCCAATGGCCGGCGAAGGCCTTTCTGTGCGGAGTTTGCATGTTCTCCCCGTGTCCGCGTGGGTTTCCTCCGGGTGCTCCGGTTTCCCCCACAGTCCAAAGACATGCAGGTTAGGTTAACTGGTGACTCTAAATTGACCGTTGGTGTGAATGTGAGTGTGAATGGTTGTCTGTGTCTATGTGTCAGCCCTGTGATGACCTGGCGACTTGTCCAGGGTGTACCCCGCCTTTCGCCTGTAGTCAGCTGGGATAGGCTCCAGCTTGCCTGCGACCCTGTAGAACAGGATAAAGCGGCTACAGATAATGAGATGAGAGATTTTAGATTCTTCAAAGTAGCCACCATTTATCTTGATGCTTTCCACACTATTGGCATTATCTTAACCAGCTTCATCAGGTAGTCACCTGGAAAACTTTTCAATTAACAGGTGTGCCTTGTCAAAAGTTATAGTGGATCAGTTTCTTGCCTTCTTAATGCATTTAAGATCAAACAGTAAATAATAAAAATACAATAAATAGCCCTATTCCACAACTGTAATAATCCATGTTATGTCAAGAACCGCTCAACTAAGTAAAGAGAAATGATATCCATCATTACTTTAAGACGTGAAGTAACTTTTAATTCCTAAAAATAAATAAAAGAACCATTAAATTAGCAGGTGTGTTCAAACTTTTATTTGTGACTAAATGTATTCTAACTTTATACGTCTTTTAGACTGGATTAATATTTTTACTTTTATACCACAGTGGAAGGAGACGACTGGGTCTTTGTGCTTGAGGTTTCTGTATATGTTATATTATGCACACAACTTCTATTTCTTCTTCCTCTTTCGGCTGCTCCCGTTCATTAGGCAGGGCTCAACATTGAGCACTGCCCGTGTCAGGTTACAGGCACTTACGGATGTATGTGCATCGAGAGATTAAGAAGCAGACTGCAAACAAAGCCAAATTGTGTGACGAGAGACGTAGTCAGTAACCAGGCGAGGGTCGATCGATCATGCAAACAACACAAAGTAGGCGAGGCAAAAGACGAGAGAGAAATACTAGCAGGGATCAGAATAACGAGATAGCAGGCAGACAATGGAAAGGCTCGGTAGTACTGGTCGGAACACAAAACGATACTTCGCAATGAAGGTGTGGAACTGGCGTGGTTATATGGGAAGACTACCAATGTGTGTGATGATTGTCAGCTGAGTTCAATAGGCCAGTGACAGAGAGCGCTGTGTGTTCTGGGATGTGTCGTTCTGGGAGTCCATGTTTGTAGTTTGGTTAGTGACTGCTTTTTCCATGGGGATACTGACAGAACTCCCCCACCCTACCCCACCCCACCCCAAGGAGCTCCCACCGGGAGCTCTATTCTTTCTGGGCTGACCTCTCCCTCTAGGTGCAGGCTTGTCTGGATGCTGAGCATGGAATTCTTGTTTGAGCAGAGAGTCCAGGATGTCCTTGGCTTCTACCCAGCTCTGTTTCTCCAGACCATAACCCTCCCAGTCTACCAGGTACTCACTACGCCCTCTTCTGCGTCTCGAGTCCAGTATCTTATTTACCTGGGAGATGGGTTCTCCTTCCAGTTCCAGAGCTGGGTGTTCCTGTGTCGGTGGGTTGGACGACAAAGGACCTGGGATGGCAGGTTTCAGGCATGAGACATGAAACATGGGGGACATTCTGCTGAGTGTGGGGAGTTCCAGTCTATATGAGACTTTGTTGATGCGTTTGATGACATTGAACAGTCCGATGTAGCATGGTTGAAGCTTCTTACGTGTGTTGGGTTCACGCAGATGTTTCGTGGAGACCAAGAACCTGTCGCCTGGGAAAAAAATCCAGGTTCAGGCCACTGCGCTTGTCTGTGTACTCCTTGTACTTGGCATTAACAGATTCTAAGCTTTGGTGTACCTCCTCCCATACTTCTTGGCTGCACTTGAACCAGTCCTCTACTGATTGTACCTGGGCTGGGGTGTCATCCCAGGGGAACAGGGACTGTTCGTAGCCAAGTATGCATTGAAAAGGTGTTGACTGTGTTGCTGAATGTTTAGGGAGTTTTGTGCATACTCGACCCAGGGGAGGAACTGCGCTCAGTTCCCCTGGTTACACCTACAGAAGATTCTCAGGAAGCAGCCTACTTCCTGATGGGCTCTTTCAACTTGACCAGTAGACTGCGGGTGATAACTGGATGTGAGGCTGACTGATACTCCCAGGCGTCCCATGAAGCACGACCAGAAGCATGACATAAACTGTGGACCCTGGTCGCTGACGATGTCTTCTGGGATGCCAAAGTACCTGAAGATATTGTGAAACATGAGTTCTGCCATTTGAGATGCTGTGGGAAGGCCTGGTAGAGGAATAAGCTTAAGTGACTTGGAGAACCTGTGGATGATTACCAGGATGGTGGTGTTACCTTGAGATGGTGGAAGATCTGTGATGAAGTCCATAGCAAGATGCAACCAGGGTTATCGTGGTGTGGAAAGAGGACACAGCTTTCCTGCTGGCGGTGTCCTGGGAACCTTGGCCTGTGCACACTCTGAGCATGATGTGATGAACCGGGTGATTTCCATCAGCATGTTCTCCCACCAGTACTTGTTTTTCAGCATCCGGTAGGTTCTTTGACTACGTGGATGTCCAGTCGCTGGGGACATGTGAGCCCAGGTGATAAGGCGCCCTCGGAGTGACCTTGGTACATAAAGAAGGCCAGGTGGAAGCTCCTCAGGTGTGGATCTGGGCTGTGCTCCTCTGATCTCTTGAGCTAGAGCCTAGGTGATAGACTGGACAAAACACTTGGCGCGTATAATGCGGTGGTCTGAAGAATCAGGCTGTACAGGGCTAAAGTTGCAAGACAGGGCATCAGCTTTGGTGTTCTTGGAACCTGGACGAAATGCTCTTGTGAAACCAAATCTGGTAAAAAATAGTACCCATCTTGCTTGGTGGGGGTTCAACCTCTTAGCTTTCTTTAGGTACTCAAGAGTCTTGTGATCAGTGAGAATCGTGAATGGATGTGTTGCTCCCTCCAGCCAGTGTCTCCACTCCTCCAGTGGCAACTTGATGGCTAACAGTTTTCGGTTTCCCACATCAAAATTCCTTTCTGCGGAAGTGAGCTTCTTTGAGAAGTATGCTACGGAGTGGAGTTTGTTCTTCTCACCGAAATGTTGGGAGGGGATACCACCTACTCCGGTGTTGGATGCAACTACTTCTACTCTGAAAGTTTTGGTGGGATCCGGATGCTGTAGAATCGGAGCAGAGACAAAGGCTTTCTTGAGCTTGTTGAAGGCCTCCTCAGCTGCTGGGTTCCAGCTGATCTTCTTGGGGCCCTTCTTTAGCAAGGTGGTGAGTGGAGATGCAATGGAACTGAAGTTCCTGATGAAACGACGGTAGACAAACGCAAGGAAACGTTGCAGATCCTTGACGGAGGTGGGAACTGGCCTTTCAGTAACCACAGAGACCTTGTTGGAGTCCATGCTAATGCCCTCAGCGCTGATGATGTAGCCCAAGAACAAGATGTGCTGTTGATGGAACTCACATTTCTCTGCCTTGACGTACAGGTGGTTGTCCAGCAGACACTGCAGGACCGTGCGCATGTGGTGAATGTGGCTCTCCTCATCTGGAGAGTAAATGAGGATATTGTTGA